>NW_027331949.1:0-707500 GCF_048418815.1 Hemitrygon akajei
ATTCCAGAACATTATCCCCTGTGCTTGTGTCCAGCCAAAACCTATGAGACCCTGCTCTGCAGCGCCAAATGTTGTGATGGAAAATAACTGGTTCTTTGAGTCTCAACAGCAGAGGCCTGGCCCCACACAGTTTTAATAATAAGGAATTTATTTACAAGGGGAAGTCGAGTCAACACAAGCAACTACAATACACAGGAAGCGGTGTGGGGACAGGGTACGGTTACACATACAAAGAACAAGGGAAAAGCACTAGAACAGCTATCCCCCTTGACCTCGGATAGCTGCGGCTCCCTTACCAGGACAAACGATAGACCTTCCCAAACATAAATCAATGCACTTACCTCCAATGTGGTGGTCTGTAAGAGAAGGCTAGCCAAGGCCAAGTCTCACCTTTTAAAGCATGGGGCTGGACGAGATAATCCAGTTAAGGTGACCAATAATTTAGGTGTGCATTGATTAGTTGGGAGGGACCAAATGTTGATTGGCATGTGGTGTGTCCTCCGGCCAGCCAGGTGGCAGTGCATCTGTCACATGGATCACTACAGTCATAAAAACTTGCAGAACATACAGGCAGGCCTTTTGGCCCTTCCAGACCAAGCTGACCATCAAGTACCTACCTATACTAATACCAATTCTACACATTTGGTTCATCGTCTCCCAAACCTTGTTGATTCAAGTGCTCATCTGGATATTGCTCGCTCAGGAACTACATTCCAAACTCCGAGGATCCTCTGGGTAAAAATAGAGTTCCTGAAGTCTCTTGTGAACCTCTGACTACTGATCTTAGAACTGCTCCCTCTGGTAATAAATATCTGGTCTGAGAATAGCCACTGGTGACATCTCGGGGGCAGCTGCTGGGCATTGTAAAAGGTGAGGGAGATCAGACAAAGATCACTGTTCACATTGGTACTAACTACAGAGGGATGAGATGTTGTAATGTCTGCTTTGGGAGTTGGGTTGGTGGTTAAAGGGCCGGATTTACAATTTTATAATCTCTGTGCCGCATGCTCTGAGTTTAGAAATACAACGATTGATCAATAAATGCGTGGCTAAAGGGATGGTACAAAAGAGCAGACTTACAATTTAATGTACTTTTGGTAAAAGATATGGATTCAGGTTTTACATTTGGAAGGGTGGGACAGGAATTTGATTATAATAAGACAGGACCTGGTAAATCGTAAACATGAGATTCTGCAGATACTGGAAATCCAGACTAACACATGCAAAATGCTAGAGGAACTCAGCAGGTCAGGCAACATCTATGGAAAGGAATGAAGAGTTAATATTTCAGGCTGAGACCCTTCTTCAGGACTGGCAAAGGTAGTTTAGGAGAATCCAGTTCACGAAACTCTATATCTGCACAGTGGAGAGCAATCGAAGGGAAATGGGTTACATTTGAACCCGAGGGGGACCAATATCCGTGTGGTAGGTTTGCTGGAGCTGTTGTGTAGGGTTTAAACTAATTTGGCAGGAGAATGGAAATGGGAGTGATGGGGCAGTTGGTATATAAGTAGATACAGTGTGTCGTGAGACGGTGAGGAAGGACAGATGAGTAGATACGGTGTGTAGTGAGATGGTGAGGAAGGAGAGACAAGTAGATACGGTGTGTAGTGAGACGGTGAGGAAGGACAGACAAGTAGCTACGGTGTGCAGTGAGACAGTGAGGAAGGAGAGACAGGTAGATACGGTGTGTAGTGAGACGGTGAGGAAGGAGAGACAGGTAGATACGGTGTGTAGTGAGATGGTGAGGAAGGGCAGACAAGTAGATACGGTGTGTAGTGAGACGGTGAGGAAGGAGAGACAGGTAGATACGGTGTGTAGTGAGACGGAGAGGAAGGAGAGACAGGTAGATACGGTGTGTAGTGAGACGATGAGGAAGTAGAGACAGGTAGATACGGTGTGTAGTGAGACGGTGAGGAAGGACAGACAGGTAGATACGGTGTGTAGTGAGACGGTGAGGAAGGACAGACAGGTAGATACGGTGTGTAGTGAGAAGGTGAGGAAGGACAGACAAGTAGATACGGTGTGTAGTGAGACAGTGAGGAAGGACAGACCAGTAGATACGGTGTGTAGTGAGACAGTGAGGAAGGACAGACAAGTAGATACGGTGTGTAGTGAGACGGAGAGGAAGGAGAGACAGGTAGATACGGTGTGTAGTGAGACAGTGAGGAAGGAGAGACAGGTAGATACGGTGTGTAGTGAGACGGTGAGGAAGGACAGACAGGTAGATACGGTGTGTAGTGAGATGGTGAGGAAGGAGAGACAGGTAGATACGGTGTGCAGTGAGACGGTGAGGAAGGAGAGACAGGTAGATACGGTGTGTAGTGAGAAGGTGAGGAAGGACAGACAAGTAGATACGGTGTGTAGTGAGACGGTGAGGAAGGACAGACAGGTAGATACGGTGTGTAGTGAGATGGTGTGGAAGGACAGACAAGTAGATACGGTGTGTAGTGAGATGGTGTGGAAGGACAGACAAGTAGATACGGTGTGTTAGTGAGACGGTGAGGAAGGACAGACAAGTAGATACCGTGTGTAGTGAGACGGTGAGGAAGGACAGACAAGTAGATACGGTGTGTAGTGAGACGGTGAGGAAGGACAGACAGGTAGATCCGGTGTGTAGTGAGACGGTGAGGAAGGACAGACAGGTAGATACGGTGTGTAGTGAGACGGTGAGGAAGGACAGACAAGTAGATACGGTGTGTAGTGAGACGGTGAGGAAGGACAGACAAGTAGATACGGTGTGTAGTGACACGGTGAGGAAGGACAGACAAGTAGATACGGTGTGTAGTGAGACGGTGAGGAAGGACAGACCAGTAGATACGGTGTGTAGTGAGACGGTGAGGAAGGACAGACAAGTAGATACGGTGTGTAGTGAGATGGTGAGGAAGGACGGACAAGTAGATACGGTGTGTAGTGAGACGGTGAGGAAGGACAGACAAGTAGATACGGTGTGTAGTGAGATGGTGTGGAAGGACAGACAAGTAGATACGGTGTGTAGTGAGACGGTGAGGAAGGACAGACCAGTAGATACAGTGTGTAGTGAGACGGTTAGGAAGGACAGACAAGAAGATACGGTGTGTAGTGAGACGGTGAGGAAGGACAGACAAGTAGATACGGTGTGTAGTGAGACGGTGAGGAAGGACAGACCAGTAGATACGGTGTGTAGTGAGACGGTGAGGAAGGACAGACAAGTAGATACGGTGCGTAGTGAAACGGTGAGGAAAGACAGACAAGTAGATACGGTGTGTAGTGAGACGGTGAGGAAGGACAGACAAGTAGATACGGTGTGTAGTGAGACGGTGAGGAAGGACAGACAAGTAGATACGGTGTGTAGTGAGATGGTGTGGAAGGACAGACAAGTAGATACGGTGTGTAGTGAGACGGTGAGGAAGGACAGACCAGTAGATACAGTGTGTAGTGAGACGGTTAGGAAGGACAGACAAGTAGATACGGTGTGTAGTGAGACGGTGAGGAAGGACAGACAAGTAGATACGGTGTGTAGTGAGACGGTGAGGAAGGACAGACAAGTAGATACGGTGTGTAGTGAGACGGTGAGGAAGGACAGACAAGTAGATACGGTGTGTAGTGAGACGGTGAGGAAGGACAGACCAGTAGATACGGTGTGTAGTGAGACGGTGAGGAAGGACAGACAAGTAGATACGGT
The DNA here is from genome assembly GCF_048418815.1 of Hemitrygon akajei. NCBI lineage: Eukaryota > Metazoa > Chordata > Chondrichthyes > Myliobatiformes > Dasyatidae > Hemitrygon > Hemitrygon akajei. The sequence goes on from NW_027331949.1 coordinate 3,665, forward strand.
GCGTAGTGAAACGGTGAGGAAAGACAGACAAGTAGATACGGTGTGTAGTGAGACGGTGAGGAAGGACAGACAAGTAGATACGGTGTGTAGTGAGACGGTGAGGAAGGACAGACAAGTAGATACGGTGTGTAGTGAGACGGTGAGGAAGGACAGACCAGTAGATACGGTGTGTAGTGAGACGGTGAGGAAGGACAGACAAGTAGATACGGTGCGTAGTGAGACGGTGAGGAAGGACAGACAAGTAGATACGGTGTGTAGTGAGACGGTGAGGAAGGACAGACAAGTAGATACGGTGTGTAGTGAGACGGTGAGGAAGGACAGACAAGTAGATATGGTGTATAGTGAGACGGCGAGGAAGGACAGACAAGTAGATACGGTGTGTAGTGAGACGGCGATGAAGGACAGACATGTGGAAGGACAGACCAGTAGATACGGTGTGTAGTGAGACGGTGAGGAAGGACAGACAGGTAGATACGGTGTGTAGTGAGACGGTGAGGAAGGACGGACAAGTAGATACGGTGTGTAGTGAGACGGTGAGGAAGGACAGACATGTGGAAGGACAGACCAGTAGATACAGTGTGTAGTGAGACGGTGAGGAAGGACGGACAAGTAGATACGGTGTGTAGTGAGACGGTGAGGAAGGACAGACATGTGGAAGGACAGACCAGTAGATACAGTGTGTAGTGAGACGGTGAGGAAGGACGGACAAGTAGATACGTGTGTAGTGAGACGGTGAGGAAGGACAGACAAGTAAATACGGTGTGTAGTGAAACGGTGAGGAAGGACGGACAAGTAGATACGGTGTGTAGTGAGACGGTGAGGAAGGACGGACAAGTAGATACGGTGTGTAGTGAGACGGTGAGGAAGGACGGACAAGTAGATACGGTGTGTAGTGAGACGGTGAGGAAGGACAGACAAGTAAATACAGTGTGTAGTGAGACGGTGAGGAAGGACGGACAAGTAGATACGTGTGTAGTGAGACGGTGAGGAAGGACAGACAAGTAGATACGGTGTGTAGTGAGACGGTGAGGAAGGACGGACAAGTAGATACGGTGTGTAGTGAGACGGTGAGGAAGGACGGACAAGTAGATACGGTGTGTAGTGAGACGGTGAGGAAGGACAGACAAGTAAATACAGTGTGTAGTGAGACGGTGAGGAAGGACGGACAAGTAGATACGTGTGTAGTGAGACGGTGAGGAAGGACAGACAAGTAGATACGGTGTGTAGTGAAACGGTGAGGAAGGACGGACAAGTAGATACGTGTGTAGTGAGACGGTGAGGAAGGACAGACAAGTAAATACGGTGTGTAGTGAGACGGTGAGGAAGGACGGACAAGTAGATACGGTGTGTAGTGAGACGGTGAGGAAGGACGGACAAGTAGATACGGTGTGTAGTGAGACGGTGAGGAAGGACAGACAAGTAGATACGGTGTGTAGTGAGACGGTGAGGAAGGACGGACAAGTAGATACGGTGTGTAGTGAGACGGTGAGGAAGGACGGACAAGTAGATACGGTGTGTAGTGAGACGGTGAGGAAGGACAGACAAGTAGATACGGTGTGTAGTGAGACGGTGAGGAAGGACGGACAAGTAGATACGGTGTGTAGTGAGACGGTGAGGAAGGACAGACAAGTAGATACGGTGTGTAGTGAGACAGTGAGGAAGGACGGACAAGTAGATACGGTGTGTAGTGAGACAGTGAGGAAGGACGGACAAGTAGATACGGTGTGTAGTGAGACGGTGAGGAAGGACGGACAAGTAGATACGGTGTGTAGTGAGACGGTGAGGAAGGACGGACAAGTAGATACGGTGTGTAGTGAGACGGTGAGGAAGGACAGACAAGTAGATACGGTGTGTAGTGAGACGGTGAGGAAGGACGGACAAGTAGATACGGTGTGTAGTGAGACGGTGAGGAAGGACAGACAAGTAGATACGGTGTGTAGTGAGACGGTGAGGAAGGACGGACAAGTAGATACGGTGTGTAGTGAGACGGTGAGGAAGGACGGACAAGTAGATACGGTGTGTAGTGACACGGTGAGGAAGGACAGACAAGTAGATACGGTGTGTAGTGAGACAGTGAGGAAGGACGGACAAGTAGATACGGTGTGTAGTGAGACGGTGAGGAAGGACAGACAGGTAGATACGGTGTGTAGTGAGACGGTGAGGAAGGACGGACAAGTAGATACGGTGTGTAGTGACACGGTGAGGAAGGACAGACAAGTAGATACGGTGTGTAGTGAGACAGTGAGGAAGGACAGACAAGTAGATACGGTGTGTAGTGAGACGGTGAGGAAGGACAGACAGGTAGATACGGTGTGTAGTGAGACGGTGAGGAAGGACGGACAAGTAGATACGGTGTGTAGTGACACGGTGAGGAAGGACAGACAAGTAGATACGGTGTGTAGTGAGACAGTGAGGAAGGACGGACAAGTAGATACGGTGTGTAGTGAGACGGTGAGGAAGGACAGACAAGTAGATACGGTGTGTAGTGAGACGGTGAGGAAGGATAGACAAGTAGATACGGTGTGTAGTGAGACGGTGAGGAAGGACAGACAAGTAGATACGGTGTGTAGTGAGACGGTGAGGAAGGACAGACCAGTAGATACAGTGTGTAGTGAGACGGTGAGGAAGGACAGACAAGTAGATACGGTGTGTAGTGACACGGTGAGGAAGGACAGACAAGTAGATACGGTGTGTAGTGAGACGGTGAGGAAGGACAGACAAGTAGATACAGTGTGTAGTGAGACGGTGAGGAAGGACAGACAAGTAGATACGGTGTGTAGTGACACGGTGAGGAAGGACAGACAAGTAGATACAGTGTGTAGTGAGACGGTGAGGAAGGACAGACAAGTAGATACGGTGCGTAGTGAAACGGTGAGGAAAGACAGACAAGTAGATACGGTGTGTAGTGAGACGGTGAGGAAGGACAGACAAGTAGATACGGTGTGTAGTGAGACGGTGAGGAAGGACAGACAAGTAGATACGGTGTGTAGTGAGACGGTGAGGAAGGACAGACAAGTAGATACGGTGTGTAGTGAGACGGTGAGGAAGGACAGACAAGTAGATACGGTGTGTATTGAGACGGTGAGGAAGGACAGACAAGTAGATACGGTGTGTAGTGAGACGGTGAGGAAGGACAGACAAGTAGATATGGTGTATAGTGAGACGGCGAGGAAGGACAGACAAGTAGATACGGTGTGTAGTGAGACGGCGATGAAGGACAGACATGTGGAAGGACAGACCAGTAGATACGGTGTGTAGTGAGACGGTGAGGAAGGACGGACATGTGGAAGGACAGACCAGTAGATACGGTGTGTAGTGAGATGGTGTGGAAGGACAGACAGGTAGATACGGTGTGTAGTGAGACGGTGAGGAAGGACGGACAAGTAGATACGGTGTGTAGTGAGACGGTGAGGAAGGACAGACAAGTAGATACGGTGTGTAGTGAGATGGTGTGGAAGGACAGACAAGTAGATACGGTGTGTAGTGAGACGGTGAGGAAGGACGGACAAGTAAATACGGTGTGTAGTGAGACGGTGAGGAAGGACGGACAAGTAGATACGGTGTGTAGTGAGACGGTGAGGAAGGACAGACATGTGGAAGGACGGACAAGTAGATACGGTGTGTAGTGAGACGGTGAGGAAGGACGGACAAGTAGATACGGTGTGTAGTGAGACGGTGAGGAAGGACAGACATGTGGAAGGACAGACCAGTAGATACGGTGTGTAGTGAGATGGTGTGGAAGGACAGACAGGTAGATACGGTGTGTAGTGAGACGGTGAGGAAGGACGGACAAGTAGATACGGTGTGTAGTGAGACGGTGAGGAAGGACGGACAAGTAGATACGGTGTGTAGTGAGACGGTGAGGAAGGACAGACATGTGGAAGGACAGACCAGTAGATACGGTGTGTAGTGAGACGGTGAGGAAGGACAGACAAGTAGATACGGTGTGTAGTGAGACGGTGTGGAAGGACAGACAGGTAGATACGGTGTGTAGTGAGACGGTGAGGAAGGACGGACAAGTAGATACGGTGTGTAGTGAGACGGTGAGGAAGGACGGACAAGTAGATACGGTGTGTAGTGAGATGGTGTGGAAGGACAGACAAGTAGATACGGTGTGTAGTGAGACGGTGAGGAAGGACAGACCAGTAGATACAGTGTGTAGTGAGACGGTTAGGAAGGACAGACAAGAAGATACGGTGTGTAGTGAGACGGTGAGGAAGGACAGACAAGTAGATACGGTGTGTAGTGAGACGGTGAGGAAGGACAGACCAGTAGATACGGTGTGTAGTGAGACGGTGAGGAAGGACAGACAAGTAGATACGGTGCGTAGTGAAACGGTGAGGAAAGACAGACAAGTAGATACGGTGTGTAGTGAGACGGTGAGGAAGGACAGACAAGTAGATACGGTGTGTAGTGAGACGGTGAGGAAGGACAGACAAGTAGATACGGTGTGTAGTGAGATGGTGTGGAAGGACAGACAAGTAGATACGGTGTGTAGTGAGACGGTGAGGAAGGACAGACCAGTAGATACAGTGTGTAGTGAGACGGTTAGGAAGGACAGACAAGTAGATACGGTGTGTAGTGAGACGGTGAGGAAGGACAGACAAGTAGATACGGTGTGTAGTGAGACGGTGAGGAAGGACAGACAAGTAGATACGGTGTGTAGTGAGACGGTGAGGAAGGACGGACAAGTAGATACGGTGTGTAGTGAGACGGTGAGGAAGGACGGACAAGTAGATACGGTGTGTAGTGACACGGTGAGGAAGGACAGACAAGTAGATACGGTGTGTAGTGAGACAGTGAGGAAGGACGGACAAGTAGATACGGTGTGTAGTGAGACGGTGAGGAAGGACAGACAGGTAGATACGGTGTGTAGTGAGACGGTGAGGAAGGACGGACAAGTAGATACGGTGTGTAGTGACACGGTGAGGAAGGACAGACAAGTAGATACGGTGTGTAGTGAGACAGTGAGGAAGGACAGACAAGTAGATACGGTGTGTAGTGAGACGGTGAGGAAGGACAGACAGGTAGATACGGTGTGTAGTGAGACGGTGAGGAAGGACGGACAAGTAGATACGGTGTGTAGTGACACGGTGAGGAAGGACAGACAAGTAGATACGGTGTGTAGTGAGACAGTGAGGAAGGACGGACAAGTAGATACGGTGTGTAGTGAGACGGTGAGGAAGGACAGACAAGTAGATACGGTGTGTAGTGAGACGGTGAGGAAGGATAGACAAGTAGATACGGTGTGTAGTGAGACGGTGAGGAAGGACAGACAAGTAGATACGGTGTGTAGTGAGACGGTGAGGAAGGACAGACCAGTAGATACAGTGTGTAGTGAGACGGTGAGGAAGGACAGACAAGTAGATACGGTGTGTAGTGACACGGTGAGGAAGGACAGACAAGTAGATACGGTGTGTAGTGAGACGGTGAGGAAGGACAGACAAGTAGATACAGTGTGTAGTGAGACGGTGAGGAAGGACAGACAAGTAGATACGGTGTGTAGTGACACGGTGAGGAAGGACAGACAAGTAGATACAGTGTGTAGTGAGACGGTGAGGAAGGACAGACAAGTAGATACGGTGCGTAGTGAAACGGTGAGGAAAGACAGACAAGTAGATACGGTGTGTAGTGAGACGGTGAGGAAGGACAGACAAGTAGATACGGTGTGTAGTGAGACGGTGAGGAAGGACAGACAAGTAGATACGGTGTGTAGTGAGACGGTGAGGAAGGACAGACAAGTAGATACGGTGTGTAGTGAGACGGTGAGGAAGGACAGACAAGTAGATACGGTGTGTATTGAGACGGTGAGGAAGGACAGACAAGTAGATACGGTGTGTAGTGAGACGGTGAGGAAGGACAGACAAGTAGATATGGTGTATAGTGAGACGGCGAGGAAGGACAGACAAGTAGATACGGTGTGTAGTGAGACGGCGATGAAGGACAGACATGTGGAAGGACAGACCAGTAGATACGGTGTGTAGTGAGACGGTGAGGAAGGACGGACATGTGGAAGGACAGACCAGTAGATACGGTGTGTAGTGAGATGGTGTGGAAGGACAGACAGGTAGATACGGTGTGTAGTGAGACGGTGAGGAAGGACGGACAAGTAGATACGGTGTGTAGTGAGACGGTGAGGAAGGACAGACAAGTAGATACGGTGTGTAGTGAGATGGTGTGGAAGGACAGACAAGTAGATACGGTGTGTAGTGAGACGGTGAGGAAGGACGGACAAGTAAATACGGTGTGTAGTGAGACGGTGAGGAAGGACGGACAAGTAGATACGGTGTGTAGTGAGACGGTGAGGAAGGACAGACATGTGGAAGGACGGACAAGTAGATACGGTGTGTAGTGAGACGGTGAGGAAGGACGGACAAGTAGATACGGTGTGTAGTGAGACGGTGAGGAAGGACAGACATGTGGAAGGACAGACCAGTAGATACGGTGTGTAGTGAGATGGTGTGGAAGGACAGACAGGTAGATACGGTGTGTAGTGAGACGGTGAGGAAGGACGGACAAGTAGATACGGTGTGTAGTGAGACGGTGAGGAAGGACGGACAAGTAGATACGGTGTGTAGTGAGACGGTGAGGAAGGACAGACATGTGGAAGGACAGACCAGTAGATACGGTGTGTAGTGAGACGGTGAGGAAGGACAGACAAGTAGATACGGTGTGTAGTGAGACGGTGTGGAAGGACAGACAGGTAGATACGGTGTGTAGTGAGACGGTGAGGAAGGACGGACAAGTAGATACGGTGTGTAGTGAGACGGTGAGGAAGGACGGACAAGTAGATACGGTGTGTAGTGAGATGGTGAGGAAGGACAGACAAGTAGATACGGTGTGTAGTGAGACGGTGTGGAAGGACAGACAGGTAGATACGGTGTGTAGTGAGACGGTGAGGAAAGACAGACAAGTAGATACGGTGTGTAGTGAGACGGTGAGGAAGGACGGACAAGTAGATACGGTGTGTAGTGAGACGGTGAGGAAGGACAGACAAGTAGATACGGTGTGTAGTGAGACGGTGAGGAAGGACAGACAAGTAGATACGGTGTGTAGTGAGACGGTGAGGAAGGACAGACCAGTAGATACGGTGCGTAGTGAGACGGTGAGGAAGGACAGACAAGTAGATACGGTGTGTAGTGAGACGGTGAGGAAGGACAGACAAGTAGATACGGTGTGTAGTGAGACGGTGAGGAAGGACAGACCAGTAGATACGGTGTGTAGTGAGACGGTGAGGAAGGACAGACAAGTAGATACGGTGCGTAGTGAGACGGTGAGGAAGGACAGACAAGTAGATACGGTGTGTAGTGAGACGGTGAGGAAGGACAGACAAGTAGATACGGTGTGTAGTGAGACGGTGAGGAAGGACAGACAAGTAGATATGGTGTATAGTGAGACGGCGAGGAAGGACAGACAAGTAGATACGGTGTGTAGTGAGACGGCGATGAAGGACAGACATGTGGAAGGACAGACCAGTAGATACGGTGTGTAGTGAGACGGTGAGGAAGGACAGACAGGTAGATACGGTGTGTAGTGAGACGGTGAGGAAGGACGGACAAGTAGATACGGTGTGTAGTGAGACGGTGAGGAAGGACAGACATGTGGAAGGACAGACCAGTAGATACGGTGTGTAGTGAGACGGTGAGGAAGGACAGACAAGTAAATACAGTGTGTAGTGAGACGGTGAGGAAGGACGGACAAGTAGATACTTGTGTAGTGAGACGGTGAGGAAGGACAGACAAGTAAATACGGTGTGTAGTGAAACGGTGAGGAAGGACGGACAAGTAGATACGGTGTGTAGTGAGACGGTGAGGAAGGACAGACAAGTAAATACAGTGTGTAGTGAGACGGTGAGGAAGGACGGACAAGTAGATACGGTGTGTAGTGAAACGGTGAGGAAGGACGGACAAGTAGATACGTGTGTAGTGAGACGGTGAGGAAGGACGGACAAGTAGATACGGTGTGTAGTGAAACGGTGAGGAAGGACGGACAAGTAGATACGTGTGTAGTGAGACGGTGAGGAAGGACAGACAAGTAAATACGGTGTGTAGTGAGACGGTGAGGAAGGACGGACAAGTAGATACGGTGTGTAGTGAGACGGTGAGGAAGGACAGACAAGTAGATACGGTGTGTAGTGAGACGGTGAGGAAGGACGGACAAGTAGATACGGTGTGTAGTGAGACGGTGAGGAAGGACGGACAAGTAGATACGGTGTGTAGTGAGACGGTGAGGAAGGACAGACAAGTAGATACGGTGTGTAGTGAGACGGTGAGGAAGGACGGACAAGTAGATACGGTGTGTAGTGAGACGGTGAGGAAGGACAGACAAGTAGATACGGTGTGTAGTGAGACAGTGAGGAAGGACGGACAAGTAGATACGGTGTGTAGTGAGACAGTGAGGAAGGACGGACAAGTAGATACGGTGTGTAGTGAGACGGTGAGGAAGGACGGACAAGTAGATACGGTGTGTAGTGAGACGGTGAGGAAGGACGGACAAGTAGATACGGTGTGTAGTGAGACGGTGAGGAAGGACAGACAAGTAGATACGGTGTGTAGTGAGACAGTGAGGAAGGACAGACAAGTAGATACGGTGTGTAGTGAGACGGTGAGGAAGGACAGACAAGTAGATACGGTGTGTAGTGAGACGGTGAGGAAGGACGGACAAGTAGATACGGTGTGTAGTGAGACGGTGAGGAAGGACGGACAAGTAGATACGGTGTGTAGTGAGACGGTGAGGAAGGACAGACAAGTAGATACGGTGTGTAGTGAGACGGTGAGGAAGGACGGACAAGTAGATACGGTGTGTAGTGAGACGGTGAGGAAGGACGGACAAGTAGATACGGTGTGTAGTGACACGGTGAGGAAGGACAGACAAGTAGATACGGTGTGTAGTGAGACAGTGAGGAAGGACGGACAAGTAGATACGGTGTGTAGTGAGACGGTGAGGAAGGACAGACAGGTAGATACGGTGTGTAGTGAGACGGTGAGGAAGGACGGACAAGTAGATACGGTGTGTAGTGAGACGGTGAGGAAGGACAGACAAGTAGATACGGTGTGTAGTGACACGGTGAGGAAGGACAGACAAGTAGATACGGTGTGTAGTGAGACAGTGAGGAAGGACGGACAAGTAGATACGGTGTGTAGTGAGACGGTGAGGAAGGACAGACAAGTAGATACGGTGTGTAGTGAGACGGTGAGGAAGGATAGACAAGTAGATACGGTGTGTAGTGAGACGGTGAGGAAGGACAGACAAGTAGATACGGTGTGTAGTGAGACGGTGAGGAAGGACAGACCAGTAGATACAGTGTGTAGTGAGACGGTGAGGAAGGACAGACAAGTAGATACGGTGTGTAGTGACACGGTGAGGAAGGACAGACAAGTAGATACGGTGTGTAGTGAGACGGTGAGGAAGGACAGACAAGTAGATACAGTGTGTAGTGAGACGGTGAGGAAGGACAGACAAGTAGATACGGTGTGTAGTGACACGGTGAGGAAGGACAGACAAGTAGATACAGTGTGTAGTGAGACGGTGAGGAAGGACAGACAAGTAGATACGGTGCGTAGTGAAACGGTGAGGAAAGACAGACAAGTAGATACGGTGTGTAGTGAGACGGTGAGGAAGGACAGACAAGTAGATACGGTGTGTAGTGAGACGGTGAGGAAGGACAGACAAGTAGATACGGTGTGTAGTGAGACGGTGAGGAAGGACAGACAAGTAGATACGGTGTGTAGTGAGACGGTGAGGAAGGACAGACAAGTAGATACGGTGTGTATTGAGACGGTGAGGAAGGACAGACAAGTAGATACGGTGTGTAGTGAGACGGTGAGGAAGGACAGACAAGTAGATATGGTGTATAGTGAGACGGCGAGGAAGGACAGACAAGTAGATACGGTGTGTAGTGAGACGGCGATGAAGGACAGACATGTGGAAGGACAGACCAGTAGATACGGTGTGTAGTGAGACGGTGAGGAAGGACGGACATGTGGAAGGACAGACCAGTAGATACGGTGTGTAGTGAGATGGTGTGGAAGGACAGACAGGTAGATACGGTGTGTAGTGAGACGGTGAGGAAGGACGGACAAGTAGATACGGTGTGTAGTGAGACGGTGAGGAAGGACAGACAAGTAGATACGGTGTGTAGTGAGATGGTGTGGAAGGACAGACAAGTAGATACGGTGTGTAGTGAGACGGTGAGGAAGGACGGACAAGTAAATACGGTGTGTAGTGAGACGGTGAGGAAGGACGGACAAGTAGATACGGTGTGTAGTGAGACGGTGAGGAAGGACAGACATGTGGAAGGACGAACAAGTAGATACGGTGTGTAGTGAGACGGTGAGGAAGGACGGACAAGTAGATACGGTGTGTAGTGAGACGGTGAGGAAGGACAGACATGTGGAAGGACAGACCAGTAGATACGGTGTGTAGTGAGATGGTGTGGAAGGACAGACAGGTAGATACGGTGTGTAGTGAGACGGTGAGGAAGGACGGACAAGTAGATACGGTGTGTAGTGAGACGGTGAGGAAGGACGGACAAGTAGATACGGTGTGTAGTGAGACGGTGAGGAAGGACAGACATGTGGAAGGACAGACCAGTAGATACGGTGTGTAGTGAGACGGTGAGGAAGGACAGACAAGTAGATACGGTGTGTAGTGAGACGGTGTGGAAGGACAGACAGGTAGATACGGTGTGTAGTGAGACGGTGAGGAAGGACGGACAAGTAGATACGGTGTGTAGTGAGACGGTGAGGAAGGACGGACAAGTAGATACGGTGTGTAGTGAGATGGTGAGGAAGGACAGACAAGTAGATACGGTGTGTAGTGAGACGGTGTGGAAGGACAGACAGGTAGATACGGTGTGTAGTGAGACGGTGAGGAAGGACGGACAAGTAGATACGGTGTGTAGTGAGACGGTGAGGAAGGACGGACAAGTAGATACGGTGTGTAGTGAGATGGTGAGGAAGGACGGACAAGTAGATACGGTGTGTAGTGAGACGGTGAGGAAGGACAGACAAGTAGATACGGTGTGTAGTGAGACGGTGAGGAAGGACAGACAAGTAGATACGGTGTGTAGTGAGATGGTGAGGAAGGACGGACAAGTAGATACGGTGTGTAGTGAGACGGTGAGGAAGGACAGACAAGTAGATACGGTGTGTAGTGAGACAGTGAGGAAGGACGGACAAGTAGATACGGTGTGTAGTGAGACGGTGAGGAAGGACAGACAAGTAGATACGGTGTGTAGTGAGACGGTGAGGAAGGACAGACAAGTAGATACGGTGTGTAGTGAGACAGTGAGGAAGGACGGACAAGTAGATACGGTGTGTAGTGAGACGGTGAGGAAGGACAGACAAGTAGATACGGTGTGTAGTGAGACGGTGAGGAAGGACGGACAAGTAGATACGGTGTGTAGTGAGACGGTGTGGAAGGACGGACAAGTAGATACGGTGTGTAGTGAGACGGTGAGGAAGGACGGACAAGTAGATACGGTGTGTAGTGAGATGGTGAGGAAGGACGGACAAGTAGATACGGTGTGTAGTGAGACGGTGAGGAAGGACGGACAAGTAGATACAGTGTGTAGTGAGACAGTGAGGAAGGACGGACAAGTAGATACGGTGTGTAGTGAGACGGTGAGGAAGGACGGACAAGTAGATACGGTGCGTAGTGAAACGGTGAGGAAGGACAGACAAGTAGATACGGTGTGTAGTGACACGGTGAGGAAGGACAGACAAGTAGATACGGTGTGTAGTGAGACGGTGAGGAAGGACGGACAAGTAGATACGGTATGTAGTGAGACGGTGAGGAAGGACAGACAAGTAGATACGGTGTGTAGTGAGACGGTGAGGAAGGACGGACAAGTAGATACGGTGTGTAGTGAGACGGTGAGGAAGGACGGACAAGTAGATACGGTGTGTAGAGAGACAGTGAGGAAGGACAGACAAGTAGATACGGTGTGTAGTGAGATGGTGAGGAAGGACGGACAAGTAAATACGGTGTGTAGTGAGACGGTGAGGAAGGACGGACAAGTAGATACGGTGTGTAGTGAGACGGTGAGGAAGGACGGACAAGTAGATACGGTGTGTAGTGAGACGGTGAGGAAGGACGGACAAGTAGATACGGTGTGTAGTGAGACGGTGAGGAAGGACGGACAAGTAGATACGGTGTGTAGTGAGACGGTGAGGAAGGATAGACAAGTAGATACGGTGTGTAGTGAGACGGTGAGGAAGGACAGACAAGTAGATACGGTGTGTAGTGAGACGGTGAGGAAGGACAGACCAGTAGATACGGTGTGTAGTGAGACGGTGAGGAAGGACAGACCAGTAGATACAGTGTGTAGTGAGACGGTGAGGAAGGACAGACAAGTAGATACGGTGTGTAGTGAGACGGTGAGGAAGGACAGACAAGTAGATACGGTGTGTAGTGAGACGGTGAGGAAGGACAGACCAGTAGATACGGTGTGTAGTGAGACGGTGAGGAAGGACAGACAAGTAGATACGGTGTGTAGTGAGACGGTGAGGAAGGACAGACCAGTAGATACGGTGTGTAGTGAGACGGTGAGGAAGGACAGACAAGTAGATACGGTGTGTAGTGAGACGGTGTGGAAGGACAGACAAGTAGATACGGTGTGTAGTGAGACGGTGAGGAAGGACAGACAAGTAGATACGGTGCGTAGTGAAACAGTGAGGAAAGACAGACAAGTAGATACGGTGTGTAGTGAGACAGTGAGGAAGGACAGACAAGTAGATACGGTGTGTAGTGAGACAGTGAGGAAGGACAGACAAGTAGATATGGTGTATAGTGAGACGGCGAGGAAGGACAGACAAGTAGATACGGTATGTAGTGAGACGGCGATGAAGGACAGACATGTGGAAGGACAGACCAGTAGATACGGTGTGTAGTGAGACGGTGAGGAAGGACAGACCAGTAGATACGGTGTGTAGTGAGACGGTGAGGAAGGACAGACCAGTAGATACGGTGTGTAGTGAGACGGTGAGGAAGGACAGACCAGTAGATACGGTGTGTAGTGAGACGGTGAGGAAGGACAGACAAGTAGATACGGTGTGTAGTGAGACGGTGAGGAAGGACAGACAAGTAAATACGGTGTGTAGTGAGACGGTGAGGAAGGACGGACAAGTAGATACGGTGTGTAGTGAGACGGTGAGGAAGGACGGACAAGTAGATACGTGTGTAGTGAGACGGTGAGGAAGGACAGACAAGTAGATACGGTGTGTAGTGAGACGGTGAGGAAGGACGGACAAGTAGATACCGTGTGTAGTGAGACGGTGAGGAAGGACAGACAAGTAGATAGGGTGTGTAGTGAGACGGTGAGGAAGGACAGACTAGTAGATACGGTGTGTAGTGAGACGGTGAGGAAGGATAGACAAGTAGATACGGTGTGTAGTGAGACGGTGAGGAAGGACAGACAAGTAAATACGGTGTGTAGTGAGACGGTGAGGAAGGACAGACAAGTAGATACGGTGTGTAGTGAGACGGTGAGGATGGACAGACAAGTAGATACGGTGTGTAGTGAGACGGTGAGGATGGACAGACCAGTAGATACAGTGTGTAGTGAGACGGTGAGGAAGGATAGACAAGTAGATACGGTGTGTAGTGAGACGGTGAGGAAGGACAGACAAGTAGATACGGTGTGTAGTGAGACGGTGAGGATGGACAGACCAGTAGATACAGTGTGTAGTGAGACGGTGAGGAAGGACAGACAAGTAGATACGGTGCGTAGTGAAACGGTGAGGAAAGACAGACAAGTAGATACGGTGTGTAGTGAGACAGTGAGGAAGGACAGACAAGTAGATACGGTGTGTAGTGAGACAGTGAGGAAGGACAGACAAGTAGATACGGTGTGTAGTGAGACGGTGAGGAAGGACAGACAAGTAGATACGGTGCGTAGTAAAACGGTGAGGAAAGACAGACAAGTAGATACGGTGTGTAGTGAGACGGTGAGGAAGGACAGACCAGTAGATACGGTGTGTAGTGAGACGGTGAGGAAGGACAGACAAGTAGATACGGTGTGTAGTGAGACGGTGAGGAAGGACAGACAAGTAGATACGGTGTGTAGTGAGACGGTGAGGAAGGACAGACAAGTAGATACGGTGTGTATTGAGACGGTGAGGAAGGACAGACAAGTAGATATGGTGTGTAGTGAGACGGTGAGGAAGGACAGACAAGTAGATATGGTGTATAGTGAGACGGTGAGGAAGGACAGGCAAGTAGATACGGTGTGTAGTGAGACGGCGATGAAGGACAGACATGTGGAAGGACAGACCAGTAGATACGGTGTGTAGTGAGACGGTGAGGAAGGACGGACATGTGGAAGGACAGACCAGTAGATACGGTGTGTAGTGAGATGGTGTGGAAGGACAGACAGGTAGATACGGTGTGTAGTGAGACGGTGAGGAAGGACGGACAAGTAGATACGGTGTGTAGTGAGACGGTGAGGAAGGACAGACAAGTAGATAAGGTGTGTAGTGAGATGGTGTGGAAGGACAGACAAGTAGATACGGTGTGTAGTGAGATGGTGAGGAAGGACGGACAAGTAAATACGGTGTGTAGTGAGACGGTGAGGAAGGACGGACAAGTAGATACGGTGTGTAGTGAGACGGTGAGGAAGGACGGACAAGTAGATACGGTGTGTAGTGAGACGGTGAGGAAGGACAGACATGTGGAAGGACAGACCAGTAGATACGGTGTGTAGTGAGATGGTGTGGAAGGACAGACAGGTAGATACGGTGTGTAGTGAGACGGTGAGGAAGGACGGACAAGTAGATTCGGTGTGTAGTGAGACGGTGAGGAAGGACGGACAAGTAGATACGGTGTGTAGTGAGACGGTGAGGAAGGACAGACAAGTAGATACGGTGTGTAGTGAGACGGTGAGGAAGGACGGACAAGTAGATACGGTGTGTAGTGAGACGGTGAGGACGGATAGACAAGTAGATACGGTGTGTAGTGAGACGGTGAGGAAGGACAGACAAGTAGATACGGTGTGTAGTGAGACGGTGAGGAAGGACGGACAAGTAGATACGGTGTGTAGTGAGACGGTGAGGAAGGACGGACAAGTAGATACGGTGTGTAGTGAGACGGTGAGGAAGGACGGACAAGTAGATACGGTGTGTAGTGACACGGTGAGGAAGGACAGACAAGTAGATACGGTGTGTAGAAAGACGGTGAGGAAGGACAGACAAGTAGATACGGTGTGTAGTGAGACGGTGAGGAAGGACAGACAAGTAGATACGGTGTGTAGTGAGACGGTGAGGAAGGACAGACAAGTAGATACGGTGTGTAGTGAGACGGCGATGAAGGACAGACATGTGGAAGGACAGACCAGTAGATACGGTGTGTAGTGAGACGGTGAGGAAGGACAGACAAGTAGATACGGTGTGTAGTGAGACGGTGAGGAAGGACAGACCAGTAGATACAGTGTGTAGTGAGACGGTTAGGAAGGACAGACAAGTAGATACGGTGTGTAGTGAGACGGTGAGGAAGGACAGACAAGTAGATACGGTGTGTAGTGAGACGGTGAGGAAGGATAGACAAGTAGATACGGTGTGTAGTGAGACGGTGAGGAAGGACAGACAAGTAGATACGGTGTGTAGTGAGACGGTGAGGAAGGACAGACCAGTAGATACGGTGTGTAGTGAGACGGTGAGGAAGGACAGACCAGTAGATACGGTGTGTAGTGAGACGGTGAGGAAGGACAGACAAGTAGATACGGTGTGTAGTGAGACGGTGAGGAAGGAGAGACAAGTAGATACGGTGTGTAGTGAGACGGTGAGGAAGGACAGACCAGTAGATACAGTGTGTAGTGAGACGGTGAGGAAGGACAGACAAGTAGATACGGTGTGTAGTGAGACGGTGAGGAAGGACAGACAAGTAGATACGGTGCGTAGTGAAACGGTGAGGAAAGACAGACAAGTAGATACGGTGTGTAGTGAGACAGTGAGGAAGGACAGACAAGTAGATACGGTGTGTAGTGAGACAGTGAGGAAGGACAGACAAGTAGATATGGTGTATAGTGAGACGGCGAGGAAGGACAGACAAGTAGATACGGTGTGTAGTGAGACGGCGATGAAGGACAGACATGTGGAAGGACAGACCAGTAGATACGGTGTGTAGTGAGACGGTGAGGAAGGACAGACCAGTAGATACGGTGTGTAGTGAGACGGTGAGGAAGGACGGACAAGTAGATACGTGTGTAGTGACACGGTGAGGAAGGACGGACAAGTAGATACGGTGTGTATTGAGACGGTGAGGAAGGGCAGACCAGTAAATACGGTGTGTAGTGAAACGGTGAGGAAGGACAGACAAGTAGATACGGTGTGTAGTGAGACGGTGAGGAAGGACAGACAAGTAGATACGGTGTGTAGTGAGACGGTGAGGAAGGACAGACCAGTAGATACGGTGTGTAGTGAGACGGTGAGGAAGGACGGACAAGTAGATACGGTGTGTAGTGAGACGGTGAGGAAGGACAGACAAGTAGATACGGTGTGTAGTGAGACGGTGAGGAAGGACAGACCAGTAGATACGGTGTGTAGTGAGACGGTGAGGAAGGACGGACAAGTAGATACGGTGTGTAGTGACACGGTGAGGAAGGACAGACAAGTAGATACGGTGTGTAGTGAGACGGTGAGGAAGGACAGACAAGTAGATACGGTGTGTAGTGAGACGGTGAGGAAGGACAGACCAGTAGATACGGTGTGTAGTGAGACGGTGAGGAAGGACAGACAAGTAGATACGGTGTGTAGTGAGACGGTGAGGAAGGACAGACAAGTAGATACGGTGTGTAGTGAGACGGTGAGGAAGGATAGACAAGTAGATACGGTGTGTAGTGAGACGGTGAGGAAGGACAGACAAGTAGATACGGTGTGTAGTGAGACGGTGAGGAAGGACAGACCAGTAGATACGGTGTGTAGTGAGACGGTGAGGAAGGACAGACAAGTAGATACGGTGTGTAGTGAGACGGTGAGGAAGGACAGACAAGTAGATACGGTGTGTAGTGAGACGGTGAGGAAGGACAGACAAGTAGATACGGTGTGTAGTGAGACGGTGAGGAAGGACGGACAAGTAGATACCGTGTGTAGTGAGACGGTGAGGAAGGACAGACAAGTAGATACGGTGTGTAGTGAGACGGTGAGGAAGGACAGACAAGTAGATACGGTGTGTAGTGACACGGTGAGGAAGGACAGACAAGTAGATACGGTGTGTAGTGAGACGGTGAGGAAGGACAGACAAGTAGATACGGTGTGTAGTGAGACGGTGAGGAAGGACAGACAAGTAGATACGGTGTGTAGTGAGACGGTGAGGAAGGACAGACCAGTAGATACGGTGTGTAGTGAGACGGTGAGGAAGGACAGACAAGTAGATACGGTGTGTAGTGAGACGGTGAGGAAGGACGGACAAGTAGATACGGTGTGTAGTGAGACGGTGAGGAAAGACAGACAAGTAGATACGGTGTGTAGTGAGACAGTGAGGAAGGACAGACAAGTAGATACAGTGTGTAGTGAGACGGTGAGGAAGGACAGACAAGTAGATACGCTGTGTAGTGAGACGGTGAGGAAGGACAGACAAGTAGATACGGTGTGTAGTGAGACGGTGAGGATGGACAGACAAGTAGATACGGTGTGTAGTGAGACGGTGAGGATGGACAGACCAGTAGATACAGTGTGTAGTGAGACGGTGAGGAAGGATAGACAAGTAGATACGGTGTGTAGTGAGACGGTGAGGAAGGACAGACAAGTAGATACGGTGTGTAGTGAGACAGTGAGGATGGACAGACCAGTAGATACAGTGTGTAGTGAGACGGTGAGGAAGGACAGACAAGTAGATACGGTGCGTAGTGAAACGGTGAGGAAAGACAGACAAGTAGATACGGTGTGTAGTGAGACAGTGAGGAAGGACAGACAAGTAGATACGGTGTGTAGTGAGACAGTGAGGAAGGACAGACAAGTAGATACGGTGTGTAGTGAGACGGTGAGGAAGGACAGACCAGTAGATACGGTGTGTAGTGAGACGGTGAGGAAGGACAGACCAGTAGATACGGTGTGTAGTGAGACGGTGAGGAAGGACAGACAAGTAGATACGGTGTGTAGTGAGACGGTGAGGAAGGACAGACAAGTAGATACGGTGTGTAGTGAGACGGTGAGGAAGGACAGACAAGTAGATACGGTGTGTAGTGAGACGGTGAGGAAGGACAGACAAGTAGATACGGTGTGTATTGAGACGGTGAGGAAGGACAGACAAGTAGATACGGTGTGTAGTGAGACGGTGAGGAAGGACAGACAAGTAGATATGGTGTATAGTGAGACGGCGAGGAAGGACAGGCAAGTAGATACGGTGTGTAGTGAGACGGCGATGAAGGACAGACATGTGGAAGGACAGACCAGTAGATACGGTGTGTAGTGAGATGGTGTGGAAGGACAGACAGGTAGATACGGTGTGTAGTGAGACGGTGAGGAAGGACGGACAAGTAGATACGGTGTGTAGTGAGACGGTGAGGAAGGACAGACAAGTAGATATGGTGTGTAGTGAGACGGTGAGGAAGGACAGACAAGTAGATACGGTGTGTAGTGAGACGGTGAGGAAGGACAGACAAGTGGATACGGTGTGTAGTGAGATGGTGAGGAAGGACGGACAAGTAGATACGGTGTGTAGTGAGACGGTGAGGAAGGACAGACAAGTAGATACGGTGTGTAGTGAGACGGTGAGGAAGGACAGACAAGTAGATACGGTGTGTAGTGAGACGGTGATGAAGGACGGACAAGTAGATACGGTGTGTAGTGAGACGGTGAGGAAGGACGGACAAGTAGATACAGTGTGTAGTGAGACGGTGAGGAAGGACGGACAAGTAGATACGGTGTGTAGTGAGACGGTGATGAAGGACGGACAAGTAGATACGGTGTGTAGTGAGACGGTGTGGAAGGACGGACAAGTAGATACGGTGTGTAGTGAGACGGTGAGGAAGGACAGACAAGTCAAGTTAAGTTTATTGCCATTTAAATATGTGCATGTATACTATGAAACAAGACAATGTTTCTCCGAACCAGGCCATTAGGTACATTAGTACACATGACAAACATATTATAACACACAATAACTTAGGAAAGTAAAAATAAAATATTCAAATGAATTATGCAAAATGTGTATGCATTAAATATTGTTGGGCAGAAAGCAAATGAACCAGTGACACTTTGAATGCGATGCTGCTGGGAGTTCAGAAGCCTCATGTTCCGAGGGAAGACCCTGTTTCCCATCCTGACTGTTCTTGTCTTAATGCATCGGCATCTCTTGCCTGATGGTAGAAAGTCAAAGAGGATGTTGGATGGATGTGTGAGATCCTTAACAATACTACGAGCCCAGTGTACATCGCACTCCTGATAAATATCCCAGATGGATGGTTGGGAGACCCCTATGATCATCTCCGCCATTCTCTCAGCCCTTTGTAGGGACCTCAGGTTTGATACGCTGCACAGCAATACCAGTAGAAGTTGCAGTTTGTCAGGATGCTCCCAGTGGAGTTCAGTTAAGATGGGGTGGTTGGGGGTCTTGCTTACCTCTATTTCCATGATGTGAAATCCCAGGAACTTGGTGCACTGAACTCTCTACATAGGAGTCAGGTGTGCACAGAGGGGGGTGGTTCTCTGCACTTTCCCAAAGTCCACAATGATTTTCTTTGTCTCCATGTTCAGATTAGAGTTGTTGTGGATCGATTAGAGCAATAGGCGAACTGGAAAGGGTCCAATGTAGCCAAGCAAAAGGCCTTAAATTGTTCCATCAAAAGCTGCTCAAAGCAGGTTATAATGGTTGATGTTAATGCCACCAGACGAAAGTCATTTAGATGTGTTACTGTCACCTTCTTTGTCACTGGAATGTTGGTTGCCATCTTGAAAACTGAGGGGACAGTGGACTGCTCGAGAGAGATGTGGAATATATCCGTCAGCACCTCAGTTAGCTGGGATGCACAGTCTTTCAGAACATGACCTGGTATATTTTCAGGCCCCACAACTTTGCGTGGGTTAACTCTGGCTAGGGTCTTCTTCACCTCAGCTTCAGCCTGATGGAGTGTCTCCTCCCCTGGGTGCCTCTCTCACTGGCACATTGTTCTGTGCATTAAACCAGGCTAAAAGAAATTCAGCCCATCGAGGAGTGAGGCATCCTGATCACGGATGTGCAGGGTAGATTTGCCTGTAATCCTCAGAGTTTCCTGCTACATGTGCCTCGTTTCTCTGGTATCACAGAAATGGGTCTATATTCTCTGAGAATGCTTGCATTTCACCTTCCTGATGGAGTGGGAAAGCACAGTTCTTGCTTCTCTGAGAGCTGTCATGTCCCCCCGATCTAAAGATAGCATCACGATCCCTCAGCCGTGCATGGCCCTCTGCAGTGAGCCATGGATTCTGACTGGCCCCGCACGGATGTGTTTTGTGATGGTAACAGTCTCAGTACACTTCTCTATGTAGCAGGTCACAGAATCCGCACATTCCTCGATGTTACATGGTTGACATAGGTAGCAGCCTTTCTGAACATTCTCCAGTTTGTGTTTCAAAGCAGTCCTGCAATGCTGAGATTGCTCCCTCAGAACTGGTTTGGCCAGTTTGATCAGTGGTTTGTATGCTGGAATTAGCATAACAGACAATTGATCTGAGAGCCCAGTGTGGGGCGGGGGAACAGCTTTATATGCTCCTGGTATGTTAGTATAAACCAGGTCCAGTGTATTCTCACCTCTGGTACCAAAACCAACATGCTGGTGGAATTTAGGTCGGACTGATTTTTGGTTTGCATGGTGAAAATCACCATCGACAATGAAGATGCCATTGGGTTGTTTGATTTGAAAATCACTGATGGTGCTGCAGAGCTCACACAATGCCTTGCCGGCATTAGAAGAGTGGGGGGTGCGTTATATACAACCACTGACACAACTGCAGTGAACTCCCTCGGAATCTAACACTCCCTCGGCATTTCACAAGAGTAAACTCAAACTAGAAAGTCATAGTTCTCGAGTCATAGAAGCCCATCTGGTCCATGCCGAACCATTTAAGCTGCTATTGTCTGCACTGGGACCATAACTTTCTATACCTCTACCGTTCATGTACCTATTCAAACTTCTCTTAAATGTTGAAGTCAAGCTTGCATGCATCACACGTTGCAGACTGGTTCCACACTGTCACAACCCTCTGAGTAAAGAGGTTTCCTCTCATGTTCCTCCTTAAACTTATCACATTCACCCTTAACCTGATTGGGAGAAAACGGCTTGCATATACTCTATCTATACCCCTCATAATTTTGTATACCTCTCTCAAATCTCCTCTCAATCTTCTATATTCCAAGCAATAAAGTCTGTCTGTCTTTCCCTATAACTCAGGTCACCAGGTCTGGCAACATCCATGTAAATTTTTGCTGCACTATTTCAGCCTTTTTTACATCTCTCCTGTAGCTAGGTGACCAAGACTGCACGCGATACTCCAAACTAGGCCTTAGCAATGTCCTATACAACTTCAATATAACATCCCATCTTCTGTCCGCAGTCAGTGAAAATCTGCAGATGCTGGAAATCTGGCTAACACACTCAAAATGCAGGAGGAACTCAGCAGGTCGAGCAGCATCTATCTATGGTAAAGGGTGAACAGCTGAAGTTTCGGGCTGAGACCTGTCATCAGGACTGGAAAAGAAAGAGTAGGAAGAGTAAGAAGGTGGGAGGATGAAAGGAAGAAATACAAGGTAGTAGGTGATAGGGGAAAGTGGGAGAGGGGAAGGGGTGAAGTAAAGGGCTAAGAAGTCGATTAGTGAAAGAGATACAGGGCTGGAGCAGGCAGAATCTGATAAGAGAAGACCATGGAAGAAAAGGAAGGGCGAGGAGCAGCAGAGGGAGATGATGGGCAGGCAAGGAGATGAGGTGAGAGGGGGAAATGGGAATGGGGAGTCGAGAAAATGGGGGGCAATTACCAGAGGTTTGAGAAATCCATGTACATGCCATGAGGTTGGAGGCTACCCAGATGGAATAGAAGGTGTTGCTCCTCCAACCTGAGTGTTGTCTCATTGGAGGAAGTCCTGGACTGACACGTTGGACATGGGAATTGGAAGTTTGATTGAAATGGATGGCCACCGAGAGATCCTGCTTTTTCTGGCAGATGGAGCATGGGTGCTTGGTGAAGTGGTCTCCCAATCTACATCAGGTCTCACCGATATACAGGAAGCCACAATGGGTGTGTTGGATACAGTAGATGACCCTAACATGCGCAGGTGAAGTGTTGCCTCAAATGGAAGGACCGTTTGGGGCCCTGAATGGGAGTGAGGGAGGAGGTGGAAGGGCAGGTGTGGCACTTGTTCTGCTTGCAAGGATAAGTCCCAGGAGGGAGATTGGTGGAGAGGGATGAATGGAGGGGAGCGATTCCAGTGGAAAGTTGGGGTGGGGAGAGGGAAAGAGATGCTTAGTGGTGGGATCCCACTGGAGATGGTGGAAGATGTGCTGGACGCAGAGGTTGGTGGGGTGGTAGGTGAGGACAAGAGGAACTCTATCCCTAGTGGAGTAGCATTTGGATGGAATGAGGGTAGACATGCGTGAAATGGCAAAGATGCGGGTGTGGACAGCTTTGATGGTGGAGGAAGGAAAGCCCCTTTCTTTGAAGGAGGAGGACATTTCCTTCCTTCTTGTAAGATTCAAAATTAAGATGTGCGTTTCTGAAAGAGGTCTGGGTTAAAGTCAAAGGACAAATGTGATTTAATTATGTCTGGGTTAAAGTCTGTAAACAAATGTGATTTAATTATGAATGCAGAAGCCCTGACAAGATTAACTGTTTGTGGAATCATTGAAGTCCTGAGATATGGACTATTGTTTTACAGAAATGTGTAAAAAAACAACTCCAAATATGGAATGGGAAAACACTGTGTACCTCCCGAGTCAGGGAGGGGGGTGGTAAGGAAGAAGGATAAAACCTGCTGCCCTGTAAGGTTCAGGGTTCCCTTCTCTGAGGGGGCTCAGCTCTGCAGAACTGTTAATAAACTTTGTTTCCTTGAACTTGTCTTAAAGCCATTATTCGGGAGCGTGGCTCGTTTCTGACACTTCTGGAATGAAACGCCTCTCCCTGAGAGCAGGTGGGGCTAAGATGGAGGAATTGGGAGAAGGGGATGGCAAGTTTTACATGTGACAGGACGGGAAGAGTTACAGTCCAGGTAGCTGTGAGAGTCACTGGGTTTACAAACTATATCAGTGGATAACCTGTCTCCAGAGATAGAGACAGAGAGCTTGAGAAAGAGGAAGGAGGTGTCAGAAATGGACCAGGTAAATCTGAAGGCAGGGTGGAAGTTGGGGACAAAGTTGAAGCACCTGAGGTGGGGATTGAACTCGAGTCTTTGGTGCACTAAGCCTGTTGCTTTGCCAGCTGACCTGGTGAATTCCAATGCTCCTTGGTGGTCTAATTGTAGACCCGTAGTGATCGGGCAGAGATTTCTCTTTTGGAAGCTCCCGCTCTTAACACCCATGTCCACAGCTGCTGCTTCTAAATCTACTTAACACCAATATCCACTTGCATGACAGATCTCTGCTAAATGCTGACCCGGCTCCCATGTAGTTTGTGAGTGAGAAAGTTGATACACTGGGAACAATAGCCCTTTTTTTCCAGAGGATGTAAAGAGGAACTGATTTGTTTATTTTGCATGGTTTTCCATATCTCATATCAGATCTGCTGCTATAAAGTTCCAGTGCCGTTCACTGAAGAAGCCGGTGTCGGAAGCTGAGGAGTTTGCAGGCGGTCCCATCTCGTTGTCCCATCATCAGACTCACACGTAAGCAAGCTTCACTTGATTGTGTCCTTGCTAACTCAGATGTGTATGTGTGTGTGAGAGAGAGGGGAGGGGAAGGGGGAAGAGAGAGAGAAATCATGCATCTCCATATGAATGTGCTGGGGGGGATCGATAAAGAAAGTGGAACAGCTGGAAGCAAGAAATTAGTCTTTGTTAATGAAATGAAGGTGATGTAACTCACCCTTATATGGCGAGGGTGAGACAGAGTTCTTACTTCTCTATTGTCCAGGCAGAGCAGATGGAGATCCCACCTCTGTCTACAGGGTCAGACTGAGGGAGAGAAAGAGATTTCTGTTTTTGTCGGATCTCAGTAAAGGAGAGAAGTTGTTAATTCCTTTGGGTCCCAGCGAGAAGAGGATGGGTTCTTGCTCCTGTTAGTCCCGGAGAGGGAATGTTGCACTTCATCCACAACAAAATATATTTCTGATCGGCAGCTCATGGTCTAGAGATGATTTACTCTAAAACCCAATATCTCATTTCTCTCTGATTTTGATTCTTGTTTTCCTTTGCAGAATGTCCCTTGGTGGAATGAGTCTTCTGCTCCTGACTCTGCGCTCTCTGAGTGAGTAACGTAACACTGAGTACAAGAGCAGTAGTTTTCATGTTACTGTCTGTGTAGAGGGCCGACAGTGCCCCAGCCTCACAGTTTCAGATACCTGCGTTCATTTCCGCTGTCAGTTACCGTCTGTACAGTTTCTGTCTTTTCCTGCTCATACCTCAATGTTGTGGACAAACTTTTTCCGCCTTCATCTCCACTTCTTCATCAGTTTCTCATTGCACCAAATTCTGCAGCATTTTTACAAATTGAATTGTTTGTTTTAATTAGTTGTCCACCAGCCTCTGGAGTTTCACTAGCCTCTTGTCCAAGTTCTCACTCACTTCAGTTTAAATGAAGATCATTTGCCACCAGTGGGAACAGCTCAGTGTCGAACTTGTCATACCCAGTGAGAATCTTGAATGCTTCACTAAGATCACCTCTCTTTCTTCCAGACTTTAATGCAGATCTGATCTCTCTCCATGGCTTGTAATAGGTTAACCGTTTCCACCCAGGAATTAACTGAGTAAAGCATTTCAGAATCAGAATCAGGTTCAATAGCACCAGCATATGCAGTGAAATTTATAGGACTCCCCCCCCCCCCCCCCATGCTTTAGATGCCTCTCACTGCCTTGGTGATTCAAGTGCTTGGAAATGGACCTCCAACATTTTGAGAAGTTCTGCCTCCACCCTGCACTCAGACAGTGTGTTCGAGATTGTAACCACCCCTCTGGGTGAAAAAAGATGATCTCTAAACCGCTGGTCCTTGACAAAGAGTAATGTTTCAGTATTGATCCCAGTGACATACTGGTGTCATAAGCTTCGAGTCACAGAGGAAAACCACCAACATCGCCTTCTCCCTCCTGTTACCAAGCCAGTTTCCATCTGTGGGCTCGGTAGGTTTATGGGCCATTTAAAAAGCCTGAGACTAGTAAGACAACATCAATTGCAGTTCCACATCAGTAGAGTTTTTTTACTTCTGGAAAAAAGACAGCTATGTTGGTGAAACACAATATCTCAATAACAAACCCACAATAATCATCTTTGCTTAAACTGGCTCAATAAATGTCACCTAATCGTGTTCAGATTCTTTTCATTTGTTTCAGTAGTTTCTCACAATGGACTTAGAAGTCCTTCGATGTAACCGAGACATTATTTTTACACTTAATCATTGTGTTTTTAGTAATTGAATTGCCAGCATGCTGTATTGCACTGAGTGGAGTAGCCCTGCAATCTCATTTCCTCAGAAATGACAGTGAAGCTCTAACTAAACTCACTGAACTCTAGTGAACTGGTGTATTTCTGCTGCCCTTCCTGAATAAATCCACAACAATCGCTCTCCTTTGTTCATCTGGCACCTCACAAGTGGCCAGTAAAAAATTAAAATTAAAATTGTTTGCCACTCTTCCGCAATCTCCTCCCTTGATGTGGGCTTGGTGACTCTGAATTAGCTATTCTGCAACTAGGATGTCCTTATTTGCACTGTTCCCCAGCTCTATTTCACATTCACCAGGGAAATTCACTGCTGAAACTGTTATCTATTCCTGTAATGTACAAAACATGAATTTGGAATGTTATACAGGTCTTCCACCTCCAAATACAAGCCGGTGTTCGCATGTTGCCCAACAAATCCCTTCTAATTTTCATTTTCCTTGTGTATGTGTATTTCAGGGGTGTCAAACTCATTTTAGGTCACGGGCCGGATTGAGCAAAATGCAGCTTCATGCGGAACGGATCAGTCGGACGCGTGCGAACGCAGCTTTCGTTGCCTCCGTTTTTTCAGCCTGCTCTCATGTGTCTCAGTCTCTGCTATAACTACAAAGTGTTTCACTTTACAAATTCTGTTTCTTATGAAGAAGACTGCCGAGCAAGACTGCCGAATAAACACTAAAAACCCTGAAAACCTGGTACCTGAATAAACTCAGCATTAGCCATATCATACACCATAGGCGCTTCGATTAGATAGATAGATAGATAGATACTTTATTCATCCCCATGGGGAAATTCAACATTTTTTCCAATGTCCCATACACTTGTTGTAGCAAAAACTCATTACATACAATACTTAACTCAGTAATAATATGATATGCATCTAAATCACTAACTCAAAAAGCATTAATAATAGCTTTAAAAAAGTTCTTAAGTCCTGGCAGTTGAATTGTAAAGCCTAATGGCATTGGGGAGTATTGACCTCTTCATCCTGTCTGAGGAGCATTGCATCGACAGTAACCTGGGGCCAGCTTTAATAGTAATTAGATATTATCTCGCGGGCCAAAGATAATTCCACCACGGGCCGGATTTGGCCCGCGGGCCTTGAGCTTGACATATATGGTGTATTTGCTGAATATCACAGTCACATTCCCTGATTTTGTCCGCTTTAAGTTGCATGTCTTGTGCCTTTCTGATGTGTTTTATGAGACAATTCCTGCACAGTGTGCTCCTTTCTGAGCTTTCTGCATTTTTTCTGCTCCACCACACCTCACTCCCCCACCCCCCCCCCGTACCTTTGCTTTACCTCACCTGTTTTTTCTACAGCTATGTGGATTTGAATTGGAAGCCCCATCTCTGCTCATGTAGTCATCACCATGTCTCCTCAAATACGTTCTTCATTCTCAGCTGAATAACTTTCAAACGGTGCTTTTAAAATGAGCTTTTATATTCATTAGCATGTTTTGTTCCAGTCAAGAAGATTAACTTCTGTGACCAGATGTGATGGACAGCACTTGGCAAAAATACTCCTTGCGCGCGCGCACCCACACACACACGGCTGTACAGATGCACACATACACATGCACACACACAGCACACATACAGCCACGCACACAGACACATACACATGCACATGCATATACACACATACACACACGCGTGCGCAGACACGTGCACACTACACACACACACACACACACACACACACACACACACACACACACACACACACACACACACACACACACACACACACACACACACACACACACACACACACACACACACTCCTGTTGTTGTGCTGAATTCACACACTTTAGCGTCTTCCCCGGTTTATTTTCAAAATATATCTTGAACTGAGTTGATGCTCTTGGGTTGGCTTTATGGTGCCTTCATTTCTTCAGTTTGGGATATGTACAGTACATGTGTATATGTTTGCATATTGTATTTAAGGTAGGTACTTCTGTTTATTTTGTAATTTAATTGTAACTACATTGTGGGGTGCATCGTATGTTTGCCCTCAGTAGGGGGAGAGAGATCAGGAGGAAGCTGCTGGGAGTTCACACTGGACAAGGATAAGATGGTAATTAGAGATGGTGTGTCCTAGTGAAAGGAAAAAGCTGATTGCCCTCAGTAAGGGAGAGAGATCGGGAGGGGAGGGGGCTGCCAGGAGTTCACACTGGACAAGGATAAGTACGGAGCTATTATTGTTTTCCGGTAGACATCTTTTCATAACTATTGGCAGTTCTGTTTTCACTAATTTTTGTAAGTTTGAATTTTGAGGCACCTGATAAACACCCTTTCATTAAAGCGCTAAGTGACTCCAGACATTTTTCCTCTGGTCGTAACTCAAGTTTGTAACACCAATGCACCCAATCTGTCATCTTTTCCACTTGCTCAGGCTCATCCTGAAGTCTGTGCCCAGAATTGCTCCCTCTCCTGTTGGTCTTGCTATGTACGATTCAAGAATGGTCTCGAGTGCATTCCAAGAACTCTACTGATTCTTCATGCAGCTCATAAAGTTGCCAACACGTTTATTCTTTGATCTCCCTCTGATGTCGAGCAGCCTGTTGTGCACCTCCCAATGTGTTTGGCCATTTAGCCAGCTTGGCCTCACATGCACATCACTTCAAGTATATCTTCAGTAAATAGGTTCAAACTCTTTCCATTTCATCGGAAACCTGTAATTGGTGACCTTTTCTCCCAGCACTAAGGCTTAACACTATCATAAGCCCGTGACAAAACTTGGCCTCGTTCAGTTCATCATATTTACTTCCCTGCCCACATCCATTTCAATATGAACAATTGAGACAAGACACAAAGATGTTCTGTTTCTCTCTGCCCCACTCGTAGTTTCCTCCGCCCACCCCATTCATATCTCTGCTTTTGGCTAATTCAGTAAAGGTGGATCCATTCTTGTCCTCCTTTCTGAAATTATCCATCTTTCGGCCTCCTCCGTACTCGCATAGCCCTGCGTCTCATTGAAAGCTCTGAGCTGCAGATCGGGGATTTCAGTCCCAAGATTCAGGCTGATTTGCGGAGCAGTGCTGACTCAATTGTACAGGGAGTTGGGCACTCTGTTAGAGTGTCTCACCATGCTGCAGGACAATTATAAAACTTCTTGCCTTGTCCAGTAAGTTCATTTAAAAAAAGAAACACATTGATTTTAGACACCTCATCGTTTCTGCAGTTCAGAAATTAATCACTGTACTTCTAATTCAGTTATTCTGTGCACTCAGCATATTTGAGAGTTCAGATGATATTATTTGAATAAAGTATCTTCATCCTGAAACCCTAGTTCTGTGAGCCTTCCTAACCTGTTGATTACTCCTGGCATTTACTGTTTTAAGCCTGAGGTCATCAGTTTTGTTTCTGCCTGCTCAGAGGGAGTTAGCTGGGGGCTTGAATGTTCAATAAGAACATAAGACGTAGGGGCAGAATTAGGCCATTTGGCCTGTCGAGGCTTCTTCGCCACTCCATCATGGCTGATTTATTATCCCTCTCAACACCACTCTACTGCCTTCTCCCTGTAACCTTTGACACCTTTACTAACCAAGAACCTATCAACCTCCACTTTAAGTATTGTTGGGCTTGAAATTCTGCCCTGTGTTCGTTTAGGAAGAGAGACAACCAACACCGGAATATTACAAAACTTGGGTTTATTGCAGAATTCGTAACTGGCACAGCGAATCGACGGAGTCGCTGGAGAAGGCGCGTTCCGACTTCCCCTTACAATCTGCTCTTATTTATATCCCTTTTCCCCCCAGCACAACCCCCCGCTACATATTAGGTAATATCGGGCACTTGTGTCCATCTTATTGGCCCGACGCCATACACTCACGAGTTACCTGTTTCTTTTGTTTACTGAATCGCGTGACACTGGTAGTTTCGGTGTAGCGGAATCCCCAGTTTCGCTTTCCCCTCCCTCACATTTCGGCCTCCTAATATTACGTGAGCCACTCCTGACCTGTAATGGCAGTCTCGAATTAACCCTAACATTAACCCTAACAGTATACACAGTGACTTGGCTATAGATTCACCACCCTCTAGCTGAGTAAATCCCTCCCTTCTGGTCCAAGACTCACCCATGATAGGAAACATCCTCTGCATGTCTACTCTATCTAGGCCTTTCAATATACAACAGGCTTCAATGAGATCCCAGCTTACTCTCCAATTTTCTGCAAGAAAAGCCTAGAGCCAACAAATGCTCCTCATACATTAAACGTTTCATTCCCAGAATAATTCTTGGGAGCCTCCTCTGGACCGTCTCCAATACCCTTTCATAAATAATGTGCCCAACACAGCTCACAATACTCTTAGATTGGCCTTAGAGGTATAAGATGATGAGAGGCATTGATCGTGAGGATAGTAAGAAGCTTTTTTTTCCCCAGGGCTCAAATGGCTAACACAAGAGGGCACAGTTTTAAGGTGCTTGAAAGTAGGTACAGAGGAGATGTCGGGGGTAAGTTTTTTATGTAGAGAGTGGTGAGTGCGTGGAATGGGCTGCCGGTGACTGTGGTGGAGGCGGATACGATAGGGTCTTTTGAGAGACTCCTGGATAGATACATGGAGCTTAGGAAAATAGAGGCCTATGGATAAACCTAGGTAATTTCTAAATTAAGTACGGTACATGTTTGGCACAGCATTGTGGGCCGAAGTGCCTGAATTGTGCTATAGGTTTTCTATGTTCTAAAGCTTCAGCATCACATCCTTGCTCTTATATTTTAGCCCTCTTAAAAAGAATGCTAACATTTAATTTGCCTTCCTTGCCCCCGACTCAACATGAAGGTAACCTTTAGGAAACTCTGCATGAGAATTCAAGTCCCCTTGCACTTCTCACTTTAAAATTTTCTCCCCATTTATAAAACTATTTATGCCTTAATTCCTTCTACCAAAGTGCATAAGCATACACTTCCCTACATTATATTCCATCTGCCTGCCCATTTCCCCCAATGTTCTGAGTCCTTCAGTAGGCTCCCTGCTTTCTCAACACTACCTGTCATCCATGTATCTTTGTATCATCTGCAAACTTGGCCATCTGGCCTGTCAAGCCTGCTCCAATATTCAATAAAATCATGACTGATCTGACCATGGACTCTTCTCCACTACCTGCCTTTTCCCCATCACCCTTAATTCCCCTACTTTGCAAAAAACTATCCAACCTTGTCTTAAATATATTTACTGAGGTATCCTCCACTGCTTCATTGGACAGAAAATTCCACAGATTCATCACTCTCTGGGAAAAGCAGTTCCTCTTCATCTTCATTCCAAATCTACTCCCCCGAATTTTAAGTTTATGTCCCCTAGTTCTTGTTTCATCTACCAGTGGAAACAACATTCCAGTCTCCATCTTATCAATCCCTTTCACAATTTTATATGTTTCTATAAGATTTCCTCTCATTCTTCTGAATTTCATCATGTACAGTTACAGGCGACTCAATCTCTCCTCATAGTTTAATCTTCTCATCTCTGGAGTCAACCTGGTGAACCTCCTCTGCACCACCTCCAAAGCCAGTATCTCCTTCCTCCAGTAATGTTGGCAGAACTGCACACAGTACCCAGGTGTAGCCTCACCACTACCCTGTACAGTTGCTACTCTTAAATTCAATCCCTCTAGCAATGAAAGCCAACGTTCCATTAGCCTTCTTGGTAGCCTGCAGCTCTTGCAGCTTATGCAATTCATTGACAGGCACTCCCAAGTCCCTCTGCACAGCAGCACACTGCAATCTTGTACTATTTAAATAATAATGTAATCTTCCATTTTTCCTTCGAAAGTGGATGACCTCACATTTACCAACATTGCATTCCATCTGCCAGACCTTTGCCCACTCAGTTAACCTATCTATATCTCTCTGCAGACTCTCCGTATCTCCTGCACAGTTTGGTTTTCCAGTCAATTTAGTGGCGTCAACTAACTTAGATACATTACACTCAGTCCCACTTCCAGATCATTAACGTACATTGTGAACAGTTGCAGGCCCAGCACTGACCCCTGTGGCGCACTGCTGTCCACTGATTGCCAACCAGAGGAACACACATGTATCCCAACTCTCTGCTTTCTGTTAGTTAACCAGTTCTCTATCATGCTAATATATCAACCAAATTCTATGCAATCTTATCTCATGGATAAGTCTTTTATGCAGCACCTTCTCGAATGCATTCTGGAAGTCCAAGTGAATTACGTCTATCTGTTCCCCTCTATCTACTGCACTTGTTATATCCTCAAACAACTCCAGTAAGTTGTCAAACAGGACCTGCCTTTGCTGAATCCATGCTGCATCTGCCTGATGGATCCATTTCTTTCCAGATGCCTCGCTATTTCTTCTTTAATGATAGCTTCATGCATTTTCCCATCTACAGATGTTAAACTACAGTTACCTGCCTTTTACTCACGTCCTTTTTTGAACAGTGGCATGACATTCGCCATCTTCCATCCTGCTGGGACCTGCCCAGAGTCCGGAGAATTGTACTAAACTAACACCGAAGCATCAAACATAACCTTTGCCATTTTTTTCAGTACTCTGGGATGCATTCCATCAGGACTGGGAGACTTGTCTACTTTAGGCCTATAATTTTGCGCAGCACTACATCTTTAGTGATAGCTGTTGTATAGAGGCCAACACCTCCGATCACATCCATATAGTCTTTCTTATCTCATGTCCTCCACCATAAAAACTGACACAAAATTGTCTTTTAAAGTCCAGGCCATTTACTTATAACTCAATATCAATTCCCCCTTCTCATCCTCCTAGGGACCTACACTCACTTTGGCCATTCTTTTCCACTTTATATAATTACAGCAACTTTTACTATCTGTTTTTATATTTTGTTGTAGTTTATTTTCATAATCTATCTTCCCTTTCTTTATTGCTCACTGAGTGGTTCTTTGATCCTTTCTGAAGTTTTCCCAATCTTCTGGTTTCTCACTACAATTGGCAACTTTGTACACATGGGCTTTCAGTTTGATGCCTTCTTTTATTTCTTTAGTTATCCCCCATGGCTGGCTCTCTCCACCCATACTGTCCTTGCATTTGACTGTAATATACTTTTGTTGAGCACTATGAAAAATCTCATTGAAAGTCTTCCACTGTTCCTCAACTGTCCCACCATATGGCCTGTGTTTCCAGTCTACCCTATGTAACTCCTCCATCATCCCATTCTAGTCCCCTTTGTTTAGGCATAATACACTGGTTTTAGATCGAGCTATTGCACCTTCCATTTGTATGAGAAACTCCATCAAACTTCAGCATACTTTCCAAGAGGATTTCTAACTACAAGATCACTTTACCTGTGTCATTGCAACGAACCAGTTCCAAGATAATATGTTCCCTTGTAGGTTCAGTAACATGCTGTTCAAGAAAGCTATCATGTGTGCATTCTATGAAGTCCTCCTCAAGACTGCTTCGATCAACTTGATGCACCCAGTAAATGTGCAAGTTAATGTCCCCCAAAATAACTGATGTTCCATTCTTACATGCCTTAGATATTTCTCTGTTTATTGTCTGTGCCACTGGAATGTTATTATTCGGTGGCCGATAGATAACTCTCACCGGTGATTTTTTTTCCCCTTTAATATTCCTAATCTCTACCCAGATGGATTCAACATCCTTCTCCTTAGATCTTGTATTACCTCTCACTATTGCCCTGATCTGCCCCGCTTCCCTTACCTTCCTGCACATACTTTCATATTACCTGATATCCTTGGATATTTAATTCCCTATCCTCTCGACCACGCAACCACGTTTCTGTAATGGCCAGTAAATCATACCCCTTTGTACTGATTTGTGCCACAAGTTCACTGACCTTGTTAACAATGCTACATGCAGTCAGATAAAGTGCCCTTACACTCATAGTGCCTTTAAAATCTTGTAATCTTTGTCTCTTATGCACTTGACTTTTCTGTCCTCCACTCTTTCTTTACTCTTTTTTAACTTTTGCTTTAACTTTACCTTTATCCACACTTTTCCTTTTTACTTTATCCATACTTCTCCAATCTGTTGAACCCACAACCCTACTATTTAGTTTAAAATCCTATCCACAACCCTAGTTATGCAATTCACCAGGATCCAAGTCCCAGTTCAGGTGGATCCCATCTCTTTGGTACAGCCTTCTCCTTCCCCAATACTGGTGCCGGTTTCCCATGAATTCAAATCCACTTCTCCCACACCAATCCTTGAGCCATGCACTTAACTCTCTAATCTTCTTAACCTTGTGCCAACTTGCACGTGGCTCAGGTAGTAATCCAGAGATTACCACCTTTTTGGTTCTGCTTTTTAATTTAGTCTTTACTTACTCAAATTCCATCAGCAGAATCTCTTTACTCATTCTACCTATATTGTTGGTACCCACAATGACAGCTGGATCTTTCCCCACCCACTGTAAATTCCTGAACCTGGGCACCAGGCAGGCAACACAGTCTTCGGGATGCTCTATCCTTGCAATAGAGAACTCTGTCTATTCCTCTGACTGACTATACTATCCCCAATTACCACTACAATTCTCTACCCTCCCCCCTTTTTGAATGGCTCCCTGAAATAAGGTGCCACAGTTAGGTTGCTCATCCTTCCTACAGCTCCCACTTTCATCTGCACAGGGAGCAAGAATCTCAAAGCTGTTGGACAAGCTCAAGAGCTGAGGCTCCTACAGCACTCTGTCTTGCATCCCAATACCCACCTCACTCGCAGTCACACTCTCTTGTCCCTGACAACAGAAAGAATTTGTGGCAGCTAATCTAATGGGCATGACTACCTCCTGAAACAGAGTGTCCAGGTAACTCTCCCTCTCCCTGATGTGCCTCAGTGTCTGAAGCTCAGATTCCAGGTCATCAATTTTGAGCCTGACTTCCTCGAGCAGCCAACACTTGCTGGAGGTGTGGTCACTGGTAACCACAATTGGGTCCACCAGCTTCCACATCATGCAGCTACAGCACATCACCTGATCCTGTATTTTCCTTCCTTTATTTAGTTAGTTGTAGTTTGGTGACTTTTAATTCAACCACTACAAAAGCTTTACCCGCTACTCAACTGTGCCATTTCACCGAAGCCTCTTGGGTCAAAGTCATTATAAACTCCGCTCTCTTCACCAGTAAACTATAGTGTGAAGCGACTTTTAGTCCTGCCTTGTTAAGTCTCGACCAACTTCTAATTATTGGTTCGCTTTGCTTTTGAAAAACATGCTAAGCATCTCTATTACCACTAGTGCAGGCGAACTGCTTATAAGAACATAAGAATTAGGAGCAGGAGTAGGCCATCTGGCCCATCAAACCCGCCCCGCCATTCAATAAGATCATGGCTGATCTGTCCATAAACTCAGTTCCATCTACCTGCCTTTTCCCCATAACCCTTAATTCCCCTACTATGTAAAAATCTTTCTAACTGTATCTTAAATATATTTAGTGAAGAAGCCTCAACTGCTTCCCTGAGCAGAGAATTCCATAGATTCACCACTCTCCGGGAAAAACAGTTACTCCTCATCTGCTTCCTAAATCTTCTCCCCTGAATCTTAAGGCAATGTCCCTTAGTTCTAGTCTCACCTACCAATGGAAACAACTTTCCTACTTCTAGATTATTTTTCTCTTTCAAAATTTTGTATGTTTCTATGAGATCCCCTCTCATTCTTCTGAATTCCAGAGAGTATAGTCCCAGGTGACTCAATCTCTCCTCATAAGTTAACCTCTTAATCTCTGGAATCAACCTGGTGAACCTCCTCTGTACTGCCTCCAAAGCCAGTATATCCTTCCTCAAGTATAGATAGATAGATAGATAGATAGATAGATAGATAGATATGGAGACCAGAACTGCACACAGTACCTCAAGTGCGGCCTCACCAGTAGCCTGTATAGTTGCAGCATGACCTCCCTGCTATTGAATTCAATCTCTCTAGCAATGAAGGCCAACATTCTGTTTGCCTTCTGAATAGCCTGTTGTACCTGCAAGCCAACTTTTTATGATTCATGAACAAGCGCTCCCAAGTTCCTCTGCACAATAGCATGCTGCAGTCTTTCACCATTTAAATAATAATCTGCTCTTCTATTATTCCTTCCAAAGTGGATGATCTCACATTTACCAACATTGCATTCCATCTGCCAGACCTTGGCCCACTTACTTAACCTATCTATATCCCTCTGCAGGCTCTCCACATCCTCTGTACAGTTTACTTTTCCAGTCAGTTTATTGTCATCAGCAAATTTTGCTACGCTACGCTCAGTCCCCTCTTCCAAATTATCAATGTAAATGGTAAACAGTACCGATCCCTGTGGCACCCCACTCACCACTAACTGCTAACCAGAGTAGCACACATTTATGCAAAGGTGAAAAAAATGGCTGCCCAAAATAAGGGATAGGTCAGAAAAAAAAATTCTTTCCTGCCCCTCTAAGGTGACCAAAGTTATATAAGCAATTGTGACCAATAATTAAAACAGCTGAACCCAGGTCCACCAGTTCCTCAAAGTGCAGAGACATTTACAATTTTCCATTGCTGCAGAAACTAGTGATTCTTGAAAGATTGATAGTAATTCCTACACAATTTCTTATTTGCACTTTCAGAATGCTATGGTGTAGTCCATCTGGTCCAGATGACGGATCATTCAGTTTCCCAAGCACCTTCTCCATAGTAATAGCAACTACACTGTCTTCTGCCCCTGACACTCTCAAAGTTCTGGCGTATTGCTCATGTGAAGACTGACGCAAAATACTTATTAAGTTCATCCATCATTTCTCTGTATCACATTTCCTCCCCAGCATTATTTTCTAGCCGTCCAATATCCACTCTTACCTTTACGTATCTGACAAATGCTTTTTGTATCCTTTTTGTTGTTATTGGCAAGCTTACCTTGATATTTCATCTTTCTCTAATTCTTTTAGTTGCCTTCTGTTGATTTTTAAAACTTTACCAATCCTTGCACTATTTTTGCTGTACTATATGCCCTCTCCTTTGCTTTAACTTCCCTCATCAGCCACAATTGCCTCATCCTCCCTTTACAACATTATTTCATATTTGTGATGTACCTTGTCCTGCACCTTCTGAATTGCCCCCAGAAACACATGTCCCCTGGATGACCATATAGTTTCTCCCTGGTTCTCTCTTTACTCCTACATTACTAAGGCTTGCAGGATTGGTTGGAGAACTGGTCACCATAAATTACCCAAACTGCAGGGAATTGGGAAAAGAAAGCAAATGTGCTTTGAACAGCATGTGTGAGAGACAAAAAGTTGTGGAGTTGAAGGGAAATAATCATAGGGGAATGAGATTGATGTGATTGTTCCACTCGGAGTGGAGCTGGCATGCAATGTGATAATGGTCTCTCCTATCTTCTGAATATAATCTGGGAGAGCTTTGAGACTGACCTCAGCGATGGAGGAATTGCTTATTTAGTTCACACTCTTCCTGGCTGGAGGCTGAATCTCAGGTAATTGGTGCCCATGGATCTGTGGAGTGGGGTGGGGGATAGCAAAGGCTGAATGATCAGTGAATATTACAGGAAAATGGTCATCTTTCTGTCCCTCAGTTGCAGACTCCACCATTGATGAGCCGTGTAAAAATTACACCACTCTGGATCAGCCCTGGAGGAGCTTGAATTGTTTTGAAACTCAGTGCAGTGGTCAGTGGATGCATGACGGACACCTGACAGAAGGATGGTACAGATTTAGCAGGTGAGGTTCATGTGGTTCAGTGGTTCCTGCTGCTGCTTACATCTCCTGGGTTCCCAGTTACACCCGAATGGGATGCTGTCAGTGAATTCCCCATCTTCTTCCAGGCTGCTCCCATATTCCCGGTGTGAACTGACAGTATGGATTGTCCTGCAAAATTCCCTGGCCTTAACAAACGTATCAGGTGGCGGGATGGAGATACGTCTCTACCAAGGGAGGTGTAAGGCACTCCTTCCCTCCACTAGCCTGCGGGTGACCCTTGGGGAAGGTGTAGCACCTGCTTAGCCCCCCACCCCCCACCCTCCACTGATCAGGGTGACGTGAAACTAGGGAAGCAGCTGGTGCAGATCACAAGCACTGGTTATGTGACAACTGACGCCAGGCAGACAATCTCTGAAGATTATTGATAATAGCTGGGGGTCACCCATCTTGTAAAGACACTGCCCAGGAGAAGGCAATGGCAAAACCAGTTCTGTAAAAAATTTGCCAAAAACAATCAAGGAAACGGCCATGTCAACACAATGATAATAAAAACAGTAGATGCAAATGAACTGCAGATGTGTTTGGTAGATATTTGTTGGGGAGAAGAGGTGGTGAATGATGCTGAAAGGATCAGTCTCCAAGGGTACAGTCTGAACCTGATGGGCCGAATTGTTTCCTTCTGCTATTTAGTACGCACGTGAATGAGGATGAGATGTGACAGAAGGAATCATGCAGAGAGGCGATGAATGTCACTTCTTCGGGGAGGCAGGGTGTGGTACAGAGAAGAGGAAACTCCCTCACTCAACTGTGAGGAAGTGGTTATTCACACAGGAATTTGGAAGGGGCAGAGGACAAACAGAGTTCCCTGTGACCTGACCAGAGCTGGACAGTGTGTGGATATTATAGACCACAGTTCCTGGTCTGGGACTGACTCTCTGATCATTGTTTCAGTTATGGCAACGTGAAGATTCCCGAGACTTCGGTTCCATTCTATCACTGCTCTGCATGGAGTCCAGGCTGGTTAAAAGGTAGGTTTACAAGAATTTACCACAGTTATTATTGGGTTGGGCAGGATTGACAATCTCAGTCTCTAATCACCCGCAAAGCTATGTTGGCTGCAGTCAGGTCCTTAGTTGGCTGCAGTTGGGTAAGCAGCAACCTCGTGTGCCGACAAAGACACAGACACGGGCTCACTGAGGGGTGTTCCTCACAGTGACTCAGTCTTCACTCCAGTCATGGATCTTCATGGATTCCAGATGAGGGGCGGGTTTGCAGGAGTTTGCTGTGGACTAGCTTACTGACCCTCTTACAGTTTAAATATAGCACAGCTTCACTCTTTGGTTAAGAGCTCTCTTTTGCCTCTGGTGCTTGGGTCAGCAATGAAGGCTCTCTACCTCCTCACATCACTGTTCCCATTAGAGTTTTGTTTTACCAGTCAGGGATTTGGCCCAGAGCTGCATCCCACTGACCCCGGAGGACCGATGGACCACTCTAAGTTTGGCCTCTACCCTTTGACCTGTCAGGCATGGGTTACCCTACCCAGAGCCTAACCACAAAGCCCTCACTCCAGCCAATGTAGCTCTTCAGGACATTGTGGCATGCAAGCCTCCAATCCGTGAGCTTTTGGTTACAACTGTCTTGATATTATTTTGTATTTTAGAACAAAAGGGAAGCTTGGATGACTTGGACGAGTCTGAGGGGACATGGTACATGTCCATGAGCATGTGAATGACTGGTAGATTTAACTACCGGTAGTCAGAATGATACAGAAAATTAAAATTATAAAAAAACAGCTACAGACAAAGGAAACCTAAAATTAAGCATATTATTCATTCCAGTTATGTGCCAGTTCCACAAACACCTCAGATCTCCGACCTTCCACAAATTTATCAGCTCCCCTCCCCCCCAGATAATTCTATCCATCCAGCCTTCGCAAACCTTTGGAGTGGAGAATTCAACAAGAAGAGAGAAAGAACAACTTCTTGCGCTGCTCTGCAGGGAGTTAAGTCAGTCTGTGTCGGCGACAAACAATCGGAAGTAGGAACTCTGCAGGCCAAACAGCACATGTTTAACTCCTGCATGGTGATTCACTATAATAGGTTGGGTGTATTTTCTATCCTTATAAATGTTTTTGAATATCCCTGGAAGTTAAAGGCATTGAGATATTTAATGGTGAGGCAGCTGCTGATCTGAGGCCACATCAGATATCAAAGCATATCAGGGACAGAACTGGTGTTTCCAGTCTATGTTCCCATGAACCCACAGGACACTTGATTCCAGGATTAAATGGCTTCTCCTATGAAAAACACTTGATGACCCTGGCCCTGCGTTCACTGGAATTCAGAAGACCTGCGGATGGTGAAACGCCTTGATAGTGCGGAAGTGGAGAGGAAGTCTCCTATGGGGGGAGTGTCCAGAGGACACAGTCTCAAAATAGAGGGGCGTCCTTTTAGAATAGAGATGAGGAGGAATTTGTTTAGCCACAGAGTTGTGGATCTATGGAATTCTTTGCCACAGGCAACTGTGGAGGCCAAATAGATAGATAGATAGATAGATACTTTATTCATCCCCATGGGGAAATTCAACTTTTTTTCCAATGTCCCATACACTTGTTGTAGCAAAACTAATTACATACAATACTTAACTCAGTAAAAAATATGATATGCATCTAAATCACTATCTCAAAAAGCGTTAATAATAGCTTTTAAAAAGTTCTTAAGTCCTGGCGGTAGAATTGTAAAGCCTAATGGCATTGGGGAGTATTGACCTCTTCATCCTGTCTGAGGAGCATTGCATCGATAGTAACCTGTCGCTGAAACTGCTTCTCTGTCTCTGGATGGTGCTATGTAGAGGATGTTCAGAGTTATCCATAATTGACCGTAGCCTACTCAGCGCCCTTCGCTCAGCTACCGATGTTAAACTCTCCAGTACTTTGCCCACGACAGAGCCCGCCTTCCTTACCAGCTTATTAAGACGTGAGGCGTCCCTCTTCTTAATGCTTCCTCCCCAACACGCCACCACAAAGAAGAGGGCGCTCTCCACAACTGACCTATAGAACATCTTCAGCATCTCACTACAGACATTGAATGACGCCAACCTTCTTAGGAAGTACAGTCGACTCTGTGCCTTCCTGCACAAGGCATCTGTGTTGGCAGTCCAGTCTAGCTTCTCGTCTAACTGTACTCCCAGATACTTGTAGGTCTTAACCTGCTCCACACATTCTCCATTAATGATCACTGGCTCCATATGAGGCCTAGATCTCCTAAAGTCCACCACCATCTCCTTGGTCTTGGTGATATTGAGACGCAGGTAGTTTGAGTTGCACCATATCACAAAGTCCTGTATCAGTTTCCTATACTCCTCCTCCTGTCCATTCCTGGCACACCCCACTATGGCCGTGTCATCAGCGAACTTCTGCACATGGCAGGACTCCGAGTTATATTGGAAGTCTGATGTGTACAGGGTGAACAGGACCGGAGAGAGTACGGTTCCCTGCGGCGCTCCTGTGCTGCTGACCACCGTGTCAGACCTACAGTCTCCCAACCGCACATACTGAGGTCTATCTGTCAAGTAGTCCACTATCCAATCCACCATGTGAGAGTCTACTCCCATCTCCGTTAGTTTGTGCCTTAAGATCTTGGGCTGGATGGTGTTAAAGGCACTAGAGAAGTCAAGGAATGTAATCCTCACAGCACAACTGACCCCCTCTAGGTGAGAGAGTGATTTGTGCAGCAAATACGTGATAGCATCCTCCACTCCCACCTTCTCCTTATATGCAAACTGAAGAGGATCCTGGGCGTGCCTGGTTTGTGGCCTCAGATTCTGTATTATCAGCCGCTCCATGGTCTTCATAACGTGCGACGTCAAGGCAACAGGTCTGAAGTCATTCAACTCCTTTGGTTGTGGTTTCTTCGGTACCGGGACAATACAGTCTTTACATATATGGCTTTGTATAGGGCAGGTCATGCCTTACGAGCCTGATTGAATTTTTTGAGGATGTGACTAAACACGTTGATGAAGGAAGAGCAGTAGATGTAGTGTATATGGATTTCAGCAAGGCATTTGATAAGGTACCCCATGCAAGGCTTATTGAGAAAGTAAGGAGGCATGGGATCCAAGGGAACATTGCTTTGTGGATCCAGAACTGGCTTGCCCACAAAGAGTGGGCAAAGAGTGGTTATAGACAGGTCATATTCTGTACGGAGGTCAGTCACCAGTGGTGTGCCTCAGGGATCTGTTCTGGGACCCCTACTCTTCGTGATTTTTATCAATGACCTGGATGAGGAAGTGGAGGGATGGGTTAGTAAGTTTACTGATGACACAAAGGTTGGAGGTGTTGTGGATAATGTGAAGGGATGTCGGATGTTACAGCGGGACATTGATAGGATGCAAAACTGGGCTGAGAAGTGGCAGATGGGGTTCAACCCAGATAAGTGTGAAGTGATTCATTTTGGTAGGTCAAATATGATGGCAGAATATAGCATTAATGGTAAGACTCTGGGCAGTGTGGAGGATCAGAGGGATCTTGGGGTCTGAGTCCATAGGACACTCAAAGCAGCTGCACAGGTTGACTCTGTGGAGGCGTATGGTGTATTGGCCTTCATCAACCATGGGATTGAGTTCAAGAGCCGAAAGATAATGTTGCTGCTATATAGGACCCTGGTCAGACCCCACTTGGAGTACTGTGCTCAGTTCTGATCACCTCACTACAGGAAGGATGTGGAAGCTAAAGAAAGGGTGCAGAAGAGATTTACAAGGATGTTGCCTGGATTGGGGAGCATGCCTTATGAGAGTAGGTTGAGTGGACTCATCCTTTTCTCCTTGGAGCAACAGAGAATGAGAGTGACATGATAGAGGTGTATAAGGTGATGAGAGGCATTAATCATGTGGATAGTCAGAGGTTTTTACCCAGAGCTGAAATGGTTGCCACAAGAGGACACAGGTTTAAGATGCTGGGGAGTAGGTACAGAGGAAATGTCAGGAGTAAGTTTTTTTCACTCAGAGTGGTGAGTGCGTGGAATGGGCTGCTGGCAACGGTGGTGGAGGCAGATATGATAGGGTCTTTTAACAGGCTTTAAGATAGGTACATGGACCTTAGAAAAATAGAGGGCTATGGGTAAGCCTAGTAATTTCTGAGGTAGGGACATGTTCGGCACAGCTTTGTGGGCCGAAGGGCCTTTATTGTGCTGTAGGTTTTCTATGTTTCTATGTACATTTATGGTAGAGCTTGATAGATCCTTGATTGGTCAGACCATGAAAGGATATGGGAAGAAGGCAGGAGATTTAGGTTAAATGGCCCAATACCGCTCTGATAACTTATGATTTCCAACTTCTTTTGTGCCATGGACACCTACCATTAAGACCATAAGACATAGGAGCAGAAGTAGACGTGGGAGCGGGTTCATCTCAGTGTTTCTAAATCTCATTCTGGGTCCCCATCTTGACGTGGGAGCGAGTTCATTTCAGTGTTTCTAAACCTCATTCTGGGTCCCCATCCTGACGTGGGAGCGAGTTCATCTCAGTGTTTCTAAACCTCATTCTGGGTCCCCATCCTGACGTGGGAGCGGGTTCATCTCAGTGTTTCTAAATCTCATTCTGGGTCCCCATCCTGACGTGGGAGCGGGTTCATCTCAGTGTTTCTAAACCTCATTCTGAGTCCCCATCTTGACGTGGGAGCGGGTTCAGGTCACAGTGTTTATAAACCTCATTCCAGGTACCCATCCCAACGTGGAAGACGGTGAAGTGAGCAGGACCATCTGTTTCAATGGGGTTAAAGACAACCCGCAGAAAAAGACTTGCACAGAGCAAATAGACATCAGGATCAGAAACTGCACAGGTTACTTTGTCTACCAGCTGA
The DNA here is from genome assembly GCF_048418815.1 of Hemitrygon akajei. Taxonomy (NCBI): domain Eukaryota; kingdom Metazoa; phylum Chordata; class Chondrichthyes; order Myliobatiformes; family Dasyatidae; genus Hemitrygon; species Hemitrygon akajei. The sequence continues at coordinate 46,698 of NW_027331949.1, forward strand.
AGCCAACACCTGGATTTTATAGTGTGTATTGTACAGGTATGCTTCTCTTCAAATTGGGTCTGTACATCTATGAGTCTGTGTGGAACTTCCAACACTGCAATAAAAAACCTGAACACAGGTCTTGTTTTCTGGTGTGGAAGATGACAGACAGTGAACACACAGAATGGGAGCTGAGCAGAGGCTGTTCCTTGACTTTAGTGGACACCACAAGACTGTAAGATGTAGGAGCAGAGATAGGTCATTTGGCCCATCGAGTCTACTCTGCCATTTCATCATGGCTGATCCATTTCCCTCGAGGATCCAGTCACCTGCCCTCATACCCTGACTAATCCATAATCCATCAGCCTCTGCCTTAAATATACCCAAAGACTTGGCCTGCAGAGCCGCCTGTTGCAATGAGTTCCACAGATTCTCCACCCTGTAGGCTAACAAAATTCCTGCTCTTCTCCATTCTAAATGGATGTATTGTATTTGTATTTATTTTATTTCTAACGTCCAGGGGAGTGAACATCTTTATGTAGTGTCTCTGTCGCAATGTACAAGCAATAAAGAAGGGAAATGTGGGTGGATATTGTCCAAACGCTAGGAATGTATACTTCAAACAAGAGAAAATCTGCAGATGCTGGAAATCCAAGCAACGCACACAAAATGCTGGAGGAACTCAGAGGGCCAGGATGCACCTACGGAAAAGAGTTAACAGTCTAAGTTTCAGGCGAGATCCTTTGGCAGGACTGGAGAAAAGAAAATGCGTAGAAGATTTAAAAGGTGAGGGGAGGGGAGAGAGAAGCACAAGGTGAAAGCTGAAACCATGAGAGGATGGGATGAAATAAAGAGCTGGGAAGTGGATTGATGAAAGAGAAACAGGGCTGGAGAAGGGGCAGTGTGATAGGAGAGGACAGAAGGCCATGGAGGAAAGAGAATGAGGGAGGAGCACCAGCAGGTGGCGATGAGCAGACAAGTAGAGGGAGAAAGGAGATGCGGTAAACGTTAACTATATCTTTTTGCTGCCTGGCCTGCTGAGTTCACCCAGCATTTTGTGAGAATCATAAACCTTATTGTTTTGTATTACACTATGTACAATCAAAACAATGTACAGTCAGATACACAGTCAGATCAGTGTACAGTCAGATACACAAACAGATCAATGTATATTGATCAATCTGATGGCCTAATGATTAAATCTGCCTCGGAGCCTGTTGGTCCTCGTCTCAATGCTGCAGTACCATCTGCCAGATGTTAGCAGCTGGAACAGAGTGGGGTCTCTCTATTCTGAGGCTGTGTCCACTGTTCTAGACACCCCACCGCAGGAAACCTCCTATCTACATCCACTGAACACCCTGTTCTTCAGTGAGACGGGACATGCCAAAGGGTTTCAGACTAAAACGTCCATTGTACTCTTTTCCAAAATGGTGCCTGGCCTGCTGAGTTCCTCCAGCATTTGGTGTCTGTTGCAGGGGATGTGGTGATGTCACTGGCAATGTTCATCGCTGTTTACTTTACTGTTTCAGCATTGTTAATTTACTCTTTTATTGGTGGGATGCTGGGTTGCCGTGGTGAATTTGAACATTAATTATGTTGATGAGTTACAGAGTCATGTGACAGGGACACTGGCCTTTTGGCCCATTAAGAATGTGCTGACCCATTCTCACCAATGCTACATTGATTGCATTTTGTTCTCCTCACATTCCTCTCACTCGACCATACACTGGAGCAATATTCAGTGGCCAATTAATCTACATAAAAATTTTAAAAGCACCAGGTGTAATGTGTTCACAAGCAAAAGGTGGCAAGTTTCATTCACTGAGAGATGACTGGGTTTAAAATTGGTTCAGTAACCTTCCCGAGGGGAAGGGAAGGAATGGGAGGTCTGAGTGCTGGGGCGAAAAGAGGGGTAGGGGTAATAGTGACAATCATGAGCAACTGGCAGCCCGGTAGTGTCGTGGTTACAGTACCATTAACCTGGGTTCAGTTCCCTCTGCCGCCTGTGAGGAGTTTGCACGTTCTCCCCGTGACTGCACGGCTCTCCCTGGGTGCTCCACATTCCTCCCACAGTGCAAAGTCGTACCAGTTGGTCTGTAATTCGATCGTTGTAAATTGTCCCGCAATTAAGCTCATGCTGTATCCAATAAATAATGGAAATATCAATCAATAAAGTTTGAGAGAGACATTGGAGTGACGGGACTGAATGGCAAAGAGACGGAAAAGAGTCACAGAACGATGGACAGAATTACAGGAGAGTGGCAGGGAATAGATGCTGCGTAGGAACAGGTGAGGAAGAGTGTGGGTAGCACGTGTGGTGGGGAGGGAGTGTTGGGGAGAGTGTAACTGGGGGTGAGGATAACAGTAGGGAGTGGTGGTGGCAGGGGAGAGAGTTCTGGGGGAGAGTGTAGCTGGGGCTGAGGACAGCAGGGGTGGGAGTGCTGGGGACAAGTGTAGCTGGGGGTGAGGATAACAGTAGGGTATGTTGGGGGAGCGTGTAGCTGGCTGGGGGTGAGGATAACAGTAGGGAGTGGTGGTGGCAGGGGAGAGAGTTCTTGAGGAGAGTGTAGCTGGGGCTGAGGACAGCAGGGGTGGGAGTGCTGGGGACGTGTAGCTGGGGATGAGGATAACAGTAGGGTATGTTGGGGAGAGTAGCTGGCTGGGGGTGAGGATAACAGTGGGGAGTGGTGGGGCAGGGGGTAGAGTGTAGCTGAGGGTGAGGAGAGAAGTGGGCAGTGGTGGTGGGAAGTGGTGATGTGGGGACATTTCTGCAGAAATTGATGACAGGGCTTCCTGGATGACAACAGAGGCCCAACTCCGAGTGCAGTTGACTAACGCTCTCCAGTAACCTCAGAGTGAATGTCTGGGGCTGATCTTTCAGTTTATCACTGGTGTGAGTTTGTGGGAGTGGTGGATTGGGTGCAATGGAGCCCAGTTTTGGAATGAGGCAAAGTTTCCACCAGTTATTTGTGTGATTGTTCACTGTTTGGGGAACAAGACTGGTGCTTGTCCTGTGGAGATGGTGGAAGTGGGCTGGGTATATAAAAGATTGTAAAGAGATTGAAGGTGACCCTTAAAACTAATCATCATCACCCTGTCCCTCAGTCACAGACTCCACACTGGGTGATCCGTGTGTAAATCACAGCATCTTGGATCAGCCCTGGAGGAGAATGAATTCTCCCAGCATGTGGACAACGTACGTCTGATGCAAGTCTTGAACAAGGATGGTACAGATTCAGCAGGTAATGAGGGAGAAATGACTTCAAACCCAGTGTGAAGGGAGATTGAAGGGTGTTGATAGGGGAAATGCTGAAAGACCAGATCATTGGTCATCACAATGGGGCAGCGAGCAACCGTAGGGATAAAGGAGCTGACGTATTCTGCACAGTGAGTGAGTGACAGGGAGAGAGAAAAGGAAGGTAGAGACAGAGAATAAAAAAGAGAATTATCTGGCATTGGGGGAAGGTGGAAAGCGGACAGCGGGCGGATGGGGTTCAATTCCCTCAGTAAATTCGCTGCCTCTGTTTAGGAGCCTCTTCTCCAATTGTTATTTCCGTTCCGGCGGATGGAAAATTCCCGAGACGGGGGCTCCACAGGATGGCTGTTGCAAGAAGAGCCCAGGCTGGTTAGAAGTTAGGCCCAGAGTTCACAACAGTGGGGATCATTTGTTTTGGTGGGGGGAGGGTCAGACTGATCTCGGGTCTCTGCACAAGGCCCTAAACCATGGACTCTGACCCAAACTCCCTGACAGAGGCTTCCCACCGTCACTGACACCACACACTGGCCCCGAATCCTCATGGAGTCTGGCAGTGAAGTATCACTTCCTGGCAGAGGTGCTGTGGGTCTGGCCTGCATGCAACGGGCTCCTGATTCGGCTGTGGACTCCCTTCTGTAAACTTCAGTTCCAAATGCTATTTGCTTACTGTTATTGTTTCTGCAGTTTGTTTTTTCTCCCCGCACATTGGATGGTTGATGATTATTTTTGTTGGGATCTGTTGGCTTTTGTTTTGTGGCTGCCTGTAAGGAGACAAATGTCATGTTCATATAGTGTGCATATTTCGACAATCATTGTGCTTTGATCTTTGAACTTTGACATCGCTCCAGATCAGACCCAGGAAAGGTTCTGTGGCCCCATTGGTTCTGTGGAGGAGCAATTCCCAAGCAGCCCGGCCTGCCTCAGGGCACCCAGAGCTCATGAACTGATCCAGTTACGCTGCTTCCTTCATACTAATCCGTCGGTTGTTTACTCTTTTCCATGGGTGCTGCCTGGCCTGCTGAGTTTCTCCAGCATTTTGTGCGTGTTGTGTAAACTATCCTTGGCTGGAGATGACCTTAACCCTTGCCTTGCTGCAGCTTCCATTTCTTCACTGACCGTCGGTGTAAACCCGGAAAAGGCCTTCGCAGAGGGGGTCAACTTTAGAGGGCGAACCGATCGTGTTTATTTTGGTATAATGGCCATCTCTAATCAGTGTAGAACGTGTCAACGTCTCTCTGAGAAATAATATTTTGTTTGAGGTGTTGTGATCATTTGGCCTGGGGGTACAGCTTCACCAGCCGTCTAATGTGCTTCAGGGGTGAGGCTGGAGCTTCCTGTCCAAGCTCTGGGCCCACAGGCTCTCACCCAGTCTCAGGGACCCGGATCAGTAGCAGGGGGTTTGGTTCGCAGGGTGGGTGGGGTTGAATGCAGCGACTAGCCATTGACAGAGGCCAGACCAGATCATGGGTGAGTGTGAAACGTCGGGTTAGAATGGCCTGAATTCACATTCCCTGTGGGGCTGGGTACAGTTTGCTTATGTTTGCCTTCTGGTAAGATGCAGAGCCAACAAAAGGAGTCACTGTCTGTTTTTAAACAATCACAAGCTGGACATTCAGAATGACTTCAAGTAGTGCAGGTCCACTCCTTCCTCCTACCCGGTGGAGGAGCTGGACTTGTCGGGGTTGGTGTTGCTGCCTGCCACAGAAAGTGTCGTGGTTTCTCGTGCCTCACAAATGACCAAGAGACGCAGAAGATTCTTCAAGAAGGGTTAAACTTTAATTTGCAAATCAAAGCTGAGACAGTCATTGAGCTAGTCGCTGATTGCCCACCGATCCCCGGACACAGCATTTTTTATAGCAATCTCCTGGTCCAGTTGCTATAGTTGCGCATCACACGTACATCCTGCCACTATTGTTTCTACCCATTGACTTAATCATGACATCTCTTTAGCTGCCTCTCATTAACATACTATTGTCTTCTACATTTTTTAGGATTTCAGTCTCTTACTAAATTGGGTACATGCATAGCAAATAACAAACTCAGAACTGACCAATGTTCTAATCTACATCTCTTTAGCTCTTTAGCTACCTCTCATTAACACACCATTGTCTTCTATATTCTTAAGATTTCATTCTCCTACACATGCATATCAAATAGCAAGTTTCAAAACTGACTTTATAGTTTTGGTAAATTTATACTTTTATACTCCAATAAAAGCCATCGCAGTTGGTGTGTGAAGACGTTGTGCAGTCTAACAGCCTGTGACTGGGTTTCTCTCATGATCACAAGGTCCTGTCGGACATGGGTGATATAGAATGCTGAAAGTCTGTCTCACTCATTTATTGGCAGGAGCATCAGTAGTGAGGACCGGGCATTATGCCACAGTGATGCCTGTTTGTAGTCGTCCAGGACGGAGGGAGGCATTGGAGACGGTGTGACGTGGCGGCCATGCTGGCATCAGTGCTGCCCTCCAGTGGCCACTCAGTGGAAGATCAGCTGGACTGGGTTCGACTGCATGTTGCTGTGGGCTTGCTCTTGCCAACATATTCATGGGCTCGGGGAATTGGGCTATATTGTATTTTTGTGTGATTATATGTTTAACTGCCAACTGATGTATGTTATATATGTGCCTTATGCTATGCATGAGTGTTGGCAATGTGTTTTGGCCCTGGAGTAACACTGTTCTGTTTGGCTGTATTCATGGCTGTTCGTGTATGGTTGAATGATAGTTAAACTTGTATTAACCTTATTCCAGGTTCACATCCCACCGTGACAGATGGGGAGGCAATGAGGAGGGTTTATTTCACTGGGATTGGAAATGCCAGAACTAGATCTAACAGGAGTACAAATGGTGCAAATCAAAGCAGCACCACCTGCCTGGATATTCAGGTCAAAAATTGCACTGGCTACTTTGTGTATCTGCTGAAGCTGACACCTAGTGATCACACTGTGTACTGTACAGGTATGTCACTGCTCTCATTCACACAGAGGTGTGAAGGGGTGAGGGGTTATTCCGGGATAACCTGAGTCACCTGTACCCGTAGTGGACCCTTCTCCATATGTCCCTTTGAAACAAACTGCCCAGCTTGTGATTCTGAACCTATTGGCAGCACATTGTCTGCACATGTGGCTAGATCCTTACAATTACACTGTCATGTTAGTCTCCGTTTAAGGATTATACCTCGATGCAAGAGAGAGAGCTTCCTTGAACGTGGATTCTGTTTTGCCATCGCATCTTTTCTTTGGTGAAGTGACATATATAGTTCCAATGTGAACTCTGAACTCTTGCATTCTATACATGTCATGTCCGAATCAGAATCGGGTTTATTATCACCGGCATGTGTCGTGAAATTTGTTAACTTAGCAGCAGCAGTTCAATGCAGTACACAATAATTTCGAAAGCAAAAATCAAATCAGTCAGTTGCAGTCGTGTATATATATGTGTGTGTGTGTGTGTGTGTGTGTTTATTTATTTGTTTATTAAATAGATTAAAATAGTGTAAAGACAGAAATAATATATATTAAAAAGTGAGGTTGTGTTCATGGGTTCAAAGTCCATTTAGGAATTGTATGGCAGAGGGGAAGAAGCTGTTCCTGAATCGCTGAGTGTGTGCCTCCAGGAACTGACGGAGGCCATTTGTCCAGTGTGTGGATGCTAGCCTTCAGTGTTCTACACTATGCCCCTCTTGCTGATTTCATTGTAACCCTGTAAAATTTATATCTCAGCGAATCCCATGATGTTCCCTGTAGTTGTTTCCCATCAGCATGGAATGATGGGTAATTTACAATATCCTCTTCACCCACTTGCAGTTCATTGAGCATTAGAGAAATAAACAGAGCACGGGAGGGGTGGGGGAAGTGGGATGTCTGGGGATTCCCAGATCATTGAGCATCAGCTCTCGGAGCTGCAAGACAACAACATTAAATGTATTCAAGGTCCCTCATGTCCTTCTTGCTGTGCTTCAGTTATTCCATGTGGCCTCTCAACTTGTATTGACACCTCTATGCTGATTTTACCAGATTTCTCCAGAAATATTTCTGTTTGCTGCTTTTATTCCCATCTAATCTTTCCACAGCGATTTCCTGCAAATCTCTCTTCTTCGAAACAAAGAATTCTGTCGGCATCAGAAAACCTGCTGGCTGGATTGTTCACATTAAAGGCATGAATTGCAGAGGGCTAGCCAGTTCCTCAGCCTTGCCAAACTCCAGCTAAAGCATCCTTTCATTCACACACAGTTTTGTGAAACGCTAATCTACTTTCACGAGCTACGATTTGTTATTGTGCCCTTTTCCCTCGGATTCCATGGTCTTTAAGCTTTTCAGTCAATCAGTCAGAATCTGTGTCGGCAACAATCCACCCAATTGCCTTTCTCAAAAGACAATCAGTGAGTATTGCTGAGGATAACATGCCTTTGCAGATTTGTGATAACTGTCTTTGAAAACCGACATCCCCCACTGAATCATTCCATCATTTCAGTTACAGTACCACATCTGTTCCCACCCTGTTCCCCGTTATCATGCTAGTATTATACCCTATCTTCATGTTAAATTGCATCATATCTTGAGCACTGGAAAATAGAGCTTGCCCTATTTCCCCTCTTGCCTCATTTCAAGGACAGGGTGGACTTTGTGCTGGTCTAGCAGGTTTCTAACATGAAGGTCCTGCAGTCTTGAAGTATCTTCACCTTTATTAAGCAGAACTGCTCGAGACACCAGTAACACAGGGAAACAGGAGGCTGACGGCACACACTCAATGATTCAGAAATAGCTTCTTCCCTTTTTCTTCAGAGTGCTGAATGGACATTGAACCGATGAACGCACCTCACTACTATTTTCTCTCTCTTCTTGTGCTACTGATTTAATTTAGCTTTTGAAATATATTTATTGTAATTTACAGCTTTTACTATGTGTTGCAACTTTGAAGACAGAATGTAATACTAATGGTAAGACTGTTGGTAATGTGGAGGCTATGAGAGATCTTGGGTGATGGTGGTGGAGACAGTAGGGTCTTTTAATAGCCTCTCAGACAGATACATGGAGCTTAGGAAAATAGAGGGCTGTGTGCTAGGGAAATTCTAGGCATTTCCTGGAGTAGGTTGCATGGTTGTCACAGCATTGTGGGCTGAAGGGCCTGTAATGTGCTGTAGATTTCAATGTTCTATACTGGAGCTACATAACAAATTTCATGTCAATCAGGTACATTTATCATCAAAGAATGTATAAATTGTACAACCTTGATACTTGTTTGCTCATAGGTAGCCATAAAGCAAGAAATCCGAAAGAACGCAATTAAACAAAAATAAAAGACCAACACCCGATGCACAAAAGAAAAGCACAAATCATACAAACAATTAAAGTGAACAACTTTTCGAACTAACACCAATGCATAGAACCATAGAACACTACAGCACAGAAAACAGGCCATTCGTCCCTTCTAGTCTGTGCTGAAACTTTATTCCGCTAGTCCCATTGACCTGCACCCAGTCTGTAACCTTCCTGCCCTCTCTCTTCCACGTATCTATCCAATTTATTCTTAAAACTTAAGACTGAGCCCGCATTTACCACTTCAGATGGCAGTGCGTTCCACATTCCCACCACTCTTTAAGTGAAGAAATTCTCCCTAATGTTCCCCCTAAGCCTTTCCCCTTTCATCCTAAAGCCAGGTCCTCTTGTACTTATCTCTCCTAATCTAAGTGGAAAGAGCCTACTTGCACTTACTCTGTTTATGCCACACATAATTTTGTAAACCTCTATTAAATCTCCCCTCATTCTTCTATGCTCCAAGGAATAAAGTCCTAATCTATTCAATCTTTCCCTGTAATTCGACTCCTGAAGACTCGGCAACATCCTATTAATCTTCTCTGCCCTCTTTCAATCTTACTGATATCCTTCCTATAGTTAGCTGACCAGAACTGCACACAATACTCCAAATTTGGTCTCACCAATGTCTTATACAACCTCACCATAACATCCCAACTCCTATATTCAACACTATAAATGCCGGGATGCCAAAAGCCTTCTTTACAACCCTTTACCTGTGATGTCACTTTCAGGGAATTATGTATCTGAACTCCCAGATCCCTTTGTTCCTCCGCACTCCTCAGTGTCCTACCATTTACTGTGTACGTCCTACCTTGATTTGTCTTTCCAAAATGCATTAAATTCCATCTGCCATTTTCTGGCCCATTTTTCCAGTTGGTCCAGATCTCTCTGCAAGCTTTGAAAGTCATCCTCGCTGTCCACGATGCCTGCAATCTTAGTGACATCAGCAAACTTGCTGATCCAATTTACCACATTATCATCTAGATCATTGATATGGACAACAGACAACAATGGTCCCAGCACAGATCCCTGAGGCACACCGCTAGTCACAGGCCTCCAGTCTGATAAGAAATCATCCACTACCACTCTCTGTCTTCTCTCACACAGCCAATTTTGAATCTTTCCATGGATACCTAATGCCTGAACCTTCTGAACTAACCTCCCATTTGGGGCCTTACTAAAATGCACTGTGGACACAACAACAAATTTCACACCAGACTATATCCAGTGATATTAAACCTGATTCTGAGTCTATAATTTTGGCTTGAAGATCCTTCACCAGTTTTGGGTTAGCATTTAGTACCCATCCCCATCGTACACAGAGACAGATACAGAGAAGTGATTGAGGTGTTTATTTGTATCTCGTCACCTCCACCGACGGTTACTCACAGGATCCAAATCCAACATCAAAAGGTTCATTTGATTTCAACTGAAAATGCTTTCCTGCAAGCTTTGCTATCTGTTTCAATTTTAGTCCCACTCCTCCTCCCATCTGGTCATTGGTTTTAGTACCTGTTCTTAGCCACCTCCTCATTGCTTGGTCTATGGGGCACTGGTAAATGTACATGGGCATTGGGCTTTGTGTCTGTTTTCAATTGGGATGTCTCTCTCTTTGCATTTCAGAATCTAATTTTTCAATACCTTGGACTGCTCTCAATTTCCTTCATCACTGGATCCATTTCCGTTTTGATCATCTCTGAAATACATTTCTCCTCTCTTCAGTTTAATCCATTCCCTGCACAATATATTTCTGCTAACTTCTCTGTTTGACACAGTTCATCTTTGTAGTATAGGACCAGAACCATCCCCTCTCCTGCTGGGTTTGCCACGTGCTGATTAAACACTGTGCTGTCAATCACATTCCAAGACTCGTCTCATTTTCTACTCTTTCTTCTGTTCCGACACAATTAGTGGCAGGGTGATCGAAATCCACAGCCATCATTCTTCTGGCACTTTCGCACAGCTCAGACATGTCTGAACATGTGTGTAAAGCAACACACACACACACACACACATACACACACACACACAGATACACACACACACAGACACACACACACACACACACACACACACACACACACAGCAGGTCAGGCAGCATCTGTGGAAATGAATAAACAGTCAACATTTCTCAGTCGGCTGAGAACCTTCTTTAGCACTGAAAAGGAAGGGGGAAGACACCAGAATAAAAAGGTGTGGGGGGGGAGGGGAAGGAGGATAGCTAGAAGGTGACAGGTGAAACCAGATGGGTAGGAAGGATAAAGGGCTGGAGAGGAAGGGATCTGACAGGTGAATTTACTATCATCCATCTCAGATACTTCTGCCTCAGAAACAGGCTCCTTCGTATTTACCCTGTCTCTGAAACTCACCATTTTGTCCTTCCATCAGCTGCCTGTGATCCAAGGAAAACCAAATTTGCCTCTCCATCCCAGACCAGGCAACTCCCTGGTGAACCTGCTCTGCAGCGTTGCCTGGGATATCACTGGGAATGGAGTGCAGTAAAACATTACAGCACAGTCCTCTTCAGCTGACCTTTGAACCTCATCTTTCCCGAATACCTAACCCTCCGCTTTTTCTATCATCCATATACGTTTCTAAGAGTTTCCTAAATGTGCCGAATGTATCTGTCTCTACCACCACCCCTGCTAGGGTGGACCGTGTACCCACCAAACCCCGAATTGAATGAGAGGGAATAAGCTGAATGGAGACAGCATATATTTGAATGAATTGAATGTAGACGCATGAGGCATGATCCGTAAATGCCATGAAGATTGGTGAATGCTTTATGGAGTTGGAGTTTGTCTGACTACACAGAGAGATCCATGCAGTAAAGGCTGCACAGAATAGTAGATGGAATTTAATACAGATTAGAATTCATTTATTGAACACCTGTACATCGACACATGCAGATTGGAATATAAATAAGTCTGTAATACACACCATGAATGCTCGAGTACGAGAGCAGATTGAAGGCAACATGAGGTCATTCTGTGGAGATGACAAAGCAGCTATTTGTGAACGTAGATGTGATCCAGACCTTTATTGGTCGGGGTACAAAATAATGAACGTTAGAAAACCTTGTCAGACATCGTTGGTAGTTTTGGTCACCAGAGCGTGGGAAGAATCCCAGGGTGACGCAATAGCACGTTACCAGTTTGGAGTGTTTCCGATACGATGAGAGAGTGGAGAGGTTAGGCATGTTCTTCCGGAGCAAAGGAGGTGAAACAGGAATGACATATTGGTGTGTAACATGTAAAGGTACTGAGAGGGCAGGCTGCAGGAAACCTTTCCCATACCGATGATATAGAATTGATGGCTTTGTTGCAAAGTTTACAGACAATACGATGATAGGTGGAGGGATGGGTAATTTTGAGGAAGTAGAGAGGCTACAGAAGCACTTAGACCAATCAGGAGAATGGGCAAAGAACTGGCAGATTGAATACCGTATCGGGAAGAGTATGGTCATGCACTTTGTTTGAAGAAATGAAAGGTTAATATATTTCTTAAATTGAGAGAAAATTCAAACATCCGATGTGCAAAGGGATTTGGGAGTCGTTGTGCAGGAAAGCTAATTTGTGGATTGAGTCAGTGGTGAGGAAGGCAAAAACATTCATTTCAAGAGGACTAGAATATAAAAGCAAGGATGTAACGTTGAGGCCTCACCTGGAGTATTGTGAACAGGTTTGGGCTGCTTATCTTAGAAAGGATGTGCTGAAACAGGAGAGGGTTCAAAGGAGGGTCACGAAAATGATTCCAGAATTGAACGGCTTGTCATATGAAGAGCTTTTGATGGCTCTGGGTCTGTATTCACTAGAATTCAGAAGAATGAGGGGTGACCTCATTGGAATCTAACAGATTTTGAATGGCCTTGATAGAGTGGGTGTGGAGAGGATGTTTCTTGCGGTGGGAGAGTCTAAGACCAGAGGACACAGTCTCAGAAAGGAGGGGTGTCCTTTGTGAACGGAGGTGAGGAGGAATTTCTTTAGCCAGAGAGCATGAATCTGTGGAATTCATTGCCACAGGCGGCTGTGGAGGCTAAGCCTTTACATATGTTTAAGGCAAATGTTGATAGATTCTTGTTTGGTCAGGGCATGAAGGGATACGGGGAGAAGGCAGGAGTTCAGGGATGAAAGAGAAAATGGATCAGCTATGATGAAATGGCAAAGCAAACTCAATGGGCCACATGGCCTAATTCTACCCCAATATCCTCTGGTCTTTTATCAGCGGTAGATAAAACCAGGGAATTGTAGCAGTGGTTTAGGGGGCTTGCGAAGGAGATCTTCACCCACGGGGTGGCAAGTGGTTGGAATGCGCAGCCTCACAGGATGGTTGCTGACAGCATTTATGTGTCTGGATGAGTCAGAATCATTTCAGCAAAGAAGGGCTGTGGACCAGACTGGGACAGATAGGAGTGAGGAGTGAGTGATCCACCGTTCAGCATGGATGTTTCTACACGGCATGATTCACTGTTTCTGCCACCAACTCAATACAGAGAGCTGAAAGATGAAACAGTGTTTACGTGAGTAAGTCATCAGTATTTTAGAGAGCGCAGCTCAGGTTGGTGGAGGTAGGGGGCAAGTTTCAAGAGGCATTAGCACTAATGTTAATTAATAATGCTGATTAACTTTAATGCTAATTAATGTTGATACCATTAACACTGAGCATACTTCTGCTGTAGATTCCACACTCGGTGATCCGTGTGTAAACCACACTATCCTGGATCAGCCGTTGAGGAGCATGGATTGTTCTTCGGAAGAATGCAGTAAATACAAGAATGATGAAAACTGTACAGAAGGATGGTACCGATTTAAGAGGTAATGGGAGGAGACAATTCAATAAATAACAGTCAATGAAACAGAAGATATCTGGGGAAACAAGGGGGATGTAAAGGGAGGTTGATTTAGTTGGTTACAAGAATGTGGCAGAGTCCACAGGGTCAGGGAGTGGGTACAGGTTGACTCGGATCATCAGTCACAGTAAAGTAGAAGGGAACGGATATGCAGGGATTGGAGTCATTGGTCACAGAAATGGGATAGGATGTGGATACACAGAGATGGGGGCATCAGTCACATAGGGAGCAGATACAGTGGGAGTCAGTTCGGGGAGCGGATACAGGGAGGGTCGGTTCAGGGAGCAGATACAGGGAGGGTCAGTTCGGGGAGCAGATACAGGGAGGGTCAGTCCAGGGAACGGATACAGGGAGGGTCGGTCCGGGGAGCGGATACCGGAGGAGTCGGTCCGGGGAGCAGACGTCGGAAGTCTGGGGTCAGCAGTCGGTAATGTGGCAGGGAATAAATGCGGGAAGAGGGAATCTCACATCCCATTCCCAGACAATGAGGCATTGATGAACACACAGCATAAAATGGCAACACATGGGAAATGCTGGAGAAACTCAGCAGTAAGAGGTGTCTCTGGTGAGGAAGAGCCTTCAACAGGACTGGAGAGAAAGTGGGGAGAATCCAGTTGAAAGAGATGGGGTTTGGTGGTGGTGGTGGTGCAGCGTGAGCTGGAAGGTGATAAATGAGACCAGGAGAGGGGGAATCAGGGATGGTGTGAGAAGCTGGGATTTAATGTTTAGAAGTGGCAGAGGGCTGTGGAACAAGGAATCTGATAGGAGTGGGCAGTGGAGTAAGGGGAACAAGGTGGGGAACCGAGGGAGCTGTTGGGCTGGAAACGAGGGCGGGGAGAAGAAGAGAAGGGAGTGAGTAGACTACCTTCTGCTTCTGTTCCCTTCCCTTCCAGTTCTGATGAAGGGTCTTGGCTCACGTATTTGTTCTGCACAGATGCTGCATTCAGTGTTTGCATTTGCACAGTTTACAGCCGTCATGTTCACAGTTTACAGATCCTGTTTACAGTTACTGTTCTGCAGATTTGCTAAGTATGCCCGCAGGAAAGCAGCCTCAGGGTTGTACGTGGTGACGTGTATGTTCTCCGATAATAAACTCTACTTTGCCTAGCTTGCTGAGTTCCTGCAGCATTTCACGAGTGTTGCTCAAGATTTCCTGTATCTGCAGAAGGTTTTATGTGAAAGATTGAACAGGATTTCCTGAGGTTGCAGAGAATATTAAACCAATGGAATAGGCCCCCATTCCTCCTCATTCTCTCAGTTGTGGACGGCGATGCTTCTTTTTTTTCCAGTTCTGGAGGGTGGAAAATTCCTGAGACTGTCGTTTCACCATGCAAGTGCTCCGGGACAAGTCCAGGCTGGTTAAACGGTAAGGTCATAGCATGCAGCAGTGGGCTTGGTTACTTCTCACGTAGGGTCGGACTAGACACAGATTATGGACAACCCCTTGTACAGAAACAGATGTCAACATTCCTGAGAAATGCTCCCCACAGATGCTGAAGCCACACTGTGTCCCTGAATCTACATGGAATCTGGCAGCAGAGCATCAGCTTCCTGCAGATTCCAGGTACCTGGAGCTGTTTCCACTGGTTAAACCCACTCCAGATAAGACCCAGAGCAACTTCAGTAGAGGAGCTGCAGCCAGGCAGTCGAGTGTATTACGCAGCGGCCCACAATACATGAAGTAATTAATAAACCTGTGTAACATTTCAACAGGGTTGTGTACTGTTTTCATTTCAACCCATTCCTTAGTTTCCATGTTGC
Organism: Hemitrygon akajei; assembly: GCF_048418815.1. Taxonomy (NCBI): domain Eukaryota; kingdom Metazoa; phylum Chordata; class Chondrichthyes; order Myliobatiformes; family Dasyatidae; genus Hemitrygon; species Hemitrygon akajei. Next base: position 61,865 of record NW_027331949.1, read on the forward strand.
AATTATTTTAAAATTCATATCTCTTTCCTAATTTCAGGTCATGGCTATATTTAAACACATCCAGAATTTAGAAAAGACATGAATTGTAACAACTTACAACAACTGTGATTGTTATCAGTTTTGGATATTTTCTGAGCTTGCAAATGTTTCTGATTCTCTTTGGAGATATCCAACAGTGGGCCAGCTTTCACAAGTCTCTGATTCTGTTTGGAGACATTCAACAGTGTGTCAGCTTTCAAATGTTTCTGATTCTCTTTGGAGATATCCAACAGTGGGTCAGCTTGCAAATGTCTCTGATTCTCTTTGGAGACATTCAACAGTGGGTCAGTTTGTTGATGGTTTCGGTGTTGTCAAAGCCCTTCAGGGGTTGGACTTGTGTTTGATGGGACAGGGACCCACAAGGTCTCGTCAGCAGGAGCCGTCCTTTGAGACGAGGTGGGACAGCAGCTCACACTGATTGACCACGGTCTTGACAGTGGGTTGAGAACAATGGATTTGCAATGGGTCTGGTTGCATGTTTCCCATTGTACAGTGGAGACAGGTATATTTTATAATGTTTACAAACCCCATTCCAGGTCACCATCCCAGTGAGGGAGAGGGGGAGGTCAACAGGACTGTCTGCTTCAGCTGGATGGGAAACAATTGCGAGACAAAGCGGAGTATCAGGATCAAAAACTGCGGTGACTTCTTTGTGTACTGGCTGAAGCCAACACTGTGCTGTAACAAAGTTTACTGTACAGGTACGTTACTGTTCCCCATTAATGCATGGTGGGGGGAGAGATAGGAGTTACTTGGAATTTGAGACATCCCAAATGATCAGAACACATTCTGCTGAATATTCCAGTCTACCGCAAGATCAGGGGATCACCTCGTCATTTGCCCTGTACCCACAGTCCAAGTCAATCTGCTCAGTCAGATTATCATCATCCTTGTCTGATGGGTAACGTCCGCTCCCACGCCGAGACTGACATGAACCATCCATGTCTGTGCTTAATCACTGGTGAGCACCAAGCTTGATTCATCCCCTACAGTTCCCATGAGGACCAAGCAATCCCCTCCATCTTTCCCAGACCAAATCATCCATCCTCCCTTCTTTCGCTTCCCCTCTTGGCAGAATCGTCCATTTCTCCATACAGAGCATTGGTGCGTCCTCTGTGGGATTCCACTAGTCTCTCCCGTCACATACGAGGACAATACCTGCTCTCCTACACTCACCATGTGTCCCTGATTTAAAACAGATTCAGGGTCTCGAGAGAACAGTCGGGTACAGAGCATGTCTTTGTCCACAATCCATAAGCACATTTGTCAGTGGTCGGTGCTGATGGAATGGAGCCTCCCCCAAGTCTCTGTGGTGGAGCTTTGGCTGGTCCGTGTCACCAGAACTTGGGAGGAGGTTCCTGAGAAACTGAAAGGTCTGAATGTAGACAAGTCACCTGGGCCAGATGGCGAACACCCCAGAGCCCCGGAAGAGGAGGCTGAAGAGATTGTGGAGGCATGAGTAATGATCTTCTGAGAATCGGTGGATCCTATTGTAAAGGGGGTTTCTTCTTTTTCTTTGTTACTGTGTATGTAATCAAAATGGCGTCTTTGTTTAGTTAAAAGTAGGAATGCTGACGTCTTTGTTATGATAAGAGCTGGAAGCTTGTTTGGGACTGTAAACTGATTCATGGCGGGGATTTTGGGGAGTCGGCGCGATGGAGTGAGAGAGAGAGGACGGGATGCTGGAAGCTGGGCGACGGAACGGACCCCGAGCAGGGGTCCCCGGCCCAAGGTTTTCGGTGAGGAGAGGAGACGGAGACAGAGGAGTGTGGAGCGTCTGGTCGACCACCGTGGGGGTCCCAGGAGGCGGGTCGAGGAGTTCGGAGGGGATCGAATGGTGGCCAGAAGACTTCAGTAATTGAGCTCCAACGGTTGTGCACGAAGTGGTTTGGACTTTGATAAGTTTGGTGCCTTTTCTTTTTTTTTTCTCTTATTCATATATACTGTATCGTTAGTAATCGCTTTGTTATAGTAATCTTTATAAATTGTACTCATTTAATCGCATAAGGTGTACTGTCTGTTTTTTGGGCGAGGCGGGGACATCACACAGCATCCACACCAGCTGATTACCCAGTTTGGCGGGGCCGAAGGCTGCTCCCCCTAGACTAGAACGAGTTTGAGCGATGCCTGAGGTGACCCAGGGGTTACATTGTGGGGGCTCGTCCGGGATTGATTTGTGTGGAAGCTGTGTGATCGCCCTCTTTAAATTATGTCTGCGGCGAAGAGCTGGTGTGCCTTTGTGGGTGTGCGATTGCCGGTTATCACTGCATGTGTGTTGGGTGGGGTGGCTGCTGTTGGTAGCCCGGGGGTCGTTGTTCGAGTTCCGACTAGCGCTGACGAAAAGGTGGTGGTACCATGGGGTGTCCGTACTGTTTGGAGAGTGAGGAGTGACAGGTTGGGATGTTTCAGCTATGGTGGTGGGCTCCGCCCGGTTGTTGGAATAATGTCCAGCCCTAAAGGGGCGGAGCAGACCTCTCAGTTGTTGGGTGAGTGACAGTGCTTAACTGCGGGAAAGCGACAGGGATTGGTTGAAAGTTTGAGTAGGCGGGCTGGTGACGTTGTTAGAACTGTCGGGCGCAATTATCTCGAAGTGACAGCTGCCAGTTCTGGGAAAGTGTGGGAAAATGCGTGTGGTTCGACTGGAAGTCAAATGCCGCAGCTGGGGGGCTTATCATATCCGTGGCAGGAGATTGGTGGGAAGTTTTTAGGGTATCCCTTTTGGTTAGGAGGGCAGATAAATTGCTTGCGGAGCCAGGGGGATCTGTCAAGGGGATCAGTTGTTCCGTTGATCTGAGAGGTGTCGGGAAACTTAGAGGAGGCCCAGTGGGGGAACGGCTTGGGGTCTCTGGGGGAGCACGTTCCCAGCAATGTACCAAGGAATTCCCGCAAGGAACAGACCCTATTCCTGAAGGCTTAGAGGGACCACGCACTCAGGTGTTGTTACGGATGGATGGAAGTCAAGTTAAAGCCATCCTCGGCACCGGGGCACCGGTTAAGTTGCTGTACAGTTTGTTTTATAACCGTTTTTGGAAGCCTTTACCCTTGATGACATTGACGGCACTGGAGATTTGGGGTACCAGTGCCGGTGATTATAAAGACGACGGTTGTTGGTCAGTGAAAATGGAGTTCTTAGAGGCAAACGTGGAGATGACTGAGGTTCGTGAATCGTTAATGCTGATGTGTCCGGACACTGTTGAGACGGGCAGCATTTCGGTTATGGAGAGAACCAATATCCTGTTGGTGTGCTTGGGGGCCTGACCGGAGGAGGCGGGTGAGCGCTGTTTGGAGGCATTATCGATGCACCCAGAGTTTCGAGCTGCTTGTGCGGACGTGTGTAGCAGCATTGGGCCGATACCGAATTCAAACAAGAGCCGGTGGTGGTATGGCCTGGGGGAGTATCAGAGGGTGAGACCCTCTTAGTGGACACTGCGAAATACCACCAGGGAGAGGAGTTGACTGCTGAAGACACCTCGGTGAGGCAGAGGTTGCGGCGACTGGCCCCTACAGCCGTGGCAGACGTAGGCAGCGTGTGTGTGGATTATATTGGGCCGTAGAGGCGATGGCCTATCTGAGTGGTGCGAAGAGGTTTAAGGTGCTGGATCTGAGGAGTGGATGTTGCCAGATCCCGATGAGTGAGGCCGACAAGGAGAAGACGGCGGTTATCAGTTCCCTAGGAATCTTCCGGTCCGAAAAGATACCACAGGGTATCTCCGGAGCCCTTGCAACCTTCCTGCAGGGCATGTGGAAGACCATGGGGATGTGCAGGCGTTTGGAATTTTGACGTATGTGGATGATCTCTTGGTATTTGGATTTGCCTCAGGAGAATATGAAGTGAGGTCGTTGCAGGAGCGGGTGAGAACTACAGAGTTAAAGTGTTTTCTGGACTCGTGCCAGGGCTGGCGAAGGTCGCAGCTCGTGTCTGTCTGTCTCTACGGAATCAAGTTTGAAATGAAGACTGAGAGACCGGAGAGAGTGATCTGGAACCATTTGAAAGACGTACAAGTTGGAGAGAACGAAGAAATTTGTTTGACTGAGGGCCACAGCAAACTGAGAGCCTGGAGAAGGGAGTTTGCGGAGGTGAAGAAATTGCGGACAAATCTCGGAAGGGGGAAGCGGTACCTTGAAGGGAACCTGAAGATGACCATCAACAGTTCAAATGAAGTGCAAAACCTGACGGTTGATCTGGAAGAAGTCATGAGGAGAAAAAAAAGCTGGAGAGAAGTGCAGTGAATACTGAACTGGAGGGTGACCAATCTTTAACTGCATTCCAGATTGAGATGGCCGGGATGCGGGAGTCAGAACTGCTGAGCCAGGGGCCAGAGAAGATGATAATCTCAATTGCAGGAGGCTGAAGAGACTGCAGGAGCAGTGCAGGCCACATGTTTCCATTTGGAGAAGATCAAACAGCAGCTACCGATCAAAGAAATGAGGAAGAATACGGATTCAAAGGCTGATGTGCTGGATGTGTGGTACATGCTGCCTTTTGCTGACTTTCCCTCGATTGAGGAAGAGACCTTTGTTCCTTCTTCCACTGAGTCAGGTGTAGTGGGGAGGGTTAGCTGTGTGCAGTGTTGGGTATGAGTGAGAGGTTGAAAGAGGAGTTGGTAGTGGACCCAAGGTATCCCCAGCTGTGTCCTAGCCTAAGGGTTTAGGTGAGGGGGATACGGAGGTCTCAGAAGGGTTAAGGAACGCCCAGATAGTTGGCCTATATAGTGCCTAAGGAACAGGGCGTGAGGTTTACTGTGTGGGGAGGAGATGTCACTGCTTGTGCTTGGGTTACGGTGTGTTGGCAGGAAAGGTGACGAGTTATCTAATAGTCATGAGGACATGACTTTTATTTGGTGGGGGGAGAGTGTAAAGGGGGTTTCTTCTTTTTCTTTGTTACTGTGTATGTAATCAAAATGGCGTCTTTGTTTTGTTAAAAGTAGGAATGCTGGCGCCTTCGTTATGATAAGTGCTGGAAGCTTGTTTGGGACTGTAAACTGATTGTTGGCGGGGATTTTGGGGAGTCGGCGCGATGGAGTGAGAGAGAGAGGACGGGGTGCTGGAAGCTGGGCGATGGAACGGACCCCGAGCGGGGGTCCCCGGCCCAAGGTTTTCCGTGAGGAGAGGAGACGGAGACAAAGGAGTGTGGAGCGTCTGGTCGACCACCGTGGGTGGTCCCAGGAGGCGGGTCGAGGAGTTCGGAGGGGATCGAATGCCAGAAGACTTCAGTAATTGAGCTCCAATGGTTGTGCACGAAGTGGTTTGGACTTTGATAAGTTTTGCGCCTTTTCTTTTTTTCTCTTATTCATATATACTGTATCGTTAGTAATCGCTTTGTTATAGTAATCTTTATAAATTGTACTCATTTAATCGCATAAGGTGTACTGTCTGTTTTTTGGGCGAGGCGGGGACATCACACAGCATCCACACCAGCTGATTACCCAGTTTGGCGGGGCCGAAGGCTGCTCCCCCTAGACTAGAACGAGTTTGAGCGATGCCTGAGGCGACCCAGGGGTTACACTATAATGGTTCCAGAATACAGGAAATTGCAAATGTCACTCCACTCTTCAAGAAGGGAGAGAGGCAAAAGGATGAAACAATAGGCCAGTTATTCCAGTGTCAGTGGTTGGGAAGATGTTGGAGTCCCAACTGGGTGATCAGTTGTCTGTTCCTCTGTTCCCACCATGTACCCCTGTTTATTACAGATCCAGCAACAGTACCAACTCCACAACCTAAGAGGACAACCCCTGAGCCAAGTGATAAATTGTCCTCGACAACGTACCCAGACACAAGCTCAGGTATCAGTTGTGGGGATGGGTTTTACACAGACTCCTCTCTGAAATTATCATCCAAGGGATTCAATCAGAGTCAAGTGACAGACAGAGGGGAGATGGGTGATCGAGTGACTGAGGGAGAGGGGGTGATGGAATGGCAGAGGGAGGTGGGTGACAGAGTGACCGAGGGAGATGGGCAATGGAGGCACGGAGGACAGAGGGCTGTGAGAGGGACCAAGGGGTGAGTGGTGAGGTAGAAGGTAAAAGAGTGTTGTATGTCAGATCTGACCAATCAGAATGGACACAGATATATTGGTTTTCCAAGCAGTGTGTGGGGGAGGCCACTGGGCCTGGTATGTGGGTGAGCAGGCTGAACAGAAGGTCGTGCTTTGAGATAAAGATGAAGTGAAATGAATGTGCAGATGCTGAGGATAATTGAGTGACTGTAGAATACAGGGTCAGATCTGAGATCCCTGGATGTTGCATCCCAGAGAGTTGTTCTGGAGTGACTGAGGATAGGCAGAGAGTGACTCTGAGTGGGAGCGGAGAGAATGGTCAAACAGGATCTACCCATCTGTTGGAAAGTTGGAAGTGTGATTTGTCTGGGATGACTTCGTTCAGCTGAGCAAACCTCTCCTGGAAGGAGGATGTGGAATGCAGTGACTGGTTGCTGGGTGAGTGTGTCCAAACTTGAAAGGTTCAAATGTTCAATTTAATGTCAGAGAACCATATACAATATACATCCTGAAATGTGTTCTTTTGCAAAATATGCATGAAACCAGAGAGGTGCCCCAAAGAATGAATGAAAGTTAAATGTCAGAACCCCAGTTTCTCCTCCAGGTCCCCTCCCTCCCGTGCGTAAGCAGCAGCAATACCACCCCCTCCCTCCCGCGAAAATAAAAGCACCTGCTGCTGAGCACAAGCGTGAGCGAAGCGATAGCAAAGTCACAGACCTTGTAGTTACCCCAGGACTATCGCAATTCATCTGGCATTCGGCAACCCTGGCAAGGGAGAGGGAGGTGTCCCCCATTTTCACAGCGAGCGGGAGACATAACAACAACCCACTGGTTTATGATGTTAAAAGCCTGTATTTTTGCTTTTTTCGAGCTGTGTCCGAAGATCACAAATCTCTTGGGTCTTCCGACCCACAGCGAAAGATTTTCCAGTCTCCTGCCGTGACGCCGACCATTGATCCGCCCGTCTCCAGAGCCCCGAGATCTCAGGCTTCCAAACACCGGGCCACCTCTCAGGCTTGCTGAATATCGGCCGGTCCTGAAACCCCGAGAACTGGTTCTAAGTCCGCAGGAACCGAAGTCAGCGTGTAACTCCAGGTCAGGGTCTTCAAAAGAGCCCTGAAAGGGAAAAATAAAGATATTGAAGATGGAAATAGAGCTGTTTCTGAAGATGCAAGCAAATGAGTCATTGCTTAGTGCCATCTTAACTCCGCCTCCAATCTTCCTTATGACCTTACATGGTGACTGTGATGAGCACTTACTAGAACGATGGAAGGCGGCTATTGGTGATTCTTGTCCACAGTCCATAAGCACATTTGTCAGTGGTCAGTGCAGCAGGAATGGAGCCTTCCCCAAGTCTCTGTGGTGGATGTGGAGTTTTGTCTACACCATCTGAGTCACCCATGGAAATGGGTGACCGAGTGTCGATGCAATGGCCGAGGGAGATGGGGGATGGAAAGTCCGAGAGAAGGGTGACCAAGGGAGTTGGGTGATTGAGTTGCCGTGGATGGAGGGGTGTTGGAGGGCCAAAGTGGTGTGGGAGATACTGAGGGGAGAGTGCTGAGGAAGCTGGTGGAAGTGTTGAATGACAGGTCTGACCAATCAGAACAGACACAAGTATCTCGGTATTCCAAACAGTGTGTGTGAGGGAGGCCAATGACCCTGGTACTTGGGTGAGCGGGATGAACAGAAGGTTGTGCAATGAGATAAACATGAAGTGAAATGAATGTGCAGATGCTGGAATAATTGAGTGGCCGTAGCATACAGGGTCAGATCTGAGTATCCCTGGATGTTGCATCCCAGGGAATTGTTCTGGTTGTCTGATGTACAGGGAAAGAGTGACTCAGAGTGGGATTGGAGGGAATTGTTAAAGAGGGTTCTAGTCATCTGTTGGACAGTTGGAAGTGTGATTTGTCTGGGATGACTTAGTGCAGCTGAGCGGATCTCTCCTGGAAGGTGGACTTGGAATGCAGAGACTGGTCGCTGGGTGAGTGTGTGTAACATTACATCGTGGCTGTGATGGGCATTTGTTAGAACCATGGAAAGCTTGTTTTGATGACTCCTGTAGTCCCTCCTTTCACAAGCGAGCTCAATACTTTCTTACACTCATCATGTGTCCCTGATTTAAAACAGATTCAGGGTCTCTGGGGAACAGTAGGGCACAGAGCATGTCTTTGTCCACAGTCCATAAGGAGATTTGTCAGTGGTTGGTGCTGTCGTAATGGAGCCTCCCCCCAAGTCTCTGTGGTGGAGTTTTGGCTGGTCTGTGTTACCAGATCTTGGGAGCAGGTTCCTGGGAACTGAAAGGTCTGAATGTAGATAAGTCACCTGGACCAGATGGTGTACACCCTGGAGATCAGGAAGAGGAAGCTGAAGAGATCATAGAGGCATTAGTAATGATCTTTCAAGAATCAATGGATTCTGGAATGGTCCTGGAATACTGGAAAATTGCAAATGTGACTTCACTCTTCAAGAAGGGAGCAAGACAGTAGTATGGAAACTGTAGGTCATTTATTCCAACCTCAGTGGTTGGGAAGATGTTGGAGTCCCAACTGGGTGATTTATTGTCTGTTCCTCTGTTCCAACCATGTACCCCTGTTTATTACAGATCCAACAACTGTACCAACTCCACAACTTAAGGAGACAAATCCTGAGCAAAGTGATGAATTGTCCTTGAACATGGACCCAAATACAAGCTCAGGTATCAATTGTGGGGATGGGTTTTACACAGACTCCTTTCATCCAGGGGATTCAATCAGAATCAAGGGACTGACTGAAGGGAGATGGATAATAGAGTGGCCGAGGAAAATGGCTGACAGAGTGGCCAATGGAGACGGGTGGCAGAGTGGCCGAGGGAGATGAGTGGCAGAGTGGCCGGGGGAGATGGGTGGCAGAGTGGCCGAGCGAGATGGGTGGCAGAGTGGCCGAGCGAGATGGGTGACGGAGTGGCTGAGGGAGATGGGAGAAAAAGTGGCCGAGGGAGATGGGTAATTGAGTAACCTAGAAAGCTGGGTGATGGCGAAACTGAGGGAGATGGGTGACGGAGTGACTTTGTGCGATGGGTGTTGGTGTGATCAAGGGAGATGGGTGAAGGAGTGGCCGAGGGAGATGGGTGAAGGAGTGACTGAGGGACATGTGTGATTGAGAGACCTAGAAAGATGCGTGTCAGAGGGACTGAAGGAGATAGATGACGGAGTGACTCTGGGCAATGGGTGACATATTGGCTGAGGGAGGTGGGTGATGGAGTGGATGAGAGGGGTGACGGAGTGGTCGAGGGAGTTAGGTGACGGAGTGTCCGAGGGAGATGGGTGAAGCAGTGGCCGAAGGTGATGGGCAATTGAGTGACCTAGAAAGTAGGGTGATGGAGAGAGAGGGAGATGGGTGACGGAGTGAACGAGGGAGATAGTCGATTGTGTGGCCACGGACAATGGGAGTGGAAGGGCCAAAGTGGTGTAGGAGAGACTGAGGGGTGAGAGGTGAGGAATCAGGTAAAATAATGTTGTATGACAGGTCTGACCAATTGGAATGGACACATGTATTTCGGTATTCCGAACATTGGGTGTGGGGGAGGCCACTGGGCCTGGTACGTGGGTGAGCGGGATGAACAGAGGGCCGTGGGAGATGGGTAACATTGTGACTGAGGGAGATTGGTGATTGAGTGACCTGGAGAGATGGGTGACAGAGGGACCGAGGGAAATGGATGATGGAGTGACTCTGGGTGATGGGTGACCGAGTGACTAAGGGAGGTGTTTTATGGAGGGACTGAAGACAGAGGCATGTGGGAGGGCCAAAAGGATATGGCAGTGACTGAGGGGGTAGGGGTGAGGAAGCAGGAAAATGAGTGTTGAGGGGTGAGGAAGCAGGTAAATGAGTGTTCCATGACAAGTCTGACCAATCAGAACAGACACAAGTATCTCGGTATTCCGAGCAGTGGATGTTGGGGAGGCCAATGACCCTGGTCCCTGGGTGATCAGGATGAAGAGAAGTCCATGCTTTGAGATAAACATGAAGTGAAATGAATGTACAGATGCTGGGGATAATTGAGTGACTGTAGAATATAGGGTCAGATCTCAGATCCCTGGATGTTGCATCCCAGAGAATTGTTCTGGAGTGACTGACAAACAGGCAACAAGTGAATCAGAGTGGAAATGGAGAGATTGTTAAAGAGGTTTCTAGCTATCTGTTGGAAAGATGGAGCCTGTCTGGTTGGGATGACTTGGGTCAGCAGAGCAGACCCCTTATGGAAAGTCAATCAGAATCAATGGACTGACGTGGGGGAGATATGATGGAGTGACCGAGGGAGACTGTGGAGGCATCTCACAAGAATCAATGGATTCTACGTTTGTATAATGGTTCTGGAATACAAGAAAATTGCAAAAGTCACTCCACTCTTCAAGAAATGAGAGAGGCAGAAGGATGGAAACGATAGGCCAGTTATTCCAACCTCAGTGGTTGGGAAGATATTGGATTCCAAACTGGGTGATCAGTTGTCTGTTTCTCTGTTCCCACCATGTACCGCTGTTTATTACAGATCCAACATATTTACCAACTCCATGACCCAATGGGACAGCTCCTGAGCCAACTGATGAATTGTCCTCAACCACGGACCCAGATACAAGCTCAGGTATCAGTTGTGGGGATGGGTTTTACACAGACTCCTTTGTGAAATTATCAACCAAGGGATTCAATCAGTGTCAAGGGAGGTGGGTGATGGAGGGGCTGAGGGAGATGGGTGATGTAGGGGCCGAAGGAAATGGGTGATGTTGTGACCCAGGGAGATGGGTAACGTAGTGACTGAGGGAGACTGGTGATTGAGTGACCTGGAGAGATGGGTGACAGAGGGAGATGGATGATGGAGTGACTCTGGGTGATGGGTGACCGAGTGACTAAGGGAGGTGTTTTATGGAGGGACTGAGGACAGAGGCATGTGGGAGGGCCAAAAGGATGTGCCAGTGACTGAGGGAGGAGGGATGAGGAAGCAGGAAAATGAGTGTTCCATGACATCTGATGAATCAGAATGGACACAGATATCTCGGTATTCCGAGCAGCGGGTGTGGGGGAGGCCAATGACCCTGGTACTTGGGTGAGTGGGATGAACAGAACTCCATGCTTTGAGATAAATATGAAGTGAAATGAACGTACAGATGCTGGGGTAATTGAGTGACCGTAGCATTTTGGGTCAGATCTGAGTATCCCTGGATGTTGTGTCCTTGAGAATTGTTCTGGAGTGTCTGACAAACAGGCAAAGAGAGACTCAGGGAAATTGGCAAAGTGGGTTTTAGCCATCTGGTGGAAATGTTTAAGTGATGTGTTTGGGATGACTGAGGACAGCTGAGCAGATCTCTCATGGGAGGAGGATGTGGAATGCAGTGACTGGTGGTTGGATGAGTGTGTATAAACTTATATTACGACTGTGATGGGCATTTGCTGGTATGAGTGAAGGCTGGTTTTGGTGATTCCTGTAGTCTCATCCCAACACAAGCGAGTTTAATATTTCCCCTCCCGCACTCCCCATGATTTAAAGCAGATTCAGGGTCTCTTGAGAACAGTAGCTGTATACAGAGTGTGAACCCACTGTGTCTTTGTCCACAGCCCCAGAACCAGCTAAAAGTACGTGTCCATTGGGGACAAGTGTCCATAAATGAAGTGTCACACAGGACTCTATGGTGGAGCTCTGTCTGGTTTGTTTGGTCAATTGAATAAGTTCACAGGTTACAGAACCTCTCCTTGTAACTCAGGCACTCAAGTCCAGGCAAAGTCTTGTGGATATCTTCCTCACACTTTCTGCTTTAGTAACATCATTCATGATATCATGATATTCATGATAGTAGAATCAGGATGATAAATGTGTACCCATGCTTCCACAATTCCTTAAGCTGCCTCTTTCAGATCCACTGGGGTGTAGTCCCTCTCCCTCAGGTGAATTATCTACTTTCAGACTGTTTTCTCTAAGCAACTCCTTAGTAACCACAGCTCACTCACATCTGCCCCCTGCCGCCTCTGAATTTATGGCATACTGCTTGTGTCTTCCACAATGAAGACTGACACAAAATAATTATGTCGTTCGACACCATTTCTCTGTTTCAGATTACTAACTCTCCAGCGTCATTTTTCAGCAGTCCGAAAGCCACCCTCATTTCTCATTTACTCTTTTATATCTGAAACTTTTGGAATCTTCTTTTATATTACTGTATTGGATAACTTTTGTTCATATTTCATCTTGTCACTTATGTTTCTTCCTTAGTTGTCTTCTGTTGGTTATTCAAAGCTTCCCAGTTATCTAACTTCCCACTAATTCTTTCTATATTTTATGCCCTCTCTTTTCCTTTTATGCATCTTTGAGTTCCCTTGTCGGCTACAGTTGCCTTACCCTCCCTTGAGAATACTTCTTCATCCTTCACCTTCAGAAGTGCCTCCAGAGATTCTTGCCATTGTTCTTCTGTCTTTTTTCATTGCTTGTGTCCCCTTCCGATCAACTTTGACCAGCTGCTCTCTCAGGTCCTTCTAATTCCCTTAACTCCACTCAGCTACTGATACATCTGACTTTATATTCTCCCTTTGAAACTGTAGGGTGAATTCTACCATATTATGCTCAGTGCCTCTGAAGTGTTCCACTATCTTAAGCTCCCTAATCAAATCTGGCTCAATAAGCAACACCCCCTGTATAGAATCACCTTTCCCCTTGTGGACTCATTTACAAGCTGTTCCAAAATGCCACATTTCAGGCATTCTCCAAATTCCCTTTCTAGTAACCTGATTTTCCCAATTTATCTGCATATTGGATTCCCCCATGACTATCACAACTATCCCTTTTCAAAAGCCTTTTCTATCTGCTGTTGGCACTTGCATCCCACATCTGTTTGAAGGCCTGTATACAACTCCCATCTTTTTACCCTTAAATCTACCCACAAGGTATCTACATGTTCTGATCCAATGCTACCTCTTTCTAAGGATTTGCTTTCAGTTTTTACCAACAGAACCACACAACCTCTTCTGTGTCCCTGCTTGTTGTTTCTTTACAACATTTATCCTTGGATGTTAAGCTCCTTGCTATGATCTTCTTTTAGCTGTGACTCACTGACGACCACAATCTCCAAACTGCTCTACCGTATCATCCACCTAATTCCATATACCGTGAGCATTCAAATGTAACACTTCCAGCCCTGTATTCATCACTTTTTGATTTTGCCCGCATGTTACACTTCAACTCATCCACTGACCTATCATCTGGCTGTCTTTCTGGATAATCTCACTACACACTGCCTCCAGCTGTATACCAACTGCTCCCTCCTCAGCCCTATCTCTCCAGTTGTCATCTCCCTGCCAAGTTAGTTTAAACCCTCCCCAGCATCTCCAGCAAACTTGTCCACAAGGGTATGAGTCCCCTTTGTGTTCAGGTCTTTTTAGAACAGGTCAGATCATCCGCAGAAGATATCCCATTGATCGAGAAGGCTGAAACCCTGCCCCCTGCACCAATCGTCAGCCACTCATTCATCTGTACCATCATCCTATTCCTGCTTTGACTAACATGTGATACAGGGAGCAATCCAGAGATCTCTTGGAAATCTTGCAGACTCGATGGGCTGAATGGTCTAATTCTGTTACAATGTCTAATAATCTTCTGGTCTTCCATAACTCACTGTGCAGCCCCCTTTCCTCTTTCTACCTATGTTACTGGTGCCAATGTGCACCATGACCTCTGGCTGCTCACCCTCCCTCTTGAGAATACTCTACAGCCACTCTGAGTCAACCTTTATCCTAGTACCTGGGAGGCAACACACCTTCCTGGCGTCTGCTTCTCAGCCACAGAATCTGCTGTCAGTCCCCCGAACTATTGCTCAACTTGAATTTGCCCTTTCCGTCTGAGCCTAAGAGTCAGCCACATTGCCACGACCTGGTGGATCCTATTGTGATTTGATCGGTCATCCCCCAGCAGTATCCAAAGGGGTATACTTGCTGCTGAGTGGAGCAGCCACAGGGGAACCCTGCACTATCTGCTTACACCCTATGGTTCTACAAATGATCAACATTTTACTATCTGAAGCCTACACTCTGGGTGTGAGTAACACAGTAAAAATCTCATCTATGAAGCCTCCAGGATGTGCCTGAATCTGTCCAGCTCAGATCCCTGATGTCCTCAGTCAGGAGCTGAAGTTGGACTTCCTTCAGATGTAGTCATCAGGCGGACCATTAGGTACCTTGAAACAGGCATTCCACTGCCCTAGCTACCATCCTGCCTACACTTGCTATATCTTTGGCTCTAACATCTTAAGCTCAAGTTCTACAATTAGCTAAGTGACTGCAAACAACTCAGTGTCTTGGCCTCTGCCTGTTCTTGCCAAAGTCTGTGAGACAAAGGCTGACCATTCTATCACTGGCTCACTCCAACAATAGCTGTTCTGCTTACACCATGTTTCTTTTTATTGACCTTTGATACGTTACTAATGATCCTAGTGATTTCTTCCTTGGCAAACATGTCCCATCAGGTCTCTGTCACTTTTTAAAGCTGGTGCATAAAGTCCACAAGGAACAGTCTCCGACTCACTCTGCAATCTTCTGCCCAGCAGACAAGTCCTGACTGGCCTCTGTCACTTTTTAAACCTGGCACGTGAAATTCACATGTCAAACCTTTCTTCTGATTACTACTCATTACCCGATGCAAGAATACACAGTACTACGGAGAATGAAGCAACAACTTTTTATTTAGTAGCTTGCCAGTACAGAGACCTCCTTCGGCACACACAGGAGCCCGTTCTGAAGGTCTCTGCAAAGCTCAAAGATCCAGAGGTTTTTTAAAAATTATTTTTGTCACATACGCAGGAAACGCTTTTTTAGCTACCCCCACAATCACATACCCAGCAACAATGGTATTTTCGAGGCACAGACCACTTGTTCACCTTAAAAGGAAAATTTCAGACCACTGGGACAATGTGCACCATTAAATGATTTCTAACTTTCCAAACATCAGTTCGGCATCTTTGTAGACAGCTTATAATTTTAGATTACCGCATCCTGCAGGTGCAAGAGCCATTGGTGCATATGTGGCTTGCCATCTAATGTCAGCAGAACGAACTAGCCCTTTTACCATCTCACACAAAAGACACTCTCTAATTCACTCCACTGTCTCCCGCTCAGCAGATGTCAGTGGGAAGAACAATGCTTACCTCTAGAGGAGAGGAATAAGGAAAGGGAGATGGGAACCATGCCAGGATGCAGAGCGGAGATTGCAGGAGTGAAAGGAAAGAACATGTTCTAGGACTGTCCATGTGCACTTGTTGTCTTCAAGCTCATATGTCACTAGTTAGGATTACTAAACGGAAATGTGAGTCCCATGTTTCTTCATGAAATTCATCCCCACTTGGAAGGAGGTAATATCAATTGTTTGGGAGGGAAGGGATGGTGAAGGTAAGAGGGATCATGTTGATTTCAACATGGATCTAGCTGTCTACTCTCAAAATGTCTGTCTCAGCCTGATGACTTTTCTCAGAGTCCACGCTCTCCAGTCTCTCTGTTGTTTCACTCCAGATCCCCAGACAACCACAAGTGAAGAAGCTAGCGAATCATCAACTGGAGAACCCACCCAGCAACCTTCATCTGTCCCAGCGGGAGACACATTCACGGGTACCAAATCCTGTGTCTGTGGGGTTCATTCAGTCTGTCCCATTCTCTGAGCAAGAATGTCTCATAGATTAATTCACCAGCTGGCTGTGCAGTGCAGTGCGGAGTATTGTCAACAGTTTTGAGACCCGTATCTCAGAAAGGATGTGTTGTCATTGGAGAAACCAGAGCAGGTTCATGAGGATGATTCTGGGAAAGTAGGGGTTAACATGTGAGGAACCGTCTTATCCTCACTGGAATTTAGATGAGTGCAGCGGGAGGGACAGGAAGAGGGGGATCTGATTGAAACCTACTGAATGTTGAAAAGACTGGATTGGGGGATGTTTCCTACAGTGGGTGAGTCCAGAACTAAAGGGCACAGCCTCAAAATTGAGGGGCAACTCTTCAGAAAAGAGGCAAGGAGATTTTTTTTAGCCACTGAGTGGTGAATCTGTGGAGTGCTGCTCTGCCACATCCAGCTGTGGAGGCCAAGTTCTTGGGTATATTTAAAGTGAATATTGATAGTTTTCTGATTGGTCAGGGCATCAAAGTATATGGTGGGAAAGCAAGTGTATCGGGTTGAGTTGGATCCGGGATAGAGAAACATAGAAACATAGAAAACCTAAAGCACAATACAGGCCCTTCGGCCCACAATGCTGTGCCGAACATGTTCTTAATTTAGAAATTACCTAGGCTTACCCATATCCCTCTATTTTTCTAAGTTCCATTTACCTTTCCAGGAATCTCTTAAAAGACCCTATAGTATCTGCCTCCACCACCATTGCCAGCAGCTCATTCCACACACTCACCACTCTTTGAATAAAAAAAAACTTTACCCCTGATATCTCCTCTACTCCCAAGCACCTTAAAACTGTGCCCTCTCATGCTAGCCATTTCGGCTCTGGGAAAAGGCCTCTGACTATCCACATGATCAATGCTCTCATCATCTTATACACCTCTATCAGGTCACCTCTCATACTTCGACCTCCAAGGAGAAAAGGTCACTCAACCTATTCTCATAAGGCATGCTCCCCAATCCAGGCAACAACCTTGTAAATCTCCTCTGCACCCTTTCTATGGTTTTCACATCCTTCCTGCAGTGAGGTGGCCAGAACTGAGTACAGTACTCCAAGTGAGGTCTGATCAGGGTCCTATCAGCTCTAGAACAGAATCCCATGGTTGATGAAGGCCAATATACCATACACCTTCTTAACCACACAATCAAAGTCGGAACAGCTTTGAGTGTCCTATGGATTCAGAGCACAAGATCCCTCTGATCCTCAATACTGCCAAGAGTCTTACCATTAATACTATATTCTGCCATCATATTTGACCTATCAAAATGAACCACTTCACACTTAACACGAGGAAATCTGCAGATGCTGGAATTTCAAGCAACATACAAAATGCTGGTGGAACGCAGCAGGCCAGGCAGCATCTATAGGAAGAAGCACTGTCGACATTTCGGGCTGAAATCCTTCGCTATAGGAAGAAGTACTGTTGATGTTTTGGGCTGAGACCCTTCACTATAGGAAGAAGTACTGTCACCTCACTTATCTGGGTTGAACTCCATCTGCCACTTCTCAGCCCAGTTTTGTATCCTATCGATGTCCTGCTGTAACCTCTGACAGAACCTCCACAGTATCCACAACACCCCCATCCTTTGTCTCATCAGCAAGTTTACTAACCCATCCCTACACTTCCTCATCTAGGTCATTTATAAAAATCACGAAGAGAAGGGATCCCAGACAGAACCCTGAGGCACACCACTGGTGACAGTCCTCCATGCAGAATATAACCTGTCTACAACCACTCTTTGCCTTCTGTGAGCAAGCCAATTCTGGATCCACAAAGCAAGATCCCCTTGGATTCCATGCCTCCTTACTTTCTCAATAAGCCTTGCATGGGGTACCTTGTCAAATGCCTTGCTGAAATCCATATACACTACGTCTACTGCTCTACCATCATCGATGTGTTTCATCACATTCTCAGAAAGCTCAATCAGGCTCGTAAGGCACGACCTGCCTTTGACAAAGCCATGCTGACTATTCCTAATCATGTTATGCCTCTCCAAATGCTCATACATCCTGCCTCTCAGGATCTTTTCCATTAATTTACCAACCATTGAAGTAAGAATCACTGGTCTATAATTTTCTGGGCTACCTCTACTCCCTTTCTTGAATAACAGAACAACAGCTGCAACCCTCCAATCCTCTGGAACCTCTTCCATCTCCTTTGATAATACAAAGATTATTCCAGAGGCTCAGCAGTCTCCTCCCTCACCCACAGTAGCCTGGGGTATATCTCATCCAGTCCCAAAGACTTATCCAACTTGATGCTTCTAAAACCTCAAGTACATCCTCTTTCTTAATGTCTATATGTTCAAAGTTTTTAATCCACTGTAAGTCATCCCTACAATCGCCAAAATCCTTTTCCTTAGTGAATACTGATGCAAAGTGTTCATTGAGTATAGCTGCTATTCTGTCCATACACTTCCACTGTCACACTTGATAGGTCCTATTCTTTCACGTCTTGTCCTCCTGCTCTTCACATACTTGTAGAATGCCTCGGGATTTTCCTTAATCCTGCATGCCAAGGCCTTCTCTTGGCTTCTTCTGGCTCTCCTAATTTCCTTCTTAAGCTCCTTCTTAGTAGCCTTGTAATCTTCTGGATCTCTACCATTACCTAGTTTTTTGAATCTTTCGTAAGCTTTTCTTTTCTTCTTGACTAGATATTCAACAGCCTTTGTACTCCATGGTTTCTGTACCCTACCATCCTTTCCCTGTCTCATTGGAACGCACCTATGCAGAACTCGATGCAAATACCCCCTGAACATTTGCCACATTTCTTCCGTACGTTTCCCTGAGAACGTTTCCAAGTTCCCTTGGAACTTGCTTCCAAGTTCCTGCCTGATAGCCTCATATTTCCCCTTACTCCAATTAAACGGTTCCTTAACTCGTCTGTTCCTATCCCCTTCCAATGCTATGGTAAAGGAGATAGAATTGCGATCACTATCTCTAAAATGATCACCCACTGAGAGACCTGACACCTGACCAGGTTCATTTCCCAATACCAGATCATGTACAGTCTCTCGTCTTGTAGGCCTATCTACAAATAGTGTTAAGAAATCTTCCTGAACACACCTAACAAACCCCACCACATCTAAACCCCTTGCTCTAGGAAGATGCCAATCAATATTTGGGAAATTAAAATCTTCCACCATGACAACTCTTATTATTATTACACCTTTCCAGAATCTGTCTCCCTATCTGCTCCTTGATGTTCCTGTTACTATTACTATTATTCCTGTTACTATTGAGTGGTCTATAAAAAGCATCCAGCAGTGTTATTGACCCCTTTCTGTTCTTAACTTCCACCCACAGAGACTCAGTAGACAATCCTTCCATGACTTCCTTCTTTTCTGCAGCCATGACACTATCTCTGATCAGCAGTGCCCTGTCCATACCTCTTTTGCCTCCCTCCCTGTCCTGGCACTCTAAGTAACCATTCCTGCCCCTGAGCCATTCAAGTCTCTGTAATGGCCACAACATCCTAGCTCCAAGTACTGATCCACACTCTAAGTTCTATCTTACATTAAAATAGATACATCTCAAACCACCGGTCTGAGTGTGCCCCTTCTCTATCACCTGCCTATCCTCCCTCTCACACAGTCTCCAAGCTTCTCTATTTGTGAGCCAACCAGCTCCGTCTCTTCAGTTCTGTTCACTTCCCCCAGCAATTCTAGTTTAAACTCTCCCCAATAGCCTTAGCATATCCAGCCAGGATATTGGTCCCCCTTGGATTCAAGTACAGCCCATCCCTTTTTGTACAGGTGATACTTGCCCCAAAAGAGGTCCCATTGATCTAGACATCGGAATCCCTGCCCCCTGCTCCAATCCCTCAGCCATGCAGTTATCCTGCATCACACTCTATTCCTGTACTCACTGTTGTGTGGTACAGGCAGTAATCCCAAGATTACTACCTTGGAGGTCCTGTTTCTCAACTTCCTTCCAAACTCTTAGGGTCTTGGACATTTCACTGCAGTCAGAAATCCTCCATTCCCCCAAACCCCTGTCTCACCCTGATGATGTATTTTGGTGATTGTAGTCTGGCAAACTCTGATGTTCTGTTTTTCTTTTATTGTCTGCATCTGCTGACTTCCAAAGGTGAAGGGCACAGCAAGTCATCGACTAGAGGACCGATTCAGAAAACATCCTCTTCCCCAAGAGGAGCAAGAGGAGGAGACATGTTCAGTTTGGGGGGGCGGGGGGGGGGGTGGTGTGTGTGTGTGTGTGTGTGTGTGTGTGTGTGTGTGTGTGTGTGTGTGTGTGTGTGTGTGTGTGTGTGTGTGTGTGTGTGTGTGTGTGTGTGTGTGTGTGGAGGAAGGGTGAGAGGGAGAGTTTTAAGGTGCTTGGAAGCACGTACAGAGGAGATGTGAATGGGTAAGTTTTTTTTTACGCAGAGCGTGGTGAGTGCGTGGAATGGGCTGCCGGCAGCAGTGGTGGAGGCGGAAACGATAGGGTCTTTAATGAGACTCCTGGATGGCTGGATGGAGCTTAGCAAAATAGAGGCTATAGTTAAAGCCCAGGTCGATCTAAGGTAGGGACATGTTACCCAGAGATTTGTGGACTGAAGGACCTATATTGTGCTGTATTTTTTTCTATGTTTCTGAACAAAAGAAGGGTAAGATATTCTGCAATTTTACATTAGATCAGGAAGGAACTCAATGGCAGGGAAAAGGAGGTTCAAGGCCAGTCAAATCTGCTCCCTGAAATGCACACACAGTCCCCTTTCCTTTGGTCTTGAATACCTCCACCCTTGTTTCTCAAATCCCTCTCCTCACATGACCCTGTCTCAGCATTCACTCCATCTGAATCCCTGTCCTGTCAGTCTCTCCTTTCATCCACCCAGTCAGCACGTCACTCTCAATGATCTATCTGCCCAACTCTCTTCACACAATCATTACTCTCTCTTCATTTTCCCCATGTCTCTCTCTCTTGACTTTTTCACCCATTTCCTTCTGTCCGTTTATGTACCGTCACACCTCAGACTCTGCTGCAGGGTCTATATGTCAGCACGGGAAGAGATATGGAAGAGATTTGGCAAGTACACTCAGTAACATGGATGTTGCAATTAATTATGGAGGCATTTACTCCCTTTGTTCTAGTCTTATCGAGACTTGACCAAAGGTACAGCAATATTTACACTTTCTGCTTGCCCGTGTCCTTGTCTAGGAAAGAGGACTATCATTTCGACAGATGTTGTAAAGGAGCGGTATACAATTAGTATTTAGTTATTGTTTCCAGCTGTAGTCTTGGCATTTAACTTTCAGTTCCAGAGTTTTAGTTGATGGACCTGTTAGGCCAGTGTAATGGCTTTTCTTTTCCATTAAATTCCGCAACAGTTCTCATTAAATACAGTGAAGTCTTGTCCGGTCTGCTAATCTCTTCCTGTGTCAACTGCTGATGTGAACCTTTCTGGCATTCTGGCTGAATATGCTGATCTTCTTGAGGTCTTTAGTAAAAGAAAGCCTCCACACTGGTTATACGACTGCATCATTGACCTCTTACCCAGTACAAGTCCTCCCGGCTCTTTTCTATCTGTCAGCCAGAAATGACGTCCAAGGAAAAGTACATCACCGAGGCGTTGTCCTTGCGGTTTATCCATCCATCAAGCTCACCAGCAGGAGAGGGCTTCTTTTTTTGTGATCAAGAAGGACGGCAAGCTCCATCCCTGTATTATCGGCCCTTCACCGTGCAGAACCGCTACCCTCATCACCTGCTTGTCTCTGCATTCAAACATCTCTGGGGCGTAAATATATTTTTCAAGATAGATCTGTGCAATGCTCATAATCTTGTTCATATCAGAGGAGGGGATGAATAGAAGATAACTTTGAGCACCTCCACTAGCCACACTCAGTACCTTGTGATGTCCCTTGTTCTGGACAATGCCAATGCTATTTTTCCGTCCCTAGTCTATGATGCACTCAGAGACACGTTGAATCAGTTTTTATTTGTGTGTATTTGTATGGCGACACTGGATGGAAGGGGAAGAACATCAGTTCTTGGTTTGCACAGATCACAAGGAACTCTGCTTCACTTGGGATGCTGAGAGACTCAACACCCGTAAAGCCTATTGGGCTGTCTACTTCATCCAGTTTAATTTCATCCTCACCTATTGCCCCAGGAGCAAGAATATCAAGGGCGATCCGTTCCACGGGCAATTTGATGGGTCTGTGGAGCCCACTCTTCCTTGCTTGTGCATTGCTGCTCGAGTGATCTGGCGAATGCAGCAGAGCGAGGGTTCAGTCTCAGTTGGGATTCCTCCCAACTGGCGGCTTGTCCCTCTACTGTGCACTCCAAAGTGCTGGAATAGGGTCACTCCTCCCTCCCTATGGCCAATAGGGAGGAGATAGGCAGGTGAGCTGAAGAGAATGGCTAAGAGGATAGCCTGAATAGGGAAAAAAATAGCGAGAAGTGGGAGGAGGCAGAAATTACTGCAAGTTAGAGAAATCGATATTCATGCCACCAGTTTGGAGGCTACCCAGTTGGGATATCGGGTATTGCTATTCGAATGTGGTGGTGGTCAGTAGAGCATGCCGTGGTCAGTCAACTCAGAATGGGAACGGGAAGTAGAATTCAAATGGGTTGCCACTGGAACGACAATTGGACAAGGAAGTCTCTGATTTGAAAAGAAACCAAAACCATCCCGTCCCTGTTCACCAACCGACCCTCCCAAAACTTCTGTAAATAGATATTTCTCTCAGTCAAAGCCCAGATGACTCTCGAGTACTAAAGAAGGAAAAGGTCATTCCAATTATTGGCCCCCATCACGGATACCTGAGCTCACAGAGCCTGCTGGGCTGGTGTTCAACCCTGGACCAGGCTCTCCAGTCACCGATCCCTGAAGTTGTCGAGTTGTGCCCGACAGGGAATCTGTGATAAGAAGATATGCAAAGGAAGGGTAAAGTAGTGAACAAGTTTTATGTTAGATCAGGAAGAAACTCAATGGCAGGGAACAGAAGGCTCCCGTGCAGGTCAAATCTGTCCTTTGAACTAAACACACACAGCCCTCTCTTGACTCTTTAATACATCTACCCTTCTCTCTCAAATCCCTCTCCTCACATCTCCCTTTCTCGGCATTCACTCTGTCTGCATCACTCTGTTGTTAGACTCCCCTTCCTTCCCTCCAGCAGGAGCGTCACTCTCACTGATCTCTCTGCCCAACTCTCCTCACACAGTCATCACTCTATCTTCACTCGCCTCATTCCTCCCACTCCAGTATCCCACCTCAATCTCCATCCATCTGTATTTTCACCCATTTCTTCCTGTTCACATACATCAGTCAGGAAGGAACTCAATGGCAGGGAACAGGAGGTTCAAGGTCAGGGCAAATCTTTCCTCTGTGATACACACACTCCCCTCTCCTTTGCTCTTTAATACCTCCACCGTTGTCTCTCAAATTCCTCTCATCAAACTCCTCTCGGCATTCACTAGTCAACCCTTCCTTCCCTCCAGTTGGAGTGTCACTCTGACTGATCTCTCTACCCAACTCTCCTTACACACTCATCACTCTCTCTTCACTCGCCACATTCCTCCAACTCCAGCATCCCACCTCTCTCTCCATCCCTTTCTCCTCTGTGTTTTTACCCATTTCCTTCTGTCCATGTACTGAATTACTCAACCCCCACTCTGATTATTTCTATGTCTCGTCAGTCACTGTACAACTCCTCACATTCATTCCTCCCTTCCTGCCTGTGACCATCCACCCTTCTCAACTCTATCACTCTTTCCCTCCCTCATGTGATGCACTCAGTCACTCTATCCTTCTCTGTTCATCCGTCCCGCACCAATCTCTCCAACCCCCAACATCATTCACACCCCTACCCACAATGCACTGCACATCCAGTAGGTGAACTGGTCCATGGGAGGTTCAACCACACAGACTGAGAGAGACTGAATGAACACAGAGAGACATGAGACTTGATACCTGAGGTACCCATTGGAGTAGAGAATGGCCCCTGCACGGTTGATAATTCTTTCGGCTGTTTCCTTGTGGAGGAGTTCGGGTCTGTAGTGACGGAGCAATGGTTGGGGAGTTCAGGAATGGGAGACTGGGTCTGTGGTGAAACCAGCACTGTCCCTCTCCGTCCCCAAACCGTGCCATTATACTCAGTCTGACACAGGATGAATTTTCGGAAACAACCATGGGGAAGAGCGTTCCACTGACTGATCCCCACCATGGGTACCCAAGGTCGCAGACCCTGCTGGGGCAAATACGGACCAAGTTCACCTGGAGCTTCTCCCGAGGGTCCTCGAGTTGTGTCCAACTGGAGATCAGTAAGTGGAGAGAATTAATGGGTTGGGCCGGGTGACAGATTAAAAACAGAAATTGTAAAGCTGGTCAGGATGAACCTGGCTGCAGAGAATGGGAAGTACTAGTCCGTGAGGAACCAATAAACATCACAGGTTGAACAGGTCAGAGATCTCATCCCCAATATTACCCTCTCCTTGAATGCAGCCCACACCACTCTCCCCCTCCTCCATTCTCACCCTCACACCACATCCAGCCATTCTTTCTTCAGTGACATCAGGTCTGTCTATTCAGAATCAGGTTTAATATCACCGGTACATGTCGTGAAATTCATTGGTTTTGCGGCAACTGTGTGTGTACATACACAGTGAGAACTTGAAAACTCCACACAGCCAGCATTGGGGGTCAGGACTGAACCTGGGTCATTAAAGCAGATCCGAATCCTGAAGCAGAGCCTGTGGGTCCCTGCCACGGATGGGGCTGGGGGCCTGGCAGAGAGTAAGCATGAAGGGAAGAGAGAGAAGGAGAGTTTCAGGAGGAGATATTATACAGATGTACTGTGACTGGCAGCATCAATGTCTGGGACGGGGGGGTGAGGATGGAGGGGTACAGCCCACAGGACTGAAATAAGCTGCAGAAAGTTGTAACCTCGGTCGGTTCCATCGTGTGCCTCCCCAGCTCATCTTCGAGAACTGATTCCTCAAAAAGACGGCATACATCATTGATTAGGGAGAACCTTGACCCTGCCTTGTGAGGCTGGATCCTCGACTTCCTGTCAGATCGCCAGCAGGTGTAGTCTTCAACCAGTCTCATAAAGCACTTGCTTGTGAGTGTGACAGGACACCAGTCGCTCAGACATGTCACCTTGGTCTTTTTAGGTACAGGGACAATGGTGGATGTTTTGAAGCGGGAGGGCACTTTACACCGGGAGAGGAGGAGATTAAAAATGTCCACAAACACACCAATCAATTCTGCTCCTCTGTCTGATGAATTTATGGCCTAAAATCCAAGAAGACAACACCCACCTTCATCAGTCACCTCTGTCAAATCCTCAAAAAACTCAAGCAAGTCAGTAAGTTACAACTTGCCCCACACAAAGAAACGCTGACTGTCCCTAATTCACCGTTGTTTTTCCAAATGGTCTCATGTCCTATCCCTAACAAGCCTCTCCATTAGCTTCCCCACTGTTGACCTGAGACTTACTGGTCTACAGATTCCAGGATTATTCCGATTTCCCATCACTTTCTCCACATTGGAACTGCATCTCAAGTCTATTTAATTTAATGATACACCGCAACTGAAGAGATTTCGGTTATTAGTCTGACGCTCTCCAAAAATAACCCTGCTCCACTGAGGTAATCTCTAAACCTAGCGTTTAAAAAGCCTAAGGTCTCCCCAGGGCAGCAACCCTGAGGAACGATTGTCTCGGGAATCTTCCATTTTCCAGAACTGAAACAACAATCAGAGAGTCCGTCCCTGATCTGAGGGAGTTTATTCACTCAGAGAGAGATGGGAAATTGGACTCGCCCTGTCCATGTCCTGTCAAGAACCCCTCAATCCTGAGAATTCCCTCTCCATTGTACCTCCCACTTGTCTCTACCCGGAGAATGTGTGCACTCCCCTCTCCCTGTATTCGCTCCCCATCTCAGTATAGTCACTGATGATCCCGGCCTACCTACATTTACCATTCACATGCTGCTTCTTCCCGGTTTATCTTCCTCTTCTGTGTCCAGAGAACACAAGGAGGGAAGACAGGAGGTTTGGAATGAGAGAAAAATTGGATCAGCCAAGATAAAATAGCAGAGCAGACTCGATGGGCCAGATGGTCTAATTCTGCTCCTATATCTTATGTCTTTTGGTCCAGTTTCTCAGTTATTATTTCCTCCCTTTACCATCCCTCGTCAAGATTTCCATCACCCAAGCATTGTCAACTGGTACACCCAGCGTGGGAACAGTTCGAGCTTCTCCAGGTCTGATCCAGGACAGTTTCGAGTGTGGAGTCTGTGACTGAGGGACAGAATAATGTTCAGTGTTAATGTGCAGCTCACATTACCCATCCTCTTTCTCTTCCAACCACAACCCCCATCTGCACTTCCACCCTCAGCAACCCCTGGGTAACAATAATTATTTTTATTCATTGGATGCAAGTTTCAGAGGCTGAACCAATGTTCAACTTCCCCACTAGGGGTGCCCTTGAGAAGGTGATGTTGGTGAGCTGACTTCTTGAACTGTAGCAGTCCTTGATGTGTCGGGACACCTACAATGATGTTCGGGAATTCCAGGGTTTTGATCCAATGACATTGAAGTAACAGCAATGTTATTCCAAGTCATGGCAGTGTGTAGCTTAGAGAAAAGCTTCCAGAAGCTTCATCATACCCCCTTCCCATTTATGTGTCCCTCCCAACATCACACCACTCCTCAGTCCCTTCACTTTGTCCAGCAAGCCAAACCTTTGTCCCATCCCACTCTGGTCTCTCTACCTTCCCCCTGTCATCTCCTCTCCACTCCCCTTCCTCTCCTCTTTGTCACTTCCCTCTATCCCAGTACAGGCTTTACCTATGATGGACTGGGCTGCAACCACTACTTTTCTGATCTTGATCATTGGTGTTTCCAGACCAGGCCATGACGCAACCAGTCAGAAATACTCTCCACTGTGTATCAATAGAAGTCCATCAAAGTTTTAGGCGACATGCTGAGTCTGTCCAAATTTCCAAGAAAGTAGAGGAGCTGCCATGTCTTCTTTGTAATGACACTTACATACTGGTCCCAGGACAGATCCTCTTATCGTACAAGATGTCTGTTCAAGAGTCTGATGACAGTGGGGGTACAAGCTGTCCTTGAGCCTGGTGGTACGTGCTTTCAGACTTTTGTATCTATAGCGCGATGGGAGGGGGAGATGAGAGAATGTCCGGGGTGGGGTCTTTGATTACGCTGGCTGCTTTACTGAGGGAGCAAGAAGGGTAAACAGAGGCTGTCTTATATCTCTCCTTACCACAGTAATTCCAATATTCTAATACTTTGTGTTTTAATAATCTAATAATAATCAGTTTATAATAATAAATTAAAATTGAAGACACAGCAGAGTTCTATAGATGTACTGTGGAGAGCATTGTAACTGGTTGTATCACTGTCTGATATGGAGAAACCAAAGCACAAGATGGAAAAAAGCTGCTAAGGGTTGTAAACTCAACCAGCTCCATCATGGTCACTGGCTTCCCCACCATCGAGGACATCTTGATAAGGCCTGGAATCCGAGCTTCCCACCTGCTTCAAAAGGATGACATATACCCGTACCCAAGAGGAACAGGGAGAGCTTGATGTCAACAAGACCAAGGAGCAGATTATTGGCTTCAGGAGGAAGAAACCAGAGGTCCTTGAGCCAGTCCTCATCGGGGGATCAGAGGTGGAGAGCGTCAACAACTTTAACTTCCTCGGTGTTATCATCTCAGAGGTTCTGTCCTTGGCCCAGCACATCAGTGCAATTACAAAGAAAGCACGGCAGCACCCCTACTTCCTTATTATTCAGTGAAGATTTTTGCATATTTGAGGCCGAATACTTTTACAAGACACTGTATATTCTTTGATAATAAATTTACTTTGACATTTGAATGACGACAGTCCGGTTCTACTCAGTTCTACTGTGATGAAGTACCTTGAGGGGTTAGTCATGGCCAGAATCAACTCCAGCCTAAGCAGGGACCTGGACCCACTGTAACTTGGCATTCACCACAATAGGTCTACAGTAGATGCAATTTCACTGGTTCCACACTTGGCCTTGGATCACCTGGACAATAGCTATCCCTACATCAGGCTGAATTTTACTGACTACTGCTCAGTGTTCAGCAACATCATACCCTCAGTACTCATTAGCAACTTTCAAATCTTGGCCCTCAGTATGTCCCTCTACAACTGGATCCTTGACTTCCTCATTGGGAGACCACAGTCAGTGCAGATCAAAAATAACATCTCCTGCTCACTGACAATCAAGACTAGAAATGCCTCAATTATTTGTGCTTAGCTCACTGCTCTTCTCTCTCTCTCTCTCTCTCTCTCTCTCTCTCTCTCTCTCTCTCTCTCTCTCTCTCTCTCTCTCTCTCTCTCTCTCTCTTTTTCTCTTTTTTCTCTCCCCCCCTCGCTACACCCACAACTGTGTGGCTAGGCACAGCTCAATCACCATCTATAAATTTGCCCATAGCACAGCTATTGTTGACAGAATTTCAGATGGTGATGAGGAGGCGTACAGGAGTGAGTGGATTAGCTGGTTAGGTGGTGTCGTAACAACAATCTTGCACCAAACAGTAGGATCAAGAAAATAAAATGTGGACTTCAGAAGGGGGAAGTCAAGGGAATACGCACCAGTCCTCATCGAGGGATCAGCGGTGGAAAGGGTGAGCAGTTTCAAGTTACTAAGTGTCAACATCTCTGAAGATCACTCCTGGGCCCAACATATTGAGGCAATTACAAAGAAGGCACAACAGCAGCTATATTTCATCAGGAGTTTGAAGTACTTGGCATGACACCGAAGACTCTCGCAAATTTCTACTATATACAGCAGAGAACATTCTAACTGGTTGTATCACTGTCTGGTATGGAGGGGTCACTACATGGGATTGGTATAAACTGCAGAAAATGTTAAACTCATCCAGCTGAGTCCTTGATGCTTGGCACTCCCCTCCCAAGCATCAAGGACATCTTCAAAAAGTGACATCAAAAAGGTATTATCCATCATTAAGGACCCCTATTTCAAAGGATCTTCCCTTTTCTCCTTGCAACCATCAAGGAGGTGGCCCAGGAACCTGAAGATGCACACTCAATGTTTTAGCAAGAGCTTCATCCTCTCCACCATCAGATTACTGAATTGACAGTGAACCCACGTACACCACCTCAATTCTTTCTGTTCTCTCTTTGCACTAATTAATTCATTTATTTAAATATATTTATTTTTGTAATTTATTGCTTTTATCATCTTGTATCGTCAAGGTACTCCGTAAAAGCCCTCCATTCTTCTACCATCCATGTGCCTATCTAGGTGCCCTATGAAATATTGAAAGGCCTAGATCGAGTGAATGCAGAGATGTGTCCAATAGTGGAGGAGTCTAGGGCCAGAAGGCACAGCCTCAGAATACAAGGACGTCCCTTTAGGACAGAGATAAGGGGGGCTTTCTTTAGCCAGAGGGTGGTGAGTCAGTGGTATCCATAACCACAGACATCTGTGGAGGCCAAGTCAGTGGGGATACACTCTAGTGGCCACTTTATTAAGTACACCTGAACACTAACTCATTAATATATTTCATTAGCCAATCACATGGTAGCAGCTCAATACATAAAAGCATGCAGACATGGCCAAGACGTTCAGTTGTTGCTCAGATCAAACATCAAAATGAGAAGAAATGTGATCAATGTGACTTTGACTGTGGAATGATTGCTGGTGCCAGACAGGGTGGTGTGAGTATCTCAGAAACTGCTGGGATTTTTCACCCACATCAGTCTCCAGAGTTTACAGAGAACGGTGCAAAAATCAAAAGGGGTCCAGTGAGCAACAGTTCTGTCAGTGAACATGCCCTGGTAATGAGAGAGGTAATGGTCAGAGGGCAATGGTCAGACTGGATCAAACTGACAGGAGGGAGATAGAAACTCAGATAACCACATGTTGCAATCGTAGTGTGCAGGAAAGCATCTCTGAACACACAACACGTCAAACCTTGAAGTGTTTGGACTACAGCAGCAGAAGACCACACCGGGTTCTACTCCTGTCTCTACTTTATTAGAGACACACTGTAGCCAGTAAGGTGACTGCTGGGTGTATAAAGTGACACTGATTGCAAGAACAACACACACATAATAATGCTGGAGGACCGCAGCAGGTCAGGAAGCATTGATGGAAATGAATAAACAGTCAACAAATAGTCCTGACGAAGGGTCTCGGCCCGAAACGTCGACGGAGCTTCTCCCTATAGAGCATCAAAAGGGATATCCATTTATAGTGGGATAGATTCGTCACTCCCTCACTGACAGAGGTGGCATCTGCTTCTCTCCCTCACTGGGACCCTATTGAGACAGAGAGAGACAGATTTCTCACAGCGGTGAGAAATCCCATCCTGAAACCTTACAGATGGAAAAGACAAAGGAGGTCCATCTTCCTTCATTTATTCTCTTTTCTCTCTCCCCCAACTCTCCCTCTCACCCTTCCTCCCCTCCCTCACCACCTCCCTCTACATCCACAACACACACACACACACAGACACCACAAGACAGATTTTCAGGTTCGATCAGTTTTAGGGATGTTTACTCACGTGTGGCTCCCGATGAGGTGTTGCTGGGTGAACTGAAGGGAGATGGGACCATCTACAACCTCCTCACTCTCTGCTGTGAGTGGTGTCGGACTCAGAGACAGGACAACGACTCCTTTCCGCATTGGCTTCTCGAAGCAATGAAACCAGAACAGGGCGGTGCAACAATTGACGTATCTTTGTCAACAAATATGCAAAGCAAATGAACACCATTTATCCTGAATATTGAGCAGAGGAACAGGAATATACACAGGTGCTAGAGAGGAAATAGTCACAGGATTACTGTTGCCAGGTTTATAATGGGTCAGTATTGTGGAGTGGAAGGTGTAGATCATCTGTAATAGACAGCAGACATTAGAGGGGGAGTGGACACAGGATAAACCCCACTCAGGTTGGCAATGGCTCAGTAACGGGTTTTCGGACCGTGTACAGGGCCTGTAATGGAGAAAGAAATTAGAGAGAATTTTATGAAAGATGCAAAGATGTTTATACACAGATGCAAGTGTGTGGTCACAATGGTCCACCGTGGGGTGTTTATCTCAGACTGCAGGAAGGGGCATCAGTAATTAGGAGGGCAAATGGCACATTGACATTTATTGTATGTGGGGGGAGTGTTGATCAGAGTCATAGAGCAGTACAGCATAGGAAATGGAACTTCGGCCCATCTGACAAGGTTCCACACGGAAGGTTAGTTAGGAAGGTTCAATCGTTAGGTATTAATATTGAAGTAGTAAAACGGATTCATCAGTGGCTGGATGGGAGATGCCAGAGAGTAGTGGTGGATAACTGTTTGTCAGGTTGGAGGCCGGTGAACAGTGGTGAGTCTCAGGGATCTGTACTGGGTCCAGTGTTGTTTGTCCTATACATTAATGATCTGGATGATGGGGTGGTAAATTGGATTAGTAAGTATGCAGATGATACTAAGATAAGTGGCGTTGTGGATAATGAAGTAGGTTTTCAAAGCTTGCAGAGAGATTTATGCCAGTTAGAAGAGTGGGCTGAAAGATGGCAGATGGAGTTTAATGCTGATAAGTGTGAGGTGATACGTTTTGGGAGGACTAATCAAAATAGGACATACATGGTAAATGGTAGGGCATTGAAGAATGCAGTAGAACAGAGTGATCTAGGAATAATGATGCATAGTTCCCTGAAGGTGGAATTTCATGTGGATAGGGTGGTGAAGAAAGCTTTTGGTATGCTGGCCTTTATAAATCAGAACATTGAGTATAGGAGTTGGGATGTAATGTTAAAATTGTACAAGGCATTGGTAAGGCCAAATTTGGAGTATTGTGTACAGTTCTGGTCACCGAATTATAAGAACGATGACAACAAAATAGAGAGAGTACAGAGAAGATTAACTAGAATGTTACCTGGGTTTCAGCACCTAAGTTACAGAGAAAGTTTGAACAAGTAAGGTCTTTATTCTTTGGAGCGTAGAAGGTTGAGAAGGACTTGATAGAGGTATTTAAGATCATGAGCGGGATAGATAGAGTTGACGTGGTTAGGCTTTTTCCATTGAGAGTAGGGGAGATTCAAACAAGAGGACATGAGTTGAGAGTTCGGGGGCAAAAGTTTAGGGGTAACGCGAGGGGGAACTTCTTTACTCAGAGAGTGGAACGAGCTTCCAGTAGAAGTGGTAGAGGCAGGTTCGATATTGTCAATTAAAGTAAAATTGGATAGGGATATGGACAGGAAAGGAATGGAGGGTTATGGGCTGAGTGCAGGTCAGTGGGATTACGTGAGAGTAAGCATTCGGCACGGACTAGAAGGGCCGAGATGGCCTGTTTCCGTGCTGTAATTGTTATATGGTTATAGTCCACGCCAGCCTGCTGTTCTGCCTCGACCCATCTCCCTGCACCCAGACCTCAGCCCTCCAGACCTCTCTCATCTCTTCCTTCTATCCAAACTTTTCCTGAATGTTGCAATTAAATTTGCATCTACCACAATGTTGCGGGTGCGCATGCGGCTGTTCGATAGCGTGGTGTATCGATTGAGCCTCCTGCAAGTATGAGGCGCTCTCTCAGTGCGGGCTTTTGAGTGTGCATATTCTTCGTCTCAGGCGACACCTGTTCGTAGCTCCCTAACTGTATCCCATTACCAACATGACTCCGTGCAACTGTTTCTGCAGACTACTCCGCGCATCCGCAACAGGAGGCGGGCGATGAGGTTACAGAGACGGGGAGGGAGGTCGGCAGTCACAGAGAGAAGAGGGGAGGATGATGGTTGCATTAGAGGAAGGGATATAGTAGATACAGTTTAGAAAGTGGGGGTCAAGGGGATCGAGATGTAGGGAGTTACCGAGACAGGAAGGGTTGCATTATTCGTAAACACTTCAAAATAGTGCGACAGCAATCCCAGAATACCCTGCGGGAAGGAAAGCTCTGCATACCCACACTTGATCTCTTCCTCAGTCTCCACCTGGCTCTGTCTCTCTAAATTTCTGTCTTCCTCTATCTGTATCCAGCTAATCTTCTATCTTCTTTTCACTGTCAGCCCCTCTCTATCTCTCTCCCAGGGAGAAAAGAGCCTGGCGTCTGGGGTTGTGAGATACAGACTAGGGAGTGGGGAAAGAGAGAGAAACTCTTATACCCGCCATATCTCTTGCACTCAACATCACCAAGAAAAAGGTATTGATTGAAAATTTTGAGAAGGGGAATTCGAGAATACACACACCAGTCCTCAAAGAGGGGTCACCGGTGGATAGTGCGAGCATCTTCAAGTTCCTGGGCGTAAACATCTCTGACGAGCTACCCTGGGCTCAGCAAAAGCAAGGCACAACAATGCCTCTGCTTCATCAGGAGTCTGAGATTTGGAATGTCACCGAAGATTCCAGTTGTCAGTGTATGCTGGCGATGGCTGGACCCAAATGCAGAGGATTTAATCTGGGGAGTGTTTCGGGCTGCTGGAAGAGAGCAGAGCAGTGGGATTAGTTTGAGGACTGTCACAGGGCTGTGGTGAGAAAGCGGGGCCGAAGGATTAGTTTGGACACTAACACTGGGCTCTAAGGAGTGAGCAGGGCGGTGGGATTAGTTTGGGGACTGACATGGGATGGGGAGAAAGTGGAAAATGTTTTTTTTAGGAACGCAAGGGGCTGTCCCGCTCTCACCCCACACTTCCTTTGCCCTCAAGACCGCGGAATCCTCAAGCCCAGGAGGACTGCCAGCTCCAGCAGTGCCGGGTTTACGGAGCTCCTCCCCTCCACCCGTGGATCAGCTCCACAGATCCTCCCCTGCCTATAGACCTCAGTACGTTATCAAGACAAAACGCCTTGCAAATGCAGATGAAAGACAGCCTTCCCTGTGATTCCCCCCTTGTCAGGCGAAACGTTATCCCACGAGATTAAGAAAGTTTCCACAGCGGTTCAGTCTTTAATCCTGCACTGCACAATGTAAAATTTACTGTGCTGCGGATGTGTAAATAAAATCTTTGTATTATCTGGTATATTGGATATAGCTTGGAGATGCCTTCTTTAGTGAGATGGAGTGATGGAGTTCGTAGCTAAGCAGAGAGGAGTGCTTTGTACTTAGTTAATGTGTGTGTGAGAGTGTGTGTTTAGAGAGAGAGACGGATGGATAGATATGCAATAGATAAATAAATATGCAATATTAGGTATTCGTGTTGGTTTAATTAACCTATTTCGGGTTTTAAGTATAAAAACGTGAATCGCATAAGTCTTCAAACTAACACGGCATACGCGCACACCTCACTGGAAAAGTAAGCTCAAAGTTAGACCTGCAGTTTGGACTCTCGGGTCTCGTTTGAGT
Organism: Hemitrygon akajei; assembly: GCF_048418815.1. Lineage (NCBI taxonomy): Eukaryota > Metazoa > Chordata > Chondrichthyes > Myliobatiformes > Dasyatidae > Hemitrygon > Hemitrygon akajei. The sequence continues at coordinate 95,860 of NW_027331949.1, forward strand.
TAGTTTAATATTTTGAAGTTACACAACAGAAGAACAGCTGCTCCTGGTTCCGTAAACTCGGCGGAAGTTCTTGTTACGCTGACTATCAAAACACGTTTACTTCCGTTACACACTCATGGTCATAAACTACACCCACTACTTTTGAAATTCCTACAATATCTGATGACGCATTGGGGTACAATAATCACCCTGTTAAACAATTATTTCCAACTATTTTCAAATGATCTATTTTCAAAAGATGTGCTGTGGACTAGATATATTCAGAACATAAATAAAGGTTCATAAATAAAGGGTCTGCCTCAGGAATGTTTGCTGCAGTTCTACACTGCAGTCATTGAGTCTGTCTTGTGCACCTCCATCATTGTGTGGTTTGGAGCCGCCACCAAGCAGGATAGAACCAGACTACAGCGCACAGTGAGGACTGCCGAGCGCATTATTGGAGCCTCCCTGCCCTCTATTGTGGACCTGTACTCTTCCAGGTTGAAGAAGAGGGCGGGGAGCATCATAAAGGACTCCTCCCATCCTGCGCACGGACTGTTTGATCTGCTTCCGTCTGGTAGGCGCTTCAGATCCCTCCAGACTAAGACTAATAGGCACTGGAGAAGTTTTTTCCCTACTGCGGTCACTTTGCTGAACAGTTAACTGCCGGTTAACTGTCGGCTAACTATTACTTGGATTGCACTACCTGTATGTATAATCTATATTTTCATTTATATTTATCATTATTATTGTTATGAGCAGAGAGACAACATCTGCCGGAAGTAAATTCCTTGTATGTGCATAGGTACTTGGCGATTAAAGTCTGATTCTGATTCTGATTCTGATTCTGATTAGTGCTAACAGAATACAAAACAGAGCAGCAGGCTACAATACAGTTGATGGATGAATATTAAACATATACAGTAAGTATCTGGGATATCAGCAAACAAAGCAAATAGATCATGGTTCAATAAAGCGAAAACTTTCGAAAGTAATTACTTCAGGGCTTAAGAAATTCTGCCAAACAGAGCTCAATAGTAAAGATACAACAATATGTGAACTAGAGGAGGTCCGTGGAGTTTAGCAAACATAAGTGACGATACGTGATTTAAGAGAATTCTTGAGGTTGTTGTTGCTTTTATCAAGTTCATGTCACTGAATCCTCCCTCACCCTCAGCAGTACTAATAGGAATAACTTGTGAACAGCTCAGTAATGGGCGTAAATCTTAGGGGATGCGTCGTCCACGATCCTCCACATAATGACTAAAGGCATTTATTACAGAGGAAGAAGAAAGCTTAACCCTCTTACAGAGAGATGATAATGCAGCTTCTCCATAATTAGGCAGTATTTCAGCAGACCAGTTATCTTTATCAAGGACCTACATTTCATTCAGCAGGGATTTATACATACTTTGAGGTTTAGAAGTTTGAGACATTTCAAGGATGTTGCCGTGAACATACGGTGCTGCAAATTGTTTATAAGACTTGTAAGAAACTGTAGATAATTAATGGAGACAATTTTGTTGTTGCTTGTTAAGGTAATTTCTCCAAACTTCCCCTATTCAACCGCCTCTTGAGCTTCTAGAGTTTTTGTACCAGGTTGCTCTTTCAGTCCATGCAGTGATCTTATGCTCCGTTGGATCAGTTTGTCTGCATAAACAATCGTAGTAGTGCGTTTCTGTGAACACTCTGACAGTAAACCAAGTTCAAGCGACGTGTCATACATTACAGCTAAGTCCAAAGGAAACTATTCTGAACAGAGTCTTTTCAACAGACCTTCATAGGTTTTTGTGTTAATCCCAGATTTTGTTTCATTCTTCATTACTTTTTCAAAATGAAAACACAGTGCTTCATAATTTTGCCACACTGCTGAAACTGTTCGAAACGAGCTAGCTACCCACCCGGTGTCCAGAACAAGGCCAATTTTGCAAATTTGTTGTTCTAGTTGAGAGGCAAATTCAAACAGTTCCATTTGATTTAGAGGTGATCTACTGTAAACAGAGTACAATTTGTCCATAAGTGATTAATTCCATGAACTTCTCTCACCGAAGCACCTACTGCAAGTTCTAATTTGTGATTAAGACAGTGCCAAATGATCACATCAGCGTAATGTTTCTTGAGAATTGTAGCAACACCAGATTTGACACCAAGCATTACGCTTGTCCCATCACTAGCAAAAGCTACAAGGTTCTGTTTCAAGTCAGAGTCAGCAAAACCATGGTTATTGAGACAGTTCAAGACAGATCAATAAATAGTTACAGCTATCTGATCCGACAGTCCAATTAGATCTAAAAACATAAAATGCAGATCACCTTCCTTATCACTTTCACATTTCAAGTAAACAATTAGGGCGAATTAAGGCTCAGGCTTGTGGACTCATCAATGAGAACAGAAAATTTGACATTTATCTGCTTGATATGCTGGCAAAATTTCTTTTTCATATTAATGACTTGCTGATTAATTATCTCTGTAGCACTAGTGTGGGAATGCAGTCCAATTCCAATGGCAATACCATTTTGTTTGAAGATCCAATAAGCCAAGGTGTTCAGAGTATGGTCTGTCATTCTGAGCTAAATAATATGCAGAAGGAAAAATTGAACAAGTTGCCTGGAGATGCGAAGCATTCATGGTGTCACATAATTTTCCAAAAGCAACTTCACTACCTATATTTTCAACACGTAGAGCAGCAGTGTGAGCTTTTGATAGTTTCTGATCAACATTTTTATTCTCTGAAAGACTTCAAGCGTGTACTTCGATCGGCTCCATAATATACTTGATACATCTGCCATGCCGATTCTCCCGTGATCTTTAGGCTGTAGTGCTTTACATAGCTCGCCAGCCATCCCTTACTGGCCTTAAACTCCTTCCTCTCGCTCTCTTCAACCCCCTCACAGTAGTGCTCATAGAGGCTAAGTGCTTTCACACGCATAATTTTGCCATCAACAGGATTAAGCTTCTGTGACATGTCCTATAGCCATTCATTTAATGCTTCCTCGGTCTTTGCATGCACTTTATCACGAACCAGAGAGACCGTTTTTGCCGTTGTAGGGGGTAGCACTAACACTTCCACGAATTTCAGCTTCGTCCTGCTTTATTGTGCGAGTGCTCGATTCGTTCTTACCGACCTTACTTCGGCAAGCGACATGCCACTTTTCAAAAGATCTAAGATTTTTATTTTCTCTGCGAACAATGGTCAAACAACGAGTGCTGGAGACAGACTGAGGATCTGTGAAATGGGAGGAGGCTACATACAGTAGGGTATGCTGGGACAACGGGTCGAGCGAGGAGGAATTTCACAAAACATTCACAGCTCCAGGTTTTCACCAAAAATGTTAAATTCCCTCACCCCTCAAAAGCTCCGGCCGCACTGCACTCTTACGACTGGGAAGAACTTAGATATTTTGTTTATTCAGTAGTTGAATAATTGGCGTGAGCGGATATTTCACAGCGCTGATAAACTGCTCTCTGAACTTGGACTGAGTCACCCCATAAATAAACGTGTTTGTGCAGCAACTTAATAGCAGCAGAAAGTCTGAGGAGTATTCAAATATGTATTCTGAAGCGTTGTATTCATTTTGATCCAGTCGAGCAATGGTGTTATAAAGGAATTCGGAAACATCTGCCGACCACAGGATGATGAAGCTTCCAGAGATGGTGAGAAGTAGGATTATAGACCTCCTCCTGCTCTCCATCTCCGGGTCACTCCGGTTTTCCTCATTTTTCTGACCCATCAGCCCCTTCCGGACGCGACTAGTCACTAAAACATGTCTGACTGTCAGACCGTTGAACACTAGTATTAATGCAAACGGGAGTAAAGGGGTTAGAACGGTAGAAAGCCACCTATAGCCAACCCACCCGGGATCCGTATAGTAGCTCGGCTTTCGAATGCAGTCCCAGGGTATATTGTCGATCACCTTAAAAGGGTCATATATAAAGAAGTGGGGCACGGTACTAAAAGAGAGCAGAGCGCCTGTAGTTGTCAGAACTACAGCTGCAGTTTTCCCGGTGCAATACTTCGCTTTCAACTTCTGGCAGCAGATGGTGACAAATCGATCAAACGTGAAAGTGACAGTGAACCAGACGGAACATTTTATGGCTGCCATTCCCAGGACAGAGATCACACTGCACACGGGGGTGATGTCCAGGAAAGTCCCGCGGAAGTAAATGTAACTGATTCGCCACAATATGACTTGAAAGATGATGGATAGTAGATCCGCCGTTGCCATGGCCACCAGGTAGCGAGTGGTGCAGGTGGAGAGGCCGCACTTTTCCCGGGAGAGGATCGCAATCGCCACTAAGTTCACTGGGGGAACAGCAACAACAATAAGTGGTTTACTGTCACGCCGCTCCGTGGGTCTCAGGGCAGAGATAGCTGAGAACTGAGAACAATCAAACTGTGCAGACAACTCATTTGTCGAGGTTTAAAAGGTATAGGCGGCAGCTGCTGACCCGCGTGCATGCTGGGCGAAAGGGTACAATGCACGGTACTGACAGAGGAATAGGATTTGGGAAGGAGGCATTATCAACTGATGACTTAGAGCGGTTTGGAGAAATCAACATAAATCTCCCACCATCAGGTCCTTTACTGAGATGTAAAGCCCGGATACCGCGGGAATTTTGTCAGCGATGTTGATTCCCCCGTTCCCGTCGCCTATGTTCTGCCACTCTTCGCGTACTGCGAAGCCCCGGCTCTTTCGCCTCCGCACATTTATTTCACCCCATCCCATGTCTTTGTCTACTCCTCGACTACCCGCTTGTTAGCCGCCCACAAGGTTCCCGCTTGCCGCGCTTCTTCTTTAAATTGCGCAGCTGCTCCTGACAGGGTTCCTTCACACTATGTCATGGTATCTGATCAGTAAGTTCCAGTTTTCGCTTTTAAAGATATTGCCTGACCCGAGGGACTTTTCATCTACTTTTCACGTTGGGTCTTCAATCATCAAATTCCAAAGGAAAGACAATTTAGCTACTTCAAAATAACTGCCTTGTTTAGGAGTTGGTCCAAATTACTGAAGCATTATTCTGAATGGTTCGATGTTTTTTTTGTTTCAGAGCGGAGTATCGCATGAACCGTAACACGCCTGATCTCTAGCGGACACTGCTGGGTTGGCACCTAACTCCCTCTTTACTGCACGGATAACGGGACGTGGAAACAAACCGTGGTACAGTGCTCTAAAACGCACAAAGACTCTTTTTTATTTTTAATCTTAATGGGGCCTCACTTCCGCGTTCCCTTTAAGTTTTCAGCCATTTCTTAAAGCATAGCGCTGCATCTGTTAATCTGAATTTAAAGCACATTGAGCTATTGATACTGAATAACACCAAGTAATCCGTAAAGGTGACAAGATCTCTGGATACCGGAATTTATTTTGCCAGCGGTTTTGTATTGATGAATCCACAAAATGAATGCACTTTGCCGATCTGCCGCTCTGCATTTGTTTCAACTGCCGGTTTAGTTTCAGCCCAGGCCACGGATTAATCAGCAAGGGAACTTCTGGACGAACAGAGAGTTTTGTCACAATGTCTGCACCACACTCACTGACACACCGGCATCACGAGGCTGTCGTTAACTGAACTGTCCGAAGACCGCACACACAGAGCTGCAGATGCTATTTCGCCTATGAACTTACCAGGAACACCAATAACGGCGATGATCATGTAATATATCTTGCTCGCACGATAAAATGCTTTAAGCATATTGTCTGAGATTCAGCCTGTCTTCCAGCTGCCACCGATCTCGCTGAAGAAACTCTGAGCTGATGAATCTCCACGGCCGTTCATTTATACTCGCTCCAACAACACTGACAATTCAATATTACACAAGGCAGCCGCGTCATCCGACAGCTGGGCTAAAAATAAAAATGTTGTCATTCCAGTAAAATCCCAATTATGATGAGGTATGCATAGCATGACATGAAATTGCAAAACCTCAAAGACGAAGAAATGGCGATCTGAGAGGTCACTGACTGTTGTTTCGAAACACTGTCAGGCTCACCTCTTAGTTTCTTGATCGTTATTGTTGATCTTGTCCATGCCTCGGCTCCATGGGCTTTGTCATCACAGACCAATGCGGTACTGCAAATGGGCCGCTCTGTTTCACGCTGGGAATTGTCTCGGTTATAGATCGTGAAGAGCCTTAAACTGAAAAGCAACCAGGCCTCTGAACGCATAAAAGCCGTTAGTGAAAGTAATTGCAATGCAGGCAAAAATGCTGGAAGAACTCAACAGATCAAGTAGAATCCATGGAAACGAATAAACAGTCGAACTTTCTGTCCAAGCCCCTTTTTCAATTGAATTAACACTTCAACGAGCATCTCCGTCCCATCAACAACAAGCGGAATTTCCCAGTGTCCAACCATTTCAATGCCCATCCCCGTTCCAGGTCCGACATGACGGTCCATGACCTCCTTTTCTGTCACCTTCAAACCACTCTCCGGTTGGAAGTCTTTATGTTCCGCCTAGGTAACGTCCGATCTTTCAGCATGATCGTGGATATTTCTATATTTCGGTATTTCCCCCTCGCCCTTCCCTCTTCTCCATTTTCCCACTCTGGACCCTTAAACTTCTCTTCACCTCCCCCTGGCGCCTCTCTTCCTTCCCTTTCTCCCATGATCCACTCTTCTCTCCCGCCAGCTTCCTTGTTCTCCGGCCCTTTGCCTTCTCCACACCACTTCCCAGCCTCTTATTTTGTCCCCCTAGCCCGCTCAAATAGCCTCACTTTACAACTTCTAGTTTGTCCTCCCCTCTCCCCCAAACTTCTTGTTCTGTCGCCTTCCCCCTTCCTCTCCAGCCCGGTTGAAGGGTCACGGCCCGAAATATCGACCGTTTATTCATTTCCACAGATGCAGTCTAGCCTGCTGAGTCCCCCCAGCATTCTGTATGCGCATGATATTGACGCAGTCCCTCACATTTCAACCGGCGCTATCCAAGTTAGCACCAGCATGAAGCAAAGTCATTCAATCACACTGGAATTCTTGCAAATGCTTAAACTGACAGAGATCTGCATTCATTACATTTATACCAACAATGACAATTGTTGTGCAGACGCACTGAATAGGTAGCGTTGTTGATAGTGCAGTAGAGAGTCGTGTTCACTTATTTGAACTGCACTTTCACTGTAAATAAAACACGGCATTGTATGAGCTATCTTCCCCCTGTGATGTGCTAGCTGCATGTCATGAATGGCCTGAACTGAGTAGCGCTCAGAAAGACCCTTTCACGGGTCTGGGTACTCGTTGCACTCATGAGCGAATGGGTCGTTGGTTACGGCATGGAAATGATCAGTTGGTCAGATGGTCATGGAGGGTAGGTAGGGGGTCGATACTGAAGTACGTGTTGGTTACCCTCCATGGGTGAGCAGGGCTGGGGCATTCAATAAGAGGGGCGGGTTTCTCGGGAGTGCTGATGTAGAGAAGGGCAACGAGCTGGAACTTCGATCCGCTTTGAAGGTGCGGGTGCGGATGGAGAATGTGGTGTTCAATGCATTCCGAATACCTGCCCTCACTGACCGGAAAGGTATATAATATTTGTCTGATTGGATTATCTCATCTTTTCTGGTCCCAGTAAGTAAAATACGTGATTGCAGTGGAGTGGACGCAAAGGGGTTTCACCAGGAAGTTGCCGAGCACGGAACATTTCCCGTACTAGCGGAGAATATGCCACTCTCTCCAGGAAACGGAGGAGGAAGAGGTGCTTCCCACAGAAGTTTTTAAAATTTATTAGCGGCATGCATGTGTTCAATGATGAAACCGTTTCTCCATGTCAGTTGCATGCCATACGAAGGGGCAGAGGCTAGTGGAGTGGAAGTTTTAGCGCCAGTTTGCGGAAGCATACCTGCCGACCTCGGCTACTGCACTTTCAGTGTTCACAAAAATTGTCTCCACTACATTAGAGGGAGGGAGAAAAAAACAGTGGAGTTTGGGTTTGAGTTCTTGTTCTCCAAGGTGACGAGGTTGATGCTCAGATCCCTGATTTATCACATTTTCAGTCTTATTCCACCGATATTCGGACATTCTTTCTCCGTCTGCGGCCGCTTCCGCCAACAAAACCTGTCACGTGACTCGCTTTGGTCGTGGGGGGGGGGGGGGGGGGAGGGTCACAACTTGCCAAATGTTGGTGGCAAAACAGGCCGATCTATGGAAGGGAATAAAGTGGAGGCATTAGTTGACGTAGTGTAATGACAGGAGGATCACGCCTAACGAACACTCGCGAGAGTTCTTCGAGGGAGAAATTGCGGCCCATCGAGTCTGCTCCACCATTTCATCATGGCTGACCCATTTTCCTCTCAGCCCCAATCTCCCGCCTTCTCTCCCTGACCAGTCAATAACTTATCAATCGCTGCCTTAAATATACCCATGCCTTGGCCTCCACTGCTGCCAGTGGCAAAGAATTCCACAAATTCCCCAGCCTCTAGGCCAATGAAATTCCTACTCATCTCCGTTCGAAATGGACGTCTCTCTATTGTGAGTCTGTATAGAGGGACATGGAGCCACCACAGGGAACATCCTCCCCACATCCACTCTTTCAAGGCCGTTCAATATTCGATAGGTTTTATTGAGATCCCCCTCCCCCATTCTTCTGAATTCCAGTTAGTACAGCCGCACAGCCATCAAACGCTTCTCATCTTGGCAGATTTGTCTGTCAATCCCGGAATCATTTTCCTGAGCCTCTTTTGAACACTCTACAACGTCAGCATATCCTCATTTAGATAGGCAATCCGACACTGCCCACAAGATTCCGAGTGGGTCCTCCCCAGCGCCTTAGAAAGCCTCCGTACTACATCGTTGCTTTTCTGTTCTATTGAAATGAATGCTAACCTTGCACTTGTCTTGTTCACCTCTGACCCAACTTGCACATTAACCAAGAGGGAATTCTGCGTCAGGACTCCCAAGCCTCTTTGAATCTCATAGTTTTGAGATTTCTCGCCATTCATAAAACAGCCTGCGCTTGGTAATTCTTCTTCTCATTCACTTCCTAACACTGTATCCAATCTGCCACTTCTTTGCCCATTTTCCTAATCTGTCCCTGATCTCTCTACTTAGTAGCAGCCTCTCTACTCTCTCAACACTACCTCGCCCTCCACCTATCTTTCTACCACCCGCAAGCCAGGCCACAAAGCCATCAATTTCATCATCCAAACCATTGATATATAACGTAGAAAGAAACAATCCCGTGCGGAACACCATTAGTCAGTGGCAGGCAGCCAGGAAAGGCTCCCCTCATTCCCACTCTTTGCCTCCTACCAATCAGCCACTACTGCATCCATGCTAGCAACCTCCCTGTAATACCATGGGCTCCTAACTTGTTAAGCATCCTCATGCGTAGCACCTTGTCAAACGTCTTCTTAAGATCCAGAAACGCAACATCTACCGATTCTCTTTTGTTTATCCTGCTTGTTAGTTATCCAAAGAATCCAAGGTTGCTTAAGAGTTCTCTTTAAAAAATATGAACAAAAAAGGCAGGATAAATGGAAGTGGTGTCACTGCCTGACCACCACGCTCAACCCCCCCCCCCCCCCCCGTTCGATGCATCATGTGGAATGTAATTTCGCCCTCAGCAGCACTCTGCCGCACAGACAACATAGCACATGACTTCCTTGTTGTCCAAACGTCTGTCATTGCTTAATTTGAGGATATTTAATATTTTCAGAATCTGAATCCGGTTTATTATCACCGGCATGTGACGTGAAATTTGTTAACTTAGCAGCAGCAGTTCAATGCGACACATAACCTAGAAGAGAAAAAAATAAAATAAATAGAACAAAATAATAATAAAGTAAATCAATTACAGTATACGTATATTTTAATTAATTTTAAAACGTGCAAAAAAAAAAGAGAAATACTCTATGTTAAAAAGTGAGGTAGTGTCCATGGGTTCAATGTCCATTTAGGAATCGGATGGCAGAGGGGAAGAAGCTGTTCCTGAATCGCTGAGTGTGTGCCTTCAGGCTTCTATACCTCCTACCTGATGGTAACAGTGAGAAAAGGGCATGTCCTGGGTAGTGGAGGTCCTTAATAATGGACGTTGCCTTTCTGAAACACCACTCCCTGAAGATGTCCTGGGTACTTTGTAGGCCAGTACCCCAAGATGGAGCCGACTAGATTTACAACCTTCTTCAGCTCTTTTCGGTCCTCTGCAGTAGCCCCTCCATACCAGACAGTGATGCAGCCTGTCAGAATGCTCTCCATGATACGACTACAGAAGTTTTTGGGTGTATTTGTTGACATGCCAAATCTCTTCAAACTCCTAATAAATTATATCCACTGTCTTGTCTACTTTATAACTACATCGACATGTTGGGACCAGGTTCGATCCTCAGAGATCTTGACACCCAGGAACTGCTCACTCTCTCCACTTCTGATCCTTCTATGAGCATTGGTATGTGTTCCTTGGTCTTACCCTTCCTAAAGTTCACAATCAGCTCTTTCGTCTTACCGACGTGGAGTGGAAGGTTGCCGCTGCGACACCTGTCCACTAGTGACTCATATCTCACTCCTGTACGCCCCCTCGTCACCATCTGAGATTCTGCCAACAATGATCGTATCGTCGGCAAATTAGCCACACAGTCATGGGTGTGGAAAGAATTGAGCAGTGGGCTAAGCTCACACCCCTGAGGTGCGCCGGTGTTGATCGTCAGCGAGGAGGATGTATTATCACCAATCCACAGATTGTGGTCTTCTGGTTAGGAAGTCGAGGATCCAATTGCAGAGGGAGGTACAGAGGCCCGGGTTCTGCATCTTCTCAATCAGAATTGTGGGGATGATGGTATTAAATGCTGAGCTACAGTCGATGAAGAGCATTGCCGTAGGTGCTTGTGTTGTGTAGGTGGTCAAAAGCCGTGTGGAGATTCATGAAGATTGCGTCTGCCATTGACCTAATGTGGCGACAGGCAAATTGCAATGGGTCCAGATCCTTGCTGAGGCAGGAGTTCAGTCTAGTCATAACCAACCCCTCAAAGCATTTCATCACTGTCGATGTGAGTGCTACTGGGCGATAGTCACTGAGGCAGCCCACATTAGTCTTCTTAGGCACTGATAGAATAGTCGCCTATTTATACACTAACGGTCTAGCAGAAAGCTCAAATATTCACAACCCTTCTACGGAAGGAAATTGCCACCATCTCGATCGCTTTGTATTTTCCGTTGGCCACATTTGAAGGAAGCTTTACGCACATATCTGGTCGCTACGTCTTCGGATGAATGTGAGACCATCTTGTTTCCTTAGCTGAGTAAGTCTAGCGAAGGCACACTCGTCCAGCAAACTCGTGAGATTGAGACGGCTCTCCCGCTCCAAACGCCGGTCTGTGTGGAGGCTGTGTAACTCGCTACCCTGTTACAACTCGGTGCCAAGAAATAGCAGACAGTACACTGCATGCGAGTAAAGGAATTATATTTCTGAATCTTAACTCAACTAAAGGGTTAGTAAGGAAATGAACAACAACAAAAAATGGACCCATTATAATTAAAGAGTGAAATGTGCTCAAGTTGGAGCTCCACTCTTCCAAAAGCCATACATATTCACCGATCCTCAGCAGACCCCATCACCTAGCTCCATCGAATCACGGTTCAACACCGGGTCCAATCCTGGGGCCGGTTCTCTCCAGCGTCTCCCCTCTTCATGTCCCGCCGAACGAAGGAACGGCCCCAGCTCGCACAGTTGTCAGGGGCACAACACCAAAACACAGCCCCCTGATTGGACGGCTCACGCTGCAAAGCACCGCTTCTACAGAAAGACCATTACGTCAGCAGTGAAACCTTTCCCAGCGTGTTGCAAATGGGTAATCTGCGCGGAGGAGAATGGGAAGCGAATATACAACCACACGCTTTATTTCCAATGCAGAGTGCGCTAGGTGCCTGAAATGTGCCTCCTGCTGAGGGGGTAGATGAATTGAGGACAGCAGTGTTCAAGGTGCAATTTGGCAGGCATACGAACAGGAAGGGAGTAGAATATAACGGGAAATGTTCAAGCAAGTCATGTTACACAGACTGCTCCACCGTTTCATCACGGCTGACCCATTTCCCTCTCAGCCCCAATCTCCCCCCTTCCCTCCGTGTCGCTTCCTGTCCTGACCAGTCAATAATTTATCACTCATGTCGAAGGTGAACTTGCCCAAAGCAGCTGGCAACGAGATCGCCTGAGCTTCTGTGAACCCCTCCATTGATTTGCTCTGCCTGCTCCCTCTGACCACTCGCAGCCAGCACTAGCAGTCATCCCCCCCCTCCCCCCCAGTCTCCACCCAGGCTATAGGATTCACCTGGTGCCAATTTAACCCCAGTTCCCATCCGCAGTCTTTGTTCACTCATCGAAGTACCCTGGCCTCCACCAGTAGCTCTGTGCTTTTGTTCTCCCTGACCAAGCCTTCTGTATTTTCTGCGCATCGGGCCCAGATCGTCTTCCTCGTGTCTCTCACTCTCTCGGCTGGACGATCCACCGCCAACTGGGACAGTGAAGCCAGCGTTTGCCATAAATATGAGGATTTCACCGCCGACACCCACCGGGTCTCCGACCATTCGGGAGGCAGCGGATCTGATACTAGGCCTGCGACAAAGCTCACGCTCAATGCCGGATTACACCGTCGAATTCAGGACCCTCGGAGTGGAGTTCGGCTGGAACGCGGAGAGCGCTTAACATACGAGCTGTCGACACCGGAGTGCCCACCGACCGTGTTGGCGCGTGGCCAAGTGTTTAAGGCGTTCGTCCAGTGATCTGAGGTCGCTAGTTCGAGCCTTGGCTGGGGCTGCGTGTTGTGTCATTGAGCAAGGCACTTAACAACACTTTGCTCGGCGACGTCACCGGTGTCAAGCTCTATGGGTCCTAATGCCCTTCCCTTGGGCAACTGCCGGTCTTCCATAAAGAAAAACCTTGCCCAGGCTTGCGCCCTGGAAACTTTCCAAGGCGCAAGTCCATGATCTATCGAGTCTAACGGAGGCCTATACACACTACACATCCACCGACCTTAAAAAGCTCATCGCTCTGTCTCTCCGTATTGAGAGCGTCTTATGGCACTAACCCTCATCCTCAATGCCTCCAGAGCCCAGACAGTTAGGGAGAGATTCCTTAACACCTTCAGGAGCTCGAACATCCATGGACTAAAAACTTGCGCGCATGCGGGGCAGCCGACCACCTACGCACCAAATATTAGCTGATACCGCGACGACGCCTGTCCAGCAAGCCCTCCCGGCCTGCGATCTAGCACGCTCCCCCAGGAGCCTAAGAAAAATAATGTGCGCTGCCTTAACAACTATCGCCGGGTCGCACTCACATTTACAGTGATAAAATGCTTTGAGAGGTTCGTCAAGACTAGACTGAACTCCTGCCTCAGCAAAGACGTGGACCCATTGAAATTGGATCCTCAACTTCCTAAGCGGAAGACCACAGTCTGTGCAGATTGCAGATTCTCTTCACTGACAATCAACACTGGCGCACCTTAGCGGTGTGAGCTTAGCCCACTGCTCAAGTCTCTCTATACCTATGACTGTGTGGCCAGGCATAGTTCAAATACTATCTACAAAGTTGCTGGGCGATACAGCCATTGTTGGTAGAATCACAGATGGTGACGAGAGCAGTGAGATATACCAACTAGTGGAGTGGTGCCGCAGCAAGAACCTGGCACTCAACGTCAGTAAGATGAAAGAGCTGATTGTGGACTTCAGGAAGGGTAAGACGATGCAGCACATACCAATCCTTAGAGAGAGATCAGAAGTGGAGAGGGTGAGCAGTTTTAAGTTCCTGGGCGTCAAGATCTCTGAGGATCTAACTTGGTCCCAACATATCGATGTAGTTATAAATAAGGCAAAACTGCGGCTATACTTTATTAGGAGTTTGAAGAGATTTAGCATGTCAACAAATATGCTCAAAAACTTCTATAGTTGCACCGTGGAGAGCATTCTGACAGGTTGCATCACTGTCTGGTATGGAGGGATTACTGCACCAGACCGAAATAATCTTTGTAAATATAGTCGGCTCCACCTTGGGTACTAGCCTACAAAGTACACAGGACATCTTCAGGCAGCCGTGTCTCAGAAAGATAGCGTCCATTATTAAGAAGATCCAGTACCCAGGGCATGCCCTTTTCTCACTGTTACCATCAGGTAGGAGGTACAGAAGCCTGAAGGCACAATCTCAGCGATTCAGAAACAACTCCTTCCCCTCTGCCATCCGATTCCTAAATGGACAATGAACACATGGACACTACCTCATTTTTTTGATACACAGGATTTCTGTTTTTTGCACGTTTTAAAATTTATTCAATATACGTGTACTGTAATTGATTTACTTATTTCTTTATTATTATTTTGTTTTATTTATTTTATTATTTTCTCTTCTATATTATGTATGCATTGAACTGCTGCTGTTAAGTTAACAAGTTTCACGTCACACGCTGGTGATGATAAACCTGATTCTGATTCTGAAAATATTAAATATACTCAAATTAAGCAATGACAGACGTTTGGACAACATGGACGTCATGTGCTATGTTGTCTGTGTGGCAGAGTGCTGCTGAGAGCGAAATTACATTCCACATGATGCATTGAACGGGGGGGGGGGGCGGGGTGACACCACTTCTGTTTATCCTACCTTTGTCACATTTTTAAAGAGAACTCTTTTTTTTGTAATTTATTGTTTTATTGAAGTTCATCATCAAATAAACAATTCCCTAAGATGTATTTCAGACATTGTACATATATATCATATAATCATATATATCACAAATCTCCACTAAGTATTTATCTGGGGTATACACTTATAGAAAAGAGTGGAAAGAAAAAAACAAGCAAAAGGAAAGAACTATGTACAAGTAGGGAGTGATTTTTTTTTTATACAACAGATTCATTGATTTGTGAGAATAAAATCAGGCCTATGAGGCATTATGTAGTTAAACCATTTTTCCCAGTGTGGATCAAATTGTTCCAGCTTATGATTAACAGACGCTTTTATCTTCTCCATTTTGTAAATGTCCATGCCCTGTTATCAAAAACTATTGGAGGGGGATACACAATGCCCTACAAGACATCTTTCAATGTTAAAGAGAACTCTTAAGCAACCTTGGATCCTTTGGAGAACAAATAGCAGGATAAACAAAAGAGAATCGGTAGATGTTGCGTTTCTGGATCTTATGGAGACGTTTGACAAGGTGCCACGCATGAGGATGCTTAACAAGTTAGGGACCCAAGGTATTACAGGGAGGTTGCTAGCATGGATGCAGTAGTGGCTGATTGGTAGGAGGCAAAGAGTGAGTATGAGGGGAGCCTTTCCTGGCTGCCTGCCACTGACTAATGGTGTTC
The DNA here is from genome assembly GCF_048418815.1 of Hemitrygon akajei. Classification (NCBI taxonomy): domain Eukaryota; kingdom Metazoa; phylum Chordata; class Chondrichthyes; order Myliobatiformes; family Dasyatidae; genus Hemitrygon; species Hemitrygon akajei. Next base: position 111,120 of record NW_027331949.1, read on the forward strand.
CGCACGGGATTGTTTCTTTCTACGTTATATATCAACGTAATTGATGGCTTAGTGGCCAAGCTTGCAGACGATACAAAGATAGGTGGAGGGCGAGGTAGTGTTGAGAAAGTAGAGAGGTCAGGGACAGATTAGGGAAATGGGCAAAGAAGTGGCAGATTGGATACAGTGTTAGGAAGTGAATGAGAAGAAGAATTACCAAGCGCAGGCTGTTTTTATGAATGGCGAGAAATCTCAAAACTATGAGATTCAAAGAGGCTTGGGAGTCCTGACGCAGAATTCCCTCTCGGTTAATGTGCAGGTTGGGTCAGAGGTGAACAAGACAAGTGCAAGGTTAGCATTCATTTCAATAGAACAGAAAAGCAACGATGTAGTACGGAGGCTTTCTAAGGCGCTGGTGAGGACCCACTCGGAATCTTGTGGGCAGTGTCGGATTGCCTATCTAAATGAGGATATGCTGACGTTGTAGAGTGTTCAAAAGAGGCTCAGGAAAATGATTCTGGGATTGACAGACTAATCGGCCTATATGGGGAACGTTTGCTGGCTGTGGGGCTGTACTCACTGGAATCCAGAAGAATGGGGGGGGGGGGGGAGGGATCGCAATGAAACCTATCGAAATGCTGAACGGCCTTGAAAGAGTGGATGTTGGGAGGATGTTCCCTGTGGTGGCTCTATGTCCCTCTCTACAGCCTCATAATAGAGGAACGTCCATTTCAAACGGAGATGAGGAGGAAATTCTTCAGCAGAGGCTGGGGAATTTGTGCAATTCGTGGCCACAGGTGGCACTTGAGGCCAAAGTATGGGTATATTTATGACAGCGGTTTATAAATTATTGACTGGTCAGGGAGAAAAGACGGGAGATTGGGGCCGAGAGTGAAATGGTTCAGCCATCATGAAATGGTAGAGCATACTCGATGGGCCGGAATTCCGCCCTCGAAGAACTCTCGCGAGTGTTCGTTAGGCGTGATTTTCCTGCGAGTAAACTACGTCAGCTAATACCTCCACTTTATTCCCTTCCACAGATCGGCCTGTTTCGCCACCAACATTTGGCAAATTGTGACCCTTCCCCCTCCCGCCAGAGCGAGTCACGTGACAGGTTTTGTCTGCGGAGACGGCCGCAGACGGAGAAAGAATGTCCCAATGTCAGTGGAATAAGACTGAAAATGTGATAAATCAGGGAGCTGAGCATCAACCTCGTCACCTTGGAGAACAAGAACTCAAACTCAAACTCGGCTATTGTTTTTCTCCCTCCCTCTAATGTAGTGGAGACAATTTTTGTGAACACTGAAAGTGCAGTAGCCGAGGTCGGCAGGTATGCTTCCGCAAACTGGCGCTAAAACTTCCACTCCACTAGCCTCTGCCCCTTCGTATGACATGCAACTGACATGGAGAAACGGTTTCACCATTGAACACATGCATGCCGCTAATAAATTTTAAAAACTTCTGTGGGAAGCACCTCTTCCTCCTCCGTTTCCTGGAGAGAGTGGCGTATTCTCCGCTAGTACGGGAAATGTTCCGTGCTCGGCAACTTCCTGGTGAAACCCCTTTGCGTCCACTCCACTGCAATCACGTATTTTACTTACTGGGACCAGAAAAGTTGAGATAATCCAATCAGACCAATATTATATACCTTTCCGGTCAGTGAGGACAGGTATTCGGAATGCATTGAACACCACATCCTCCATCCGCACCCGCACCTTCAAAGCGGATCGAAGTTCCAGCTCGTTGCCCTTCTCTACATCAGCACTCCCGAGAAACCCGCCCCTCTTATTGAATGCCCCAGCCCTGCTCACCCATGGAGAGTAACCAACACGTACTTCAGTATCGACCCCCTACCTACCCTCCATGACCAACTGACCAACTGATCATTTCCATGACGTAACCAACGACCCATTCGCTCATGAGTGCAACGAGTACCCAGACCCGTGAAAGGGTCTTTCTGAGCGCTACTCAGTTCAGACCATTCATGGCATGCAGCTAGACATCACAGGGGGAAGATAGCTCATACAATGCCGTGTTATATTTACAGTGAAAGTGCAGTTCAAATAAGTGAATACGACTCTCTACTGCACTATCAACAACGCTACCTATTCAGTGCGTCTGCACAACAATTGTCATTGTTGGTATAAATGTAACGAATGCAGATCTCTGTCAGTTTAAGCATTTGCAAGAATTCCAGTGTGATTGAATGACTTTGCTTCATGCTGGTGCTAACTTGGATAGCGCCGGTTAAAATGTGAGGGGACTGCGTCAATATCATGCGCATACAGAATGCTGGGGGACTCAGCAGGCCAGACAACATCTATGGAAATGAATAAACAGTTGATATTTCGGGCCGTGACCCTTCAACCGGGCTGGAGAGGAAGGGGGGAAGTTGACAGAACGAGAAGTTTGGGGGAGAGGGGAGGACAAGCTAGAAGTTGTAAAGTGAGGCCAGTTGAGCGGGCTAGGGGGACAAAATAAGAGGCTGGGAAGTGGTGTGGAGAAGGCAAAGGGCCGGAGAGTAAGGAATCTGGCGGAAGACAAGAGTGGATCATGGGAGAAAGGGAAGGAAGGGAGGCGCCAGGGGGTGGTGAGAGGAAGTGTAAGGGTCAGAGTGGGAAAATGAAGAAGAGGGAAGGGCGAGGGGAAAATACCGGAATATAGAAATATCCACGATCATGCTGAAAGATCGGACGTTACCGAGGCGGAACATAAAGATTTCCAAGCTGAGAGTGGTTTGAAGGTGACAGAAAAGGAGGTCATGGACCGTCATGTCGGACCTGGAACGGGGATGGGAATTGAAATGGCTGGACACTGGGAAATTCCGCTTGTTGTTGATGGGACGGAGATGTTCGTCGAAGTGTTAATTCAATTGAAAAAGGTGTTTGGACAAAATACTCGTTTCCATGGATTCTACTTGACCTGTTGAATCTTCTACTATTCAACTATTCTACTATTTTACCTGCGTTGCAATTACTTTCACTAAGGGTTTTTATGCGTTCAGAAGCCTGGATGCTATCTTAGTTTAAGGCTCTTCACGATATAACAGGAACGAATAAACAACGTATTCTTTGTTTATGTATTTCTGTTGCAAATTCTATAACTGAGACAATTCGCAGCGAGAAACAGAGCGGCCCATTGGCAGTACCGCACTGGTCTACGATGACACAGTTTATGCGGCCGAGAAATGGACAACATCAACAATAACCAACAAGAAACTGAGAGGTGAGCCTGACAGTGTTTCGCAACGAGAAGCACTGAGTTCTCGGATCGTCATTTCTTTGTCTTTGAGATTTTGCAATTTCATGTCAAGCTATCCATGCCTCATCAGAATTGGGATTCTGCTTGAATGACGACATGTTTATTTTTATCCCAGCTGTTGAAAGATACAGCAGCCTTGTGCAGTATTGAACATTCAGTGTGGTGGAGCGAGTATAAATGAATGACCGTGGACAGTCATCGGTTCAGAGTTTCTTCAGCGGGATTGTGGGCAGCTGGAAGACAGGCTGAATCTCAACCAAAATGCTTGAAACTTTGTACAGCGTGAGAAAGATATATTACATGATCGTCGCCGTTATCGGTGTTCCTGGTAAGAACATGGGCGAACCAGCATTCTCGGTTTCATGTGCGGGGTCTTCGGACTCGTTCAGTTACCGACAGCCTCGTGATCAGTGAGTGTGGTGCAGACATTGTGACAAAACTCTCTGTTCGTTCAGAAGTTCCCTTGCTGATTAATCCGTGGCGTAGTCTGAAACTAAACCGGCAGTTGAAACAGATGAAGAGCGGCAGATCGGGAAGGTGGGTTCATGGCAGGCAGTTTTGATTTTTTCAATGAAAAGCCGCAGCCAAAGTAAACTCCGATAATCCAGCACCTTTACGGGCAACGTGGTGTTATTCCACAGCAAAAGCGCAACATGCTTTAAATTCAAATGTAAAGAATTTGCGCTGTGTTTTAAGAAACTGCTGCAGGATTTTAAGGGAACGGAGCAAGCGAATCTCCGATGAGATTAAGGGGGAGAGCGGTAGGCATCACTTGCGAGTTAACTCCGAACTACCGCGAGTTTTGAAAATACAAGTAAGGACCTGTGTGCGTTTTGGTATACAAGGGTTTGTTTGTTTCCACGTCGTATGGTGTCCGTTAGAGGGTAGGCGGGGAAAGTTTCATACGGTGCTCCGCTCTGAGACTATAAGCATTTAGAATAACGCTGCAGTAAGTTGGAGCAACCCCTAAAAGAGGCAGATGTTTTGAACTACTTCCTTTGTCTTTCCTTTGGTAATTGGCTCGTTTCAGCACTAATATATGGAATGCCTCAAAATTCAGCTGGCAGGCAAAATATTTAAAAGCGAAAATTGAAACTTTCTGATCGGATGCCCTACGTTGTGTGCAGCAACCGCGGTCAAGGGTAGTTGCAGAATTTAAAAGAAGCGAGGCAAGCGGGGTCCCTGTGGGCGGGTTGACAGTTGGTACTGGAGGAAGAGACTAAGACATGCAAAATGCGGAGATAAACTTGCTTTGCACTTGGAACTTTGTGAATGGACAAATTTCTGGGAGCGAGGGTTCGCCGTATCGGCAGAACATAGGTGTCGGGAACGCGGCTGTCACCATCGCTGAGAAAGTTGCCGAGGTATCCAGACTTTACAAATGAATCGAAAACCTATTGATTTATGTTGATCTCTCCATAGCGCCCTCGGCGATCAGTTGACGATGCCTCCTTCCCCAACACTGCTGCTCTTCCAGTAGCGTGTTCCGCACCCTTTCACCCAGCATGCACGCGTTTGAGACATCTGCGGCTCCCGCTCTATACCTTTTAAAACTCCAGATATGAGTTGTCTGCCAAGTTTGATTGTTCTCAATTCTGAGCTTATCTCTGCCCTGAAACCCAGGAGGTGGCGGGACAGTAATTCACACAAACTTTTTTTGCTGCTCCCCCAGTGAATTTAGTGGCCATTGTGATCCTATCCCGGGGAAAGTGCGGCCTCTCCACTTGCACCACTCGCTACCTGGTTGCCATGGCTACCGCGGATCTACTGGTCATCGTCTTTTGGGTTATATTGTGGCTGGTCAGTTACTATTACTTCCCCGGGACATTCCTGGACATCACCCCCGTATGTAGCATGATATGTGCACTGGGAATGGCAGCCACGGACTGTTCTGTCTGGTTCACTGTCACTTTTACGTTTGATCGGTTTGTCGCCATCTGCTGTCAGAAGCTGAAAACAAAATATTGCACCGGAAAAACTGGGGCTGTGGTTCTGACATCAACCGGCGTACTGCTCTGTTTTAAAAACGTGCCCTATTTCTTCATGTATGAACCTTTGACAGTGATTAACAACATACCCTGGGACTGTATTCGAAAGCCCGACTTGTATACGGATCCCGGGTGGATGGGATACAGATGGTTTTTTTACCGTTCTAACGCCACTATTCCCGTTCGTGTTAATACTACTGCTCAACGCTCTGACAGTCAGACACATTCTAGTGACTAGTCGCGCCCGGAAGGGGCTGAGGGGTCAGAGTAAGGCGGAGAACCGCAGTGACCCGGAGATGGAGAGCAGGAGGCGGTCTGTGATCTTACTTCTCACCATCTCCGGAAATTTCATCATCCTGTGAACGGTGAATGTGGCCGAATTCCTTTATAACAACATTGCGAGATTGGATCCAAATAATTACAAGGACACGGAATACATATTTGAACATACTGGATACATGCTGCTGATACTAAGTTGCTGCACAAACATGTTTATTTACGGGGTTGCTCAGTCCAAGTTCAGAGAGCAGTTCATCAGCGCAGCGAAATATATGCTCACGTCAATTATTCAACTGATGAATAAACAAAATGTCTAAGCTCTTCTCAGAGGCGGTCGCAATATTTTCCATTTTGAACTTACAGCACTGGCGACTATCAGAGAACGTGGCAGTGCTGCGAATGAAACTGGTTTCGATCCCGAAAGAGTCACAACATAGAAACGGACCGTCCGGCATCCGTAGCCCGCCACCTCCACCTTCTACCAATTATTAAACTCATCTGAACTTTTAGTTTTATTTCACCGCTTCCACACCCCCCCCCCCCCCGATATTCCGGCTCTGGTCACCAGCACACCCCATAATATCACTAGACAGAGCCGGTGGACATTCAGGATCAAATCGGCAGAATTACACCTCATTCTTTAATTTAGTCGTTTGTATCGGAGTGACCCAGGAAAGGAAGCCAACAGTCTGCACGTTAGGGAGAAATGTTTAGCACTACAGAACTCGTGCACTCAGGCAGCGACCATCTGAAAAGTGGATGACCCCAAGTCGGAAACTTCCGGCCAGCTTAGGCTCCTTTTCCCGGGTGTTACCTTTCTTATTCTTTGAGTGATGGTCGAAACCTAGTGGGTGTACACAAAGAAATTTACTCTCCATTTAGTGCACGGCACCTTCGACAATCCGCACTCGAAGAATTCTGGCAGCTTTTGGACATCTGATTCACCCACCATTACACAAATTAGCCTGGGTGCCCGTTCCACGGAACACTGGCGCACTGCCCACGGAGCTGATCAACTGTATCCCCTTCCCTAGACAGGCCTGCTTAGGCCTTAGACATTTGACAAATTGTGACCCATTCATTTTTTTTCGGCATCAGGTGTGTGACAGATGCCGTGGCGTGGTCTCCGGCAGAAACATCGGCCAATAAGATTTATCGTATGACACATACGTTCGAATGCTGTTCATAGACTTTAGTTCAGCATTCAACACAATCATCCCTCAGAAACTGATTGGAAAGCTGAGCCTACTGGGCCTGAACACCTCCCTCTGCAACTGGATCCTAGACTTCCTGACTGGGAGACCTCAGTCAGTCCGGATCGGGAGCAGCATCTCCAACACCATCACACTGAGCACGGGGGCGCCCCCAGGGCTGCGTGCTCAGTCCACTGCTGTTCACTCTGCGGACCCACGACTGCGCTGCAATACACAGCTCGAACAACATCAAGTTCGCCGATGACACGACTGTAGCGGGTTTCATCAGCAAGAATGACGAGTCAGCTTACAGAGAGGTGGTGCAGCGGCTAACGGACTGGTGCAGAGCCAACAACCTGTCTCTAAATGTGAACAAAGCAAAAGAGATGTTTGTTGACTTCAGGGGGGGGGGGGGACGGGGGACGGAGCGACCACTCCCCGCTGAACATCGACGGCTCCTCGGTAGAGATCGTAAGGAGTACCAAATTTCTTGGTGTTCACCTGGTGGAGAATCTCACCTGGTCCCTCAACACCAGCTTCATAGCAAAGAAAACCCAGTGGCGTCTCTGGTTTCTGCGAAGGCTGAGGGAAGTCCATCTCCCACACCCCATCCTCATCACATTCTACAGGGGTTGTATTGAGAGCATCCTGAGCAGCTGCATCACTGCCGGGTTCGGAAATTGCACCATCTCGGATCGCAAGACCCTGCAGCGGATAGTGAGGTCAGCTAAGAAGATCATCGGGGTCTCTCTTCCCGCCATCACGGACATTTGCACTACACGCTGCATCCGCACAAGGAAACAGCATTATGAAGGACCCGACGCACCCCTCATACAAACTCTTCTTCCTCCTGCCGTCTGCGAAAAGGCTCCAAAGCATTCGGGCTCTCACGACCAGACTATATAACAGTTTCTTCCCCCAAGCTGTCAGACTCCTCAATACCCGGAGCCTGGACTGACACCTTACAGCCCTATTGTCCTGTTTATTATTTATTGTAATGACTGCACTGTTTTTGTGCACTTTATGCAGTCCTGGGGAGGTCTGTAGTCTAGTGCAGTAGTTTTTTTTTTCTGTTTTTTTTTTTACGTAGTTCAGTCTAGTTTTTGTGCTGTCATGTAACACCATGGTCCTGAAAAACGTTGTCTCATTTTTACTGTGTACTGTACCAGCAGTTATGGTCGAAATGACAATAAAAGTGACCTTGATGACTTGATGATGACTTGACTTATCCAGTGAAACAGACTCCATAGAGCGAGAAATTAGTCACCACTCGCCCTCGGAACTGGAAAGGAAGGTTGTGGCGTGGCGGGGTGGAGGGGAAATATAAATTCGAACTTGGGGCTTTATTTAACCGGTGTAAGAAAGAGAATCGCAGTTAATTCCCGATCGTTGCAAGGTGTCCTATGGGAAGATGAGGTGCCGTTCCTCTCATTTATGCTCTGCCTCACGATGTCCTTAGAGAAGGCCGCAGACAGAGAAAATAGTCCGAATGTCAGTGGACAAAGAATGAAACAGGGAGCTCGGGACCGACCACATGACCGGGCGGGTGTATTCCGTAAAGCCAGCACCCAAACTGTTTCTCTCTAATGCAGGGGAGACATCATTTTGAACACTGAAAAGCGCCTGGTTCGGCAGGTATGCAACTGAGTCGCACCTTCGTGTCAGAAGGACCCGACCCGGAGAAATGGTTTCAATACCGAACACTCCTGTGCAGATAATATTTTTAATCTTTCGTTTGAAACAACTCCTCCTCCCGCGCTCCGTTGACAGAATTACTGTTCTTCCGGTGAAATGTGAAATGTTCCCCGTTCGGAAACTTACACCACCCCCTCCAACCCCGCATCCGCTGCACTGTAAACACATCCTTCACTTGTAGGGAGCAAAAAAGTTCAGACCCTCTGATTCCGACCAATATTATGTGTGACTGTATCAAGACCTTTGCCGTCAGTGAAGTGTCCCTACCTTCACTGATGTTTGAAGTTCCGTCTCCTTGCCCTTCTCTACGTCAGCACTCTCGAGAACCCCGTCATTCTTTGTCAATAAACTGTCCCTACTCATCCATGGAAGGTCATCACCTCGTCCCTCAATATTGACCCCTCTCTGCCGTTCTCTGACCCTCTGAGAAACTCATCTATTTCATCTCACAACTGACGACTCGGTGCTTTATCACTGTAACGAGTATCTGGACACAGTGAAAGGCTCTTCTTGTGTGCGATCCAGTTCAGGCCATTCCTTACATAAATACCCTGAGGTATCACGTCAGGGAAAAACGGAATATGCAATGCCGTGTTATATTTTCGGAGGAAGTGCAGTTCAGGTTGTCAAGTAAGTAAATACGACTCTCTACCTCACTGTCAACGACGCTACCTATTCAGTGCATCTGCACAACAATTACCATTGTTGGCACAGACGTAATGAATCCAGATCTCTGGCAGTTTAAGCATTTGCAAGAATTCCAGTGTGATTGAATGACTTTGCTTCATGCTGGTGCGAACTTGGATAGCGCCCGTTAAAATGTGAGGGACTGCGTCAATATCATGCGCATACAGAATGCTGGGGGGACTCAGCAGGCTAGATTGCATCTGTGGAAATGAATAAACGGTCGACATTTCGGGCAGTGACCCTTCAACCGGGCTGGAGAGGAAGGGGGAAGGCGACAGAACAAGAAGTTTGGGGGAGAGGGGAGGACAAACTAGAAGTTGTAAAGAGAGGCTAGGTGAGCGGGATAGGGGGAAGAAATAAGAAGCTGGGAAGTGGTGTGGAGAAGGCAAAGGGCCGGAGTAGAAGGAATCTGGTGGGAGAGTAGAGTGGATCATGGGAGAAAGGGAAGGAAGAGAGGCGCCAGGGGGAGGTGAGGGGAAGTGTAAGGGTCCAGAGTGGGAAAATGAAGAAGAGGGAAACGCCAGGAGAAAATACCGGAATATAGAAATATCCACGATCATGCTATAAGATTGGAGTTTACTCCCCCAGCCTAAGAGTAGCTTCATTGTGACAGAAAAGGAGGTCATGGGCCGTCAGGTCGGACCAGGAATGGCGAGAGGTATTGAAATGGCTGATCACTGGAAATTCCTCCTTCTGGGGATGGAACTGAGGGGCTGGATGATACGTTAATAATTCAAAGACTTCGGTCAGAAACGTCGACAGTTTTGAAATCTCCATAGATGCTGCCTGACCTGTTGAATTCTTCAAGCTTTTCGAGTCTGTGTTGCAATTAATTTGATTAACAGATTTTATGCGTTTAGTATCTTCGGAAGTCTGGATGATACATTAGTTTAAGACTCTTCACTATATTACAAGGACATACAAACAGCATACTCTACGTTTTTATATATCTGTTGAAAAATCCAGACGATTCCCAGAGTGAAACAGGGCAGCCCAATGACGGTATAGCATTGGTCTATGGTGACAAAGTCCATGGAGCCGAGGAGTGGACAAGATCAACAATAACGATCATGAAACGGAGAGTTTCGCAACGACAGTCACTTCGTCGTCTTTTCTTTGTCTTTGAGATTTTGCAATTTTGTGTCAAGTTATCCATACCTTGTCACAGTTGGGAATTTACTTGAACGGCATCATGTTTATTTTTGCTGTTGTTGGAAGGTACAGCAGCCGTGTAGTATTGGATCGTCAGTGTGCTGGAGCAATTGAATTTCAGCGGGATCGTGGGCAGCTGGAAGACATGCTGAATCTCACACAAAATGCTTGAGACATTTTACCATGTCAGATATCGGCATCCGTTAGTCTCGTGAGACCCTCAGGCCAGGGCAGGGTTGTATGGGAGACCGCCCCGCTTCCAATACCGAGTGCCGCACCCTTTCTCCCAGCATGCCCCCGTTCGAGTCACCTGGAACTCCCACCGCTCGACCTTTAATCCTCCAGCGATCAGTTGTCTGCACAGTTTGATTGCTCGTAATTTCCCTCTAATCTCGGCCCTGAGACCCACAGAGCGGCGAGACAGTAATTTACTGTTACCCCAGACAATATTTGGGAGCGGATGATAATTTCACCAAGTAATACACGCTATTTTTTATTTATCTCTAGATTTTCTACATATTTCCACCTCTACAGCCTGCTGACGACTGGGTGTACTGTAGTGTTGCTCCATCATTGTGATCGCCCCTTCCGTATTTCTAAGTTTTTCACCCAGAACGTTGCTGAATGCTGTCCTATGTGATTCACGCATTTCCTATGAACTACCGTGATCTTCTCCCCAGTCGATAGTGAAGCTCTCCTCTATTTCATCTGCATCAAAGCAGTGAATCTCCAGGCAGCTGAGCTGCCATTCCTACCATTCACCAACCATAGCGACGCCCTGCCAACTTCAGCCCATTCTCTGCAGCTGGTCCAGATCCTGCTGCAAGCTTTAGCAGCCTTCCTTGCTGCTCGTCAGGACCCCGACTCAATGCATATGGAAAGAGGGGAGAAAAAGAACAGCATTGTTTTTTTTTTCCGGCACCAGGCGTAGATAACAACGCTGGTTTGCAAGAAGACCAATTTTGTCCCTTGTTCCCCTTTGGCTCTTAATATCTGGGGAGCATGGGGTGCATGGGAGGGGTAGTCCCTCTAGATGGGGGGGGGGGCTTGTCGCACTCTTTGGAGTGGCTTCTCATCTATTGGCCCTCACCAACGCCCAGCTCTCACCTGTGGCTCCTCGTAGATGTTTGCATGCGACAGCGGCCACAGCCCGGGTGAGGGTAGCCAACGGGTCTGAAACCCTTGGTGAGATAGGGATTTGCTCATCCCAGCATGCTTCAGTGGATCAGGCGGAGGAAATCCCGGGAAGGCGTTGCAGCAGCGCATTGTGGAGCGCGTAGGGCCTGGCAGGGCACTTAAGAAGACGCGGCCATCCAATACAGCCAAGGAAGTTGCCAGACGTACCTGGATCCTGACTACTGAGGCCGAGAGGGTGGGATCGTCTCTGTCCAAGGCTTTTCCGCTTTCATATCTTTCACGCACTCGCTACATTGTAAGAAGGTCGGCTGGTGGCGCAGTGAGATCCGGGTTCGAGAACGGAGGTTCACGAGTTCGATCCAGTGACCGACTGCCCCCGAGCGCGCTCTCCGTCTGGGTTGATGTGATGTGATGTTTCCTCGGACTCTGAGAGACAACTATATATATTAACTCCACTGTGTGGAGTTTGTAATCTCGCTGTGGTTTCCTCCGGGCTGTGGTTTCTCGTCCTAGTCCAATTAATGGCAGGTTAATTGGACATTGTAAATTGTCCCGTGGCGAGGATCACTCGGCGGTCGGAAGGGCCTACAGAATGGCGACACAGTAATTTACTGTTTCCTCAGGCAATATTTGGGAGGGGATGATAATTCCATCAAGTATTACACGCTAACAACTGTTAAAAAGTGAAATAAATAAATAACAAATTAGACATGTTGGAATGGTGGAACACACTCGATGGCCAGAATGGCCTAGTTCTCACCATATATCCTATAGTCTAAAATTCTCCAATAGATATGTAACCCTCAGGCTCGGCCAGCACGTGGTCGACTCTAGGGGGAAGACAACTTCCGGTTACAAATCCGGACCACAAAATATCAGCCAGTACATATGCAATTAACTTTATACATCTTAATCCGAATATAAGGTTAATAAAGAAAATAGAAAAGCAAAAGGACCCATTTAAGAGAAAAGTCTTTAAAAAGCACGTTGGAGCTCACAAATATGGCCATTGATCAACCATCGAACCATCGACGTCCTCCGAGCGTCGCCGACTTTCAGACCCTCGCTCCCGGTCCACTCCCAGCTCTCTCTCTCTCTCTGCACACATGTCTTCCTTCTTCTCTCACCGACCAAACGACCCCTAAAATCTGTCTCCCAGACTCGCAAGCAACAGCAACATGTCTCTCGTTAGCCCCCACCCCCGCCACATTCCAAGCCCTGTTATCTCTCGTCATAACCAAACATTGCGTCTACAGAGAAACCATTACATTAGCAGTAAAACCTTACAGCGCGCTACAGATATAGACAGCATCATTGGTGCTACAATCTTGGCCTCATCTACCGTCTCCTGCTTTTCAATCTCATTGGGAACGTTCCTCCTCGATTCAGGCAACATTGTTTTTTTTTTTAAATTCCGTATTACAACTCACAATATCAGAGTAAACAGTCGACGTTCCGGGCCGAGACCCTTCATCAGGACTGGGGGGAAAAAGATGAGGAGCTAAATCAAGAAGGTGGGGGGAGGGGAGGGAAGAAGCGCAAGGTGATAGGGAACCGGAAGAGGGGGAGGGATGAAGTAAAGGGCTAGGAAGCTGGTTGGTGAAAGAGATAAAGCGCTGGAGAAGTGGGAATCTGATAGGAGAGGGTAGAAGACCGTAGAAGAAAGCGAAGGGATGGGGAGGGGACATCACCACCGTAGGGGAGTGACTGGGAGGTAAGGAGGTAAGGAGGGGAAAGGGAATGGTGAAGGGGGAGGTGCAATTAGTTGCTGCCTGGCCTGCTAAGTTTCTCCAGCATCTTGAGTTGCTTGGATTTCCAGCATCTGCAGATTTTCTCGTCACAATTTCAGATTCCAGTGCATTCCACAACCCCCCACCCAACTCCACCTCCGCCGGATGGCACTGTGGAATATCCATACAGCTCTTCTCTTTCTCTGTACTCAGGATTAACCGGAAGGCATAACTTTGTGAACCAATAGTTTGGCTCGGCTATCAGTTCATTTTCAACAGTTCCCGTGCCAAACCATTTTCTTGGCATCTGGGAAGCGCAGTTCTTGAAGAAAACTTGAATTAACATTGCTACCAGATTAACAATCGCTGTTCAAACAATATTACACATTTTTCAGAGGATTTATGAATGGAACAGAACGTAAGATATCGTAATTGTCAGCTGTTAATTACCTGCCGTATCCGGCATATAAATCCACCATAATCGTGTCATATTAATTCCGTCTTTCTGAACTCCAGACACATTGCAGAAACTCCCAAGCAGCTACTTGTTGTCCGAACCCGAGGTCTGAAACAGAAACAGACAACATAAGTTCTGATTCAGCGTAAGCACAAACCAGTTCGTACTCACCCTCGGTACTGAGTCAAGGGGCAGCGGTGCCTCACGTAGACGCAGAGGTTATGCGCCCCTGGAAGACAAAATACAACCCCCTAGGTATTGACTCAGACTGGTCAGACGGTGAGCAGCGTTAACGTGGCCGCTCGTTACGAATTCTACCCTCCCTGTGTGGATTGAGTCCAAGTGCTCCTCAGACCGAACACACAGGCTGCGTTTGGGGAGACCAGCGTGTGAACATTGAATGTGCATCAGAGCGAATCGGCAGAAACACAACTCGGGAGAGCGCCGGAATGCGGGGTTGAGCCGTGAGGGGGCGCTCCTCGATGGAGGTGGGGGTGGGGTGGATGGTGTCTCTGTATTGTCCTAATATAGGCTGCATGGATACTTTAACTGTTGATGGACTAAGGGAACCCCAAGACTTTTGTAAAAGTTAACCAAATTAATATTTTAGCGTAATTCACTAATACGAGCAGCATCTCCTCGCAAACGGAGAAAAGACACTAATCCCACAGCGTCCTTCCAGTCCCCAAATTAATCCCACTGTCCCGCTACGTCCTCACAGTCCTGCGTTAGTCCCCAGATGAATCCCACTTCCCTGCTAACTCCCCACAGCCTCCTGTCAGACCTCCGGACTAATCCTACTGCCGCGCTGTGCCCCCGCAGCCTGTGTCAGTCCTCAAATTAATCCCACTGCCCCGTATCAGTCCTAGTCTAATTCCGTGCATGCTTTCTGGCCCAGAGCCTCATGTCAGTCCCGGAACTAATTCCACTGTCCCGTTATGTCGCCAAACTAATTCCACTGCCCCGCTCTGTCCCACACACCGTGTCGGCCGCCAAACTAATTCCAATGCCCCGCTCTGTCCCACACACCGTGTCGGCCGCCAGACTAGCCCCACTGCCCCGCTCTGTCCCCACAGACCGTGTCAGCCCCCCCCCCAAACTAGCCCCCCCCAACTTCGTGACATTCCCCAAGCGAACCCTACAGCTCCGACTCAGTCCCCAGTCTAATTCCTCAGCCATGTTGCTGTCCCCAAACCAATCCCATTGCCCCGCCTTTCACCGACAAGGCCCACGTGCTCTCGGGGCAATGGCCTTTGTTGCCGTGCAGCTGGAAATTCCTTTAATAGGATGCAATGACCTTGAGGGGCGAAGTCTTGATGGCGCTAAACGGTGACTCCTTTGTTCGCGTCATCGGAAACAGCTCTATTTCTATCTTTGATATCTCTTTTTTCCCCCTTTTTTTCCACCTGGACAAGCCGGCGAGCACTGTGAGGGTCATGTTTTTTGACTTCTCCAGTGCGTTCAACACCATCCGCTCTGCTCTGCTGGGTGAGAAGCTGACAGTGATGCAGGTGGATGCTTCCCTGGTGTCATGGATTATTGATTATCTGACTGGCAGACCACAGTGCGTGCGCTTGCAACACTGTGTGTCAGACAGAGTGGTCAGCAGCACTGGGGCTCCACAGGGGACTGTCCTGTCTCCCTTTCTCTTCACCATCTACACCTCGGACTTCAGCTACAACACAGAGTCTTGCCATCTTCAGAAGTTTTCTGATGACTCTGTCATAGTTAGATGCATCAGCAAGGGAGATGAGGCTGAGGACAGGGCTACGGTGGGAAACTTTGTCACATGGTGCGAGCAGAATCATCTGCAGCTTAATGTGAAAAAGACTAAGGAGATGGTGGTGGACCTGAGGAGGGCTAAGGCACCGGTGACACCTGTTTCCATCCAAGGGGTCAGTGTGGACATGGTGGAGGATTACAAATACCTGGGGATACGAATTGACAATAAACTGGACTGGTCAAAGAACACCGAGGCTGTCTACAAGAAGGGTCAGAGCCATCTCTATTTCCTGAGGAGACCGAGGTCCTTTAACATCTGCCAGACGATGCTGAGGATGTTCTATGAGTCTGTAGTGGCCAGTGCTATCATGTTTGCTGTTGTGTGCTGGGGCAGCAGGCTGAGGGTAGCAGACACCAACAGAATCAACAAACTCATTCGTAAGGCCAGTGATGTTGTGGGGGTGGAACTGGACTCTCTGACGGTGGTGTCTGAAAAGAGGATGCTGTCCAAGTTGCATGCCATCTTGGATAATGACTCCCATCCAATCCATAATATACTGGTTAGGCACAGGAATACATTCAGCCAGAGACTCATTCCACCGAAATCTAACACTGAGCATCATAGGAAATCATTCCTACCTGTGGCCATCAAACTTTACAACTCCTCCCTCGGAGTGTCAGACACCCTGAGCCAATAGGCTGGTCCTGGACTTATTTCCACTTGGTTTTATATTGCTATATTTCTACACTATTCTTGGTTGGTGCGGCTGTAATGAAACCCAATTTCCCTCGGGATCAATAAAGAATGTCTGTTAGTCTGTCTGTCTGTCTGTCTTTTCAAGGTTCTTTTGAAGACCCTGATCTGGAGTTACAACGTGACTGGTTTGTTGCAGGAACGGGACCAGCCCTTTTTGATATCCCAGGGACGCTGCTTGGAAGACTAGCGTGACCTTCGGTATGCTGAATTCTCGTGGCTCTGGGGACCGGCTGTTTCTTGTCCAGTGCCCTTAACTGAAGCGTCGCGGGAGAACACGGGACATTGGGAGCAACGGATTTGCTGCCATGGGCTGTGGGTTCAGAGACCTGAGCCTTTCTGGGCCCGACTGTCAGGGCGCGGAGCTCGGAGAAAGCGATGCAACAGATTTTTAACACCATAACACCCTTTTTCCCTTGTGTGTGTGTGTGTGTGTGTGTGTGTGTGTGTGTGTGTGTGTGTGTGTGTGTGTGTGTGTGTGTGTGTGTGTGTGTGTGTGTGTGTGTGTGTGTGTGTGTGTGTGTGAGAGAGAGAGAGAGAGAGAAAGAGAGAGAGAAAGAGAGAGAAAGAGAGAGAGATTTTCTACAAAAAGATCAGATCTGGGTCCCTCTGTTTACAGAAGAACATAGTCACAAAAATCGCACAGTGGAATGACTGGTGCAGATTGTTCTGCTGCAGCCTGTTCTTTCACCGAGCGAACACTGGAGGGCAGCACAGAATGCGCACCAGAAGACGGCGCCTAGAAGAGCAGCTCCTGCAGAACAACCAGCAGCCAGCCCAGCACGATTCCAGTGCGCCCAGTAGAGGGCGCGGGATAGCTGCAACCGGCCACCGAGTCCAAGCTGACCCCATGGCCGAGACCCAGCCCTCGCAACAACCGAGTCAATGCAGCTCCTCCACCGTCAGTTTTTCCCAATGATCCAGTGCATTTCATCTGCAACTACCAATCCAATACGGTCTTGCGATCCCAAAAAATAAAATGCCCAAGATATTCACTCACTCTATTTGTTGCGTTGAGCGCCGTCTTGGCGCAAATGCAGGCGATAACACAACAACGATATGGAAGAAGTCCCGCTCTATCACTATCGGGAGACACACTGATGGGACTGCCATCATATAAATCGATACTGGCGTTCCCACAATAAGCTTCAGCCCTAGACCTCAGTGCCTTCTTGTGCCACTGGATCCTCGATTTCCTCACTTGCGGACCCCAGTCAGTTCGGATTTGCAACAACATCTCCCCCACAATCTCCATCTGGACAGATGCACCACAAGGCCGTGCATCTGGTTTCTTCTTTATTCGCTTTGCCCTTGTGACTGTGAGGCTAAGCACGGCTCAAAGCCTTATTTCTATTGGCCGATGGTCCCACTGTTGTCAGGTGATGCTGAATAAACATCCAGGAGGCAGACTGATAATCTGGCTGAGTGGTGCCACAACAACCCGCTCACTTAACGTCAGCAAGGTCAAGGAGATGGTTATTAAATTCTTGAGAAGGAAACCAGAGGTCTTTGAGCCTGTCTTCGTTGAGGGGTCAGTCTGTTAATTCCTCACTGTTATAATTTCCCAGGAACCGCCCTGCATCCAGCACCCAAATGTCATTACGAAGGAAATACGGCAGCATCTCTACTTTCTTGGAAGTTTACGAACATTTGGTGTGTCAGCTAAAACTTTGAATAACTTCCATAAAAGGGTTGATGGGCGTGTCAGGGCCCTGTGTGGAAATACCAATGCCCTTGTATGGAAAACCAATGAGAAAGTAGTGAAGATGGCCCTCACCATCATGGTAAAGCCCTCGTTATCGTAAAGAGCTTCCACACAGAGCACTGTTGCAGTATAGATAGAGTGAATGCAAGCAGGCTTTTTCCACTGAGGTTAGGGGAGAAAACAACCAGAGGACATGGGTTAAGGGTGTAGAGGGAAAAATTTAAAGGGAACATTAGGATGGGGGGGGGGCTTCTTCACACAGAGTGGTGGGAGTGTGGAATGAGCTGCCAGACGAAGTGTTGAATGTGGGCTCACTTTTAACATTTAAGAAAAACTTGGACAGGTATATGGATGAGAGGTGTATGGAGGGATATTTTCCAGTTGTAGGTCAGTGGGACTAGGCAGAAAAATGGTTCAGCACAGCCAAGAAGGGCCGAAATGCTTTGTTTCTGTGCTGTAATGTTCTACGGAAAGCAGCATCCATCATCAATGACCCCCACAGTGATTCCTTCCCACTTTTGCGGGAACAAACTACAATGCAGAAAATAGGGTTAATGGCAGGATTGTTAGCAAAGTAGAGGAACAGAGGGATAATAGGGTTCACATCCAAGGTTGATTAAGACCTTTAGTCATGGTCCTGTCTGGCTGTCCCCCATCATGCTCCTATCTCCTTGATTTTGCCTTAATTCCAGTCGTTAGATTCCCAATTGCTGCTAGTTCACTTAATTACAGCACTCCTGGTTCCCATCAGAGACTGCAGGATAAGAACCCTGGCGTCACAACCAGGGGTCGCCAGTTCATTGGTCTATTCCTGTGTGATAATAACTTTGTTTCCCGATCACTTAGAACCATTAGCTCTCAGTTCAGCTCCGGTTTCGTTATTCCATGAAAACCAATCCCGTCTCCATGTCAAGACTCCATATCAGAGCTCCGTGTCAAGATTCCTCCTGGTTATCTGTTCCACGGTCGTGACTGTGCAAGCACCTCTCAACCCTGTCTCCATGTCTGTGTCCAGCACTTGTGTTCGCCCTCAGTCACTCCATGTAACACCTCCATTTTACAAGGGCCTGTGAGGTAACGTAACTCTAAAATTCCTGATTACACCACACTTGTAATATTGTGTTCAGTTCTGAGGGCCTCAGGTTCACTGGGATGCTGCCTGGATTACAGAGGATGTGCTTCTAGGATAGGCTGAGCAAGCTGGGGCTTTTCACTTTGGAGCAGAGTATTAGAGCTGACTTGATTGAGGTGTACAAAGTGACAAGAGGCACAGAATGAGTGAACAGCCAGAGACTTTTCTCGCGGCTGGAAATGGCTGATGTGAGGGGGGCATAATTGTAAGGTGACTGGAGGAAAGTAAAGAGGTTATGTCAGAGGTTAGTCCTTGTACATGTAAACCACTGGGTGCGTGGAATGCCCTGACAGGGGTTGTGGAAACATTAGGGGCTTTTAAGAGACTCTTGGGTGAGCCCATGGATGATAGGGAAATGGAGGGCTAGGCAGGAGGGAACAGTTAGATTGACCACGGAGGAGTTTTGGTTAGTACAGCATTGTGGGCCAAAGGGACTGTGCTGTGCTGTAATGTTCTGTGTTCTACTAAATCAAATCTGATGAACATTGAGGATCAGATATTCAGGCAGGTTCAGGAAATGAGTTAAAGCAGTACTGCTGTTGCTCTGGGAAAAGTTCAGTTTCCCTGATGTAAACTGGGAAGCTCTTACAGCAACACACACAAAATGCCAAAGGAACTCTGCAGGCCAGACAGCAGCTATGGAGCTGAATAAATAGTCAATGTTTTGTGCTGAGATTTCTTGGTGCAAGTTGTTCAGTTGGGGTGGAATTTGCTTGGTGCATCCAAGAGGGATCCTAAATCAAGAGGAGGAGCTGAACTGGAACTGTCGTTGGGTATTGAATTGAATTGACTTTATTTCTTACATCCTTCACATATATGAGGAGTAAAAATCTTTACATTACATCTCTGTCTAAGTGTGCAATGTGTAAGCATAGTAATTTATAATAATTCATAGTAAATAGAACAGTCAATGTAACATAGAAATACACTCAAATCAGCGTGTCAGGAGCGGACATGGAATGGGCCCAAATTTACTGCTATTGATGGGAACCCGGACACCCACTCACGCACAGAGAGACCGGGAAACACGGGGCTCTGGGCATCACATCAGCATCAATGTCCCCAACATCCGGTAAACACCCCCACCCCTCCAGAAAGCTCCAATCGCTCTCCAGCATCGGTCATCGCGTTCTGTTTTGAACAGCAGATGCTCCCTCACCTCAGACTCCCAGAACGCCAGCTCCAATGGCTCACCACCATTGGTCACGGAATCCCGCCTCCCGCACGAGCTCCAATCGCTCTGCACCATTGGTCAGGGAATGTCTGTCCCACAAGCTCCGCTGTGCGCTTTTCTGCCTTCTGGAAAACTCCGGGAGACCCGCTCCGGTGTTTAGTGAGGGAGCGTCCGGTGTTGTGAGGGTCTGGGGAGGGGTACGGGATGAGAGGGTGAGTTGTGAAAGTTACGGGGGTGGGGATGGTGTGGGTGGAGAGAGTCTGAGGTGAGGGAGCGTCCGCTGTTTAAAACATAGAAACATTAACGTCGAAAGCCTACAACACAATACAAGCCATTCGGGCCACAAAGTTAAGCCGAACATTAATTACTAGACTTCTCCATAGCTCTCTATTTTTCTAAGCTCCATGAACCTATCTAATAGCCTCTTAAAAGACCCTATTGTATGTACCCCCAGCACCGTTGCCGGCAGCCCATTCCACGCACTCACCACACTCTGTGTAAAGATAAATAAATAAATAAATAAATAAATAAATAAATAAATCTTAACCCTGATATCACTTCTGTACCTACTCCGCAGCACCTCAAACCTAGAGTTTAGTGAGAGTCTCAGTGTGAGAGAGTCTGAGGTGAGGGGGCATCCGGTGTTTATACAGGGTCTCGGGAGGGGGGAGGGAGAGAGTCTCAGGTGAAGGAGTGCCCAGTATTTAGTGAGGGTCTCAGGGGATGAGAGAGAGTCTGAAGGATCATCCGAGGGTGGGGACGAACACTCCTGAGGTAGCTGGACAGTCTGAAATGTGGGTCTAATTGGAGAGATTGAGGGGAAATCAGGGAGAGGGAGGGAGCAGGGGAGTGTGAAGGAAGCAGTTTGGGACCAAATATGGCTGGACGCAGGCAAGTGCAGAGAGGAGGAACAGTTGGAAAAAGGGAAGAAGTGTGTAGGGGGGAGAAGGTACGGGACAGTGAGTAGGCAATGAAGGGAGAGAGGTAGCTCGGGAGGTGGAGAGGAAAATTGAGAGAGGAAGCATGGGAGGACAAAGGGGGAGAGAAACAAAGGCAGAGTCGGAGGGAGGGAGGGATTGAGTGGGGAGCGAGATGCAGGGAGGTACTGAGTGGGAGGAAAGTCACAGGGAGGGAGAAGTTGAGTGGGGAGAGATGCAGGAGAGAGGAATTAAGTGAGGATAGAAATGCAGGGAGGAATTGAATGGGGAGAGATATTCAGGAAGGGAAGGATTGTTTGGGGAGAGAGACGCAGGGAGGGTGGTGTGTGGGGAGAGAGAGGCGGGGAGGGAGCAGTTGTGAGGAAGTGAGTTGAGGGACAGGGGAGGGTATGATAGTTAGGGGTGAGACATGGTAGAAGGAAATTAGCGAGGGGGAAGTACCAGAGGGGAGAAGGATGGATGGTGGGAGCGAGGGGAGAGGAAGGGCGGACTGAGGGAGAGAGGGACTGACATAACAAGGAAGGATGAAGGGAGGAGTTAGCAGTTGGGATACAAGGTGCAAGTGAGGAAAGAGAGGGACAGAGTGAGGAGGGTTGAACTGAGGGAGAAAGAGTCTCTTAGTCATTGATCAGCTAACTTGCCCAGTGTGCAGGTGGTGGGGGGGGGGGAGCTGAGGTGAGGGAATTCCTTAAGATGTGACAGACTGAGGGGGCTGAACTTTTCAATTCTTCTGGGATCTGAGAATTTCCAGGGACACCTGGCTTCTCATTGTAGTCAATGCTCACTCTCCTCACGCTCTCCCTCACCTCTGCATTTACCCCTGGCTCCTTGTCCATCGTGAGGGAGCTCTTATGATACAGTAAAGTTCTTGGGTTTGAGGGTAAGGGTCTAACTGAGGATTAGTGACTGTCTGAGCTGGAGGTGAGGGAGCTCATGGTAATTCTGAGGCAGGGGGATGGTCTGATCATGAGGGAACTCCTTAGGATGAGGGACAGACTGAGTGAGCTCCGTGAGGTTAAGGAATGGACCTGAGGCTCTGAGGTGGGCAGAGTCCCAATGGTCAGAGTTCACTGATGACGGGTCTGTTACAGGAAGGTGTCAGACTGAGAGCGATGGACTCTCCGTGTCAGAGGCAGAGGCAACGTCTGGTGAGGAGCCACAGGGGAACATTGAACAACAGATGGAAACCAGGCTGAGGTGAGAGATGGAGCTGAGACTGGGAGGGTGAACATTTCCTCTGGTCTCACTCCCCACTGAGATATCACTGCTGTCCCATCCCTGCCCCTATTATCCTGAATTAATCTCTACAACACTGTCCACTCCGACCTTCAGCTGATTTGCCCCTGGCCTGAACTCCTTCCCTGAGCCAGCTCCACAAAGCTGTCAAATTTCTGTTCCTTCACGGATTGATCTGTTCCGTTAAGTACCTCCAATGTTTAATACCCCAGATTTAACACTGTGAGAAGAGATATCGATGTACATCTCTTTTAAATCACCAGACAACTTGTTACCACATCCTTCTTATTTTAGTCAAACCCACTCCTGGAAACTTTTCAGCATCTACACTATCATCTCCGTCAGGACCTTTCAAACCTCAATGAGATCACCCCTCATTACTTCAAACTGTACAGGTCGAATGCTTTTAGCTCCTCATGGGAGGACAGCCTTCTCATCACAAGAATTAGCTGAGTGAATCTCTGCTCATCTACCTTCAATACTGGTCTCTACATTTGTATAAATCAGGGAACCAAAGTTGTATATAATATTCTGGATGACTTCACACACCCTCCCTTGTGTGGCATTCATCCTCTGATCTCTACCCCCTCACAATAATGACAAAA
Source organism: Hemitrygon akajei (assembly GCF_048418815.1). NCBI lineage: Eukaryota > Metazoa > Chordata > Chondrichthyes > Myliobatiformes > Dasyatidae > Hemitrygon > Hemitrygon akajei. Next base: position 133,944 of record NW_027331949.1, read on the forward strand.
TGCCCTTTACCTTCCCGATTGCTTGCTGCAGCTTCATGCTCACTTTATACTGTTTAATTTGAAGAACACCTTAATCCCTCAGTGCTCTGTATATAGATTTTCCTAAAATTTCACGTGTCAACTTTATTCACAAAATATATCCAAGAAAGATACAACAGTGCATTGCATTCCTCAGATTTATAATGTCATCCAAAAATGCTCATTGTGTCCTGTTTTTCATACAGTCAGTGGCCATTTTATTAGGTACACATGTACATCTGCTTGTGAATGTAAATATCTAATCAGCAAAACATGTGTCAGCATCTCACTGCATAAATGCTTTCAGACATGGTCAAGGTGTTCACTTGTTCAGACCAGACATCAGCACTGGGAAGAAAGTGTTCGGAATGAGTATGACCGTGGAATGATTGTTGGTTCCAAATGGGTTGGTTTGAGTTTCTCAGAAACTGCTCAGGTCCTGGGAATGTTCTGCACAACAGTCTCTCGAGTTTAGAGAGAGTGGTTTGAAAATAAAGTCCAAAGTACATTTATTATCAAAATATGTGAATGTTATACAACCTTGAGCCATGAAGCAAAGAAACCCAGAAGAAACTATTAAAAAAAACATTGAACACCCAATATTCAGAAAGAAAACAAATCATGTAAACAATGTAAACAAGCAAATGGATTCTGAACTGGCGTCCCCAGAGAGTCCACTCCCAGACCCTTGGTTCAGCACAGAGCCGAGTAGGTGTCGCAGTGCAGCAAGCTGAACAAGTCTGTTCCTTGCCTCAGGCCCCTGACCATTTCAGTCTGGCCCAGTGCCTAAAACATTGTCTGAACCCCACCATCTCAATTCAGCCTGTACCCAAACTTTCTGATTCGGCATGGCAGTTCATTTGTTGTCCAGCCATCAGGTTCTGCCACCTTGATCCATTCTGGTGCCTGGACCTGACATTTCCGACCAGCCTAGAGCTTAAATCATTGTCCAAATATTGGGTTCTATCACCTCAATAGGGTCTGGAGTCTGGAACCCGACACCCTCGAATTGGTCTGTATCTGACCTTTCCAATTCGTTCCGGTGCTTAATTCGATTAGCCTCAGGCCCGCTGCCTCACCTTGGTTGGGTTCTACCTCATCGAATTGCCTCCAAGTCCAAAGGGAAGTAACAGACTATTACTTGTCATGATCATTTACCAGGAAAAAAGAGTGATTAGCGATGTATTTAGTTGTTTTCCTTGTTTCATTAGCCCCCAGCCAGAGATCGCTCAGAGTCACCAACGGCACTTTAAACCATAAAGAATAACATCCAGTGAGTGGTAGTTCTGTGGGTGAAAGCACTTGTTAATGAGAGGCCAGAGGGAGAATGGGTAGACTGGTTCTAGCTGTCTGGAGGGCAACGGTAACAAAAATAACCACGCGTTACAACAGCACCCGCTGAAGACAACACTGGGTTCCACTCCTGTGCTGAATGAAGTATTCCCATGAGGCGGCGCGGCACGGCAGCAGCAGCCTTTCAGACCTGGTGTTACTTTAATTTAATTTTCTATTTTTGATACACAATTTTCGATTATGGCACATGGATAACAGAACGACTATCTACCATCGCCAGATACTACTACAATACAGAGATTACCCAAAAACAAACCTCCACAAAGATCTGCTGGCTGAATTACGTCGGCTTGCTGAGCGGAACGGCCCGACTGATGCCTGATGCTGGGAGCCGGAGATGGAGACGTCGAAAGCGATGTGCGAGGAAGCAGAAGCGAGGCAAACGGGCAGGCGTCCGTGCCAGGCTAAAAGCAAACCCTAGCCGGCCGGCTCTCCCGTCCGTTCTGCTCTCCAATGTCCACTCCCTGGACAATAAAATGGACTACATCCGACTCCGACGTAATACTCGGCGGGAGTACAGAGTTTTCTCCGCGTAGGTCTTCACAGAGACATGGCTCACTGATGGGATTTCAGACGCTGCCATCCAGCTAGACGGGCTCGCCTTGTTTCGAGAGGACACGGATGCAGCTGTCTCCGGTAAGACTCGCGGTGGTGGGGGTGTATCAACACGGAATGGTGTAAGAACTCTGCGCTGCTTTCCAGACACTGATCATCGTTAGTGGAGTTTGTGACTGTTAGATGCAGACCATTTTATTTGCCACGGGATTTCACCTCTGTCCTTATATTCGGAGTCTACACTCCCCCCAGCGCTAATGCTCAGGAGGCGCTCTGTGAACTGTACGGGGCTATTAACGAACTGCAGAACGCACACCCTGTTGGTCTGTTTATTGTCGCCGGTGATTTTAACCACGCGAACCTTAAGTCAGAGCTCCCCAAATTCCATCAGTATGTGGACTTTGCAATGAGGGGGGAGAATGCAATGGACCTGGTTTACAGAAACATCCCCGACGCGTACCGGGCAGAGCCCCGCCCCCACCTCGGATTCTCAGACCACATCTCTGTAATGCTAATCCCAGCATACAGACGCTCCAGACCAGTTCAGAAGCAGGTGAAAACCTGGCCAGCAGGAGCCATCTCTGCTCTTCAAGACTGCTTTGAGCACACTGACTGGCACATGTTCAGGGAGGCTGCAACCGATGGCGACTCTACCAACTTAGAGGAGTACACAGCATCAGTGACCAGCTACATCAGCAAGTGCATTGATGACGTTACTCTGTCCAAGACCATCACTATATGCGCTAACCAGAAGCCATGGATGACCGCGGAGGTGCGTGCACTGCTGAGGTCCCGCGACTCCGCCTTCAGAGCAGGCGACAAGGCAGCATTAACAACAGCAAGGGTCAAACTGTCCCGAGCCATCAGAGGGGCAAAGCGTGCACACGCCCAGAAAATCCACAGTTACTTCCAGGACAGCGGCGACCTGTCCTGTGGAAGGGCATCCAGGACATCACCAATTACAGGACAACATCACCTGACTGTGCAGATGATGCCTCCCTCCCAGATGTGCTGAATAACTTCTACACCGGGTTTGAGGCGGAAAATGACGTGGCGGCGAAAAAGTCCACCCCTCCTACAAATGACCAGGTGCTGTGTCTCTCCGTGGCCGACTTGAGAAGAACCCTGTGCAGGGTCAACCCATGGAAGGCTGCTGGACCAGACAACATCCCTGGTAGAGTGCTCAGAGGATGTGCAGACCAGCTAGCAGATGTTCTCACTGACATCTTCAACATCTCCCTGAGCAGCGCCAACATTCCAACGTGCTTCAAGGCCGCCACCATCGTCCCCGTGCCGAAGAAGTCTTCAGTGTCCTGCCTCAATGACTACCTCCCGTCCCGTTGCACTCACATCCATCATCATGATGTGTTTCGAGAGGCTCGTCATGAAGCATATCAAGACCCTGCTGCCCCCCTCACTGGACCCCCTGCAGTTTGCGTACAGTCCCAACCGCTCAACAGATGATGTCATTGCCACCACCCTCCACCTGGCCCTAACCCACCTGGACAAAAAAGACGTACGTTCGGATGCTGTTCATAGACTTTAGTTCAGCATTCAACACAATCATCCCTCAGAAACTGATTGGAAAGCTGAGCCTACTGGGCCTGAACACTTCCCTCTGCAACTGGATCCTAGACTTCCTGACTGGGAGACCTCAGTCAGTCCAGATCGGGAGCTGCATCTCCAACACCATCACACGGAGCACGGGGGTCCCTCAGTGCTATGTGATCAGTCCACTGCTGTTCACTCTGCTGACCCACGACTGTGCTGCAACACACAGCTCGAACCACATCATCAAGTTCGCTGTGGTGGGTGTCATCAGCAAGAACGAAGAGTCATCTTACAAAGAGGAGGTGCAGTGGCTAACGGACTGGTGCAGAGCCAATGACCTGTCTCTGAATGTGAACAAAAAAAAAGAGATGGTTATTGACTTCAGGAGGGCACAGAGTGACCACTCCCCACTGAATATCGACGGCTCCTCAGTAGAGATCGTTAACAGCACCAAATTTTCTTGGTGTTCACCTGGCAGAGAATCTCACCTGGTCCCTTAACACCAGCTTCATAGCAAAGAAAGCCCAGCAGCGTCTCTACTTTTTGCGAAGGCTGAGGAAAGTCCATCTCCCACCCCCCATCCTCATCACATTCTACACGGGTTGTGTTGAGAGCGTCCTGAGCAGCTGCATCACTGCCTGGTTTGGAAATTGCACCATCTCGGATCGCAAGACCCTGCAGCGGATAGTGAGGTCAGCTGAGAAGATCATCGATGTCTCTCTTCCCGCCATCACGGACATTTGCACTAAACGCTGCATCCGCAAAGGAAACAGCATTATGAAGGACCCCATGCATCCCTCATACAATCTATTCTCCCTCATGCCGTCTCGGAAAAGGCTCCGAAGCATTCAGGCTCTCACGACCAGACTATATAACAGTTTCTTCCCCCAAGCTATCAGACTCCTCAATACCCGAAGCCTGGACTGACACCTTACTGCCCTATTGTCCTGTTTATTATTTATTTTAATGCCTGAACTGTTTTTGTGCACTTTATGCAGTCCAGTGTAGGTCTGTAGACTAGTATAGCTTTCTCTGTGTTTTTTTTATTATGTAGTTCAATCTAGTTTTTTGTATTGTGTCATGTAAACCATGGTCCTGAAAAACGTTGTCTCATTTTTACTATGCACTGTACCAGCAGTTATGCTCGAAATGACAATAAAAGTTGACTTGACTTGACTTCAAGTGGCCATTGAGTGTATATGGTGAATGTAATGCATTCCATGTACAAAACACTAATGCCACTCAGAACACAGAGCAGTTCAACACAGGAACAGACTAATAGGCTCATGATATCTCTACTTACCACGTTATCAGTCTAAACTAATCCTACCTTCCTGTACAAAGTACATATCTCACACTGGTGAATCAATCCTGTCTCTCCCTCTCTGTCCACTACAGTCCTGTGTACAGTGTGATAGCGCGTACACAATCATAGGGCTGGGTTTATCCTGCGGAGATAATTGATCATAGATTAAATAAATGTTTTGATCTGAAACATTGCCTGTTCATTTCCCTCCACAGATGCTGCCGGACCAGCTGAACGCCTCCAACATCTTGTCTGCTGCTCCAGATTCCAGCTGCCTCTGGTGCCACATGCTGATGTTGTGTTTGTGAAAGGAAGCTGACAGAGAGTGAACGATGGACTCTCCATGTCAGATGCAAAGACAACATCTGGTGAAAAGACACAGGACGACACAGAACAACAGATGGAAACAAGGCCAAGGTGAGAGATGGAGCTGGGGATCAGAATCAGGTTTACTATCACTGACATAGACTGAAAATTGTTTTGTGTTGGCAGTACAGTGCAGGAGATAAAAATAACTCTAGGTAACAAAATAAATTAATAATGCCAGAGACGAATAATGAGGCAGTGGTCCTGGGACTGGGAGAGGGTTTCATTTCCACTGATCTTACTGAGATATTTCTGTTGGCTTATCCCTCCCCTCCTCCATCCTGAATTGAAATCCTCCAGTGCTCTCACAAAGACCCTCTGCTCTGGAATGACTTCCCGAGACCCCTCCACCTCTGCACACCAACAAAAGAAAAATGAGATATGAAGAAATACGAAGGGTAATCTAGCATTAATATAACAGAGGATACCAAAGGCTTTCTCAGATATACAAGGGTAAAAGGGAAACAAGAATGCAAAATGACACTAGGGAGTTGGTAATGGGGGACAAAAAAAGATGGGCAAACTCAGAAAGTATTTTGTGTCCATCTTCATTGTGAAAGAACATCAGTAAGTCACAAATTTGTGTTTCAGGACAGAAGTGAGTGTAGTTGCTGTTACTGAGGAGCAGGTGCTTGGGTAGCTGAAAGGTCTGAAAGTCGATAAGTCACCTGGACCAGATAGACTACACCCCCACCCCCCAGGTTCTGAAAGAGGTGGCTGAAATGACTGTGCAGGCATTAGTAGTGATCTTTCAACAATCACTAGATTCTGGACTGGTCTCAGAGGAATAGAAAATTGTAAAAGTCATTCCACTCTGTAAGAAGGGAGGGAGGCAAACTACAGGAAATAGACAATAGGTGCAGGAGTAGACCATTCGGCCCTTCGAGCCTGCACTGCCATTCTGAGATTATGGCTGATCATCTACTATCAATACCCGGTTCCTGCCTTGTCCCCATATCCCTTGATTCCCCTATCCATAAGATAACTATCTAGCTCCTTCTTGAAAGCATCCAGAGAATTGGCCTCCACTGCCTTCCGAGGCAGTGCATTCCAGACCCCCACAACTCTCTGGGAGAAGAAGGTTTTCCTTAACTCTGTCCTAAATGACCTACCCCTTATTCTCAAACCATGCCCTCTGGTACTGGACTCTCCCAGCATCTGGAACATATTTCCTGCCTCTATCTTCTCCAAACCCTTAATAATCTTATGTTGTAATCAGATCCCCTCTCAATCTCCTTAATTCCAGCATGTACAAGCCCATCTCTCTAACCTCTCTGCGTAAGACAGTCTAAACATCCTAGGAATTAACCTTGTGAATCTACGCTGCACTTCCTCTATAGCCAGGATGTCCTTCCTTAACCCTGGAGACCAAAACTGTACACAATACTCCAGGTGTGGTCTCACCAGGGCCCTGTACAAATGCAAAAGGATTTCCTTGCTCTTGTACTCAATTCCCTTTGTAATAAAGGCCAACATTCCATTAGCCTTCTTCACTGCCTGCTGCACTTGCTCATTCACCTTCAGTGACTGATGAACAAGGACTCCTTGATCTCTTTGTATTTCTCCCTTACCTAACTCTACACCGATCAGATAATAATCTGCCTTCCTGTTCTTACTCCCAAAGTGGATAACCTCACACTTATTCACATTAAACGTCATCTGCCAAGTATCTGCCCACTCACTCAGCCTATCCAAGTCACCCTGAATTCTCCTAACATCCTCATCACATGTCACACTGCCACCCAGATTAGTATCATCAGCAAATTTGCTGATGTTATTTTCAATGCATTCATCTAAATCGTTGATGTAAATCGTAAACAGCTGTGGTCCCAATCCTGAGCCCTGTGGCACCCCACTAGTCACCACCTGCCATTCCGAGAAACACCCATTCACCGTTAACCTTTGCTTTCTATCTGCCAACCAGTTTTCTATCCATGTCAATGTCTTCCCCCCAATGCCATGAGCTTTGATTTTACCCACCAATCTCCTATATGGGACCTTATCAAATGCCTTCTGAAAATCGAGGTACTGTACATCCACTGGATCTCCCTTGTCTAACTTCCTGGTTACATCCTCGAAAAACTCCAACAGATTAGTCAAGCATGATTTTCCCTTGGTAATTCCATGCTGGCTCAGCCCAATCCTATCACTGCTATCTAGATATGCACCTATTTCATCTTTAATAATGGACTCTAACATCTTCCCCACTACTGATATTAGGTTGACAGGATGATAGTTCTCTGTTTTCTCCCTCCCTCCTTTGTTAAAAAGTGGGATAACATTAGCCATTCTCCAAACCTCAGGAACTGATCCTGAATCTAAGGAACATTGGAAAATGATTACCAATACATCCGCAATTTCCAGAGCCACCTTCTTAGTACCCTAGGGTGCAGACCATCTGGACCTGGGGATTTGTCAGCCTTCAGTCCCAACAGTCTTCTCATCACCGTTTCCTTCCTAATGTCAATCTGTTTCATTACCTCTGTTACCCTATGTCCTTGGCCCATCCATACATCTGGGAGATTGCTTGTGTCTTCCCTAGTGAAGACAGATCTAAAGTACTTATTAAATTCTTCTGCCATTTCTCTGTTTCCCATAACAATTTCACCCAATTCATTCTTCAAGGGCCCAACATTGTTCCTAACTATCTTCTTTCTCTTCACATACCTAAAAAAGCTTTTGCTATCCTCCTTTATATTCCTGGATAGCTTGCATTTGTACCTCATTTTTTCTCCCGGTATTACGTTTTTAGTTAAGTTCTGTTGTTCCTTAAAAATTTCCCAATCATCTGTCCTCCCCCTCACCTTAGCTCTGTCATACTTCCTCTTTTTTAATGCTATGCAATCTCTGACTTCCTTTTTCAACCACTGTGGCCCCTTTCCCCTCTTTGAATCCTTCCTTCTCCGGGGGATGAACTGATTTTGCACCTTGTGCATTATTCCCAAGAATACCTGCCATTGCTGTTCCACTGTCTTTTCTGCTAGGATATCCGTCCAGTTAACTTTGGCCAGCTCCTCCCTCATGGCTCCATGGTCTCCTTTGTTCAACTGCAACACTGACACCTCCAAATGGCCCTTATCCTTCTCAAATTGCAGATAAAAACTTATCATATTATGGTCACTACCTCCTAATGGCTCCTTTACTTCAAGATCACTTATCAAATCCTGTTCATTACACAACACTAAATCCAGAACAGCCTTGTCCCTGGTCGGCTCTCGTACAAGCTGTTCCAAGAATGCATCCCATAGGCACTCTACAAACTCCCTATCCTGGGGTCCAGCACCAACCTGATTCTCCCAGTTCACCTGCATGTTGAAATCCCCCATAACTACTGTGACATTAACTTTGCCACATGCCAATGTTAACTCCCTATTCAACTTGCACCCAATATCCATGCTACTGTTTGGTGGCCTGTAGACAACACCCATTATGGTCTTTTTGCCCTTACTGTTCCTCAGTTCTATCCACACAGACTCTACTTCTCCTGATCCTATGTCCCCCCTTGCAAAGGACTGAATCTCATTCCTCACCAACAGGGCCATACCACCCCCTCTGCCCACATTTCTGTCGCTACGATAGCACGTATACCCTTGTACATTCATTTCCCAGGTCTGATCTCCCTGCAGCCATGTCTCCGTTATCCCAACAACATCATAGTTACCCATTCGCACCTGAGCTTCAAGCTTATCTGCCTTATTTCTGACACCGTGCATTCAGATATAGAATTTTTAGCCCACTTCTCCTCTCTCTGTTTAAATCGCTGCCTATTGTGCTTAACCCAGCTCCCCGAAATCACATCGGGCTATACGCCCCTTGGATTTTGTTGTCCTTCCTAAATTTACTTATTCTTTCTGCAAATTTAACTCCATGTTCCGTCAGACCATCCCTCTGTACATGTGTCCTCCTTATCACTTGTTCCGCCTCACCTTTCTCTACTACACACTTAATATTCCGGAACCGTGTAGTCCCCACCTGTCCTTTGTTCTTCATCTCGCTATCCTCTCTCGCATTCTGGATCCCCGCCCCCTGCAAATTTAGTTTAAACCCTCCCCCCCCCCCCACCCCAAGAAGCACTAGCAAACTTCCCTGCAAGAATGTTAGTACCACTCCAGTTCAGGTGTAAACCGTCCCTTCGGATCAGATCCCACCTTCCCTGGAACAAAGCCCAATTATCTAAAAACCTGAAGCCCTCCCTCCTGCACCATCCTCTCAGCCACGTATTAATCTGTATAATCCTTCTGTTCCTTGCCTCACTCACACGTGGCACAGGTAGCAATCCTGAGATTGTTACCCTGGAGGTTCTGCCCTACAGCTTCGCACCTAACTCCCTGAACTCACTACGCAGGACCCCCTCACTCATCCTACCCACGTCATTGGTCCCTACATGGACCACAACATCTGGGTTCTTGCCCTCCCTCTCGAGAATAACCTGCACCTGATCTGAGATGTCCTGGACCCCAGCACCAGGGAGGCAACATACCATCCGAGGCTCCCAATCTTCCCCACAAAATCTCCTATCTGCCCCCCTGAATATAGAGTCCCCTATCACTACCGCTCTCTTCTCTTCCCTCCTCCCCTTTCTAGTCGAGGTCCAACCCCAGTGTCAGAGACAGGACCACTGCAACTTGTTCCTGGTAGGTCATCCCCACCAACAGTATCCAAAACGGTATTCTTATTGTTGATGGGAACGGCCACAGGGGTGATCTGCTCTCTCTGTCTGCTCCCCCTGCCTCTCTTGACTGTCACCCATTTGTGTGATGTGTGAAATGATAGGCAAAACACAGATTGAGAACAATGGACTGTTCATTTCACTCACGCAGGTATCATGTGTTGAAAGCCACAGATGCAAATTCACCCACTAACAGAACTGAGAGGAGTTCCTGGAATAGGGTGCTGAGCTGATACAGAGAGAGTGAGACAGAAAGGGGAGGGGGTGAGACAGGCGGTGAGAGAGATGCTGAAAGATTGTGGAAGCATTAGTAGTGATCTTTCAACAGTCATTTGAATCTGTACCGGTTTGAGGCAAATTGAAAATTGTAAACATCACTCCTCTCGTTAGGAAGAGAAGGAGGCCAAAGACAGGAAATTATAAGCCTGACTTCAATATGACCAGTATTAAGGACAAAGTTTTGGGGTACTTGCAGGCACATGATAAAATGGGCCATTGTCAGCAAGGTTTTGTTGAAACTCTTCGAGGAAATGACAGGCGGGATAGACAAAGAAGAGTCAGTGGTTGTTATTTACTTGGATTTTCAGAAGGCCTTTAACAAGATGTTGCACAAGAGGCTGCTTAACCAGATAAGGGCACGTGTTATTACAAAAAGATACCAGCATGAGTGGAAGAATTCCGCTGACAGGAAGCTGACAGTGGGAATAAAGGGTCCCTTTTCTGATGGGCTGCCAGTGACTAGTTGTGTTTCATCCTGGTCGATGTTGGGACAACTTTTCACACAATAATGTATGTCAATGAGTTGGATGACAGAGTTGATGGTTTTGTGGATGATACAAAGATAGGTGGAGGAGAGGTAGTGTTGAGGAAGCAGGGTGCCTGCAGAAGGACTTGTACGGATCAGGGGTCTGGGCAAAGTGTGGCAGCTAGAATACGGTATGGGAAATGTATGATCATGTACTTTGGTATAAGGATTAAAGGTGTAGACTATTTTCTAAATGGAGAGAAAATTCAGAAATCAAAGTTGCAAAGGGACCTAGGAGTCCTCTTGTAGGCTTCCCTAAGGGTTGATCTACTGGTTGAGATGGTGGTATGGAAGGCAAAAGCAATGTTAGCATTAATTTGAGAGGACTAGAATATAAAACCAAGGCTGGAATGCTGAAACTTTATAAGGCATTTGTCAGAATGTCTTTGGATAATTGAGTCGTTCTGGGTCCCTCTTCTAAGAAAGGATGTGCCGGCATTGGAGAGTGACCAGAGGAGGTTTGTGAGAATGACCCTGTGAATGAAAGGGTTAAACTAAGAAGAGCATTTGTTGGTACTGTGTAGATACTTGCTGGAGTTTACAAGAATGAGAAGGATCACATTGAGATCTATTGTACATTGAAAGCCCTGGATAGAGTGGATGTAGAGAGGATGTTTCCTATTGTTGTGAAGTCTAGGACTAAGGGTCACAGTCTCAGAATCAGAATCAGGTTTATTATCACTGGCATGTGACATGAAATTTAACTTAGCAGCAGCAGTTCGATGCAATATATAATGTAGCAGAGAGAGAAAAAAAAGCATAATAATAAATAAACAAAAAAACCGTATGTTATGTATATTGAATAGATTATTTAAAAATGCGCAGAAACAGAAATACTATATATTTAAAAAATGTGAAGTAGTGTTCAAAGCTTCAAAGTCCATTGAGAAATCAGATGGCGGGGGAAGAAACTGTTCGTGCATCACTGAGTGTGTGCCTTCAGGCTTCTGTATCTCCTACCTGATGGTAACAGTGCGAAAAGTGTATGCCCTGGGTGCTGGAGGACTTTAATAATGCAGGGACATCCTTTTAGAACAGAGATAAAGAGGAATTCCTTTAGCCAGAGAGTGCACGTTGGAATTCATTGCCACAGATGATTGTGGAGGCCAAGTTATTGAGCATATTTAAAAAAGAGTTTTTGCTCCAAGTGGCCTGACTTGACAGTCAAGTAATAATTTACTTATGTCTAAATAATTTACTCTGACTTCTGCAACTGCTGGAGTTTGAATAGAAACACTATACAGTTTAATCCTGTCTTGTGCAGGAAGCACACAGATTGAGAACAATGGACTGTTCATTTCACTCACACAGGTATCACGTATTGAAAGCCACAGATGCAAATTCACCCACTAACAGAACTGAGAGGAGTTCCTGGAATAGTGTGGTGAACTCTTACAGAGAGAGTGAGACAGAAAGGTGGGGGGGAGGGGAGTGTCAGAGAGGGTCAGAGAGATGCCATGTATTTTGTGAGGCTGAATATTCAGTTTCTCTGCAAAACTTTCCAAATTATTCACTCTGCTTCTGTGGCCATCACAGTTCTAATATAAACATCCCTCTGGTTAATTCTGCCCTGTTCTGTTCTCCTGTTTGTCACCGGATGTGAATAGACTGAGAACAGAGGGGTTTTCACATCATAGACACAGGTCACAGGTCGAAACGCAAGGCATTAGTATAATGTGAGGGGGTGAGGGGAAGAGTGGGAAAGTGAAAGACAGTAGAGGTGAGAGACGAAGGGGGGTAGAGAGAGAAGTCAGAAAGTCATAAAATGCTGAAACAGGCTCTTTGGCCCACTGGGTACATGCTAACCATCAAACACCATTGGCACTGATCCTACACTAATCACACGTTATTGTCTTTACTTTCCCGGGAGGCAGTTTTCTGTGGCCATTTAATTGACTGATCAGTGGCTGGAATGCAACGAAAACATCCTGCTTTACAATCACCTCCTCCTCATTATGCAGTAAGACAACACATTAGAAGCAAGAGGGCTTTCTTTGGCCTCTCTGTCTAGGCTGGCACTTATTGGTTGATCCGTCCCAGTTCCACACCAATGCACAAGACCGGAGAAGCCTATTAATAGGGGTGGATACAGCCCAGTCCATCGCAGGAAAAGCTCTCCCCACCACTGGGCACATTTACAAGGGGTGTTGACACAAGAATGCAGCATCCATCATCAAGGAAAAACAAGAGGAAACCTGCAGATGCTGGAAATCCAAGCAACACACGCAAAATGCTGGAGGAACACAGCAGGCCAGGCAGCATCTATGGAAAAGTGTATAGTGGACATTTCAGGCTGAGACCTTTCAGTAGGACATATCCATCATCAAGGATCCTCACCATCCAGAACATGCTCTCTTCGCATGTTGCCATTGTGCAGGAGGTACAGGAGCCTGAGTTCTCACACCAGCAGGTCAAGAACAGTTATTACCCTTCAACCATCAGGCTGTTGAACCAGTATGGATAACTTCTCTCACCTCAATACCAAATTGATTCCACAAAATATGGTCTCACTTCTCAGGACTCTACATCTCATGTTCTCAGCATTATATATTGATCTATCTGTCTACAGTGCCTTCTGAAATTATTCAGCCTCCAACCCTTCGTATACATACATATTACAACCAGGGGTTTTGGTCAATTTCACTTGAGATTTTTTTTATTTGTGACTCACATGTTCCTTTTTTCACAATAGTGCCCAAAAGCAGAGAGAATTGTTGCTCCAGTTTAAGCTTTCTGGCAGAGGCTAGCAGGTTTTGATCCAGGATCCTTCTGTATTTGGCATTTTTCATCTTCCCATCTACCCCGGCTAGATTTCCTGTCTCTATTCCTGAAAAGCATCCACACGGCATGATGCTATCTCTTCCACACTTTACAGTAGGGCTGGTGTTACCTAGCTGATGCACAATATTAGACTTGCGCCACATGTACCACTTGGTGTTGATGCCAAAAAACTCTGCTTTAGTCTCATCTGACCACAAGACGTTCTTCCACATCTTTTCAAGCTTCTGAGTGACACTTTTCAAAGTCTTTACCGGTAAGGATTTTTTTCAGCCAAGTCTTATTTCTTGACACTCTTCTGTAAGTACCCTTTTTGTGGAAGGCTTTAGAGATTGTGGAGACACAACTTCATTTCCAGTTGCATCCACTGATTTCGGCAGCTCACTCTGTTGGCCTCCCTTCCAAGTGCCATTCCTTTCTGGTTACTAAGTTTAGATGGGTGGCCTAAACTGGGCTGTGACATTATGGTTTCACAATGGACTGCACTGTGCTCTGAGGTATGTTCAATGCCTTTGAGATGGTCTTGGACCTCTCCTTTCATTTGTGCTTCTCTATTATCATCTCCCTGAATTGTCTTGAATGCTGTTTTGTCTTCATTTGGTTTGGTCTGTTGCCAGTCTACCAGATCTTTGGACCCGACAGAGAGAGGTATTTAATCTGTTGAATTCATTGAAAACAAGAGATCCTCCAATTTTCTACATCAACAGATTGGGTGAGTTGGTAAGGTTATGTATTGCATTGGAGAAAAGTTAATGTAGTAATTACAAAGGGGAGGAATACATTTTCAGCTGCAGAATCTTTGGGGTTTTAATTTTTTAGTAAATGAGAATAGAAACATAGAAAACATACAGCACAATACAGGCCCTTCAGCCCACAAAGCTGTGCTGAACATGTTCTTACCTTAGAAATTGCCTAGGTTACCCATAGCCCTCTATTTTTCTAAGCTCCATGTACCTATCCAGGAGTCTCTTAAAAGACCCTATGGTATCCGCCTCCAGCACAATTGCTGGCAACCCATTCCACACACTCACCACTCTCTGCATAAAAAAAACTTACCCTGACATCTCCTCTGTACCTACTTCCAAGCACCTTAAAGCTGTGTTCTCTTGTGCTAGCCATTTCAGCCATGGGGAAAAAAGCCTCTGTCTGTCCACATGACCAATGCCTCTCATCATCTTATACACCTCTGTCAGGTCACCTCTCATCCTCCGTCGCTCCAAGAAGAAAAGGCCGAGTTCACTCAACCTATTCTCATAAGGCATGCTCTCCAATCCAGGGAACATCCCTTGTAAATCTCTCTGCAACCTTTCTATGGTTTCCACATCCTTCCTGTAGTGTGGTGACCAGAACTGAGCACAGTACTCCAAGTGGGGTCGGACCAGGGTGCTATAGAGCTGCAACATTACCTCTTGGCTCCTAAACTCAATACCACAATTGATGAAGGCCAATGCACTGTTCACCTTCTTAACCACAGAGTCCCACCTGCAGAGTAGCTTTGAGTGTCCTATGGACTCGCACCCCAAGATCCCTCTGATCCTCCACACTGCCAAGAGGCTTACCATTAATACTATATTCTGCCATCATATGACCTACCAGAATGAACCACTTCACACTTATCCGGGTTAAACGCCATCTGCCACTTCTCAATCCAGTTTTGCATCCTATCAATGTTCCGCTGTAAACTGGGACAGCCCTTCACACTATCCACAACACCATCAACCATTGTATCATCAGCAAATTTACTAACCCATCTGTCATCCAGGTCATTTATAAAAATCACGAAGAGAAGGGGTCCCAGAACAGATTCCTGAGGCACACCACTGGTCACCGACCTCCGTGCAGAATATGACCCGTCTACAAGCACTCTTTGCCTCTGTGGGCAAGCCTGTTCTGGATCGACAAGGCAATGTTCCTTTGGATCCCATGCCTCCTTACTTTCTCAGTAAGCCTTGCATGGGATACCTTATGAAATGCCTTGCTAAAATACATAAACACTACATCTACTGCTCTTCCTTCATCAATGTGTTTAGTCACATCCTCTAAAAATTCAATCAGGCTTGTAAGGCACGACCTGCCTTTGACAAAGCCATGCTGACTGTTCCTAATCCTATTATGCCACTACAAATGTTCATAAATATTGCCTCTCAGGATGTTTTGCATAAACTTAAAAACTAATGAAGTAAGACTGACTGGTTTATAATTTCCTGTGCTATCTCTACACCTTTTCTTGAATAAGGGAACATTATCTGCAACTCTCCAATCCTCCAGAACCTCTCATCCCCATTGATGATGCAAAGGTCTTCACCAGAGGCTCAGCAATCTCCTCCCTCGCCTCCCACTGTAGCCTGGGGTACATGTCGTGTGGTCCGGGTGACATCCATCTTGATGCTTTCCAGAAGCTCCAGCACATCCTCTTTCTTAATATCTACATGGTCAAGCTTTTCAGTCTGTTACAAGTCATCCCTACAATCGCTAAGATCCTTTTCTGTAATGAATATTGAAGCAAAGTACTCATTAAGTACCTCTGCTATCTCCTCTGGTTCCACACATACTTTTTCACTGTCACACTTGATTGGTCCTATTCTCACTCATCTTATCCTCGTCATATACATATAGAATGCCTTGGGGTTTTCCTTAATCCTGTCTGCCAAAGCCTTCTCATGGCCCCTTCTGGATCTCCTAATTTCATTCTTAAGCTCCTTCCTGCTAGCCTTATAATCTTCTAGATCTCTATCATTACCTAGTTTTTTTTTAACCTTTCGTAAGCTTTTCTCTTCTTCCTGACTGGATTTACAACAGCTTCTGTACCCTACCATCCTTTCCTTTTCTCATTAGAACGTACCTATGCAGAACTCCACGCAAATATCCCCTGAACATTTGCCACATTTCTTCTGTACATTTCCCTGAGAACATCTGTTCCCAATTTATGCTTCCAGGTTCCTGCCTGATATCCTCATATTTCCCCTTACTCCAGTTAAATGCTTTCCTAACTTGTCTGTTCCTATCCCTCTACAATGCTTTAGTAAAGGAAATAGAATTGTGATCACTAACTCCAAAATGCTCTCCCACTGAGAGACCTGACACTTGACCAGGTTCATTTCCCAATACCAGATCAAGTACAGACCATCCTCTTGGAGCCTTATCTATGCACTGTGCCAAGAAACCTTCCTGAACACAGCTAACAAATTCTACCCCTTGCTCTTGGGAGATACCAATTGATATTTGGGGATTAAAATCTCCCACCATTGCAACCCTGTTATTGTTACACCTTTCCAGAATCTGTCTTCCTATCCGTTTCTTGATGTCCCTGTTACTATTGGGTGGTCTAGAAAAAACGTCCAGCTGAGTTATTGACCCCTTCCTGTTCCTAACTTCTACCAACAGAGACTCCATAGACAATCCCTTCGTGTCTTCCTCCTTTTCCAGGTCCATGGCACTATCTCTGATCAACAGTGCCATGCCCCCACTTCCTTTGTCTCCCTCCCTGTCTTTCTGAAACATCTAAAGCCTGGTACTCGAAGTAACCATTCCTGCCCCTGAGCCATCCAAGTCCCTGTAATGGCCTCAAAATCGTAGCTCCAAGTACTGATCATCTGCTTTGTTCATCTGAATTGTTGATGCGTTTTGGATTTTTTTCTTTTGATTCGACGTGATGAAGACTGCTTTATAGATTAGCTCAAAGATCCGTCTTCAATTTAGTTTAAATTTAGAAAATGGGACGGAAAAATGTGAAAATAGGTTTTGGGGCTGAATTCTTTGTCAAGGAACTCCATCTACCTATTATTTGTTATGTATTTGCACAGTTTGCCTTTTGCACATTGGCTGTGTGTCAATTTTTATCTGTGTGTAGTTTTTCATTGTTTCTATTGTATTTCTTTGTAACATATGTGTCTGCAAGAAAACGAATCTCAGGGTAGTGTATGATGATGTACAGTTTATGTATGTCGATAATAATTAACTTTACTACTTACATCCTCCATATACATGAGGAGTTAAAATATTTATATTACATCTTTGTCTCAATGTGCAACATGCAATTTATAGCAAGTTTTATAAATAGTATGTACAACATGATAGTCAATATAACATGGAAATGCAATTGTATCAGTATGAATTAAACAGTCTGATGGCCTGGCGGAAGAAGCTGTCCCAGAGCCTGTTGGTCCTGGCTTTTATGCTGTGGTACCGTTTCCCGGATGGTAGCAGCTGGAACAGTTTGTGGTCAGGGCCCTTTTTACACACTTGTCTTTCCAAATGTCCTGAATAGTGGGAAGTTCACATCTACAGATGTGCTGGGCTGTCCGCACCACTCTCTGCAGAGTCCTGCGATTGAGGGAGGTACAGTTCCCAATCCAGGCAGTGATGCAACCAGTCAGGATGCTCTCAATTGTGGCCCATAGCAAATCCTTAGGATTTGGGGGCCCAGACCAAACTTCTTCAACTGTCTGAAGTGAAAGAGGCGCTGTTGTGCCTTTTTCACCACACAGCTGGCATGTACAGACCACGTGAGATCCTTGGTGATGTTTATGCTGTAGAGTTTAAAGCTGTTCATCCTCTCAACCTCAGATCCATTGACGTCAATAGGGGTTAGCCTGTCTCCTTTCTCCTGTAGTCCACAACTAGCTCCTTTGTTTTTGTGACATTGAGGGAGAGGTTGTTTTCTTGACACCGAATTGTTGGGGTGATGACTTTTCTGTAGGCTGCCTCATTATTATTTGAGATCAGGTAAATCAGTGTAAAGTCATCAGCAAATTTAATTAGCAGGTTGGAGCTGTGGGTGGTGACACAGTCATGGGTAAAGGAGGGGGCTTAGTACACAGCCCTGAGGGGCTCCTGTGTTGAGGGGCAGAGGTGAGGGAGCCCACTCTTACCACCTGCTGGTGATCTGATAGGAACTTTACTTTGAGCTTTGAAACCACTATAGTCATAAAAATCTGCAGCACATGCAGTACTTTTCGTCCATTTAGACCATGCTTGCCATCAAGTACCTATCTATACTAATACCAATTAAACACATTTGGTTCATAGCCTCCCAAACTTTGTTGATTCAAGTGCTTATCCAGATATTACTCTCTCAGGAACTGCATTCCAAACTCCAAGGATCCTCCAGGTAAAAATAGAGTTTCAGAAATCCCCTGTGAACCCCTGACTACTGATATTAAAACTGCCCTCTCTGGTAATAAATATCTGGTCTGAGAACGGCCACTGGTGACATTTCAGGGGCAGCGGCTGAGGGAGATCAGCCAGAGATCATTGTTCACCTTGGTGTAACTCTGTGTAGCTGGTCACAGAATCCACATATTCCTCGATGTTAATGTGGTTGACACAGGTAGCAGCCTTTCTGAACATTCTCCAGTTTGTGTTTCAAAGCAGTCCTGCAATGCTGAGATTGCTCCCTCAGAACTGGTTTAGCCAATTTGATCAATGGTTTGTATGCTGGAATTAGCATAAGAGACAAGTGATCTGAGAGCCCAACGTGGGGCTGGGGAACGGCTTTATATGCTCCTGGTATGTTAGTATAAACCAGGTCTAGTGTATTCTCACCTCTGGTACCAAAACCAACATGGTGGTGAAATTTAGGAAGATGACAGGTCAAAATTGCAATCAGTGGGATAGGGTGAAGTTTGTCTTTAAACTAAATATTAGGTTTAACGTTTCAACAGTCTGTGAGAGTGATGATAAAGTAAAAGGGAAGGAGAGTGCAGGAGAGGCTACAAAAGTCTCCAGAAAGGGATTTAAATTTAACTTCTGGTAACATGGGGGCAAAACTGAAAAGGATTATGAATACAGCAGTGAAACTGCTATCTTTGAATGTTCATACTGTACAAATAATATGGATAATCTTGTAACACAGTTAGAAATTAACAGGTGTGATGTGGGCATCACTGAGTTGTGTTTGAAAGAAGATCATAGTTGGAGCTTAGCATGCAAGGATAACATTGTATCAAATGGACAGGAGGGTAGGATTCGAGTACAGGAGCAGGGAGGTTCTACTGCAGTTGTACAAGGTGAGACCACAGCTGGAGTATTGTGTGCAGTTTTGGTCCCCTAATCTGAGGAAAGACATTCTTTCCATAGAGGGAGCACAAAGAAGGTTCACCAGATTGATTCCTGGGATGGCAGGACTTTCACATGAAGAAAAACTGGATCGACTGGGCTTATACTCGCTGGAATTTAGAAGATTGAGGAGGATCTTATTGAAACGTATAAAATTCTAAAGGGATTGGACTTGCCAGATGCAGGAATATTGTTTCCAATGTTGGGGAAGTCCAGAACGAGGGGTCACAGTTTAAGGATAAAGGGGAAGCCTTTTAGGACCAAGATGAGGAAATACTTCTTCACACAGAGAGTGGTGAATCTGTGGAATTCTCTGCCATAGGAAACAGTTGAGGCCGGTTCATTGCCTATATTTAAGAGGGAGTTAGATATGGCCCTTGTGGCTAAAGGGATCAGGGGGTATGGAGAGAAAGCAGGTACAGGGTTCTGAGTTGGATGATCGATCATACTGAATGGCGGTGCAGGCTCGAAGGGCCGAATGGCGTACTCCTGCACCTATTTTCTATGTTTCTATGTTTAAGCAGAGGGTTTGGGGTGGGAATTGAATTCTGAGAAAGCATAAACAGAATCCGGTTTATTATCACCAGCATGTAACGTCAAATTTGTTAATTTAGCAGCAGCAGTTCAATACAATACATAATCCAGCAGAGAGAGAAAAAATAATAATAATAAATTAAATAAAAAATAATAAATAAACAAATCAATTATGTATATTGAATAGATTATTTAAAAATGTGCAAAAACAGAAATACTGTATATTAAAAAAAAGTGAGGTAGTGTCCACAGGTTCAACGTGCATTTAGGAATCGGATGGCAGAGGGGAAGAAGCTGTTCCTGAATCGCTGAGTGTGTGTCTTCAGGCTTCTGTACCTCCTACCTGATGGTAACAGTGAGAAAAGGACATGCCCTGGGTGCTGGAGGCCCTTATTAACAGACGCTGCCTTACTGAAACACCGTTCCCTAAAGTTGTCCTGGGTACTTTGTAGGCTAGTACCCAAGATGGAGCTGGCTAGATTTGTAACATTCTGCAGCTTCTTTCGGTCTTGTGCAGAAGCCCCTCCACATCAGACAGTGAGGCAGCCTGTCAGAATGCTCTCCACGGTACAACTATAGACGTTTTTGAGTGTATTTGTTGACATGCTAAATCACTTCAAGCTCCTTATGAAGTATAGCCGCTGTCTTGCCTTCTTTATGACTACATCAATATGTTGGGACCAGGTTAGATCCTCAAGATCTTGACACCCAGGAACTTGAAGCTGCTCACTCTCTCCACTTCTGAGCCCTCTGTGAGGACTGACGTTAAGTGCTAGGTTGTTGCTGCAGCACCATTTCACTAGTTAGCATATCTCACTCCTGTATGTCCTTTCGTCACCATCTGAGATTCTACCAACAATGGTTGTATCATCAGAAAATTTGTAGATGTTATTTGAGCTATGTCTAGCCACACAGTCATGTGTGTACAGAGAGTAGAGCAGTGGGCTAAGCACACACCCCTGAGGTGCGCCATCGTTGATCGTCAGCGAGGAGGATATGTTATCACCAATCTGCACAGACTGTGGTCTTCTGGTTAGGAAGTTGAGGATCCAATTACAGAGGGAGGTACAGAGGCCCAGGTTCTGCAGTTTCTCAGTCAGGGTTGTGGGAATGATGGTATTAAATGCTGAGCTATGGTCGGTAAACAGCATCCTTACTTAGGTGTTTGTGCTGTCCAGGTGGTCTAAATCCATGCGAAGAACCATTGAGATTGCATCTGCCATTGACCTATTGTGACGACAGGCAAATTGCAATGGGTCCAGATCCTTGCTGAGGCAGGAGTTCAGTCTAGTCATAACCAACCCCTCAAAGCATTTCATCACCGTCAATGTGAGTGCTACTGGGCGATAGTCATTAAGGCAGCCCACATTATTCTTCTTTGGCACGGGTATGATTGTTGCCTTTTTTGAAGTAAGTGGGAACTTCTGCCCATCGCAGTGAGAGGTTGAAAATGTCCTTGAATACTCCTGCTAGTTGGTTGGCACAGGCTTTTCAGAGCCATACCAGATACTCCATCGGGACCTTCTTCCTTGCAAGGGTTCACTCTCTTTAAAGACAGTCCAGTCTAACGCCGCCCCCGAGACAGAGATCACAGGTTCATCAGGTGCAGCAGGGATCTTCACAGCTGTAGTTGTGTTCTCCCTTTCAAAGCATGTATAGAAGGTGTTGAGTTCCTCTGGTAGAGAAGCATCGCTGCCATTCATACTATTGGGTTTCATTTTTTAGGAAGAAATGTTTTGCAGTCCCTGCCAGAGTTGCCATGTATCTGATATCGCCTCCAACCCCCTTTGAAATTGTTCCTTCACCCTTGAAATAGCCCTCCACAAGCAATACCTGGTTTTCTGCTACAGGCCTGGGTTGCCAGACTTGAATGCCACAGATCTAGCCTTCAGCAGACGATATACATCCTGGTTTGTCCACGGCTTTTGGTTTGCGAATGTACAGTAAGCCTTTGTAGGCATGCTCTCATCCACACAGGTTTTAATGAAGTTGGTAGCATCTGCAGCATACTCATCCATATTCAAAGATGAATCCCTGAATACAGTCCAGTCCACCAATTCAAAGCAGTATTGTAGGCGCTCCTGTGCTCCAAACCTTCTTAGTGCTCACTACTGGTGCTGGATTGGAGAGATATAGAATCCTTGTGGATAAAGTTAAGAAACTGCATGGGTAAAAAGAACCTGATGGACATTATATACGGTCTAGGAACAGTAGCTAGACGTGGACTACTATTTACACCAGGAGATAGTAAGGGCATGTAAAAAGGGGAATGTAATGACAGCCATGGGGGTTTCAATTTGCAGGTAGGTTGTGAAAGTCGGAGATGAGAAAATCTACAGATGCTGTCAATCCAAGCAACATGCACAAAATGCTGGAGGAACTTAGCAGGCCAGACAGCATTCATGGAGAAGGGTAAACAGTCGAAGTATTGGGCCGAACCTTTCATCAGTGTCAGCCAAATATGTCATCTGCTTGCAATGTTCCATAGATGCTGTTTGGTCTGCTGAATTGCTGCAGCTTTTTGTGTGTTGGTTTGGAAAATCAAGTTGGTGTTGGACCCCAAAAGAAGGAATTTGTAGAATGCCTATGAGATGATTTTTTTTATATCAGCTTGTGGTTGAGCCCACCAGGGAAAAGACAAGTAATGAAGCAGTGATATTATTTACCCTGCCGTTCTAGAGGTAGAAGTGAGATGTATTGGTATTACAGTGGATTAAATGGAACTACAGAGGCATGAGAGAGGAGCTGGCCAAAGTTGATTGGAAACGGGACATTAGTAGGGATGATGGCAGAGCAGCAATGGCTGGAGTTTCTGGGAGTAATTTGGAAATGCAGGATAGATAAATACCAAAGATGAAGAAATATTGTAAAGGGAGGATGAGGCAACTATAGCTGAAAAGGGAAGTCTAAAAGCATAAAAGCAAAAGAGAGGGCATGTAATAAAGCAATAATTAGTGGGAAACTGGAAGATTTAAAAAAAAAACAAGTGAAGGCACGGACTAGGAGGGCCGGAATGGGGCCTGTTTCCGTGCTGTGATTGTTATATGGTTATATGGTTAAGGCAATAACAAAACAACAAGGAGAAAAAAGATGAAATAAAATAAGGTTAATTAGCCAATAATATAAAAGAAGGTACCAAAAGCTTTTCTAGATATACAAAGAGTAAAATAGAAGCAAGAGGGGAAAATGACATTGTAATGGGGAATACAGAAAATCACAGAAGTGAGTGTAGTTTCTATTATGAAGGAGAAGGTGATTGGGTGGCTGAAAGTAGATAAGTCACCTGGACCAGATGCACTACCCTCCACAGTTCTGAAAGGTAGCTGATTCTGGGATGGTTTTGGAGGTATTGACAATTGCAAATATTATACCACTCTTTAAGAGGGGAATGAGACAGAAAACAGGAAATTATAAGCAACAGAAAACACACAGATTGAGAACAAAGAGCTGTTCATTTCATTCAGGCAGGTGTGTGTTGAAAGCCACAAATGCAAATTCACCCACAGAGAAAAGAGAGCATTTCCTGGAATAATGGTACAGTGAAAGAAAGATAAAAAGAGAGAGGGGAAGGGAGGCGAGGTGGCGGGGGCTGTGGGGGTGAAGAGCAATGCCATGCAATTTGCGGGGCCGAATATTCTGTTTATCCACAACATGTTACAAATTATTCAGTCTTGCTTCTGTTGGTCATTACAGACCTAACAGGAACATCCTTTTGGTTAATTCTGCCCTGCTCTATTGTGTTTGCCACCGGTTGTGAACAGACTGAGAACAGCAACACACACAGAATGCTGGTGGAATGCAGCAGGCCAAGCAGCATCTATAGGGAGAAGTACAGTCGACATTTTGGGCTGAGACCCTTGGTCCTGACAAAGAGTATCGGCCTGAAACATCGACTGTACTTCTCCCTATAGATGCTGCCTGGCCTGCTGCGTTCCACCAGCATTTTGTGTGTGTTGCTTGAATCTCCAGCATCTGCAGATTTCCTCGTGTTTGTGAGACTGAGAACAGAGGGGTTTTCACATCATAGACGCAGGTCACAACTGGTGAAAGTTGAGAAGATTTAGTTTGCCAACCAAGACAGTCAAAAACTTTCAGCTGGGTACAATTATTGATTTTAACCAATGTTTTGATACCTGTACCTGCTGGAAGCCTGAAAAGAGTTTATTCATCATGTATGCCAGGAAAGCACTAGTTCCCATTGACTACATGCTGACCATCAAACAGTTTAGTCACTGGTTGCCATCGTCTGTCTTGGAGGCAATGACTGATGATCATCTTCATCGCAGCCTGGGTGGAAGGTATAGAGATCCTGAGATGCCTCTCAGCCTCACTGGTGTAGTCCAAAGGAAAGCTTATGAAGCAATACGTTTGGCACTGACTCAGCTGCAGGAGCTGCCAGAAGGATGTTTAATGACATCTGGCCACCTTAGGGGCTCCATTCTGGATTTGCTGTCTGTTGTTCACTCCCGCAGCCTTCATCTCTCCTGAGGCCGCCCACAAGGCAGTGGGCTATTTACCCGGAGCTGGGGATCTGGTTCACGAGCACCAGGGGGTGTCCATAGGCCGGTGGGCCTCTGTGCTACATGTGCAGGGGCCAGACCTCCTCATTATCCTCTGTAGCTCAGCCTGAGTCCGAAAGGAGTTCAGTTTCCGTGTGTCACCAGTGATGAAGCACTGCATGGGAGTTGCTGTCAGAGAGGCTGTGTACTGGTAGGGAGAGGCTTACAACTCTGCTCTCCTTTTTGCAAGACTGCTAGCCAGCGGTGGAAGCTGAAATTGAGAATGACAAGTACTACCACTATACTACCACACTAGATGTATCACAGCCTTTTTGACACCATTGACATTGATCCTACATAAATCGCATGTTACAGTATTGTCTCCATGTACCCCCGTATGTAGTTTTCTGTCATCATTTAATCTACTGATCAGTGTGTGGAACAAGACCTACTCTGGAGTTACCTCCTGAACCCCCTCCATCTCATGATGCAAGAAGACAACACACTAAGGGCCAAAGGCATCTCCCAAACCCCAAGTCTGGTCTGCTGCTCACTGGTCAATCTGTCCCAGTCCCAGACCAATTCCCAAGAATGGAGAAGCCTATAAAAACTGGTCGATTAAGCCCAGTCCCCAGGAAAAGCTCTCCCCACCTTTGAGCACATCTACAAGGACAGTTGACACAAGAAAGCAACATCCATCCAGACCATTGTCTCTTTTTGCTGCATCCATTGGACAGTTTTAGGTCTCAACCACCAGATCAAGGACTGTTATTACCCTTCAACCAACAAGCTGCTAAATGAGTGTGGATAGCTTCACTCACCTCAATTGTAAGCTGATTCCACAACCTAAGGACTCTGCAGCTCATGTTCCCTAATTATTTATTTATGTATCTATCTGTCTTCCTACAGTGGCTTAAAGTACTCAGCCCCCAACACATTGTTCACCTTAATGTGTATTGCAACCAGGGACTTTGATCAATTTAACTGAGTATTTTTTTATTCATCAATCACAAGATCCTATTTTCACAGTGGAGGGGGAAAAAACATGAAAAATTGAGAATTCAAAAACTGAAATGTCAGCAGTTCAAAAGTACTCATCCCCCTTTGCTCTGTATCAAAAGGATGAAGCTGACTCAACAGTCGAGGCATGCGGGAGCGAGACGGATTTGGAAAGAGGTCAAGCCGTGGTCGAAGAGAAGTATTCAGACTGAGGTCGAGGCGCAGTCGGGGCATGTGGAACAGAGGAAGTCAGAGTGGAAGGACCAGCATAAGTACATTCCAAAGAATAAGTGTTCGAACTGGCGGCTGAGGCTGGTAAGAAAAGTCAAAATTTGCATAAAAGCAAAAGAGAGGGCATGCACAGCAAATGTTAGTGTGAAGCTAGAGATTTGGAAAGCAGTTAAAACCAACAGAAGGCAACTTAAAAAGCAATAAGAAGAGAAAAGTGAAATATGAAGGTAAGCTATCCAATTATATAAAAGAGAATACAAAATAAGTTTTTTTTCAGATATATAAAGAGTAAAAGAGAGGCAGGAGTGGATATTGGAACACTGGAAAATTATGCTGGAGAGGCAGTAATGAGGGACAAAGAAATGGCGGATGACAGTATACCAGAAATTCGAGAGTGTCAGGGCGCAGAGTGAATGTGGGTGCCTCAAACGCTATCTATAGATTTGCCGATTATACAGCTATTGTTGGCATAGGTTCAGATGCTGACGAGGTAGTGTACAAGAGTGAGATAGATCAGCAGGTTGTGTGGTGTCAAACCAACAACCTTCCATTTAATGTCTGTAAGTCCAGGGGATTGACTGTGGACTTCAGCAAGGGGAAGTCAAGGGAACACACACCAGTCTTCAATGAGGGATCAGCAGTGGAAAGGGTGAGCATTTTCAAGTTCCTGGGTGTCAACATCTCTGAAGATCTCTCCTGGACCCAACATTAATGGAATTACAAAGAAGGCACGACACTGGCTGTATTTAAGAGTTTGATGAGACTTGATTTGTCACCAAAGACTCTCACAAATTTCTACAAATGTACCGCAGAGAGCATTCTAACTGGTTGCTTCACTGTCTGGAATGGAGGGATACTGTACAGGATCAGAAAAAGTGGCAGGAAGTTGCAAACTCTGCCATCTGTATCAAAGCTGCTACCCTCTCCAGCAGTGAGGACATCTTGAACAGGTGGTGCCTCACAAAGGCAGCATCCAGCATTAAGGACTCCACCACCCAGGACATGCCCTCTTCTCATTGCTACTGTCAAGGAGGTGGTGCTGGAGATTGAAGCCGTGCACTTGATCTTTCAGGAACAATTTCTTCCCCACCACCCTCCACCATCAGATTTATGAATGGACAATGAACCTATGTGCACCAACTATTTTCTCTTTTGCTCTTTTTTACACTACTAATTCAAATATAAATATATATATATATAATATATATACACTATATGTATCTCTTATTGTAATTTTTACTTACTATTGAAAAGTACTTCTGCCACAAAACAACAAATTTCACAACATATGCCAATGATATTAAACCTGATTCTGATTGGCTATTACTAAAAAGAAGCTGCTTAGGAAGCTGAAGTGTCGGAACCAGGTGGAGCTGCACCCTAGAGGTAGCTGAAGGGATTATGGAGGTATCAGTTGTGATCTTCCAGCAATCACTGGTTTCTGGAATGATTCTGGAGGAGTGGAATATTGCAACTGATCTCCACTTTTTAAGAGGGGATGGTGGCAGAAGAATGAAAATAATAGTCCATTAAGCATGATTTCATTGGCTGGTAAGACGATGAAGATTTGGGGGACTTAAAGGCACATGATAAAATAGGCCAAAGTCTGCATGGTTTCCTTAAAGTGAAATCTTGCCTGCCAAAGCTGTTGGAATTCTTTGAGGAAATAACATGCTGGATGGACAAAGAGTCAGTGGATGTTGCTAACTTGGATTTTCAGTCGGCCTTTGACAAGGTGACGCACATGAGGCTGTTAAACAAGATGCTGAGCTGAGCCCTCCATTGGTCAGTTGACCACAATCCTGTGTGGTACGATATGGAGATAAGAGCCCAGGAAAGATACTAACGTGACAGAGGATTTGCTGATTGGCAGGAGGCAGTGTGTGGAAATAAAGGGATCCTTTTACTGAATGGCTGCTGGTGACTAGTGGTGTTCTGCAGGGGTCAGTGTTGTGACCGCTTCTTTTCGTATTAACATGTACAAACAAGCTGGAGGAACTCAGCAGGTTGTTTGTACATGTTGCTTTGACAAAGCATCTGCAGTGTACTTGGTGTTCTTTTCATATTATGTCAGTGATTATATATTACGTCAACGATTTGGATGGCGGGATTGATAGCTTTGTGCAAAATTTCTGGATGACACAAAGTAAGTCGAGAGACAGGTAGTTCTGAGGAAGCAGGGGGTTTGCAGAAAGACAGATTAGGAGAATGGGGATATTGGCAGATGGAATCCCACGGAGGAAAGTGCATGGTCGTGTACTTTGGTAGAAGGAATAAAGGCACTATCTATTTTCTAAATGGGGAGAAAATACAGCAATCAATCAGGAAAGAGTCTTAGAGTACTATAACACAGAAATGGGATCTTCTGCCCATCTAGTCTGTGCCAAACTATTATTCTGCTTAGTCCAATCGACCTGCATCTAGACCATAGCCTTTTGTACCTTTGTACCTACCCAGATTTCTCTTGAATGTTGAAATTGTGCATCCTGGTGGCAGCTCATTCCATACTTTCACCACTCTCTTAGTGAAGAAGTTCCCCTTCATGTTCCCGTTAAACATATCAAGCTCAGTTTAACTTTACCCTATCTATAAGCCACATAATTTTGTATACCTCCATCAAGCCTGTCATTATAGACAATAGACAATAGGTGCAGACGTAGACCATTCGGCCCTTCGAGCCTGCACCGCCATTTTGAGATCATGGCTGATCATCTACTATCAATACCCGGTTCCTGCCTTGTCCCCATATCCCTTGATTCCCCTATCCATAAGATACCTATCTAGCTCCTTCTTGAAAGCATCCAGAGAATTGGCCTCCACTGCCTTCCGAGGCAGTGCATTCCAGACCCCCACAACTCTCTGGGAGAAGAAGGTTTTCCTTAACTCTGTCCTAAATGACCTACCCCTTATTCTCAAACCATGCCCTCTGGTACTGGACTCTCCCAGCATCTGGAACATATTTCCTGCCTCTATCTTGTCCAATCCCTTAATAATCTTATATGTTGCAATCAGATCCCCTCTCAATCTCCTTAATTCCAGCGTGTACAAGCCCAGTCTCTCTAACCTCTCTGCATAAGACAGTCCAGACATCCCAGGAATTAACCTCGTGAATCTACGCTGCACTTCCTCTACAGCCAGGATGTCCTTCCTTAACCCTGGAGACCAAAACTGTACACAATACTCCAGGTGTGGTCTCACCAGGGCCCTGTACAAATGCAAGAGGATTTCCTTGCTCTTGTACTCAATTCCCTTTGTAATAAAGGCCAACATTCCTTAGCCTTCTTCACTGCCTGCTGCACTTGCTCATTCACCTTCAGTGACCGATGAACAAGGACTCCTAGGTCTCTTTGTATTTCTCCCTTACCTAACTTTACACCATTCAGATAATAATCTGCCTTCCTGTTCTTACTCCCAAAGTGGATAACCTCACACTTATTCACATTAAACGTCATCTGCCAAGTATCTGCCCACTCACCCAGCCTATCCAAGTCACCCTGAATTCTCCTAACATTCTCATCACATGTCACACTGCAACCCAGCTTAGTATCATCAGCAAACTTGCTGATGTTATTCTCAATGCCTTCATCTAAATCATTGATGTAAATCGTAAACAGCTATGGTCCCAATACTGAGCCCTGTGGCACCCCACTAGTCACCACCTGCCATTCCAAGAAACACCCATTCACCGCTACCCTTTGCTTTCTATCTGCCAACTAGTTTTCTATCCATGTCAATATTTTCCCCCCAATGCCATGAGCTCTGATTTTACCCACCAATCTCCTATGTGGGACCTTATAAAATGCCTTCTGAAAATCGAGGTACACTACATCCACTGGATCTCACTTGTCTAACTTCCTGGTTACATCCTCGAAAAACTCCAATAGATTAGTCAAGCATGATTTACCCTTGGTAAATCCATGCTGGCTCGGCCCAATCCTATCACTGCTAACTAGATATGCACCTATTTCATCTTTAATAATGGACTCTAGCATCTTCCCCACTACTGATACTCATTCTTCTACAGTCTAGGGAATAAAGTTCTCACCTACTCAGCCCTTCCGTATGCCCTGGCAACATCCTTGTAAATTTTCTCTAGTTTTGGTCTCGCCCAGCTTTCATTTATGCTATCTATACCTCTCATAATTGTGTTTACCTTTATTCTCCAGAGCGTAGGAGAATGAGCAGAGATTTGATAAAGTGCCAACCTATTCAAACTTCCTTATAACTTAGGTCCTAAAGTCCTGGTAGCATCCTTGTACATCTTCTCTGCACTCTTTGAATATTATTGATATCTGACCTGTTGATAGCCTAACAGAACTGAACACAATTCTTTAAAATAGGCCTCACCACTTCAACAGGACATCTCAACTCCTTTACTCAATACTGTGATTTATGAAGGCCAATCTGCCAAAGGCACATTATGACCTTATCTAACTTTGATATTACTATCAATGAATTCTGGATCTGTATTTCAATATCCTGCTGTTCTACTGCACTCCTCAGTGCCCGAGCATCCACTGTGTAAGTCCTTTGCTGGTTTGTCCTACCAAAGTGCAACATTTGTTTGCATTAAATTCCATCTGCCAATTTTCAACCCATTTTTCCAGTTGGTACAGATCTCGTTGCAAGTCTTGTTAAACTTCCTTGCTGCCCATTACGCCCAAATCTTGGTGTCAATTGCAAATTTGCTGATCTAGTTCCCTACGTTATCATCCAGGTCGTTGATATGGATGACAAACAGCAACAAACCCAATGGTAAACCACTAGTCACAGACTTCCGGTCAGAGAGGCAACCATCTTCTTTGGTTTCTCCTGTGAAGACAAAGTTTGAATAGGTTACCTCATCCTGAAAGCCAAGTGACTGAAACTGCTTAATCAACTTTCCATGTAGTACCTTATCAAAGTGCATGTAGACAATATCCAATGCCTTGCTCTCCTCAGCTTTCCTGGTAACTTGCTCAAAAACCTTTAAGATTGGTTAGACATGATCTACAATGCACCAAGCCATGTTGACTATACCTTATCAGTCCCTGCCTGTCCAAATACTTGCATATCTGGTCCCTTAGGATACCTTCCAATAGGTTACCCACTACTGATGTCAGGCTCACTGGCTTATAGTTTCATTGTTTAGTTTTAGACCCTTTCTTAATGAATGGAACAACATTTGCTATCCTACAATTGTCCGGCACTTAAGTATGTTTTAAATGTTTCCACTGAGGCCCCTGCAATTATTGCTCTAGCATCACACAGGGTTTGAGGGAACACCTTGTTAGGCCCTGGTGATTTATCTACACTAATTGGCCTCAAGACAACAAATACCCCCTCCTCTGTAATCTGTATAAGGACCATGACCTCCCTGCGTTGCCTCACTTCTATAGTCACAGTGTCCATCTCCTGAGTGAATACAGATACAAGATGTACATTTAAGATCTCTCCTATCTTTTTTTGGCTCCACACATAGAAGATCTTCAAGTGGACCAAATTTGTCCCATGCTATCCTTTTGCTCCTAATATATCTGTAGAAGACCTTGAGATTCAACTTTGTCTACTCGAGCAATCTCATGCCTTTTAGCCCTCCTGGATTCCTTCTTAAGTGTTCTCTAACATTTCTGATACTCAGATAGCTGATTTGCTCCTTCCTGTCCCTATTTGTATTTTGCACCGCTTCTTGTTACTCAAGGCCTGGAAAATCTCTTGGAGACCAAGGTTCCCTGAACCTGTTATCCTTCCCTTTTATTCTGACAGGAACATGCATACATTGAACTCTCAAAATTCTACCTTTGAAGGCCTCCCTCCTGCCAGGAGTTCCTTTGCTAGAAAACAACCTGTACCAATCCACATTTAGCTGATCCTTAGAAACCATCAAAGTTGGCCTATCTCTAATGTAGAATTTCAAACCGAGGACCAGACCTAACCTGCTTCATAACTATCTTGAAACTGTGATCACTAGATATAAAGTGTTCCCCTACACAAACTTCTGTCTCCTGCCCTAGGCTCCATGCCCTAGTAGGTGAGCTTAGGACATGGGTCAACACATGGAATTATGACTCTGCAGCTACTTGTGAGACTTGGTTGCAGGAGGATCAGGACTTGTGGACAATGTTCTGGGGATCCATTGTTTTAGACAATTCATTTCCTAAGAGCAAATGGAGTATCATACTCTCTCTCATTTGGACCTCAACAAAATAAGGAATCTGTCCTGAACGTATGTGACAAACTCCCATCTAGTCCACTTAGAGTATTTGAGTCCCAGTCAATATGTGGAAAGTTCAAATCACCAATTATCGTAACCTTCTGTTTCCTGTCACAGTCTGCGATCTCTACGAATTTGCTCCTCTACATCCTGTTGACTATTGAGTGGTTTGTAATATATATAAATCAAACCATTAATGTGGTCTCCCATTTCTTATCCCTTAGTTCTACCATATAAACGTAGTAGTCAAGCTCTCCAGTCTGTCCTGTTGGAGTAGTGCCATGACATTTTCCTTGACTTGTAGCACAACCAGTCCCCCTTTCATCCCTCCTGCCCTGTCATGTCTAAGGCAATGGATCCCTGAAATACTGAGCAGCTACTCCTGCTCCCCCTGAAACCAAGTCTCACTGATAGCTGCGGAGTCATGATTCCATGTGTTGATGCATGTCCTAAGCTCATCTACTTCACCTATAATACTCCTTGCATTGAAATATACACAGCTCAGAACGTTAATCCCACCATGCTCAACATTTTGATTCCTGACTTTGTATGTAGCCTTAACAACATCTTACCCCACAAGGCCCCACCATCTGCTCCATTGTTCTGGTTCCCATGAAACTCTAGTTTAAACTCCCCTCAGTCTTGCAAAGGGACCTGGGAACCCTTATGGTTAATTTGCAAGTTGAATCAGTCGGAAGGAAGGCAAATGCAATATTAACATTTACTTCGAGAGGACTAAATTATCAAGGCAGAGGCTTTATAAGGAATTTATTGGATTGCATTTAGAATATTGTATTAGTTCTGGGACACTTATCTAAGAAAGTATGCACTGGTGTTGGAAAGCATTCAGAGGCGGTTCATCAGAATAATCCCATAAGGGAAAGGGTTAAAGTATGTATGAGATGCATTTGATGGCTCTGTGTCTGTACTCATGGAGTTTAGAAGAATGAGGGAGGGATCTTACTGAAGCCTATTGAATACTAAAAGGCGTAGATAGAGTGTATGTGGAAAGGTGCGTCCTGTAGTGGGGGCATCAAGGATCAGAGGGCACAGCCTCAGAATAGATGTATTTCCCTTCAGAACAGAAATTGGGTATATTTACAGCAGAGGTTAATAGGTTATTGATGCGTAAGGGTTCAAAGGTTACAGAGAGAATGGGGTTGAGAGGGATAATAAATCAGCCATACTATGAAATCAGAGCAGACTCAATGGGTCAAATGGTCTAATTCTGCCTGTGTCCTATGGAAAAAGAACAAGAGTCCAGAGCCGTCATGTTCCCATCAGTGTAGGAGCCAAAGGTAATGAGTACAGTGAACCCTAGATGTTGAGGGAAATGTCGAGGGTTGGGTAAAGACAAGAAAGGATATACACAGGTACAGAGAACAAAAGACAAAGTAGAAAAAAGGTAGGAATGGTTAAAAAGGAAAGTAGGATGGCAAGGAGAAATTCTATTTTGGAGAAAAATAATGACAGCATTCAGGATCTGGTAGAAGTGGATTTGATAGGTTCGAGATGCATGGCAAATAAGAGGCTTTCAAAAGTGAAATAGTGAGTGTACAGAATCTATATTCCTATTGGACTATGAGGCAAGGCTAACCTCGGTTATCAAGAGATATTGAGGGCCTGGTAAAGAAACAGAAAGAGACACAAATCAGGTCTGCGCAGCTCAGAGTACAAAGTTCATTGTAAATCTCTTACCAAAGTACAGATCTGGAGCCTGAGATTTATTTTCTTGTGGGCAATCACAGTAAGTACGAAAAGCACAACAGAATCAATGAAAGACTGCACCCAAACAGCCACTGTGCAAGAGACAACAAGACATGCTAATACAAAAAGGAAGAGAAGAATATAATAATAAATAAACTATCTATCAGTATCAAGATCATGAGATGAAGAGTCCTTGAAAGTGAGCCCATAGGATTTGGGAACAGTTCAGTGATGGGGCGAGTGAAATTTTCCACTCTGGTTCAAGAGCCTGATGGTTAAGGGGTAATAACAATTCCTGTTCCTGAACCTGGTGGTAAGAGTTCTGAGGCTCAGATAACTTTTTCCTGATGGTCGCAGTGAGAGGAGAGCACGGCCTGGATGGTGGGGAGTCCATGATGATGGTGTTGCTTTCCTATGACAATGCTACACGTAGATGTGCTCAGTGGTGAGGAGGGCTTTACCTATGATGGACTGGGCCATATCCATTACTTAGTTGTAGGCATTTGTGTTTCCATACCAGGCCAAGATGCAACCAGTCAATATACTCTCCACCACACATTGATAGTTTATCATAAATTTTGATGACATGCTGAATCTTTGCTAGCTTTCAAAACAGTAGAGGCTTTCTCCATAATGGAAATTATGTGTTATTACTATCAAGTTATTGAAAGCTACTAAAATGAGTTGCTTGAGAAGTATAAGGAAGAAAATACTTAACAGGGAAATGAGGCAAGCTAAAAGAGGTTTCTTTGTCAGACAAGGTAAAAGAGAATCTCTAGAGCTTCTACAGG
This sequence comes from Hemitrygon akajei, assembly GCF_048418815.1. Lineage (NCBI taxonomy): Eukaryota > Metazoa > Chordata > Chondrichthyes > Myliobatiformes > Dasyatidae > Hemitrygon > Hemitrygon akajei. The sequence goes on from NW_027331949.1 coordinate 168,356, forward strand.
TATATTAAGAGCAAAAGGAGAGTAACAGACAAAATTGGTCTTCTTGAAGATCACCGTGGTCATCTATGAATAAAGTTGGATCCAGACGAAAGAACTGAGGCATAAGAGTAGTGAAGTTATCAACCATATCTAGATTATGGAGGAGGAGGTATTTACTTTTCTGAGTCAAATTAGGATGGATAAACCCCCGAAGCTTGACAAGATGTCCCCTCAGCCTTTGTGGGAGGCTATTGTAGAAATTGCAGGGACCTTGTTAAGAGATATTTTAAACAACCTTAGCCAACGGTAAAATGCCAGAGGATTGGAGGATGACTAACATTGTTCAAGAAAGACTCTTAAGAATAAGCCAGGAAATTACAGGCTGGTGAGCCTGACATCAATAATGGGTGAATTATTAGAAGGTAGTGCAAAGGATGGGATATATAAATATTTGGATAAAGATGTTTGATTAGAGACAGTCAACAAGGCTTTATGCATTGCATGTCACTTCTAACTGGACTTACTGTTTTTTTTTGAGTGGATTACCAAGAGGTCGATGAAGGTGGCGGATGTTGTTTACGTGGACTTTAGCAAGACTTTAGGGAAATTCCCACTTGGGAGGCTGGTCAGAAGGTCAATTTGCTTGGCATTGTAGTTCATTGCGTTTGACACTGGCTTAGTGGGAGAGGACAAAGATGTAAATGGTTGTCTTTCCAACTAGAGACCTGTGACTCGTGTCCACAGGGATCAGTGCTGGGCCCGTTGTTTGTCATCTTTCACAACAATCTGCATGATAATGTGGTAAACTGGATCAGCAACATTGCTGCTGACTTCAGGATTGTGTGTGTAATGGACAGCGAGGAAGCTATCAATGCTTGCAGTGGGATCTGGACCACCTGAGAAAAGGGGCTGAGAAAGGGCAGATAGAATTTATTGCAGATGAGGGGGAGATGTTGAATTTGGGATGGGATGTCAAACTTGGATAAGACTCACATAGTGGATGTTAGGGCTCTGAGGTGTATGATAGAACTATGGGACCTGGAAATACAAATCCATATTTGCTTTAAAGCAGCATCACAGGTAGATATGGTTGTAAAGAGAGCTTTAGGTACATTGGCCTTCATAAATCAGGGCATTGAGTAAGGAGTTGGGATGTTATGTTGAAATTGTAAAAGAGGTCAGTGAAGCTGATTTCAAAGTAATGTGTGCAGTTCTGGTCACCAACCGATAGGAAAGATATCAATAATCTTGGAAGAATGCAGAGGCAATTTACAACAATGTTGCTGGCATTTGAGGACCTGAGTTACAGGCAAAGTTTGAATGCATTAGGAATTTATTCATTGACGTCTTTTCTGGGAAAGGTGAAATTTTTAGGAGGAATCCGAGGGGGATCTTCACTCAGAGGGTGGTGTGAGTGGAGTGAGCTGCCAACGGAAGTGGTAGATGCAAATTCAATTGTAACATTTAGGAAAAGTTTGGATAGGTGGATGAGATGAGAGAGGTCTGGAGGGCTCTGGTCTGGGTGCAGGGAGATGGAAACGAGGCAGAGGAGCAGGCTGGCATGGACTAGATGGGCCAAAGTTCCTGTTTCTATGCTGTAGTGCTCCATGACTCTGATCAACAGCTCCCCCATACAATAAACGTCAATGTGCCATTTGCCCTCCTAACTACTGCTGCCCCTTCCTGCAGTCTGAGATAAACACCCCACGGTGGACCAGTGTGACTACACACTTGCATCTGTGTATAAACATCTTTGTGTCTCTAATAAAATTCTGTCTAAATTCCTTCTCCATTACAGTCCCTGTACACGGTCCACTCCCCGTTACTGACCCATTGCCAACCTGACCGGGGTTTATCCTGTGTCCACTCCCCCTCTAATGTCTGCTGTCCATTACAGACGATCTACACCTTCCACTCCACAATACTGACCCATTATAAACCTGGCAACAGTAACCCTGTGACTATTTCCTCTCTAGCACCTGTGTCCATTCCTGTCCCTCTGCTCAATACTGACCCATCACTGTGGTTGTTAGAGGAAACTCCCACACCTTCCACTCCACAATACTGACCCATTATAAACCTGGCAACGGTAATCCTGTGACTATTTCCTCTCTAGCACCTGTGTCCATTCCTGTCCCTCTGCTCAATACTGACCCATCACTGTGGTTGTTAGAGGAAGCTCACTGACTGGGAACAATAGGCTCTTCATTGCAGAGGCTCAGGATAGATGACGTTTGTTTGTTTGCTTTGCATACTTTTTCAAAACATACATTAACTGTTCCACCTGGTTTCATTGCTTCGAGAAGTCAATGCGGAAAGTAGTTCTTGACCTGTTGCTGCGTCTGACACCACTCACAGCAGAGAGTGAGGAGGTTGTAGGTGGTCCCATCTCCCTCCAGTTCACACAGCAACACCTCATCGGGAGTCACACGTGAGTAGACATCCCCAGTAGAAACTGATCGCACCTAAAAATTCATCTTGTGCTCTGTGTTTGTGTGTAGGTGTTGCAGAGAGAGAGAGGGAGAGTGTAAATAAATGAAGGTAGATGGAGCTCCTCTGTCTCATCCATCTGTGAGGTTTCAGGAAGGAATTTTTCACCTCTGTCTGGGGTCTCAGTCACAGAGATCTCACTGTATGTGGGGTCCCAGTGAGGGAGAGAGGGAGATCTTACCTCTGTCCGTGGGGTTTCTGTCAAGGAGTGATGTATCTATCCCACTATAGATGGATATCCCTTTCGATCCTCAGTTCTCATCCCTATTTACAGTTTGTCCTCAGCCCCAGTGTGTCATTTCTCACTGAGTTAATTCCAGTCTTTCATTTCCAGAATGTCACCGGCTGAACTGAGGGTTGTGCTGCTGATCCTGGGTTTTCTGGGTGAGTAATGTCTCGTAGGGACAAACTGCGTGCTGTGTACAGTAAGAGGAAGTAGATGTTATTTATTGTTTCTGTAGACGAGCAGAGACAGCCTGTATTTAATGGGGGAAAAGTACTGAAGGGACCTCGGGAACATTATGAATCCAATTTGACACCGGGACACACGGCATTAGAGCTGGTGATCAGAAATGTCCAGATACCCGGTTTGGTAAAACAACAGTAGGAAGTGGAGGGAGATGGGGAGGCAGAGAGGTTTCAGCAGAGAATTTCAGGCTTGAAGACTGAGGAGAAGGCTGGAAATGCAGTGATTACACTCCGAGAGGCTGGGACTGGAGGGAGGGTTCAGAGGCTGGAGGAGATTACACTGGGAGGAAGTGGTGAGGCTATGTTGGGATGTGAAAGCAAAGTTGGGTTGTGTGTTATTTAACCAGATTAGTGATCACAGGGATGGTGGGTGAAGGGGCATTGGGGAGGGGGAAAATTTTCAGGCACAGTCAGCAGAGTTTATGGAGAGCAGAGGGCAGGAGTGGGAGGTGGCTGTAGTTGTGAATGAGAGTGGACTGAGACGGGGTGGAGCTTGGTGACGTTACACTGGTGACGTCACAGTGGGGCAGAGGTGCGGCTGGAGCCACATCAGTGACTGCACCAGACCCACTGAGGGCTTGGTCAGGCTGAGGGGAAAGGGAGGTGTCAGTACTCCTGGGCACGATTTGAGGAAGGACCAAAGGCAGTTCCAGTGACTCAGTCCAAACCTGACCTTTATGGAGTTTGCATGTTCTCCCTGTGACCACGTGGGCTCCCACAGGTTCTCTGGTTTCCCTCTCCTGCCAGAGGTTCAGGTCTGGTTCAGAGTAACACACACTAAATGCTGGAGACACTCAGCAGGTGAGGCAAGGTCTGTGGAGAGGCGTAAAGAGCCGATGTTTCGGTTCGAGACTTTTCATTGGGACTGCAGGTTTGATTGGTTAACTGGCCACTGTAAATGGTCTTCTGTGTGGAAGTGAGATTAGATCCTGAGGGGAGTTGTTGCTACGTCTGGAAGATAAAAGATGAATCGTGTCGGACTGGTGTAAGTTGGTGTTTGATGATCAGTGTTGACTCTGTGAGCTGAAGAGCCACTTTCTGTGCTGAATGGCCCCGTGGAAGGCCTGGGGCCTGATTGGTTTCATTCGGACAGGGCTCTTGTCATTGGTCTGGGGGTGTCCCCGTGTAGATAGCCTCAGACATGATGGCTTGAACAACAATTTCTCATTCCAGAAATTTTATTTCCCTCCCCCCTTCCCTTGTCTTCCATTCCCCAGTCTGGCCTCTTACCTTCTTTCCTCACCTGCCTATCACCACCCCCTTCTGCTTTTCCTTCACTTTCCCCATGGTCCACTCTCCTCTCCTATCAGATTCCTTCTTCTCCAGCCCACTCTCTCCCGTTCCCACTCACCTGGCTTGACCTGTCATCTTCTAGCTAGCCCTACTTTTCTTCCCCCACCTTTTTACTCAGGCGTCTTCCCCCTTCCTTTCCAGTCCTGAAGGAGGATCTCAGCTCTATTTGTTGACTGTTTATTCATTTCCATCAATGCTTCCTGACCTGCTGCGGTCCTCCAGCATTATTATGTGTGTGTTGTTCTTGCAATCAGTGTCACTTTATACAACCAGCAGTCACCTTACTGGCTACAGTGTGTCTCTAATAAAGTAGAGACAGGAGTAGAACCCGGTGTGGTCTTCTGCTGCTGTAGTCCAAACACTTCAAGGTTTGACGTGTTGTGTGTTCAGAGATGCTTTCCTGCACACTACGATTGCAACATGTGGTTATATGAGTTACTATCTCCCTCCTGTCAGTTTGATCCAGTCTGACCATTACCTCTCCCATTACCAGGGCATGTTCACTGACAGAACTGTTGCTCACTGGACCCCTTTTGATTTTTGCACCGTTCTCTGTAAACTCTGGAGACTGATGTGGGTGAAAAATCCCAGCAGTTTCTGAGATACTCACACAACCCTGTCTGGCACCAGCAATCATTCCATAGTCAAAGTCACATAGATCACATTTCTTCTCATTTTGATGTTTGGTCTGAGCAACAACTGAATCTCTTGACCATGTCTGCATGCTTTTATGTATTGAGCTGCTACCATGTGATTGGCTAATCAAATATATTAATGAGTTAGTGTTCAGGTGTACTTAATAAAGTGGCCACTGAGTGCATCCCCACTGACTTGGCCTCCACTGCTGTCTGTGGTTATGGATACCACTGACTCACCACCCTCTGGCTAAAGAAAGCCCCCCTTATCTCTACCCTAAAGGGATGTCCTTGTATTCTCAGGCTGTGCCCTCTGGCCCTAGACTCCTCCACTATTGGACAAATCTCTGCATTCACTCGATCCAGGCCTTTCAATATTTGGTAGGCACATGGATTGTAGAAGAATGGAGGGTTGTGTTGGAAGAGAGGGCTTGATTGATCAGAGTCAGGTCTAACATCACTGCTATATGTCATGAAATTTGTTGTTTAGCAGTAGTACCTTGCAATACAAGATGATTAAAAGCTATAAATTACAAAAATAAATATATTTAAGTAAATGAACTAATTAGTGTAAAGAGAGAACAAAAAGATTTGCAGTGGTGTACATGGGTTCATTGTCTATTCAGTGATCTGATGGCAGAGAGGATGAAGCTCTTGCTAAAACATTGAGTGTGCGTCTTCAGGCTCCTGGGCCACCTCTTTGATGGCTGCAAAGAGAAAAGGGAAGGTTCTTGGCTATGGGTGTCCTTAATGATGGATAAGACCTTTTTGATTTGTCACTTTTTGATGCTAGGGAGGCTAGTGCCTATGATGGAGCTGAATGAGTTTAACATTTTCTGCAGTTCATACTGATCCTGTGCAGTGACCCCTCCATCCCAGACAGTGAAGCAACCAGTTAGAATGGTCTCTGCTGTACATTCGTAGAAATTTGTGTGAGTCTGTTGTCATGCCAAGTCCTTCAAACCCCTGATGAAATATAGCTGCTGTTGTGCCTTCTTTGTAATTGCCTCAATATGTTGGGCCCAGGATAGAACTTCAGAGATGTTGACACCCAGTAATTAGTAACTTGAAACTGCTCACCCTTTCCACTGCTGATTCCTTGATGAGGTGTGTATGTCCTTGACTATCCCTTTCTGAAGTCCAAATTTATTTTCTTGGTCCTACTGATGTTCGGTGCAAAGTTGTTATGACACCACTCAACCAGCTGATCCACTCACTACTGTATGCCTCCCTGTCACCATCTCAAATTCTGTCAGCAATAGTTGTGTTATCGGCAAATTTATAGATGGTGATTGAGCTGTGCCTAACCGCACAGTCGTGGGTGTAGGGAGAAAGTAGAGCAGTGGGCTAAGCACAAATACTTGAAGCATTTCCAGTGTTGATTGTCAGTGAGCAGGAGATGCTATTTTTGATCTGCACTGACTGTGGTCTCCCAATGAGGAAGTCAAGGATCCAGTTGTAGAGGGACATACTGAGATTTGAAGGTTGCTGATGAGTACTAAGGGTATGATGTTGCTGAACACTGAGCAGTAGTCAGTAAAATTCAGCCTGATGTAGGGATAGCTATTGTCCAGGTGATCCAAGGCCAAGTGTGGAACCAATGAAATTGCATCTACTGTAGACCTATTGTGGTGAATGCCAAGGTCCAGGTCCCTGCTTAGGCTGGAGTTGATTCTGGCCATGACTAACCCCTCAAGGTACTTCATCACTATAGAACTCTTTTGGAAGAGGACAGCGAGGCTTTGAGAAGAAGTGCGGTGGCGGCCATTTTCAAATTGCTTCTCAGATCGGAGTTCTGAGAGGCGGAACTGCGCAGGTGCATGAAGGAGGCCTGGGAAGGAGGGAAGATATAAAAAGGAGAGAAAGAGTGAGGTAGTTCTCTTTTGGAAGAGGACAGCGAGGCTTTGAGAAGAAGTGCGGCGGCGGCCATTTTCAAATTGCTTCTCAGATCGGAGTTCTGAGAGGCGGGACTGCGCAGGCGTGTGAAGGAGGCCTGGGAAGGAGGGAAGATATAAAAAGAACGCAGCCTTAAGCAGCGGGCAGCTTCATTTGTGGGTAGCGGAGTGGGCCGGGAGCAGAGTGTAGGGCTTGGGCTCAGAGGGCTTAGGCGGAAGAGGGCACAGTAGGCTTATCTTTTAGTTCTCCTTGTTATTTTCAGTTATTCGGGAAGTATGAGTGTGAGGGCAGCTTGTTGTTCTCGGTGTCGAATGTGGGAGATCCTGGAGTCTCCGAGCCTCCCGGATGTCCACATCTGCGCCAGATGCGCCGAACTGCAGCTCCTGAGGGACCGAGTTAGGGAACTGGAGCTGCAGCTCGATGACCTTCGCCTGGTCAGGGAGAGTGAGGAGGTGATAGAGAGGAGTTACAGGCAGGTGGTCACTCCGGGGCCACGGGAGGCAGATAGGTGGGTCACGGTCCGGAAGGGGAAGGGGCAGGTACTAGAGAGTACCCCAGTGGCTGTACCCCTTGACAATAAGTACTCATGTTTGAGTACTGTTGGGGGGGACAGCCTACCTGGAGGAAGTGACAGTGGCCGGGCCTCCGGCACAGAGGACAGTCCTGTAGCTCAGAAGGGTAGGGATAGAAGAAAGAGGACCATAGTAATAGGGGACTCGATAGTCAGGGGTTCAGACAGGTGGTTCTGTGGAGGTGATCGGGAGTCCCGGATGGTAGTTTGCCTCCCTGGTGCCAGGGTCCGGGGCGTTTCTGATCACGTCCAAGATATCCTGAAGTGGGAGGGTGAGGAGCCAGAGGTCGTGGTACATGTAGGTACCAATGACATAGGTAGGAAAGGGGAAGAGGTCCTGAAACGAGAGTATAGGAAGTTAGGAAGGCAGTTAAGAAGAAAGACCACAAAGGTAGTAATCTCGGGATAACTGCCTGTGCCACGCGACAGTGAGAGTAGGAATGGAATTAGGTGGAGGATGAATGCGTGGCTGAGGGATTGGAGCAGGGGGCAGGGATTCAATCTACCTATTATATTATGTGATTAAGTTTCTGGATCATTGGGACCTCTTCTGGGGCAGGCATGACCTGTTCAAGAAGGACGGGTTACACTTGAATCCTGGGGGGACCAATATCCTAGTGGGGAGGTTTGCTAGGGCTACAGGGCAGACTTTAAACTAGAAAGATGGGAGGGTGGAAATCAATTTGAGGAAACTATGGGAGAGGAGGTTAGTTCACCAGTAGAGCAAGTAAGTAGACAGTGTGTGAGGGAGGAAAGGCAGGTGATGGAGAAGGGATGCACTCAGCCCGAAGATGTAGGGGAGAAGAAAGAAAAGGATAATAAATTTGAATGCATTGAAAAGAGAGGAGGAGGTGGAGAGTATCTTAAATGTATCTATTTTAATGCTAGGAGCATTGTAAGAAAGGTGGATGAGCTTAAAGCGTGGATTGATACCTGGAATTGTGATGTTGTAGCTGTTAGTGAGACGTGGTTGTGGGAGGGGTGTGATTGGCAACTAAATATTCCTGGATTTAGTTGCTTCAGGTGTGATAGAGTAGGAGGGGCCAGAGGAGGAGGTGTTGCATTGCTTGTCCGAGAAAATCTTATGGCGGTGCTTTGGAAGGATAGATTAGAGAGCTCCTCTAGGGAGACTATTTGGGTGGAATTGAGGAATGGGAAAGGTGTAGTAACACTGATAGGAGTGTATTATAGGCCACCTAATGGGGAGCGTGAGTTGGAAGAGCAAATGTGTAAGGAGATAGCAGATATTTGTAGTAAACACAAGGTGGTGATTGTGGGAGATTTTAATTTTCCACACATAGATTGGGAAGCTCATTCTGTAAAAGGGCTGGATGGTTTCGAGTTTGTGAAATGTGTGCAGGATAGTTTTTTGCAACAATACATAGAAGTACCAACTAGAGATGGGGCAGTGTTGGATCTCCTGTTAGGGAATGCGATAGGTCAGCTGACAGATGTATGTGTTGGGGAGCACTTCGGGTCCAGTGATCACAATAGCATTAGCTTCAATATAATTATGGAGAAGGACAGGACTGGACCTAGAGTTGAGATTTTTGATTAGAGAAAGGCTAACTTTGAGGAGATGTGCAGGGATTTAGAGAGAGTGGATTGGGTCAAGTTGTTTTATGGGAAGGATGTAATAGAGAAATGGAGGTCATTTAAGGGTGAAATTATGAGGGTACAGAATCTTTATGTTCCTGTTCGGTTGAGAGGAAAGGTTAAAGGTTTGAAAGTGCCATGGTTTTCAAGGGATATTAGAAACTTGGTTCGAAAAAAGAGGGATGTCTACAATAGATATAGGCAGCATGGAGTAAAGGAATTGCTCGAGGAATATAAAGAATGTAAAAGGAATCTTAAGAAAGAGATTAGAAAAGCTAAAAGAAGTTACGAGTTTGGTTTGGCAAATAAGGTGGAAGTAAATCCGAAAGGCTTCTACAGTTATATTAAAAGCAAGAGGATAGTGAGGGATAAAATTGGTCCCTTAGAGAATCAGGGTGGTCAGCTATGTGTGGAGCCGAGGGAGATGGGAGAGATTTTGAACGATTTCTTCTCTTCGGTATTCACTAAGGAGAAGAATATTGAATGGTGTAAGGTGTGGGAAACGAGTAAGGATGTTATAGAACCTATGACAATTAAAGAGGTGGAAGTACTGACGCTTTTAAGAAATTTAAAAGTGGCTAAATCTCCGGGTCCTGACAGGATATTCCCCAGGACCTTGAGGGAAGTTTGTGTAGAGATAGCAGGAGCTCTGACGGAGATCTTTCAGATGTCATTAGAAACGGGGATTGTGCCGGAGGATTGGCGTATTGCTCATGTGGTTCCATTGTTTAAAAAGGGTTCTAGAAGTATGCCTGGCAATTATAGACCTGTCAGTTTGACATCAGTGGTGGGTAAATTAATGGAAAGTATTCTTAGAGATAGTATTTATAATTATCTGGATAGACATGATCTGATTAGGAGTAGCCAGCATGGATTTGTGTGTGGAAGGTCATGTTTGACAAACCTTATTGAATTTTTTGAAGTAGTTACAAGGAATGTTGATGAGGGTAAGGCAGTGGATGTAATCTATATGGACTTCAGCAAGGCCTTTGACAAAGTTCCACATGGAAGGTTAGTTAAGAAGGTTCAGTCGTTAGGTATTAATGCTGGAGTAATAAAATGGATTCAACAGTGGCTAGATGGGAGATGCCAGAGAGTAGTGGTGGATAATTGTTTATCGGGATGGAGGCCGGTGACTAGCGGGGTGCCTGATCTGTTTTGGGCCCAATGTTGTTTGTAATATACATAAATGATCTGGATGATGGGGTGGTAAATTGGATTAGTAAGTATGCTGATGATACTAAGGTAGAAGGTGTTGTGGATAACGAGGTGGGTTTTCAAAGCTTGCAGGGAGATTTATGCCGGTTAGAAGAATGGGCTGAATGTTGGCAGATGGAGTTTAATGCTGAGAAGTGTGAGGTTCTACATTTTGGCAGGAATAATCCAAATAGAACATACAGGGTAAATGGTAGGGCATTGAGGAATGCAGTGGAACAGAGAGATCTAGGAATAACAGTGCATAGTTCCCTGAAGGTGGAGTCTCATGTAGATAGGGTAGTGAAGAAGGCTTTTGGAATGCATTGAGTACAGAAGTTGGGATGTAATGCTAAAATTGTACAAGGCATTGGTAAGGCCAAATTTGGAATATTGTGTACAGTTCTGGTCACCGAATTATAGGAAAGCTATCAATAAATTAGAGAGAGTGCAGAGACAATTTACTAGGATGTTACCTGGGTTTCAGCACTTAAGTTACAGAGAGAGGTTGAACAAGTTAGGTCTCTATTCATTGGAGCGTAGAAGGTTGAGGGGGGATTTGATCGAGGTATTTAAAATTTTGAGAGGGATAGATAGAGTTGACGTGAATAGGCTGTTTCCATTGAGAGTAGGGGAGATTCAAACGAGAGGACATGATTTGAGAGTTAGGGGGCAAAAGTTTAAGGAAAACACGAGGGGGTATTTCTTTACTCAGAGAGTGATAGCTGTGTGGAATGAGCTTCCTGTAGAAGTAGTAGAGGCCAGTTCAGTTGTGTCATTTAAGGTAAAATTGGATAGGTATATGGACAGGAAAGGAGTGGAGGGTTACGGGCTGAGTGCGAGTAGGTGGGACTAGGTGAGATTAAGAGTTCGGCACGGACTAGGAGGGCCGGAATGGCCTGTTTCCGCGCTGTGATTGTTATATGGTTATATGGTTAACTGAGTGCAACTGGACAGTCGTCATTTAAATTTCAAAGTTAATTTATTATCGGAGTACATACAGTGCCTTGTAAAAGGCCTCAAACCTTTCGATCACATAACTGAGTATTACAACCAGGGATTTTGATCAATTTAACTGAACATTTTATTTGTTAATCACATGCTCCTTTTTTCAAACAAGAGAAAAATCTGTAAAGTGTCAAAAGTTTAAGACTGAAATGTCAAAAGAATTCATCCTCCTTTGCTCAGTGCTCAGTGAACCATCAGTCACAGCTATCACAGCCAGTATCTTTTTGGATAAGTCTGTATTAACAGTAGGATGTGATGGAGCAAGGTTTGCTCATTCCTCTGTGCACATTTCTCAAGCTGTACCAGGTTAGTTGGGGCGAGGTGCTGGACAGGAATCTGGAAGTTTTGCTAGAGATGTTGAATCGAGTTAAAGTCAGGACTCTGACTGGGCCACTGAAGGACATCAATTGTCTTCATTTGAAGCCACTCCATGGTTGCTCTGGCAGTGTGTTTTGGGTTATGTTACATATTCACAGGAGCTGTTGTTTCACGACTCCACCTCAGGTTAGATCTTAAATTTATACAACAAATTTTGGGGAATAGCCAATAGCTAAACACACCTGGTTGTGGATTTCATGAAGCACTTGTTAAGTATCAGCAAGTCTACCAATGTTTCCGCGTGATACACAGAATTAGAATTGCGTGTCTACAGTCAGTTCAATTATTAGCTAGACAATAATGTCTGGCTTTTGTTAGCTCACACAAGCATGGAAGCATCTGCCTCTTATCCCATCACCCTCAAGATCCAGAACTTCAGCAATATCTATGTAACGTTCTCGCTCGGGTGTGAAGTAACGCCGAGGTAAACGTCGAGATAAACCAGAATCAATGCAAACGAGACCGCAGTAAGATTAACCATTTACTGTTCACTCTTCACATTAACGCATGGTGAAAACTGTTGAAAAACAATACAGGATTGGTACAGTGTTTGTTTCCTTCTAAATATCACATTTACATTGTGAATACTTGCAAAGGTAAAACTACGATAACTACATTACGTTAAAGTGCAGCATACAGTCAGAATCTAGCTGCTCCATTGGCTGCTTTAGATACACTTCAATACAAACTATCCCGACTCTTTAACTGACGAAAAGGTAAACCTTACCGACCGTCGTTACTTTTAACAGAATCGGCGTTAACATTCTAACTCAAAATACCGATTATCTAATGACTTACAGCGTTGCTTTCACTGTGTCTTTGGTGCATAGAGAGACCCTAGTCAGCGTTATGGTGGCACATGTGAGTGACCCCCACCCTTGCGTGAATCTCAAACCGGTAATTCCCCACAAGACGCGGCGAACCCGGATGTGACGTCATCGCAGCCGCAATGTATTACAGACAAATCAATTGATTTAAACAATCCTAACTTTAACTAAAAAATGCTAACAAATTACTACGCGAAAATATTATAAACTAAATAACTGCCATAAAGGCAGCACAATCTAGCTAGTCAAGTTTGTACACCATTTCATCACTGAACACCATTCTGTCCCTCAGCCGCAGACTCCACACTCGGTGATCCGTGTGCAAACCACACCGTGCTGGATCAGTCCTGGAGGAGCACGAATTGTTACAACACTGAGTGTACCCATGGACAATGGATGGGTGATGGAAATCTTGAAGTGGGATGGTACAGATTTAACAGGTAAAGTGAGGAGATAATCACTGAGAAACTGGACACAGAAGGGGAATGTAAACAGGGAAACAAGGGGTGTGTGAATGGGAAATACAGGGAGACCGGGATCATCAGTGACTACACTGAGATGGGGAGTAAATACAGGGAGAGGGGAGATCCCACATTCTCGGGGTAGAGAAAAGGGGGAGGTAGAACAGAGAAGAAAACCCCAGGATTGGGGGTTTCTTTGGTGAGTCCAATTTGCCATGTCTCTCTGTTTGAATAACCCCCCTCAATTCAGAGACTGATTCTCTGATTGTTGTTTCAGTTCTGGAGGATGGAAGATTCCCGAGACAGTCTTACCAGAGGATCGCTGCTCTGGAGTGATTCCAAGCTGGTTAAACGGTAGGCTGAGAGTTTGCATCATTGGGGTACGGTTATTTAGGAGAGTGTCTCACCAATGACCGAGGGATCGGGTAAATTTAAAGTGTTTATAAACATCATTCCAGGTTCCCATCCCAACGTGGGAGAGGGGGAGGTGACCCGCACCGCATGTTTCCCCTGGAGTGATTACACTTGTTACTGGAGTCGGGAGATCGGGGTGAAAAACTGCTCCAGTTTCTTTGTGTATCATCTGAAGCCGACACCCTGCTCCAGCGCTGTGTACTGTACAGGTAGGTCACCGTTCCCCAGTCACACTGGAAACTGGGTGGAGTGGGCAATTTGTTGTGAAAATGTGTGCAGTGGGGAATTTCTGGAATGTCCTGAGTGACCACAGTGCACAATGAGCTGAGATTTCCAGGCCGTTTCCTGCTGTGGTCAAACCATCTCCTGGAGTGGGAGAGGGTGGGATTGAAAAGAAAGTGAAAGAGTGGTGCGACAGACTGGAGAGTGAAACAGCGGTGGAAAGCGAGGATAGGGTCATAGGGAGAGACCGAGGGGAGAGGGATGCAGAGAGACCAAGGGGTGGGATGTGTAGAGAAGGACCGCATGTTGAGTGACATGGAGGGAGAGCAAGCAGGGAGGAAGGGAGTCAGAGACCGACTGAGGAGGGAGTGAGTGAGAGAGAGTGACTGAGTGCGGGAGGAATGAATAGAAAGACCGAAAGAGGAGGGAGGGAGTGAGGGACTGAAGGGGCAGAGTGGTAGGGAGGAAGCAAATGGGTGTTGAGGAGAGTTTGGGAGAGATTAAGGGGGTTGTTTGGTAAGGAAAGATAGATAGTGAGAGAGAGGGATGTACAGACTGAGGGGAGATGGAAATTACCAGCAATTGAGACAGACCAAAAACAGAGCGTTGTTACTTTGTTGTTATATCCCCAGACCGCCCAGCACACTTGTGTATCTGTCTTCCAATTTCTGTCCTGAACCCCTGCCTCTAACATCCTTTCTGAATCAGAATCAGGTTCAATATGACTGGCACATGTCATGAAATTTGTAGTTATGTGACAGCAGTACATTGTGATAAATAACAATAAAACCCTGCAAGTTACAATAGATATATAGTATATGCAAAAGGTTAAGTTAGATATGTAGAGCAGAAAGAGAAAGAAACAGTAGTGAATTGGTGTGCATGTCCTTTGAAAAATCTGATGGCAGTGTGGAAGGAAGTGTTCTAAATAATTGAGTGTGTGTCTTCAGGCTGCTGTACGTGAACCTTGATTTTTGCATGTCTTGGGTATTAGAGATACTTGATAATTGGCGCTGCCTTTTGAGGCATCCCACTTGGAAGATGTACTGGATGCCGAGGAGGCTACTTCCCACGATGGAGCTGATTTCATAACTTTCTGCAGCTTATTTTTGCCTCCAACGCCCCTCCCTGAATACCAGAGAGGAATGCAACCAGCTAGAGTACTCCCTATGGTACATCTGAAGTATCTCCCCATTCAGAAAATGATGGCTGTGCCCTGTGGGCTTCCTCTCTTCCCCTATCCCACTCGCATCGCTGACAGGTAGCAATGTACTCTGTTTTAGTATTCTGTTCTGCTTCAGTGACCCAGTTTCAGTATGACCTCCCGTGCGGTCTGTGTTTGAGTGTGCAAGTTCTCACTGTGATCATCTGGGTTTACTCCCACCACACAAAGGTGTGCAGGTTAGTTGGCTGCTGTCAAATGTTCCAGAGACTGGGTCAATGACAGGAGAAATCAAAGGAAAGTGTCAGAGTGAACAAGCTGGGGGAATATATGGGAAGGAACCGAGGTGGGTAAATGGGAATGATGGGATTTGCCCCCCAGAAGCTGCCATGGACCTGATGGGTGTAAGGCCATCGTTGTTGTAATAAGTAGATGATGGGAGGGTGATGAAGCTGAGTTAAGGGACGTTGTTATTGGTCAAAGAGTAAATGGAAAATTATTGCTCTTCTGGTGTTGGGGAGGTTGGAGGACACGACCTGAACTTCACCTTAACACTGAACATCATTCTGTCCCTCACTTGCAGACTACGCACTCAGTGATCCGTGTGTGACCCACACCGTCCTGGATCAGCCCTGGAGGAGCACGAATTGTTTCAGCACTGAGTGTACCCATGGACAATGGATGGGTGATGGAAATCTTGCTGTGGGATGGTACAGATTTAACAGGTAAAGTGAGGAGATAATCACTGAGAAACTGGACACAGAAGGGGAATGTAAACAGGGGAACAAGGGGTGTGTGAATGGGAAATGCAGGGAGACCGGGATCATCAGTAACTACACTGAGATGGGGAGTAAATACAGGGAGAGGGGAGATCCCACATTCTCGGGGTAGAGAAAAGGGGGAGGTAGAACAGAGAAGAAAACCCCAGGATTGGGGGTTTCTTTGGTGAGTCCAATTTGCCATGTCTCTCTGTTTGAATAACCCCCCTCAATTCAGAGACTGATTCTCTGATTGTTGTTTCAGTTCTGGAGGATGGAAGATTCCCGAGACAGTCTTACCAGAGGATCGCTGCTCTGGAGTGATTCCAAGCTGGTTAAACGGTAGGCTGAGAGTTTGCATCATTGGGGTACGGTTATTTTAGGAGAGTGTCTCACCAATGACCGAGGGATCGGGTAAATTTAAAGTGTTTATAAACATCATTCCAGGTTCCCATCCCAACGTGGGAGAGGGGGAGGTGACCCGCACCGCATGTTTCCCCTGGAGTGATTACACTTGTTACTGGAGTCGGGAGATCGGGGTGAAAAACTGCTCCAGTTTCTTTGTGTATCATCTGAAGCCGACACCCTGCTCCAGCGCTGTGTACTGTACAGGTAGGTCACCGTTCCCCAGTCACACTGGAAACTGGGTGGAGTGGGCAATTTGTTGTGAAAATGTGTGCAGTGGGGAATTTCTGGAATGTCCTGAGTGACCACAGTGCACAATGAGCTGAGGTTTCCAGGCCGTTTCCTGCTGTGGTCAAACCATCTCCTGGAGTGGGAGAGGGTGGGATTGAAAAGAAAGTGAAAGAGTGGTGCGACAGACTGGAGAGTGAAACAGCGGTGGAAAGCGAGGATAGGGTCATAGGGAGAGACCGAGGGGAGAGGGATGCAGAGAGACCAAGGGGTGGGATGTGTAGAGAAGGACCGCATGTTGAGTGACATGGAGGGAGAGCAAGCAGGGAGGAAGGGAGTCAGAGACCGACTGAGGAGGGAGTGAGTGAGAGAGAGTGACTGAGTGCGGGAGGAATGAATAGAAAGACCGAAAGAGGAGGGAGGGAGTGAGGGACTGAAGGGGCAGAGTGGTAGGGAGGAAGCAAATGGGTGTTGAGGAGAGTTTGGGAGAGATTAAGGGGGTTGTTTGGTAGGGAAAGATAGATAGTGAGAGAGAGGGATGTACAGACTGAGGGGAGATGGAAATTACCAGCAATTGAGACAGACCAAAAACAGAGCGTTGTTACTTTGTTGTAATATCCCCAGACCGCCCAGCACACTTGTGTATCTGTCTTCCAATTTCTGTCCTGAACCCCTGCCTCTAACATCCTTTCTGAATCAGAATCAGGTTCAATATGACTGGCACATGTCATGAAATTTGTAGTTATGCGACAGCAGTACATTGTGATAAATAACAATAAAACCCTGCAAGTTACAATAGATATATAGTATATGCAAAAGGTTAAGTTACCGGTAGATAAGTAGAGCAGAAAGAGAAAGAAACAGTAGTGAATTGGTGTGCATGTCCTTTGAAAAATCTGATGGCAGTGTGGAAGGAAGTGTTCTAAATAATTGAGTGTGTGTCTTCAGGCTGCTGTACCTCCATCTTAATTTTTGCATGTCTTGGGTATTAGAGATACTTGATAATTGACGCTGCCTTTTGAGGCATCCCACTTGGAAGATGTACTGGATGCCGAGGAGGCTACTTCCCACGATGGAGCTGATTTCATAACTTTCTGCAGCTTATTTTTGCCTCCAACGCCCCTCCCTGAATACCAGAGAGGAATGCAACCAGCTAGAGTACTCCCTATGGTACATCTGAAGTATCTCCCCATTCAGAAAATGATGGCTGTGCCCTGTGGGCTTCCTCTCTTCCCCTATCCCACTCGCATCGCTGACAGGTAGCAATGTACTCTGTTTTAGTATTCTGTTCTGCTTCAGTGACCCAGTTTCAGTATGACCTCCCGTGCGGTCTGTGTTTGAGTGTGCAAGTTCTCACTGTGATCATCTGGGTTTACTCCCACCACACAAAGGTGTGCAGGTTAGTTGGCTGCTGTCAAATGTTCCAGAGACTGGGTCAATGACAGGAGAAATCAAAGGAAAGTGTCAGAGTGAACAAGCTGGGGGAATATATGGGAAGGAACCGAGGTGGCAATGATGGGATTTGCCCCCCAGAAGCTGCCATGGACCTGATGGGTGTAAGGCCATCGTTGATGT
The DNA here is from genome assembly GCF_048418815.1 of Hemitrygon akajei. Taxonomy (NCBI): domain Eukaryota; kingdom Metazoa; phylum Chordata; class Chondrichthyes; order Myliobatiformes; family Dasyatidae; genus Hemitrygon; species Hemitrygon akajei. The sequence goes on from NW_027331949.1 coordinate 185,916, forward strand.
AATAAGTAGATGATGGGAGGGTGATGAAGCTGAGTTAAGGGACGTTGTTATTGGTCAAAGAGTAAATGGAAAATTATTGCTCTTCTGGTGTTGGGGAGGTTGGGGGACACGACCTGAACTTCACCTTAACACTGAACATCATTCTGTCCCTCACCTGCAGACTATGCACGCAGTGATCCGTGTGTGACCCACACCGTCCTGGATCAGCCCTGGAGGAGCACGAATTGTTTCAGCACTGAGTGTACCCATGGACAATGGATGGGTGATGGAAATCTTGCTGTGGGATGGTACAGATTTAACAGGTAAAGTGAGGAGATAATCACTGAGAAACTGGACACAGAAGGGGAATGTAAACAGGGGAACAAGGGGTGTGTGAATGGGAAATGCAGGGTGACCGGGATCATCAGTGACTACACTGAGATGGGGAGTAAATACAGGGAGAGGGGAGATCCCACATTCTCAGGGTAGAACAGAGAAGAAAACGCCAGGATTGGGGATTTCTTTGGGTGAGTCCAATTTGCCATGTCTCTCTGTTTGAATAACCCCCCTCAGTTCAGAGACTGATTCTCTGATTGTTGTTTCAGTTCTGGAGGATGGAAGATTCCCGAGACAGTCTTACCAGAGGATCGCTGCTCTGGAGTGATTCCAAGCTGGTTAAACGGTAGGCTGAGAGTTTGCATCATTGGGGTACGGTTATTTTAGGAGAGTGTCTCACCAATGACCGAGGGATCGGGTAAATTTAAAGTGTTTATAAACATCATTCCAGGTTCCCATCCCAACGTGGGAGAGGGGGAGGTGACCAGGACCGTCTGTTTCCCCTGGAGTGATTACACTTGTTACTGGAGTCGGGAGATCGGGGTGAAAAACTGCTCCAGTTTCTTTGTGTATCATCTGAAGCCGACACCCTGCTCCAGCGCTGTGTACTGTACAGGTAGGTCACCGTTCCCCAGTCACACTGGAAACTGGGAGTGGGCAATTTCTGTCAATCAGCCAATGCTCTAACGATATTAGTAACTTTCCTATAACATGATGGGCTCTTAACCTGGTAAGCTGCCTCCTGTGTGGCACCTTGTCAAAGGCCTTCTGAAAGTCCAAATATACAACATCCACGGGATCCCCTTAATCTTTCCGACTTGTAATCTTCTCAAAGAATTCCAACAGGTTTGTCAGGCAGGATTTTCCTTGAAGGAAACCATGCTGTCTTTGCGCTATCTTGTCCTGTGTCACCAAATATTCCATCAGCTCCTCCTTAACAGTTGACTCAAACATCTTCCCAACCACTGAAGTCAGGCCAACTGGTCTATAATTTCCTTTCTGCTGCCTTCCTCCTTTCTTAAAGAGCAGAACAATAATTGCAATTTTCCAGTCTTCTGGCACTATGCCGGAGTCCAATGATATTTGAAAGATCATTTCCAATGCCACTACAAGCTCTAAAGCTACCTCTTTCAGAACCCTAGGGTGCAGTTCATCTGGTCTGAGCGACTTATGTACCTTAGTATCTTTTGTCTTTTTGAGCACCTTCTCTCTTGTAATAATAACTGCACCCACTTCTCTTCCTTCACGCACTACAACATCAGTCATACTGCTAGTGTCTTCCCTAGTGAAGACTAATGCAACATACTGATTTAGTTTATTAGCCAGCTCCTTGTACACCATTATTATTTCTCCTGCCTCATTTTCTTGTGGTCCTATATCCACTCTCAGTTCGCTTATATTTTTAACATACTTCAAAAAACTTTTACTTTCCACTTTGCTATTATTTCCCAGCTTCCTTTCATATTTCCTCTTTTCTCTTCTAATGATTATTTTAGTCGCTGTCTGCAGGTTTTTAAAAACCTCCCAATCCTCTATCTTCCCACTAATTTTTGCTTTGTTGTATGCCCTTTCCTTTGCTTTTAGAATAGTTTGTACTTCCCTTGTCAGCCACAGTTGTACTATTTTTGCCATTTCTGGAATCCATATGCCCTTCATCTTCCCTGCCAGCAGCTCCTTCCAATTTACTTTCGCCAATTCCTTTCCCATACCACTGAAATTTCACTTACTCCCCTATAATACTGCTTTTTACTTTCTCCCTATCAAATTTCAAATTGAACTCAATCATATTGTGGTCACTGGTTCTGAAGGGTTCTTTTACCTGAAGCTCCCTAATTGCCGGCAGTTCATTACTTAACACCCATAGCAAACTGCTCTAAAAAGCTCATATCTTAGGCATTCAACAAACTCACTCTCTTGAGATCCATTACCAACTTGATTTTCCCAATTGACCTGCATGTTAAAATCTCTCATGACTACCATAACATTGCCCATTTAACTCGACTTTTTTATTTCTTGTTGTAATCTGTGGTCCACCTTGCAGCCACTGCTGGGAGGCCTGTATATAACTGCCATCAATGTTTTTTTTTACCCCTGCAGTTTCTTAATGCAAACCACAGGGATTCAACAGCTTCCAATCCTAACTTACATCTTTCTACTGATTTGATGCCATTCTTCATCTCTAGAGCCACACCACCACACCCTCTGGTGAACTACCTGTTACTCCAATGCAACATGTAACCTTGGACACTCAGCTCCCAACTACAACATTGGCCACGATTCAGTGATGGCCACAACATCATACCTCACAATCTGTAATAGTGCAACAAGATGATCCAGCTTATTTTCTTTTACTACGCAAAAACCGTTTTCCAAACCGTTGCCTGGTCTGTGGTCAAACCATCTATGGTGTGGGGGAGGGTGGGATTGTTAAGACTGTGAGGGAGTTGTGGGCATGAGGGAAGAGGGAAACGGTACTGGATCACGGCGAGTGGCACGTAGGGAGAGATGAAGGGGTGTAGGACGTAGACAGACTGAGATGTGAGGAACGTAGTGAGGGACCAAAAGGTGAGGGATATAGTGCGGGTCTGAGGTCAGATGCAGAGGGGTAGACCTGGGGGAGAGGGAGATATGAACAAAGTGAGGGGAGAAGGTGATCGAGTCAAAGGAGAGATGGAGGCAGAGAGGGATAGAATAAAGAATGGAAAGTGTGAAATGGAGGGGGTGGAGAAATGGGAAGGAGGGATGGTAGAGAGAATGTTTGCTTCATTAGAGAGAAGAGTAGGAGTGACAGTGGAAAGGGAGGTGTGGTGAGTGCTAGGGAAGAGCTGTAGTGTGTGAATGGAGGAAAATCATGAGTGTGAAGAAGGATTGGCTGGATGTGGTGTGAGATGTGAGAATGGAGGAGATTGGAGATTAGGGAGAGGGGTAAGGACTGCATTCCAGGAGAGGGTAATGTTGGAGACGAGAGGTAATAATTGGAAATGAGAGTGAGAGGGATGGTGTTGGTTTCACCACAGACCTAGACTCCCATTCCCTGAACTCCTGTCCTATTCTGATGATCTATTTCAGTGTTTCCACACTTCCCGCTCTCTCTGTTCCTTCATTACAGACCCAGAGATTTTCACAATGGAGCAACTGGAAGTATCATCGACTGAAGGGTCCACCCAGGAATCGTCCACTGTCCCAAACAGAGAGACATCCTTAGGTACCAAGTCTTGTGTCTGTTGGGGTCATGCGATCTCTGTCTCTGTGGCCCATTCTCCCCCTCTCTCTCTCATTGCTCTTGTTTGAGAACAAAGATGAGGTGAAAATTCTTCAGTTAGAGTGTGATGAATCAGTGAATTTTTTGCCAAGTCACCGGGCATATTTAAAGTAGAGGTTGATTGGTCCTTGCTTAGTAAGGGTGTCAGAGATTGCAGGGAGAAGGAGGGAGGATGGGGTTGAGGGGGATAATAAATCAGCCACAGTGACGTAGCAGAGCCCATTATTTGGGCCAAATGACCAAATTCTGCTCTTATGTGTTATGGCGTGAAATTATCAGCAACTGAGACAGGCCAGAAACCGAGCATTGTTTGTTTCTTATTTTCTCCTCCGAGCTGCCAGCAGGCTTCTGTATCTGCCTACCAGTACCTGCCCTACACCCCTGCCTCCTACATCCTCTCAGACTCAGAATCAGCTTTAATATCACTGGCATATGTCATGAAATCTGTCATTATGTGACAGCAGTACATTGCGATACACAATAATAAGATATTGTAAATACACAATAAATTCATATATTGTAAATGTAAGGTTTAGTTAAATAAGTCGGGTAAAAAGAAGAAAAAAACTATAGTGAGGTGGTGTTCATGAGTTCAATGTCCATTGAAAAATCTGATGGCAGAGAAGAAGGAGGTGTTCCTAAATCATTGAATGTGTGTCTTCAAGCTGCTGTACTTCCAGCTTGATTTTTGCAATGAGGAGAGATCACGTCCTGCGTGATAGAAGTCCCTAATAATGAATGCTCTGTTTTGAGATATCGCTCCTTGAAGATGCCCGGGATGATGAGGATGCTACTGCCCATGATAGAGCTGACTGAGTTTATAATTTTCTGCAGCTTATATTGATCCTCTGTTACCCCTCCCCGAGTACCAGACAGAATGCAGCCGGCGAGAGTACTCCCCGCATTACATCTGTAGAATCCCTCCATACAGAAAACGATGTCTCTCCCCTCTATGCTTCCTCTCTCCCTCTTCCCACTCCCATCCCTGACAAGGAGCCACATGCTCTGTTTTAGGATTCTGTTCTGCTTCAGTGACCCATTATCATTCCTGACATCTAGTGCTGCCTGTCTTGAGTTTGCAAGTTTTCCCTGTGATGGTGTGCGTATGCTCCCAAAGATGTGCAGCTTAACTGGCTGCTATCAAATGCTCCAGAGTTTGGATTAATAATAGGAGGAATCAAGGGAAGGTGTCAGAGTAAACAAACTGGGAATATATGGAAGAAAATGGTTTGGGTAGATGGGAATGATGGGATTGGTCTCTGGGGCTGCCATGGACCTGATGGGTGTAAGGCCATCATTGTTGTAGTAAGTAGATGATGGGAGGGTGATGAAGCTGAGTTAAGGGACGTTGTAATTGGTCGAAGAGTAAATGGGAGATTATTGGTTTTCTGGTGTTTGTGATGGTGGAGGTACAGATGGGGGAGGTTGAGGGACATGAGCTGAACTTTACATTAACACTGAACACCGTTCTATCCCTTGGCTGCAGACTATACACTCAGTGATACTACACCACCCTGGTGTAGATAGTGCAGATAGAGTAGGAAAAGGGGGAGAAGTGATGGTAAAGAGAATGTTTGTGTGAATAGAGAGCAGAGCAGGAGTGATAGTGGAGAGGGAAGGTGTGTAGAGTATCAGGAAAGAGCTGTAGTGTGTGAATGGAGGACAATAATGATCATGAAGAAAGAGTGGCTGGCTGTGGTGTGAGATGTGAGAATGGAGGAGATTGGAGATTAGGAAGACTGATAAGGACTGCATTCCAGGAGAGGGTAATGTTGGAGACGAGAGGTAATAATTGGAAATGAGAGTGAGAGGGATGGTGTTGGTTTCACCACAGACCTAGACTCCCATTCCCTGAACTCCTGTCCTATTCTGATTACCTATTTCAGTGTTTCCACACTTCCCTCTCTCTGTTCCTTCATTACAGACCCAGAGATTTCCACAACGGAACAACCAAAAGTATCATCGACAGAAGGGTCCACCCAGGAACCATCCACTGTCCCAAATAGAGAGACATCCTTAGGTACCAAGTCTTGTGTCTTATCCAAGAAGGACAGACCTACTGGGGAGAGGGATGTTGACTGCTTTGCCAGACTGTGTAATGTTGCTGGGGGAGAGGTGTGACCTGTCTAACTCTTGGTGTTTGTTACTGTAATCATGGTCTGGGCCTCTCGTTCTCTACAGACGTGGAGTTATACAGCAGGGGAATGAGGCTTTGGCCGAACTCATCCATGCTGACCACGATGTCTGAGTTAGACCTAGTTGCCTGCGTCTAAAATTACTCCTCTAAAATTTTCCTTTGCACGTACATGTTCTGATGACTTTTAATCATTGTAATTGTACCTACTGGGGAAAGGCATGAAACAAACCTGACAGACAAGTTCTTCACACACAGAGCAGTGCACATATGGGATGTTGCCAGAGTACGTCATTGAGACAGATACCATAAGAGCATTTAGAAAACATTTGCATGAATAAGTGGATTGTAAAGGTTATAGGGATGTTGACCATACGCGGGACAGTGAGACTAGTTCACGTCAGCACCTTGGATGGCATGGGCCTTTTTCAGTTATGCGTTACTCGATGAGTCTGTTCTCCTTGTGATCGTAAGTCTTTATTCCTTGTTAACACACTACACCCAATACCAGGAGCTCTCATCTTTTCAACCAATTACCTCCCTCTCCTCATCGAGTAAGACAGCACACAGAGTGATGCCAAGAGAGGGAGATGCGAGGAGAGGAGTTTGAGAGACAAGGGTAGGGGTATTAAAGAGCAAAGGAGAGTGGAGTGTGTGTATATTTCAGAGGACAGATTTGACCCGGACTTGAGCCTCCCGTTCCTGCCATTGATCTAAGGTAACTCTTGTTTATGACTTAACCGCTCCTTTGTATATCTTCTTATTGCAGATTCCCACCCAGACACAACTTGGGAACCCCAAGGATCAGCAACCAGCGAACTTGGTCCAGTTTTGTCCACCACCCCAGGAGGGTCTATAAGCTCAGGTCCATATTCCCAGTCGGACACCACTCGGGAACCCCAGGATTCAGCGACTGCAGAACCTGCTCGAGGTTTGTTCCACAGCCCAGTAGTGTCTGTGATCTCGGGTATTCATGAGGGGGGTCAGTAAACAGAATGGTCCTTCAGTCTTCCACATTCATCTGGGCTTTGCCTGAGACAAGTGACTAGTCGCAGAAGTTTTGGGAGGAAGAGTTGGTGAACAGGGACTGGCTGGTTTTGTTATCTTTTCAAATTGGACTTCTTTGTCAAATTGCTGTTCTGGTGGCAACCCATTTGAATTCTACTTCCCATTCCCATTCCAAGATGACTGACCACGGCATGCACTACTGACGTGATGAGACCACCCCCACATTCGAGGAGCAATACCTAATTTCCATCTAGGTAGCCTCCAACCTGATGGCGTGAATATTGACTTCTCTAACTTCCAGTAATTTCTGTTTCCTCCCACTTATCTCTATTTCCATTCCCATTCTGGCTCCCCTCTTAACCCTTCTCACCTCCTCACCTACCCATCTCCTCAGTCTGGTCCCCCCGCCATCCCTTTATTTCTTGATCCACTATCCTGCCTCATTGGATTACTCCTTCTTCAACCCTTTTACTCTTCCACATATACCTCCCAGCTTCTCACACCATCCCGCTTGCTCACGCTGACATCTTCTCACTCACCTGGCTTCACCTATCACCCACCTGCTAGTATACTTTCTACCTTTTTATTCTGGCTTCTGACCCCTTCCTTTCCAATCTTGATGAAGTGCCTTGGCCCAAAGTGTCGACTGTTTATTTCCCTCGACAGATTACGCCTGATCTGCTGAGCTCCTCTGTATTTTGTGTGTTGCTCTGCATTTCCAGCAGCTACAGAACATCTTGTCTTTATGAATAATTGTCTCTGTTGTGTTGTTTAAGGTCTGACAATCTCTCATGTCTCCATTACTTTGTTCCAGACCTGGAGACTTCAACACTGGAACAGTCTACAGGATTGTCTACTGGAGAACAGACCCAGAAACTGTCCTCTCTCCCAGCGGGAGACACATTCTCAAGTACGAAGTCTCATGTCGGTCTGTGTTCATTCTGTCTCTCTCACTCTGAGTCTGAACTTCTCATGGACCAGTTCCCCTACTGGATGTACAGTACATTTTGGGTAGGGGTGCAAATGATGTTGGGGGTTGGAGAGAGTAGGGCGGGAAGAATGAACACAAAAGGACAGAGTGACTGAGTGCATCACAGGAGGGAGGGGAAGAGTGATGGAGTTGAGGGGGGGGAGAATGGTCACAGAAGAAAAAGGGAAGATTGACAGTGAGGACATGCATGATGACTGATGAGGCATCGAAGTGGGATTGGAGTAATTCAGTATGTGGACAGAATGAACTTTGTGAAAACACACAGGAAAGAGATGGAGAGAGGTGGGATGCTGGAGTTAGAGGAATGTGGCAAGTGAAGAGAGAGTGATGACTGTGTAAGGAAAGTTGGCCAGAGAGATCAGTGGAAGTGGCACTCCTATTGGAGGGAATGAATGAGTGACTGACAAGACTGTGATGCAGACAGAGTAAATGCTGAGAGGGGGAGATGTGAGGAGAGGGATTTGAGAGATGCGTGTGGAGGTACTAAAGACCAAAGCAGAGGGCAGTGTGTGTGTTTCAGAGGACAGTCTTAAACTGAACTTGAGTCTCCTTTGCCCTGATGCTGAGTTTCTTCCTGATCTAACATAAAACTTGTTTACTACTTTACCCTTCCTTTGTATATCATCTTATTACAGATTCCCATTCGGACACCACTCAGAAACCCCTGAGAGCAGTAACAGGAAAGCCTGGTCTAGGTTATACCACTACCACTGGAGTGTTTGCAAGTGCAGGTATAGATACTAAATCAGATACCACTTGGGAATCTCATGAAACAATGATGGGAAACCCTGGTCTTGGTTTGACCACAAACACAGGAGGAGCTGCAAGCTGAAGAACAGATTCCCAGTCAGACACCATGCGGGAATCCCAGGGAGCAGCAAAGATAGAGCCTGGTCCAGGTTTGACCGTCACCCCAGCAGGATCTGTAAGCTCAGATATTTGTAATGGGGAAGCAATGAATGGAACAGTCTTTCCCTCCTTCAGTGCTCGATATTTATCTGGGCTTTGTCTGAGAGAAGTGTCTGGTTCCAAAAGTTTTGGAAGGGACAGTTCTTAAACAGGGATTAGATGGCTTTTGTTTCTTTTCAAATAAAAGACCTTTTTGTCAAATTGTTGTTTCGGTCTCCACTGACGAGAATTCTAATTCCTAATCCCATTCTGACGTGACTGTTCACAGCCTCCTCTACTGACAGGATGAGACCTTCCTCATTCTGGAGGAGCAGCACTGCAAAGAATATAAGAAAATAAGAAATAGCATGTAGAGTAGGCCATCTGGCCCATCGAGCCTGCTCCGCCATTCATTAAGATCATGGCTGATTTGATCATGGACTCACCTCCACTGACCTGCCTTTTCCCCATAACCCTTAATCCTCCTACACTGCAAAAAACTATCCAACCATTCAATGTGTTTTCTGAGGTGGCCTCCACTGCTGCATTGTGCAGAGAATTCCACAGATTCAACTCTGGAAAAAGCAGTTCCTCCTCATCTCCGTCCAAATCTACTCCCCCGAACCTTGAGGCTATCTCCCCCAATTCTCATCACATTTACCAGAGGAAACAACATTCCTGTCTCTATCTTTTCTATCCTTTTCACAATGTTATATGTTTCTATAAGATCTCCTCTCATTCTTCTGAATTCCAGCAAATGCAGTCCCAGGTGACTCAAACTCTCTTCATAGTCTAACCCTCTCATCTCTGGAATCAACCTAGTGAGCCTCCTCTGCACCACCACCTCCAAAGCCAGTATATCCTTCCTCAAGTAAGGAGACCAGAATTGCACACAGTACTCCAGGTGTGGCCTCACCAGTACCATGCACAGCTGCTGCATAACCTCCCTGATCTTAACTTCAATCCCTCTAGCAATGAAGGCCAACACTCCATTTATCTTCTTGATAGTCTGCTGCACCTGCAAACCATCCTTTTGTAATTCCTGCACAAGTGCTCCCAAGTCCCTCTGCACAGCAGCATGCTACAATTTTTGCCATTTATATAATAATCTGCTCTGTCATTTTTCCTTCCAAAGTGGATGACTTCACATTTATGAACATTACACTCCACCTGCGAGACCCTTGCCCACTCACTGAACCTGTCTCTCTGCAGACTCTCTGTATCTTCTGCATAGTTTGCTTTTTCACTCAATTTGGTATCATCAACATACTTAGAAACACTACACTTGGCCCTCTCTTCCAGATCGTTGCTGTACATTGTGAACAGTTGTGGGCACACTGCACACCATTGATTGCCAACAAGATTAACATCCATGTGGCCCAACTCTCTGTTTTCTATTAGTTAATTCTAATTAGTTAAACTAATTCTATTAGTTTTCTATTAGTTAATAGTTTTTTATTAGTCTATCCATGCTAATACATCATCCCCAACTCTATGTATCTTTATCTTATGGATAAGACTTTTATTTGGCACCTTATCGAATGCCTTCTAGAAATCCATGTAAATAATGTCCATCTGTTTCCCTCAATCCCCTGCGCTTATGTGCCCAGAGAACTCTAGTAAGACTGTCAAACAGGTCCTGGCTTTATTGAATCCATGCTCCGTCTGCCTGATGGATCCATTTATTTCCAGATGCTTTGCTATTTCTTCTTTAATGATAGCTTCAAGAATTTTCCCAACTACAGATGTAAAACTAACTGATCTATAGTTACCTTCCTTTTGCCTACATCCTTTTATGAACAGTGGCGTGATATTTGCCATCTTTCAATCTGCCGGGACCAGGCCAGAGTCTGGAGAATTTTGGTAAATTTTCACCAAAGCCTCCACTGTGACATTCATAGGGAGAAGCGCTGTCGACAATTTGGGCCGAGACCCTTCGTCAGGACTAACCGAAAGGAAAGATAGTAAGAGATTTGAAAGTAGTGGGGGGAGGGGGAAATGCGAAATGATAAGAGAAGACCGGAGGGGGTGAGATGAGGTTAAGAGCTGGAAAGGTGATTGGCGAAAGTGACACAGAGCTGGAGAAGGGAAAGGATCATGGGACGGGAGGCCTCAGGAGAAAGGAAGGGGGGGGGGGAGCACCAGAGGGAGATGGAGAACAGGCAAACAACTAAATATGTCAGGGATGGGGTAAGAAGGGGAGGAGGGGCATTAACGGAAGTTAGAGAAGTGAACATTGACATTTTTTCAGTGCCCTGGGATGCATTCCATCAGGACCAGAGGACTTTTCTATCTTCAGGCCCACAAGTTTGCTCAGCACTATCTCTTTAGTGATAGCTATTGTAACAAGTTCCACACCTCCCATTGCATCCATGACATCTCACTTTGGCATGTTAGGGATGTCCTGCTCCATGAGGAACGACACAAAATAGTCATTCAGAATTTCTATCATTTCCTCATTACGCACTGTCAATTCCCCCTTCTCATGATCCAAGGGACCCACATTCTCTTTTACCACCTTTTTCTGATTTAGATAATTATAAGAACTTATATTATCCGTTTTATATTTTGTACCAGTTTATTTTCATTATCTAACGTACCTTTCTTTACGGCTTAGTGGTTCTTTGTTGCTTTTTAAAGTTTTCCCAATCTTCCAGGTTATTTGCACCATTGGGGATAAACAGAGATTAAGAGGTGGAGAATTTCTTAAATGCATCTATTTTAATGCTAGGAGCATTGTAAGAAAGGTGGATGAGCTTAGAGCATCGATTGATACCTGGAAATATGATGTTGTATCTATTAATGAAACATGGTTGCAGGAGGGGCATGATTGGCAACTAAGTATTCCTGGATTTCGTTGCTTCAGGTGTGATAGAATCGGAGGGGCAAGAGGGGGAGGTGTTGCATTGCTTGTCAGAGAAAATATTACAGTAGTGCTCTGGCAGGATAGATTAGAGGGCTTGTCTAGGGAGGCTATTTGGGTGGAATTGAGGAATGGGAAAGGTGTAGTAACACTTATAGGGGTGTATTATAGATCACCTAATGGAGACCGAGAATTGGAGGAACAAATTTGTAAGGAGACAGCCGATATTTGTAGTAAGCACAAGGTTGTGATTGTGGGAAATTTTAATTTTCCACACATAGACTGGAGAGCCCATTCTGTAAAAGGGCTGGATGGTTTGGAGTTTGTAAAATGTGTGCAGGATAATTTTTTGCAGCAATACACAGATGTACCAATCAGAGAAGTGGCAGTGTTGGATCTCCTGGTAGGGAATGAGATGTGTCAGGTGATGGAGGTATGTGTTGGGGAGCACTTTGGGTCCAGTGATTACAATGTCATTAGTTTCAATATAATTATGGAGAAGGATAGGACTGGACCCAGGGTTGAGATTTTTGATTGGAGAAGGCTAACTTTGAGGAGATGCAGAAGGATTTAGAAGGAGTGGATTGGGACAATTTATTTTATGGGAAGGATATAATATAGAAATGGAGGAAATTTAAAGGTGAAATTTTGAGGGTACAGAATCTTTATGTTCCTGTCAGGTTGAAAGCAAAGATTAAAAGTTTGAGAGAGTCATGGTTTTCAAGGGATATTGGAAACTTGGTTCAGAAAAACGTAGACATCTGCAATAAATATAGGCAGCATGGAGTAGATGAAGTGCTCGAGGAATATAAAGGATGTAAAAAGAAATTAGAAAAGCTAAAAGACGATATGAGGTTGCTTTGGCAAGTAAGGCGAAAATAAACCCAAAGGGGTTCTGCAGTTGTATTAATAGCAAAAGGGTAGTGAGGGATAAAATTGGTCCCTTAGAGAATCAGAGTGGACCATTATATGTGGAGCCAAAAGAGATGGGGGAAATTTTGAACAATTCTTTGCTATTCACTCCTTGAATTGTGTAAGGTAAGGGAAACAAGAATGGTAGTTATGAAAACTATGATGATTTATGAAGAGTAAATACTGGTGATTTTAAAAGTCAATGTCTCCAGGTCCTGACAAGATATTCCCTAGGTCCTTGAATGAAGTTAGCGTAGAAGTAGCAGGGGCTCTAACAGAAATATTTCATATGTCATTAGAAATGGGAATAGTGCCGGAGGATTGGCATATTGCTCATGTGTTTCCATTGTTTAAAAAGGGTTCTAAGAGTAAACCTAGCAATTATCGGCCTGTAAGCTTGACATCAGGGGTGGGTAAATTAATGGAATGTGTTCTTAGAGATCGTGGATATAATTATCTGGATAGACAGGGTCTGATTAGGAACAGTCAGCATGGATTTGTGTGTGGAAGGTCATGTTTGACAAATCTTATTGAATTTTTTGAAGAGCTTACTAGGAAAGTTGACAAGGGTAACGCAGTGGATATTGTCTATATGGACTTTAGTAAGGCCTTTGACAAGGTTCCACACAGAAGGTTAGTTAGGAAGGTTCAATCGTTAGGTATTAATATTGAAGTGGTAAAATGAATTCAACAGTGGTTGGATGGGAGATGCCAGAGAGTAGTGGTGGATAACTGTTTGTCAGGTTGGAGGCCGGTGACTAGTGGTGTGCCTCGGGTATCTGTACTGGGTCCAATGTTGTTTGTCATGAACATTCATGATCTGGATGATGGGGTGGTAAATTGGATTAGTAAGTATGCAGATGGTACTAAGATAGATGGCGTTGTGGATAATGAAGTAGGTTTTCAAAGCTTGCAGAGAGATTTAGGCCAGTTAGTGGGCTGAAAGATGGCAGATGGAGTTTAATGTTGATAAGTGTGAGTTGCTACGTTTTGGGAGGACTAATCAAAATAGGACATACATGGTAAATGGTAGGGCACTGAGGAATGCAGTAGAACAGAGTGATCTATGAATAATAGTGCATAGTTCCCTGAAGGTGGAATCTCATGTGGATAGGGTGGTGAAGAAAGCTTTTGGTATGTTGGCCTTTATAAATCAGAACATTGAGTATAGGAGTTGGGTTGTAATGTTAAATCTGTACAAGGCATTAGTAAGGCCAAATTTGGAGTATTGTGTACAGTTCTGGTCACTGAATTAGAGGAAAGATGTCAACAAAATAAAGAGAGTACAGAGAAGATTTACTAGAATGTTACCTGGGTTTCAGCACCTAAGTTACAGGGAAAGGTTGAACAAGTTAGGTCTTTATTCTTTGGAGCGTAGAAGGTTGAGGGGGGACTTGACAGAGGTATTTAAAATTATGAGGGGAATAGAGTTGACATGGATAGGCTTTTTTCATTGAGAGTAGGGGAGATTCAAACAGGAGGACATGAGTTGAGAGTTAAGGGGCAAAAGATTAGGAGTAACACGAGGGGGAACTTCTTTACTCAGAGAGTGGTAGTTGTGTGGAATGAGCTTCCAGTAGAAGTGGTAGAGGCAAGTTCGATATTGTCATTTAAAAAAAAAATGGATAGGTATATGGACAGGAAAGGAATAGAGGGTTCCGGCCTGAGTGCAAGTAGGTGGGACTAGGTGAGAGTAAGAGTTCGGCTCGGACTAGAGGGGCCGAGGCGGCCTGTTTCTGTGCTTTAATTGTTATATGGTTACCACTACTCTTGGAGACCTGCATAAGCATTTTAGTTTGATACCTTCTTTTACATCCCTTGTTTTCTGAGGCTGGCTCTCCCCACTTTTGCTCTCCTTGTTTTTAACTGGAATATACTTTTGTTGAACAATCTCTTTGTTAGATAGAGATAGATAGATAGATAGATAGATACTTTATTCATCCCCATGGGGAAATTCAACTTTTTTCCAATGTCCCATACACTTGCTGTAGCAAAACTAATTACATACAATACTTAACTCAGTAAAAAAATATGATATGCATCTAAATCACCGTCTCAAAAAGCATTAATAGCTTTTTAAAAAAGTTCTTAAGTCCTGGAGGTAGAATTGTAAAGCCTAATGGCATTGGGGAGTATTGACCTCTTCATCCTGTCTGAGGAGCATTGCATCGATAGTAACCTGTCACTGAAACTGCTTCTCTGTCTCTGGATGGTGCTATGTAGAGGATGTTCAGAGTTATCCATAATTGACTGTAGCCTACTCAGCACCCTTCGCTCAGCTACCGATGTTAAACTCTCCAGTACTTTGCCCACGACAGAGCCCGCCTTCCTTACCAGCTTATTAAGACGTGAGGCGTCCCTCTTCTTAATGCTTCCTCCCCAACACGCCACCACAAAGAAGAGGGCGCTCTCCACAGCTGACCTATAGAACATCTTCAGCATCTCACTGCAGACATTGAATGATGCCAACCTTCTTAGGAAGTACATTCGACTCTGTGCCTTCCTGCACAAGGCATCTGTGTTGGCAGTCCAGTCAAGCTTCTCGTCTAACTGTACTCCCAGATACTTGTAGGTCTTAACCTGCTCCACACGTTCTCCATTAATGATCACTGGCTCCATATGGGGCCTAGATCTCCTAAAGTCCACCACCATCTCCTTGGTCTTGGTGATATTGAGACGCAGGTAGTTTGAGTTGCACCATATCACAAAGTCCTGTATCAGTTTCCTATACTCCTCCTCCTGTCCATTCCTGACACACCCCACTATGGCCGTGTCATCAGCGAACTTCTGCACATGGCAGGACTCTGAGTTATATTGGAAGTCTTCCACTGTTCCTCAACTGTCCCACCATGTAGCCAGTGTTCCCAGTCTACACTAGCCAAATCCTCCCTCATCCCATTGTAGTCTCCAATATTTAGGCATAATACACTGGCTTTACATCAGACTATTACACCCTCCATTTCTGTGAGAACTCAGTCATACTGTGAGCAGCCTCTCCAAGAGGTTCCCTAACTACAAGATCACTAACTTTACTTGTCTCATTGCACAGGACCAGATCTAAGGTAGCACGTTCCATTGTAGGTTCAGTATAATGCTCATCAAGAAAGCTGTTCTATGATGTCTTCCTCAAGTCTGCCTCAACCAATTTGATTCACCCAATCTGTGTGCAAGTTAGTGCACCATGATAGCTGCTGTTCACTTCTTACATGCCTCGAATATTTCTCTGTTTAATTGTCTGTGCCACTCTAGTATTACTACTTGGTGGCTGAAAGATAACTCCCATGTGATATTTTCCCTTTACTATTCCTAATGTCTCCAGATGGATTGAACTGTCTGCTCCTTAGATCTTATATTATCTCTCACTATCGCCCTCATCTGATCTTTAATTGAGAATGCTACCCACCTCCCTTACCTTCCTGCCTCTCCTTCTGTATTACACGTTGGGCTTTGTATATTTAATTCTTAATCCTTTCCACCCTGGAAATGAGTCTCTGTCATGGACACTAAATCTTACCACTTTGTACTGATTTGTGCCACAGGTACACTGATCTTGTTTCCAATACTACAGGCATGCAGATAAAGAGCCCTTATACTCATTGTGTTTTTAAAATCTTATCATCTTTTAATGTTTTGCATGACTTCCTTCACTCCACTCTTTATCTTTTGCTTTTTCCTTATCTTTATTCACACTTTTCCTTTTTACTTTATCCATACTTCTCCAATCTGTTGAACCCACACCCTCCCATACTATTTAGTTTAAAGCCCTATCCACAGCTATGAGTTATGAGATTCACTAGGATCCAGGTGGAGCCCGTTCGATTGGTAAAGCTCCCTACATTGCCATGACTGGTGCCAATTTCCCATGAATTCAAATCCACTTCTCCCACACCAATCCTTGAGCCATGTATTTAACTCTCTGATCTTCTTGGTCATATGCTCAGGTAGTAATCCAGAGATTAGACCATCAGACCATAAGATATAGGAGCAGAAGTAGGCCATTTGGCCTATGAAGTCTGCTCCGTCATTCAATCATGGGCTGATTCAATTCTTTCAGTCATCCCCATTCCCCTGATTACCACTTTTTTGGTTCTGCTTTCTAATTTGTTCCCTAGCATCTCAAATACCCTCAGCAGAACCTGTTTCCTTGTTCTGCCTGTATCATTGGTACCCACATGGACCATGACTACCAGATCTTTCCACTCCCACTGCAAATTCCTCTGCAGGTCAGATAAGACATCCAGAATCTGGGCCCCAGGCAGGCAACACAGCCTTTGGGGTGCTCTGTCCTTGTGATAGAGAACTCTGTCTATTCCCTGGACTATACTACCCACAATTACCACCACATTTCTCTATTCTGCCCCTCTCTTGAATGGCTTCTTGAACTACGGTGCCACAGATAGGAGCCTGTAAGGAATTCAGAAGTCTCCCCGTTTCCTCTGGACGATCTAGTTTCCTCCCACAATCCAAAGACATACCAGCTGGTAGGTTAATTGGTGATTGTAAATTAAACTGTGATTGGATAAACATTAGGTTCAGAGTGTCTGGGTCAGAAGGGCCTACTCCAGGCTGTGTCTCAATAAAATCAATCAATAAACCTGACGTCATTGTTATTGATTTCTCCAAATTCTGGTAGTTTGTGCTCCCTTGCACTTCTCTCTTTTTCTATTCCCATTTTTGCTCCCATCTTTGCCCTTCTCCTCTACTCAACTGGTCCCACTCCTCCATCTGCAGGTCAACTGTTTGAGTGATCCTGCGGAAAGTTTGAAGTTAATAGCATCTCCTTCTACTGTAGGCCACGAACTTATCAATCACCCCTGCTGTGGACACTTTCTGGAGGTCCAAAATCCATATGCTCCACGACGGCTGGACTAAGTGCATAAATGTAGGAGGGAACTATGTTGAAAAATAAATGTGCTAGGTTTTCTAAAATTGACTCCTTCTACCTTAGGCCACAAACTTATCAATCACCCCTCAATCACTGGTCAGTTTCTTGTATCATCCCACTCGCTCACTTAAACATCTTTCACTCGCCTGGCTTCAACTGTGACCTACCAGCTTGTACTCTCCCTACCTTCTTATTCTGGCTCTTGTGCACTTACCTTCCAGTCCTGATGAAGTGTCTTGGCCCAAAACATCAACTCTTTATTCTCCTCCACAGATGTTTGCTGACGTGCCAAGTTCCTCCAACATTTTGTCTGTGTTGCTTTGGATTTCTAGCATTTACAGAAATCTCCTGTCCTTCTGAATAATTGTCCCTGTTGTGTTGCTTAAGGTCTGACAATCTCTCATGTCTCTGTTACTTTGTCCCAGGGCTGGAGACATCCACAGTGGAACAGTCCAAAGGATATTCTACTGGAGAACAGACTCAGAAAATGTCCTCTGTCCCAGCAGGAGACATATCCACAGGTACCAAAACTCTGCCTGTGTTTATTCAGTCTCTCCCACTCTGTTGGGTTGAACCTCCCATAGACCAGTTCACCTACAGTACATTGTGGGCAGGGTGTGAATAATGTTAGGGTTGCAGAGAGTATGGTGGGAGGAATGAACAGAGCAGGGTAGAGTGACTGAAAGTGCACAAGAAAGTGATGGAGCTGTGGGAGGAGAATGGTCACAGATAAGAAGGGAGGATTGACTGCGAGGACATACATGGTGACTGATGAGGCATCAAAGTGGGATTGGAGTAATTGAAGCAACACACACAAAATGCTGGTGGAACACAGCAGGTCAGGCAGCATCTATAGGGAGAAGCGCTGTCGACGTTTCGGGCTGACGAAGGGTCTCGGCCCGAAACGTCGACAGCACTTCTCCCTATTGATGCTGCCTGACCTGCTGCGTTCCACCAGCATTTTGTGTGTGCTGCTTGAATTTCCAGCATCTGCAGATTTCCTCGTGTTTGGAGTAATTGAATATGTGAACAGAATGAACTTTGTGAAAACACACGGGAGAGAGCTGGAGTGAAGTGGAATGCTGGAGCTGGAGTAATGTAACGAGTGAAGAGAGAGTGATGACTGTAAGGAGAGTTGGGCAGAGAGATCAGTGAGAGTGATGCTTCTACTGGAGAGAAGGAAGGAGAGACTGACAATAGAGTGATGCGGACAGTGAATGCTGAGAGAGGGAGATGCAAGGAGAGGGATTTGAGAGACAAGGGTGGAGGTACTAAAGAGCAAAGTGTGTGTATTTCAGAGGACAGATTTCAGAAGGACAAGCCTCCTAAGCCCTGCCATTGAGTTTCTTCCTGATCCAGTGTAAAACTTATTTACTACTTTACCCTTCCTTTGTATACCTTATTACAGATGTCCTGTCGGACACAACTTGGGAACCACAGGGATTGGCAACTGGAGAGCCCGGTCTGGTTTATTTCAGCACCCAAGGAGGATCTTTGACCTCAGATACAGATTCCTTCTTGGACAGAACTCGGAAACCCCAGGGATCAGTGTCAGGAGAGCTTAGTCCAGGTGTCACCACTACCGCAAGAGGGTCTGCGAGCTCAGGTACAGATACACAGTCTACACCACTCGGGAAGCCCTTGAAACAGTGATGGGAGAGCTTGTCCTGGTTTGTCCACTACCACAGGAGAGTCTGTAAGCTCAAGTACAGATTCCCAGTCAGACTCCACTCAGGAACCCCAGGGAACAGCAAATGAGAGCCTGGTCCAGGTTTGACTGTCACTACAGCAGGATCTGTGAGCTTAGGATTTTGTGGATGTGGAAGCAATGAATGGAACAAGCTTTCCCTCCTTCAGTGCTCGATATTCATCTGGGCTTTGTCTGAGGGAAGTGTCTGGTTCCAAAAGTTTAGGGAGGGTGAGTCCCTAAACACGAATTAGATGATTTTGTTTTCTTTTCAAATGAACGACCTCTTTGTAAACTTGTTGTTCTGGTGGCTACTCATTGTAACTCTATTCCCATTCCCAGTCTGACATGACTGTCCACAGCCTCCTCCACTGACAGGATGAGACTCCCTCTGGCTGGAGGAGCAACACTGCGGAGAAAATAAGAACATATGAAATAGGAGCAGGAGCTGTCCATCTGGCCCATCGAGCCTGTTCTGCCATTCATTAAGACCATTGCTGATCCCCACCTACCTGCCTTTTCCCCATAATCCTTAATTTCCCTACTTGGCAAAAAACCATCCGACTTTGTCTTTAATGTGTTTCCTAGGCAGCCTCCACTGCTGCATTCTTAGGGAATTTCACAGATTCACCACACTCTGGGAAAAGCAGTTCCTCCTCATCTTCATTCCACATCTACTGCCCCAAATTTTGAGGATATGTCCCTTAGTTCTCGTCTCATCTACCAGTGGAAATATCGTTCCAGTCTCCATCTTAGCTATCCCTTTCACAACTTTATATGTTTCTACAAGACTTCCTCTCACTCTTCTGAATTTCATCATGTACAGTCACAGTCGACTCAATCTCTCCTCATAGTTTAATCCGCTCATCTCTGGAATCAACCTGGTGAACCTCCTCTGCACCACCTCCAAAGCCAGTATCTCCTTCCTCCAGTAACGTTGGCAGAACTGCACACAGTACCCAGGTGTGGCCTCACCACTACCCTGCACAGTTGCAGCATGACCTCCCTGCTCTGAAATTCATTCCTTCTAGCAATGAAGGTCAACTCTCCATTTGCCTTTTTGATAGCCTGCTGCAACTGCAAACCATCCTTTTGTGATCCATGCACAAGCACTCCCAAGTCCCTCTGTACAGCAGCATGCTGCATTTATATAAAAATCTGCTCTTTCATTTTTCCTTCCAACATGGACATCCATTTGCCAATGTTGTACTCCATCTGACCACCCACTCACTGAACCTGACTCTGTGCAGGCTCACCATATTTTCTGCACAGTTTGCTTTTCTACTCAATTTGGTATCATCAGCAAACTTAGATACACTACAGTCGGTCCCCTCTTGCAGAACGTTAATGTATATCATGAACAGTTGTGGGCCCAGCAACGACCCCTGTAACTCACCACTGATTGCCAACAAGGGCTACACCCATGTATCCCAACTCTCTACTTTCTATTGGTTAACCAATCCTCTATCCATGCTCATATATCACCCCCAACTATATACAACCTTATCTTATGGATAAGTCTATTATGCAGCTCCTTATTGACTGCCTTCTGGAAATCCACGTAAATAACATCCATCTGATTCACTCTATCCCATGCACTTGTTATGTGCTCAAAGAACTCCAGTAAGTTTGTCAAACTGATCCTGCCTTTACTGATTCCGTGCTGCATCTGCCTGACGGATCCATTGCTTTCCAGGTGCTTCGCTATTTCATCTTTAATGATAGCTTCAAGAATTTTCCCAATGACAGATGGTAAACTAATTGTTACCTGCTTTTTGCCTATATCCTTTTATGAATAGTGGCGTGACATTTGCTATATTGCAATCCTCTGGGATCAGGCCAGAGTCCAGAGTATTTTGGTAATTTGTCACCAAAGGCTCCACTATATCTTTTGCCATTTTTTTCAGTACCCTGTGATGCATTCCATCAGGATCATGGGACCTTGTGTTACCCCTAAACTTTTGCCCCTTAACTCTAAATTCATGTCCTCTTGTTAAAATCTCCCTTACTCTCAATGGAAAAAGGATATCCACGTCAACTCTATCTATCCCCATCCTAATTTTAAATACCTCTATCAAGTCCCCCCTCAACCATCTATGCTCCAAAGAATAAAGACCTAATTTGTTCAACCTTTCTCTGTAACTTAGGTTCTGAAACCCAGGTAACATTCTAGTAAATCTCCTCTGTACTCTCTCTAAATTGTTGCCATCTTTCCTAAAATTCGATGACCAGAGCTGTACACAGTACTCCAAATTTGGCCTCACCAATGCCTTGTACAATTTTAACATTGCATCCCAACTCCTATAATCAATGCTCTGATTTAGAAAGGCCAGCATACCAAAAGCTTTCTTCACCACCCTTTCCACATAGGATTCCAGCTTCTGAGAACTATGCACCATTATTCCTAGATCACTCTGTTCTTATATCCTTGAATATTTAATCTCCATTTCTCTCCGCCCTGCAAACATTCTCTGTAGTGTCTACTAACTCATTCCCCTTTGTAGTGATTTGTTCCACAAGTTCACTGACCTTGTTTTAAATGATACGGACTTTCAAATGAAGTGCCCTTACACTCATTGTGCCTTTAAAATCTTATAATCTTCTACTCTTTGGCATGACTTTTCTTCACTCCACTCTTACTTATCTTTTTATTATCTCATTTTTTTCTTTATCTTTATTCACTCTTTTCCTTTTCACTTTATCCATACTTCTCCAATCTGTTGAACCCACCCCCACCTACTATTTAGTTTAAAGGCCGATACAGTGCCCTGGTTATGGGATTTGCTAGGATTGAAGTCGCACCACAGTTCAGGTAGATCCCGTCCCATCGGTACACTCCCTCCTTCCCCAATGCTGGTGCCAATTTCTCATGCAGTCAGACACACTTCTCGCAAACCAATCCTTGAGCCACACATCAAATCTTCTTGACCCTATGCCAATTTGCGCGTGGATCTGGTAGTAATGTAGAGATTACCACCTTTTTGTTTCTGCTTTTTAATTTAGTCCCTACCTGCTCAAATTCCCTCAGCAGAACCTCTTTACTCATTCTGCTTGTGTTGTTGGTACCCACATGGACGACAACAACTGGATATTTCCCCTCCCACTGCAATTTCTCTGTTAAGATGTCTTGAACCCAGTCACCAGTCAGAAACACAGCTTTCAGGATGTGCTCTCCTCGCAACAGAAAACACTGTCTATTCCCTGGACTATACTATCCCCAATTACCACCACATTTCTCTACTCCGCCCTTCTCTTGAATGGCTCTCTGAACTACTGTGCTGCAATTAGGAGCCTGTAAGGAGTTCAAAAATCTGACCGTAACCGCATGGGTTTCCCATGGGCGATGCTGTTTCTTCCTACAATCCAATGACATACCAGTTGGTAGGATAATTGGTGATTGTAAATTAAACTGTGATTAGGCTAGCATTAGGTTTGTGGTGTCTAGGCCACAAGGGCCTACTCTACACTGTGTCAATCAATAAGCCCGCTGTCATTAATATTGATTTCTCCAAATTCTGGTAATTTGTGTCCCTTGCACTTCTCTCTTTTTCTATTCCCATTCTGGCTCCCACCTTCACCCTTCTCCTCTTCTCAACTGGTCCCACTCCTCTATCTCTTTAATCAATGGTGTCTTCTTTGTTTCAATGGATTTCTCCTCCTTCAGACCTTTAGGTTTAATACATAAACTTCCCAGCTTCTCGCATCATCTCACTCGCTCATTCAGACATCTTTTCACTCTCCTGGCTTCACCTGTGAACTGCCAGCTTGTACTCTCCCCACCTTCTTATTCTGCCTCTTGTGTACCTAACTTCCAGTCCTGCTGAAGTGATTTGGCCCAGAACATTAACTCTTTATTCCCCTCCACAGATGCTGCCTGAGCTGCCGAGATCCTCCAGCATTTTGACTGTGTTGTTCTGGATTTCCAGCATTTACAGAATCTCCAGTCTTTCTGAATAATTGTCCCTTTTCTGTTGCTTAAGGTCTGACAGTCTCTCATTTCTCTGTTGCTTTGTCCCAGGCCGGGAGAGTTCCACAGTGGAACAGTCTGAAGAATATTCTACTGGAGAACAGACCCAAAAAATGTCCTCTGTCCCAGCAGGAGACAGATCCACAGGTACCAAGACTCATGTCTCTCTGTGTTCATTCAGTCTCTCTCAGTCTGTGTGGTTGAACCTCCCATGGACCAGTTCACCTACTGGATGTACAGTGCATTGTGGGCAGGTGTGTGAATGATGTTAGGTTCAGAGAGAGTGGGGTGGGAGAAATGTGCAGAGAGGGGTGGAGTGACTGAGAGTGACACAGGAGAGAGTAATGGAGGTGAGGACGGAGAACGGTCACAGCGAAGAAGGGAGGATTGGCTGTGCGGACAGACGTGGTGACTGATGAGGCATCAAAGTGGGATTGGAGTAATTCAGTATGTGGATAGAATGAACTTTGTGAAAACACACGGGAGAGAGCTGGAGTGAAGTGGAATGCTGGAGTTGGAGTAATGCAACGAGTGAAGAGAGAGTGACGACTGTAGGGAGAGTTGGGCAGAGAGATCAGTGAGAGTGATGCTGCTACTGGAGGGAAGGAAGTAGAGACTGACAATAGAGTGATGCAGACAGTGAATGCTGAGAGGGGGAGATGTGAGGAGAAGGATTTGAGAGACAAGGGTGGAGGTACTAAAGAGGAAATTGTGTGTATTTCAGAGGACAGGTTTGAGAAGGACAAGGCTCCTATGCCCTGCGTTGAGTTTCTTCCTGATCTAATGTAAAACTTATTTACTGGTATATATTTATTTATTTACCGGTGAGCCTTACATCCGTGGTGGGAAAGCTGTTGGAAAAGATTCTTCGAGATAGGATCTATAGGCATTTAGAGAATCATGGTCTGATCAGGGACAGTCAGCATGGCTTTGTGAAGAGAAGATCATTCCTAACAAGTCTGATAGAGTTCTTTGAGGAGGTGACCAGGCATATAGATGAGGGTAGTGCAGTGGATGTGATCTACATGGATTTTAGTAAGGCATTTGACGAGGTTCCACAAGGTAGGCTTATTCAGAAAGTCAGAAGGCATGGGATCCAGGGAGGTTTGGCCAAGTGGATTCAGAATTGGCTTGCCTGCAGAATGCAGAGGGTCGTGGTGGAGGGAGTACATTCAGATTGGAGGGTTGTGACTAGTGGTGTCCCAGAAGGATCTGTTCTGGGACCTCTACTTTTTGTGATTTTTATTAACGACCTGGATGTGGGGGTAGAAGGGTGGGTTGGCAAGTTTGCAGACGACACAAAGGTTGGTGATGTTGTAGATAGTGTAGAGGATTGTTAAAGATTGCAGAAAGACATTGATAGGAAGCAGAAGTGGCCTGAGAAGTGGCAGATGGAGTTCAACCCGGAGAAATGTGAGGTGGTACACTTTGGAAGGACAAACTCCAAGGCAGAGTACAAAGTAAATGGCAGGATACTTGGTAGTGTGGAGGAACAGAGGGATCTGGGGGTATATGTCCACAGATCCCTGAAAGTTGCCTCACTGGTAGATAGGGTAGTTAAGAAAGCGTATGGGGTGTGAGCTTTCGTAAGTCGAGCGATAGAGTTTAAGAGACACGATGTAATGATGCAGCTCTATAAAACTCTAGTTAGGCCACACTTGGAGTACTGTGTCCAGTTCTGGTTGCCTCAGTATAGGAAGGATGTGGAAGCATTGGAAAGGGTACAGAGGAGATTTAACAGGATGCTGCCTGGTTTAGAGAGTATGGATTATGATCAGAGATTAAGGGAGCTAGGGCTTTACTCTTTGGAGAGAAGGAGGATGAGAGGAGACATGATAGAGGTGTACAAGATATTAAGAGGAATAGACAGAATGGACAGCCAGTGCCTCTTCCCCAGGGCACCACTGCTCAGAACAAGAGGACGTGGCTTTAAGGTAAGGGGAGGGAAGTTCAACGGGGATATTAGACAAAGGTTTTTCACTCAGAGAGTGGTTGGTGCGTGGAATGCACTGCCTGAGTCAGTGGTGGAGGCAGATACACTAGTGAAGTTAGGTATATGGAGGAATTTAAGGTGGGGGGTCGTATGCAAGGCAGAGTTTGAGGGTCGGCACACCATTGTGGGCCGAAGGGCCTGTAATGTGCTGTACTGTTCTATGTTCTATGCTCTATGTTCTACTTTACCTTCCTTTGTATACCTTGTTACAGATTCCCTGTCAGACACAATTTGGGAACCCAAGGGATCGGCAAGCAGAGAGCCCAGTCCAGTTTTGTTCACCACCCAAAGAGGATCTATAAGCTCAGATACAGATTCCCTGTCAGACAGCACTCGGAAACCCCTGGGATCAGTGATGGG
This sequence comes from Hemitrygon akajei, assembly GCF_048418815.1. Classification (NCBI taxonomy): domain Eukaryota; kingdom Metazoa; phylum Chordata; class Chondrichthyes; order Myliobatiformes; family Dasyatidae; genus Hemitrygon; species Hemitrygon akajei. Next base: position 211,181 of record NW_027331949.1, read on the forward strand.
AGATCTTAGTCCAGGTGTCAACACTACCGCAAGAGGGTCTGCGAGTTCAGGTACAGATATACAGTCTACACCACTCGGGAAGCCCTTGAAACAGTGATGGGAGAGCTTGTCCTGGTTTGTCTACTACCACAGGAGAGTCTGTAAGCTCAAGTACAGATTCCCAGTCAGACTCCACTCGGGAACCCCAGGGAACAGCAAATGAGAGCCTGGTCCAGGTTTGACTGTCACTACAGCAGGATCTGTGAGCTTAGGATTTTGTGGATGTGGAAGCAATGAATGGAACAAGCTTTCCCTCCTTCAGTGCTCAATATTCATCTGGGCTTTGTCTGAGAGAAGTGTCTGGTTCCAAAAGTTTAGGGAGGGTGAGTCCCTAAACACGAATTGGATGAATTTGGTTTCTTTTCAAATGAACGACCTCTTTGTAAACTTGTTGTTCTGGTGGCTACTCATTGTAACTCTATTCCCATTCCCAGTCTGACATGACTGTCCACAGCCTCCTCCACTGACAGGATGAGACTCCCTCTGGTTGGAGGAGCAACAATGCAGAGAAAATAAGAACGTATGAAATAGGAGCAGGAGCTGTCCATCTGGCCCGTCGAGCCTGTTCTGCCATTCATTTAGATCATTGCTGATCTTCACCTACCTGACTTAACCCATAATCCTTATTTCCCCTACATTGCAAAAAACTATCCAGCTTTGTCCTTAATGTGTTTTCTCAGGTAGCCTCTACTTCTGCATTCTTAGGGAATTTCAGTGATTTACCACTCTCTGGGAAACAGAGTTTCTCCTCATCTTCCTCCCACATCTACTTCCCCTGACTCTTGAGGGTAGGTCCCTGAGTTCTCGTCTCATCTACCATTGGAAATATCATTCCAGTCTCCATCTTAGCTATCCCCCCTTTCACAATTTTATATGTTTCTACAAGACTTCCTCTCACTCTTCTGAATTTCATCATGTACAGTCACAGACGACTCAATCTCTCCTCATAGTTTAATCCGCTCATCTGTGGAATCAACCTGGTGAACCTCCTCTGCACCACCTCCAAAGCCAGTATCTCCTTCCTCCAGTAACATTGGCAGAACTGCACACAGTACCCAGGTGTGGCCTCACCACTACCCTGCACAGTTGCAGCATGACCTCCCTGCTCTGAAATTCATTCCTTCCAGCAATGAAGGTCAACTCTCCATTTGCCTTCTTGATAGCCTGCTGCAACTGCAAACCATCCTTTTGTGATCCATGCACAAGCACTCCCAAGCACAAGCATGCTGCATTTATATAAAAATCTGCTCTTTCATTTTTCCTTCCAACATGGACATCCATTTGCCAATGTTGTACTCCATCTGACCACCCACTCACTGAACCTGACTCTGTGCAGGCTCACCATATTTTCTGCACAGTTTGCTTTTCTACTCAATTTGGTGTCATCAGCAAACTTAGATACACTACAGTCGGTCCCCTCTTGCAGAACGTTAATGTATATCATGAACAGTTGTGGGCCCAGCAACGACCCCTGTAACTCACCACTGATTGCCAACAAGGGCTACACCCATGTATCCCAACTCTCTACTTTCTATTGGTTAACCAATCCTCTATCCATGCTCATATATCACCCCCAACTATATACATCCTTATCTTATGGATAAGTCTATTATGCAGCTCCTTATTGACTGCCTTCTGGAAATCCACGTAAATAACATCCATCTGATTCACTCTATCCCATGCACTTGTTATGTGCTCAAAGAACTCCAGTAAGTTTGTCAAACAGATCCTGCCTTTACTGATTCCGTGCTGCATCTGCCTGATGGATCCATTGCTTTCCAGGTGCTTCGTTATTTCATCTTTAATGATAGCTTCAAGAATTTTCCCAATGACAGATGGTAAACTAATTGTTACCTGCTTTTTGCCTATATCCTTTTATGAATAGTGGCGTGACATTTGCTATATTGCAATCCTCCGGGATCAGGCCAGAGTCCAGAGTATTTTGGTAATTTGTCACCAAAGGCTCCACTATATCTTTTGCCATTTTTTTCAGTACCCTGTGATGCATTCCATCAGGATCATGGGACCTTGTGTTACCCCTAAACTTTTGCCCCTTAACTCTAAGTTCATGTCCTCTTGTTAAAATCTCCCTTACTCTCAATGGAAAAAGGATATCCACGTCAACTCTATCTATCCCCATCCTAATTTTAAATACCTCTATCAAGTCCCCCCTCAACCATCTATGCTCCAAAGAATAAAGACCTAATTTGTTCAACCTTTCTCTGTAACTTAGGTTCTGAAACCCAGGTAACATTCTAGTAAATCTCCTCTGTACTCTCTCTAAATTGTTGCCATCTTTCCTAAAATTCGATGACCAGAGCTGTACACAGAACTCCAAATTTGGCCTCACCAATGCCTTGTACAATTTTACCATTGCATCCCAACTCCTATAATCAATGCTCTGATTTAGAAAGGCCAGCATACCAAAAGCTTTCTTCACCACCCTTTCCACATAGGATTCCAGCTTCTGAGAACTATGCACCATTATTCCTAGATCACTCTGTTCTTATATCCTTGAATATTTAATCTCCATTTCTCTCCGCCCTGCAAACATTCTCTGTAGTGTCTACGAACTCATTCCCCTTTGTAGTGATTTGTTCCACAAGTTCACTGACCTTGTTTTAAATGATACGGACTTTCAAATGAAGTGCCCTTACACTCATTGTGCCTTTAAAATCTTATAATCTTCTACTCTTAGGCATGACTTTTCTTCACTCCACTCTTACTTTTCTTTTTATTATCTCATTTTTTTCTTTATCTTTATTCACTCTTTTCCTTTTCACTTTATCCATACTACTCCAATCTGTTGAACCCACCCCCACCTACTATTTAGTTTAAAGGCCGATACAGTGCCCTGGTTATGGGATTTGCTAGGATTGAAGTCGCACCACAGTTCAGGTAGATCCCGTCCCATCGGTACACTCCCTCCTTCCCCAATGCTGGTGCCAATTTCTCATGCAGTCAGACACACTTCTCCCAAACCAATCCTTGAGCCACACATCAAATCTTCTTGACCCTATGCCAATTTGCGCGTGGATCTGGTAGTAATGTAGAGATTACCACCTTTTTGTTTCTGCTTTTTAATTTAGTCCCTACCTGCTCAAATTCCCTCAGCAGAACCTCTTTACTCATTCTGCTTGTGTTGTTGGTACCCACATGGACGACAACAACTGGATATTTCCCCTCCCACTGCAATTTCTCTGCAGGTCAGTTAAGATGTCTTGAACCCAGTCACCAGTCAGAAACACAGCTTTCAGGATGTGCTCTCCTCGCAACAGAAAACACTGTCTATTCCCTGGACTATACTATCCCCAATTACCACCACATTTCTCTACTCCGCCCTTCTCTTGAATGGCTCTCTGAACTACTGTGCTGCAATTAGGAGCCTGTAAGGAGTTCAAAAATCTGCCCGTAACCGCATGGGTTTCCCATGGGCGATGCTGTTTCTTCCTACAATCCAATGACATACCAGTTGGTAGGATAATTGGTGATTGTAAATTAAACTGTGATTAGGCTAGCATTAGGTTTGTGGTGTCTAGGCCACAAGGGCCTACTCTACACTGTGTCAATCAATAAGCCCGCTGTCATTAATATTGATTTCTCCAAATTCTGGTAATTTGTGTCCCTTGCACTTCTCTCTTTTTCTATTCCCATTCTGGCTCCCACCTTCACCCTTCTCCTCTTCTCAACTGGTCCCACTCCTCTATCTCTTTAATCAATGGTGTCTTCTTTGTTTCAATGGATTTCTCCTCCTTCAGACCTTTAGGTTTAATACATAAACTTCCCAGCTTCTCGCATCATCTCACTCGCTCATTCAGACATCTTTTCACTCTCCTGGCTTCACCTGTGAACTGCCAGCTTGTACTCTCCCCACCTTCTTATTCTGCCTCTTGTGTACCTAACTTCCAGTCCTGCTGAAGTGATTTGGCCCAGAACATTAACTCTTTATTCCCCTCCACAGATGCTGCCTGAGCTGCCGAGATCCTCCAGCATTTTGACTGTGTTGTTCTGGATTTCCAGCATTTACAGAATCTCCAGTCTTTCTGAATAATTGTCCCTTTTCTGTTGCTTAAGGTCTGACAGTCTCTCATTTCTCTGTTGCTTTGTCCCAGGCCGGGAGAGTTCCACAGTGGAACAGTCTGAAGAATATTCTACTGGAGGACAGACCCAAAAAATGTCCTCTGTCCCAGCAGGAGATGGATCCACAGGTACCAAGACTCATGTCTCTCTGTGTTCATTCAGTCTCTCTCAGTCTGTGTGGTTGAACCTCCCATGGACCAGTTCACCTACTGGATGTACAGTGCATTGTGGGCAGGTGTGTGAATGATGTTAGGTTCAGAGAGAGTGGGGTGGGAGAAATGTGCAGAGAGGGGTGGAGTGACTGAGAGTGACACAGGAGAGAGTAATGGAGGTGAGGACGGAGAACGGTCACAGCGAAGAAGGGAGGATTGGCTGTGCGGACAGACGTGGTGACTGATGAGGCATCAAAGTGGGATTGGAGTAATTCAGTATGTGGATAGAATGAACTTTGTGAAAACACACGGGAGAGAGCTGGAGTGAAGTGGAATGCTGGAGTTGGAGTAACGCAACGAGTGAAGAGAGAGTGACGACTGTAGGGAGAGTTGGGCAGAGAGATCAGTGAGAGTGATGCTGCTACTGGAGGGAAGGAAGTAGAGACTGACAATAGAGTGATGCAGACAGTGAATGCTGAGAGGGGGAGATGTGAGGAGAAGGATTTGAGAGACAAGGGTGGAGGTACTAAAGAGGAAATTGTGTGTATTTCAGAGGACAGGTTTGAGAAGGACAAGGCTCCTATGCCCTGCGTTGAGTTTCTTCCTGATCTAATGTAAAACTTATTTACTGGTATATATTTATTTATTTACCGGTGAGCCTTACATCCGTGGTGGGAAAGCTGTTGGAAAAGATTCTTCGAGATAGGATCTATAGGCATTTAGAGAATCATGGTCTGATCAGGGACAGTCAGCATGGCTTTGTGAAGAGAAGATCATTCCTAACAAGTCTGATAGAGTTCTTTGAGGAGGTGACCAGGCATATAGATGAGGGTAGTGCAGTGGATGTGATCTACATGGATTTTAGTAAGGCATTTGACAAGGTTCCACAAGGTAGGCTTATTCAGAAAGTCAGAAGGCATGGGATCCAGGGAGGTTTGGCCAAGTGGATTCAGAATTGGCTTGCCTGCAGAATGCAGAGGGTCGTGGTGGAGGGAGTACATTCAGATTGGAGGGTTGTGACTAGTGGTGTCCCAGAAGGATCTGTTCTGGGACCTCTACTTTTTGTGATTTTTATTAACGACCTGGATGTGGGGGTAGAAGGGTGGGTTGGCAAGTTTGCAGACGACACAAAGGTTGGTGATGTTGTAGATAGTGTAGAGGATTGTTAAAGATTGCAGAAAGACATTGATAGGAAGCAGAAGTGGCCTGAGAAGTGGCAGATGGAGTTCAACCCGGAGAAATGTGAGGTGGTACACTTTGGAAGGACAAACTCCAAGGCAGAGTACAAGGTAAATGGCAGGATACTTGGTAGTGTGGAGGAACAGAGGGATCTGGGGGTATATGTCCACAGATCCCTGAAAGTTGCCTCACTGGTAGATAGGGTAGTTAAGAAAGCGTATGGGGTGTGAGCTTTCGTAAGTCGAGCGATAGAGTTTAAGAGACACGATGTAATGATGCAGCTCTATAAAACTCTAGTTAGGCCACACTTGGAGTACTGTGTCCAGTTCTGGTTGCCTCAGTATAAGAAGGATGTGGAAGCATTGGAAAGGGTACAGAGGAGATTTAACAGGATGCTGCCTGGTTTAGAGAGTATGGATTATGATCAGAGATTAAGGGAGCTAGGGCTTTACTCTTTGGAGAGAAGGAGGATGAGAGGAGACATGATAGAGGTGTACAAGATATTAAGAGGAATAGACAGAATGGACAGCCAGTGCCTCTTCCCCAGGGCACCACTGCTCAGAACAAGAGGACGTGGCTTTAAGGTAAGGGGAGGGAAGTTCAATGGGGATATTAGACAAAGGTTTTTCACTCAGAGAGTGGTTGGTGCATGGAATGCACTGCCTGAGTCAGTGGTGGAGGCAGATACACTAGTGAAGTTAGGTATATGGAGGAATTTAAGGTGGGGGGTCGTATGCAAGGCAGAGTTTGAGGGTCGGCACACCATTGTGGGCCGAAGGGCCTGTAATGTGCTGTACTGTTCTATGTTCTATGCTCTATGTTCTACTTTACCTTCCTTTGTATACCTTGTTACAGATTCCCTGTCAGACACAACTTGGGAACCCAAGGGATCGGCAAGCAGAGAGCCCAGTCAGGTTTTGTTCACCACCCAAGGAGGATCTATAAGCTCAGATACAGATTCCCTGTCAGACAGCACTCGGAAACCCCTGGGATCAGTGATGGGAGATCTTAGTCCAGGTGTCAACACTACCGCAAGAGGGTCTGCGAGTTCAGGTACAGATATACAGTCTACACCACTCGGGAAGCCCTTGAAACAGTGATGGGAGAGCTTGTCCTGGTTTGTCTACTACCACAGGAGAGTCTGTAAGCTCAAGTACAGATTCCCAGTCAGACTCCACTCGGGAACCCCAGGGAACAGCAAATGAGAGCCTGGTCCAGGTTTGACTGTCACTACAGCAGGATCTGTGAGCTTAGAATTTTGTGATGTGGAAGCAATGAATGGAACAAGCTTTCCCTCCTTCAGTGCTCAATATTCATCTGGGCTTTGTCTGAGAGAAGTGTCTGGTTCCAAAAGTTTAGGGAGGGTGAGTCCCTAAACACGAATTGGATGGTTTTGTTTTCTTTTCAAATGAACGACCTCTTTGTAAACTTGTTGCTCTGGTGGCTACTCATTGTAACTCTATTTCCCATTCCCAGTCTGACATGACTGTCCACAGCCTCCTCCACTGACAGGATGAGACTCCCTCGGGGTGGAGGAGCAACAATGCAGAGAAAAAAGAACATATGAAATAGGATCAGGAGCTGGCCATCTGGCCCGTCGAGCCTGTTCTGCCATTCATTTAGATCATTGCTGATCTCCACCTACCTGACTTAACCCATAATCCTTATTTCCCCTACATTGCAAAAAACTATCCAGTTTTGTCCTTAATGTGTTTTCTCAGGTAGCCTCTACTTCTGCATTCTTAGGGAATTTCAGTGATTTACCACTCTCTGGGAAACAGAGTTTCTCCTCATCTTCCTCCCACATCTACTTCCCCTGACTCTTGAGGGTAGGTCCCCGAGTTCTCGTCTCATCTACCATTGGAAATATCATTCCAGTCTCCATCTTAGCTATCCCCCCTTTCACAATTTTATATGTTTCTACAAGACTTCCTCTCACTCTTCTGAATTTCATCATGTACAGTCACAGACGACTCAATCTCTCCTCATAGTTTAATCCGCTCATCTGTGGAATCAACCTGGTGAACCTCCTCTGCACCACCTCCAAAGCCAGTATCTCCTTCCTCCAGTAACGTTGGCAGAACTGCACACAGTACCCAGGTGTGGCCTCACCACAACCCTGCACAGTTGCAGCATGACCTCCCTGCTCTGAAATTCATTCCTTCCAGCAATGAAGGTCAACTCTCCATTTGCCTTTTTGATAGCCTGCTGCAACTGCAAACCATCCTTTTGTGATCCATGCACAAGCACTCCAAAGTCCCTCTGTACAGCAGCATGCTGCATTTATATAAAAATCTGCTCTTTCATTTTTCCTTCCAACGTGGACATCCATTTGCCAACATTGTACTCCATCTGACCACCCACTCACTGAACCTGACTCTGTGCAGGCTCACCATATTTTCTGCACAGTTTGCTTTTCTACTCAATTTGGTGTCATCAGCAAACTTAGATACACTACAGTCGGTCCCCTCTTGCAGAACGTTAAAGTATATCATGAACAGTTGTGGGCCCAGCAACTCACCACTGATTGCCAACAAGGGCTACACCCATGTATCCCAACTCTCTACTTTCTATTGGTTAACCAATCCTCTATCCATGCTCATATATCACCCCCAACTATATACATCCTTATCTTATGGATAAGTCTATTATGCAGCTCCTTATTGACTGCCTTCTGGAAATCCACGTAAATAACATCCATCTGATTCACTCTATCCCATGCACTTGTTATGTGCTCGAAGAACTCCAGTAAGTTTGTCAAACTGATCCTGCTTTTACTGATTCCGTGCTGCATCTGCCTGATGGATCCATTGCTTTCCAGGTGCTTCACTATTTCATCTTTAATGATAGCTTCAAGAATTTTCCCAATGACAGATGGTAAACTAATTGTTACCTGCTTTTTGCCTATATCCTTTTATGAATAGTGGCGTGACATTTGCTATATTGCAATCCTCCGGGATCAGGCCAGAGTCCAGAGTATTTTGGTAATTTGTCACCAAAGGCTCCACTATATCTTTTGCCATTTTTTTCAGTACCCTGTGATGCATTCCATCAGGATCATGGGACCTTGTGTTACCCCTAAACTTTTGCCCCTTAACTCTAAGTTCATGTCCTCTTGTTAAAATCTCCCTTACTCTCAATGGAAAAAGGCTATCCATGTCAACTCTATCTATCCCCCTCCTAATTTTAAATACTTCTATCAAGTCCCCCCTCAACCATCTACGCTCCAAAGAATAAAGACCTAATTTGTTCAACCTTTCTCTGTAACTTAGGTTCTGAAACCCAGGTAACATTCTAGTAAATCACCTCTGTACTCTCTCTAAATTGTTTCCATCTTTCCTAAAATTCGATGACCAGAGCTGTACACAGTACTCCAAATTTGGCCTCACCAATGCCTTGTACAATTTTAACATTGCATCCCAACTCCTATAATCAATGCTCTGATTTAGAAAGGCCAACATACCAAAAGCTTTCTTCACCACCCTATCCACATGAGATTCCACCTTCAGGGAACAATGCACCATTATTCCCAGATCACTCTGTTCTTATATCCTTGAATATTTAATCTCCATTTCTCTCTGCCCTGCAAACATTCTCTGTAATGGCTACTAACTCATTCCCCTTTGTAGTGATTTGTTCCACAAGTTCACAGACCTTGTTTTAAATGATACGGACTTTCAAATGAAGTGCCCTTACACTCATTGTGCTTTTAAACTCTTATAATCTTCTACTCTTTTGCATGACTTTTCTTCACTCCACTCTTACTTTTCTTTTTATTATCTCGTTTTTTTTCTTTATCTTTATTCACTCTTTTCCTTTTCACTTTATCCATACTTCTCCAATCTGTTGAACCCACCCCCACCTACTATTTAGTTTAAAGGCCGATACAGTGCCCTGGTTATGGGATTTGCTAGGATTGAAGTCGCACCACAGTTCAGGTAGAACCCGTCCCATCGGTACACTCCCTCCTTCCCCAATGCTGGTGCCGATTTCTCATGCAGTCAGACACACTTCTCCCAAACCAATCCTTGAGCCACACATCAAATCTTCTTGACCCTATGGCAATTTGCACGTGGATCTGGTAGTAATGTAGAGATTACCACCTTTTTGTTTCTGCTTTTTAATTTAGTCCCTACCTGCTCAAATTCCCTCAGCAGAACCTCTTTACTCATTCTGCTTGTGTTGTTGGTACCCACATGGACGACAACAACTGGATATTTCCCCTCCCACTGCAATTTCTCTGCAGGTCAGTTAAGATGTCTTGAACCCAGTCACCAGTCAGAAACACAGCTTTCAGGATGTGCTCTCCTCGCAACAGAAAACACTGTCTATTCCCTGGACTATACTATCCCCAATTACCACCACATTTCTCTACTCCGCCCTTCTCTTGAATGGCTCTCTGAACTACTGTGCTGCAATTAGGAGCCTGTAAGGAGTTCAAAAATCTGCCCGTAACCGCATGGGTTTCCCATGGGCGATGCTGTTTCTTCCTACAATCCAATGACATACCAGTTGGTAGGATAATTGGTGATTGTAAATTAAACTGTGATTAGGCTAGCATTAGGTTTATGGTGTCTAGGCCACAAGGGCCTACTCTACACTGTGTCAATCAATAAGCCCGCTGTCATTAATATTGATTTCTCCAAATTCTGGTAATTTGTGTCCCTTGCACTTCTCTCTTTTTCTATTCCCATTCTGGCTCCCACCTTCACCCTTCTCCTCTTCTCAACTGGTCCCACTCCTCTATCTCTTTAATCAATGGTGTCTTCTTTGTTTCAATGGATTCCTCCTCCTTCAGACCTTTAGGTTTAATACATAAACTTCCCAGCTTCTCGCATCATCTCACTCGCTCATTCAGACATCTTTTCACTCTCCTGGCTTCACCTGTGAACTGCCAGCTTGTACTCTCCCCACCTTCTTATTCTGCCTCTTGTGTACCTAACTTCCAGTCCTGCTGAAGTGATTTGGCCCAGAACATTAACTCTTTATTCCCCTCCACAGATGCTGCCTGAGCTGCCGAGATCCTCCAGCATTTTGACTGTGTTGTTCTGGATTTCCAGCATTTACAGAATCTCCAGTCTTTCTGAATAATTGTCCCTTTTCTGTTGCTTAAGGTCTGACAGTCTCTCATTTCTCTGTTGCTTTGTCCCAGGCCGGGAGAGTTCCACAGTGGAACAGTCTGAAGAATATTCTACTGGAGGACAGACCCAAAAAATGTCCTCTGTCCCAGCAGGAGATGGATCCACAGGTACCAAGACTCATGTCTCTCTGTGTTCATTCAGTCTCTCTCAGTCTGTGTGGTTGAACCTCCCATGGACCAGTTCACCTACTGGATGTACAGTGCATTGTGGGCAGGTGTGTGAATGATGTTAGGTTCAGAGAGAGTGGGGTGGGAGAAATGTGCAGAGAGGGGTGGAGTGACTGAGAGTGACACAGGAGAGAGTAATGGAGGTGAGGACGGAGAACTGTCACAGCGAAGAAGGGAGGATTGGCTGTGCGGACAGACGTGGTGACTGATGAGGCATCGAAGTGGGATTGGAGTAATTCAGTATGTGGATAGAATGAACTTTGTGAAAACACACGGGAGAGAGCTGGAGTGAAGTGGAATGCTGGAGTTGGAGTAACGCAACGAGTGAAGAGAGAGTGACGACTGTAGGGAGAGTTGGGCAGAGAGATCAGTGAGAGTGATGCTGCTACTGGAGGGAAGGAAGTAGAGACTGACAATAGAGTGATGCAGACAGTGAATGCTGAGAGGGGGAGATGTGAGGAGAAGGATTTGAGAGACAAGGGTGGAGGTACTAAAGAGGAAATTGTGTGTATTTCAGAGGACAGGTTTGAGAAGGACAAGGCTCCTATGCCCTGCGTTGAGTTTCTTCCTGATCTAATGTAAAACTTATTTACTGGTATATATTTATTTATTTACCGGTGAGCCTTACATCCGTGGTGGGAAAGCTGTTGGAAAAGATTCTTCGAGATAGGATCTATAGGCATTTAGAGAATCATGGTCTGATCAGGGACAGTCAGCATGGCTTTGTGAAGAGAAAATCATTCCTAACAAGTCTGATAGAGTTCTTTGAGGAGGTGACCAGGCATATAGATGAGGGTAGTGCAGTGGATGTGATCTACATGGATTTTAGTAAGGCATTTGACAAGGTTCCACAAGGTAGGCTTATTCAGAAAGTCAGAAGGCATGGGATCCAGGGAGGTTTGGCCAAGTGGATTCAGAATTGGCTTGTCTGCAGAATGCAGAGGGTCGTGGTGGAGGGAGTACATTCAGATTGGAGGGTTGTGACTAGTGGTGTCCCAGAAGGATCTGTTCTGGGACCTCTACTTTTTGTGATTTTTATTAACGACCTGGATGTGGGGGTAGAAGGGTGGGTTGGCAAGTTTGCAGACGACACAAAGGTTGGTGATGTTGTAGATAGTGTAGAGGATTGTTAAAGATTGCAGAAAGACATTGATAGGAAGCAGAAGTGGCCTGAGAAGTGGCAGATGGAGTTCAACCCGGAGAAATGTGAGGTGGTACACTTTGGAAGGACAAACTCCAAGGCAGAGTACAAAGTAAATGGCAGGATACTTGGTAGTGTGGAGGAACAGAGGGATCTGGGGGTATATGTCCACAGATCCCTAAAAGTTGCCTCACTGGTAGATAGGGTAGTTAAGAAAGCGTATGGGGTGTGAGCTTTCGTAAGTCGAGCGATAGAGTTTAAGAGACATGATGTAATGATGCAGCTCTATAAAACTCTAGTTAGGCCACACTTGCAGTACTGTGTCCAGTTCTGGTTGCCTCAGTATAGGAAGGATGTGGAAGCATTGGAAAGGATACAGAGGAGATTTAACAGGATGCTGCCTGGTTTAGAGAGTATGGATTATGATCAGAGATTAAGGGAGCTAGGGCTTTACTCTTTGGAGAGAAGGAGGATGAGAGGAGACATGATAGAGGTGTACAAGATATTAAGAGGAATAGACAGAATGGACAGCCAGTGCCTCTTCCCCAGGGCACCACTGCTCAGAACAAGAGGACGTGGCTTTAAGGTAAGGGGAGGGAAGTTCAACGGGGATATTAGACAAAGGTTTTTCACTCAGAGAGTGGTTGGTGCGTGGAATGCACTGCCTGAGTCAGTGGTGGAGGCAGATACACTAGTGAAGTTAGGTATATGGAGGAATTTAAGGTGGGGGGTCGTATGCAAGGCAGAGTTTGAGGGTCGGCACACCATTGTGGGCCGAAGGGCCTGTAATGTGCTGTACTGTTCTATGTTCTATGCTCTATGTTCTACTTTACTTTCCTTTGTATACCTTGTTACAGATTCCCTGTCAGACACAACTTGGGAACCCAAGGGATCGGCAAGCAGAGAGCCCAGTCCAGTTTTGTTCACCACCCAAGGAGGATCTATAAGCTCAGATACAGATTCCCTGTCAGACAGCACTCGGAAACCCCAGGGATCAGTGACAGGAGAGCTTAGTCCAGGTGTCAACACTACCGCAAGAGGGTCTGTGAGTTCAGGTACAGATATACAGTCTACACCACTCGGGAAGCCCTTGAAACAGTGATGGGAGAGCTTGTCCTGGTTTGTCTACTACCACAGGAGAGTCTGTAAGCTCAAGTACAGATTCCCAGTCAGACTCCACTCGGGAACCCCAGGGAACAGCAAATGAGAGCCTGGTCCAGGTTTGACTGTCACTACAGCAGGATCTGTGAGCTTAGAATTTTGTGATGTGGAAGCAATGAATGGAACAAGCTTTCCTTCCTTCAGTGCTCAATATTCATCTGGGCTTTGTCTCAGAGAAGTGTCTGGTTCCAAAAGTTTAGGGAGGGTGAGTCCCTAAACTTGAATTGGATGAATTTGGTTTCTTTTCAAATGAACGACCTCTTTGTAAACTTGTTGTTCTGGTGGCTACTCATTGTAACTCTATTTCCCATTCCCAGTCTGACATGACTGTCCACAGCCTCCTCCACTGACAGGATGAGACTCCCTCAGGTTGGAGGAGCAACAATGCAGAGAAAAAAGAACATATGAAATAGGATCAGGAGCTGGCCATCTGGCCCGTCGAGCCTGTTCTGCCATTCATTTAGATCATTGCTGATCTCCACCTACCTGACTTAACCCATAATCCTTATTTCCCCTACATTGCAAAAAACTATCCAGCTTTGTCCTTAATGTGTTTTCTCAGGTAGCCTCTACTTCTGCATTCTTAGGGAATTTCAGTGATTTACCACTCTCTGGGAAACAGAGTTTCTCCTCATCTTCCTCCCACATCTACTTCCCCTGACTCTTGAGGGTAGGTCCCCGAGTTCTCGTCTCATCTACCAGTGGAAATATCATTCCAGTCTCCATCTTATCTATCCCTTTCACAATTTTATATGTTTCTACAAGACTTCCTCTCACTCTTCTGAATTTCATCATGTACAGTCACAGACGACTCAATCTCTCCTCATAGTTTAATCCGCTCATCTCTGGAATCAACCTGGTGAACCTCCTCTGCACCACCTCCAAAGCCAGTATCTCCTTCCTCCAGTAACATTGGCAGAACTGCACACAGTACCCAGGTGTGGCCTCACCACTACCCTGCACAGTTGCAGCATGACCTCCCTGCTCTGAAATTCATTCCTTCCAGCAATGAAGGTCAACTCTCCATTTGCCTTCTTGATAGCCTGCTGCAACTGCAAACCATCCTTTTGTGATCCATGCACAAGCACTCCCAAGTCCCTCTGTACAGCAGCATGCTGCATTTATATAAAAATCTGCTCTTTCATTTTTCCTTCCAACATGGACATCCATTTGCCAACATTGTACTCCATCTGACCACCCACTCACTGAACCTGACTCTGTGCAGGCTCACCATATTTTCTGCACAGTTTGCTTTTCTACTCAATTTGGTGTCATCAGCAAACTTAGATACACTACAGTCGGTCCCCTCTTGCAGAACGTTAATGTATATCATGAACAGTTGTGGGCCCAGCAACTCACCACTGATTGCCAACAAGGGCTACACCCATGTATCCCAACTCTCTACTTTCTATTGGTTAACCAATCCTCTATCCATGCTCATATATCACCCCCAACTATATACATCCTTATCTTATGGATAAGTCTATTATGCAGCTCCTTATTGACTGCCTTCTGGAAATCCACGTAAATAACATCCATCTGATTCACTCTATCCCATGCACTTGTTATGTGCTCAAAGAACTCCAGTAAGTTTGTCAAACTGATCCTGCCTTTACTGATTCCGTGCTGCATCTGCCTGATGGATCCATTGCTTTCCAGGTGCTTCGTTATTTTATCTTTAATGATAGCTTCAAGAATTTTCCCAATGACAGATGGTAAACTAATTGTTACCTGCTTTTTGCCTATATCCTTTTATGAATAGTGGCGTGACATTTGCTATATTGCAATCCTCCGGGATCAGGCCAGAGTCCAGAGTATTTTGGTAATTTGTCACCAAAGGCTCCACTATATCTTTTGCCATTTTTTTCAGTACCCTGTGATGCATTCCATCAGGATCATGGGACCTTGTGTTACCCCTAAACTTTTGCCCCTTAACTCTAAGTTCATGACCTCTTGTTAAAATCTCCCTTACTCTCAATGGAAAAAGGATATCCACGTCAACTCTATCTATCCCCATCCTAATTTTAAATACCTCTATCAAGTCCCCCCTCAACCATCTATGCTCCAAAGAATAAAGACCTAATTTGTTCAACCTTTCTCTGTAACTTAGGTTCTGAAACCCAGGTAACATTCTAGTAAATCTCCTCTGTACTCTCTCTAAATTGTTGCCATCTTTCCTAAAATTCGATGACCAGAGCTGTACACAGTACTCCAAATTTGGCCTCACCAATGCCTTGTACAATTTTAACATTGCATCCCAACTCCTATAATCAATGCTCTGATTTAGAAAGGCCAGCATACCAAAAGCTTTCTTCACCACCCTTTCCACATAGGATTCCAGCTTCTGAGAACTATGCACCATTATTCCTAGATCACTCTGTTCTTATATCCTTGAATATTTAATCTCCATTTCTCTCCGCCCTGCAAACATTCTCTGTAGTGTCTACTAACTCATTCCCCTTTGTAGTGATTTGTTCCACAAGTTCACTGACCTTGTTTTAAATGATACGGACTTTCAAATGAAGTGCCCTTACACTCATTGTGCCTTTAAAATCTTATAATCTTCTACTCTTTGGCATGACTTTTCTTCACTCCACTCTTACTTTTCTTTTTATTATCTCATTTTTTTCTTTATCTTTATTCACTCTTTTCCTTTTCACTTTATCCATACTTCTCCAATCTGTTGAACCCACCCCCACCTACTATTTAGTTTAAAGGCCGATACAGTGCCCTGGTTATGGGATTTGCTAGGATTGAAGTCGCACCACAGTTCAGGTAGATCCCGTCCCATCGGTACACTCCCTCCTTCCCCAATGCTGGTGCCAATTTCTCATGCAGTCAGACACACTTCTCCCAAACCAATCCTTGAGCCACACATCAAATCTTCTTGACCCTATGCCAATTTGCGCGTGGATCTGGTAGTAATGTAGAGATTACCACCTTTTTGTTTCTGCTTTTTAATTTAGTCCCTACCTGCTCAAATTCCCTCAGCAGAACCTCTTTACTCATTCTGCTTGTGTTGTTGGTACCCACATGGACGACAACAACTGGATATTTCCCCTCCCACTGCAATTTCTCTGCAGGTCAGTTAAGATGTCTTGAACCCAGTCACCAGTCAGAAACACAGCTTTCAGGATGTGCTCTCCTCGCAACAGAAAACACTGTCTATTCCCTGGACTATACTATCCCCAATTACCACCACATTTCTCTACTCCGCCCTTCTCTTGAATGGCTCTCTGAACTACTGTGCTGCAATTAGGAGCCTGTAAGGAGTTCAAAAATCTGCCCGTAACCGCATGGGTTTCCCATGGGCGATGCTGTTTCTTCCTACAATCCAATGACATACCAGTTGGTAGGATAATTGGTGATTGTAAATTAAACTGTGATTAGGCTAGCATTAGGTTTATGGTGTCTAGGCCACAAGGGCCTACTCTACACTGTGTCAATCAATAAGCCCGCTGTCATTAATATTGATTTCTCCAACTTCTGGTAATTTGTGTCCCTTGCACTTCTCTCTTTTTCTATTCCCATTCTGGCTCCCACCTTCACCCTTCTCCTCTTCTCAACTGGTCCCACTCCTCTATCTCTTTAATCAATGGTGTCTTCTTTGTTTCAATGGATTTCTCCTCCTTCAGACCTTTAGGTTTAATACATAAACTTCCCAGCTTCTCGCATCATCTCACTCACTCACTCAGACATCTTTTCACTCGCCTGGCTTCACCTGTGAACTGCCAGCTTGTACTCTCCCCACCTTCTTATTCTGCCTCTTGTGTACCTAACTTCCAGTCCTGCTGAAGTGATTTGGCCCAGAACATTAACTCTTTATTCCCCTCCACAGATGCTGCCTGAGCTGCCGAGATCCTCCAGCATTTTGACTGTGTTGTTCTGGATTTCCAGCATTTACAGAATCTCCAGTCTTTCTGAATAATTGTCCCTTTTCTGTTGCTTAAGGTCTGACAGTCTCTCATTTCTCTGTTGCTTTGTCCCAGGCCGGGAGAGTTCCACAGTGGAACAGTCTGAAGAATATTCTACTGGAGGACAGACCCAAAAAATGTCCTCTGTCCCAGCAGGAGATGGATCCACAGGTACCAAGACTCATGTCTCTCTGTGTTCATTCAGTCTCTCTCAGTCTGTGTGGTTGAACCTCCCATGGACCAGTTCACCTACTGGATGTACAGTGCATTGTGGGCAGGTGTGTGAATGATGTTAGGTTCAGAGAGAGTGGGGTGGGAGAAATGTGCAGAGAGGGGTGGAGTGACTGAGAGTGACACAGGAGAGAGTAATGGAGGTGAGGACGGAGAACTGTCACAGCGAAGAAGGGAGGATTGGCTGTGCGGACAGACGTGGTGACTGATGAGGCATCGAAGTGGGATTGGAGTAATTCAGTATGTGGATAGAATGAACTTTGTGAAAACACACGGGAGAGAGCTGGAGTGAAGTGGAATGCTGGAGTTGGAGTAACGCAACGAGTGAAGAGAGAGTGACGACTGTAGGGAGAGTTGGGCAGAGAGATCAGTGAGAGTGATGCTGCTACTGGAGGGAAGGAAGTAGAGACTGACAATAGAGTGATGCAGACAGTGAATGCTGAGAGGGGGAGATGTGAGGAGAAGGATTTGAGAGACAAGGGTGGAGGTACTAAAGAGGAAATTGTGTGTATTTCAGAGGACAGGTTTGAGAAGGACAAGGCTCCTATGCCCTGCGTTGAGTTTCTTCCTGATCTAATGTAAAACTTATTTACTGGTATATATTTATTTATTTACCGGTGAGCCTTACATCCGTGGTGGGAAAGCTGTTGGAAAAGATTCTTCGAGATAGGATCTATAGGCATTTAGAGAATCATGGTCTGATCAGGGACAGTCAGCATGGCTTTGTGAAGAGAAAATCATTCCTAACAAGTCTGATAGAGTTCTTTGAGGAGGTGACCAGGCATATAGATGAGGGTAGTGCAGTGGATGTGATCTACATGGATTTTAGTAAGGCATTTGACAAGGTTCCACAAGGTAGGCTTATTCAAAAAGTCAGAAGGCATGGGATCCAGGGAAGTTTGGCCAAGTGGATTCAGAATTGGCTTGCCTGCAGAAGGCAGAGGGTTGTGGTGGAGGGAGTACATTCAGATTGGAGGGTTGTGACTAGTGGTGTCCCAGAAGGATCTGTTCTGGGATCTCTACTTTTTGTGATTTTTATTAACGACCTGGATGTGGGGGTAGAAGGGTGGGTTGGCAAGTTTGCAGACGACACAAAGGTTGGTGATGTTGTAGATAGTGTAGAGGATTGTTAAAGATTGCAGAAAGACATTGATAGGAAGCAGAAGTGGCCTGAGAAGTGGCAGATGGAGTTCAACCCGGAGAAATGTGAGGTGGTACACTTTGGAAGGACAAACTCCAAGGCAGAGTACAAAGTAAATGGAAGGATACTTGGTAGTGTGGAGGAGCAGAGGGATCTGGGGGTATATGTCCACAGATCCCTGAAAGTTGCCTCACTGGTAGATAGGGTAGTTAAGAAAGCGTATGGGGTGTGAGCTTTTGTAAGTCGACCGATAGAGTTTAAGAGACACGATGTAATGATGCAGCTCTATAAAACTCTAGTTAGGCCACACTTGCAGTACTGTGTCCAGTTCTGGTTGCCTCAGTATAGGAAGGATGTGGAAGCATTGGAAAGGGTACAGAGAAGATTTACCAGGATGCTGCCTGGTTTAGAGAGTATGGATTATGATCAGAGATAAAGGGAGCTAGGGCTTTACTCTTTGGAGAGAAGGAGGATGAGAGGAGACATGATAGAGGTGTACAAGATATTAAGAGGAATTGACAGAATGGACAGCCAGTGCCTCTTCCCCAGGGCACCACTGCTCAGAACAAGAGGACGTGGCTTTAAGGTAAGGGGAGGGAAGTTCAACGGGGATATTAGACAAAGGTTTTTCACTCAGAGAGTGGTTGGTGTGTGGAATGCACTGCCTGAGTCAGTGGTGGAGGCAGATACACTAGTGAAGTTTAAGAGACTACTAGACAGGTATATGGAGGAATTTAAGGTGGGGGGGTCATATGCAAGGCAGAGTTTGAGGGTTGGCACACCATTGTGGGCCGAAGGGCCTGCAATGTGCTGTACTATTCTATGTTCTATGCTCTATGTTCTACTTTACCCTTCCTTTGTATACCTTGTTACAGATTCCCTGTCAGACACAACTTGGGAAACCAAGGGATTGGCAAGCAGAGAGCCCGGTCCAGTTTTGTTCACCACCCAAGGAGGATCTATAAGCTCAGATACAGATTCCCTGTCAGACAGCACTCGGAAACCCCAGGGATCAGTGACAGGAGAGCTTAGTCCAGGTGTCAACACTACCGCAAGAGGGTCTGCGAGCTCAGGTACAAATACACAGTCTACACCACTGGGGAAGCCCTTGAACCAGTGATGGGAGAGCTTGTCCTGGTTTGTCCACTACCACAGGAGAGTCTGTAAGCTCAAGTACAGATTCCGAGTCAGACTCCACTCGGAAACCCCAGGGAACAGCAAATGAGAGCCTGGTCCAGGTTTGACTGTCACTACAGCAGGATCTGTGAGCTTAGGATTTTGTAGATGAGGAAGCAATGAATGGAACAAACTTTCCCTCCTTCAGTGCTCGATATTCATCTGGGCTTTGTCTGATAGAAGTGTCTGGTTCCAAAAGTTTAGGGAGGGAGAGTCCCTGAACACGAATTGGATGATTTTGTTTTCTTTTCAAATGAACGACCTCTTTGTAAACTTGTTGTTCTGGGGGCTACTCATTGTAACTCTATTTCCCATTCCCAGTCTGACATGACTGTCCACAGCCTCCTCCGCTGACAGGATGAGACTCCCTCTGGTTGGAGGAGCAACACTGCAGAGAAAATAAGAACGTATGAAATAGGAGCAGGAGCTGTCCATCTGGCCCGTCGAGCCTGTTCTGCCATTCATTAAGACCATTGCTGATCTTCACCTACCTGACTTATCCCCATAATCCTTAATTTCCCTACTTGGCCAAAAACCATCCGACTTTGTCTTTAATGTGTTTTCTAGGCAGCCTCCACTGCTGCATTCTTAGGGAATTTCACAGATTCACCACACTCTGGGAAAAGCAGTTCCTCCTCATCTTCATCCCACATCTACTGCCCCAAATCTTGAGGATATGTCCCCTAGTTCTCATCTCATCTACCAGTGGAAATATCATTCCAGTCTCCATCTTAGCTATCCCTTTCACAACTTTATATGTTTCTACAAGACTTCCTCTCACTCTTCTGAATTTCATCATGTACAGTCACAGTCGACTCAATCTCTCCTCATAGTTTAATCCGCTCATCTCTGGAATCAACCTGGTGAACCTCCTCTGCACCACCTGCAAAGCCAGTATCTCCTTCCTCCAGTAACATTGGCAGAACTGCACACAGTACCCAGGTGTGGCCTCACCACTACCCTGCACAGTTGCAGCATGACCTCCCTGCTCTGAAATTCATTCCTTCTAGCAATGAAGGTCAACTCTCCATTTGCCTTTTTGATAGCCTGCTGCAACTGCAAACCATCCTTTTGTGATCCATGCACAAGCACTCCCAAGTCCCTCTGTACAGCAGCATGCTGCATTTATATAAAAATCTGCTCTTTCATTTTTCCTTCCAATGTGGACATCCATTTGCCAACGTTGTACTCCATCTGACCACCCACTCACTGAACCTGACTCTGTGCAGGCTCACCATATTTTCTGCACAGTTTGCTTTTCTACTCAATTTGGTATCATCAGCAAACTTAGATACACTACAGTCGGTCCCCTCTTGCAGAACGTTAATGTATATCATGAACAGTTGTGGGCCCAGCAACGACCCCTGTAACTCACCACTGATTGCCAACAAGGGCTACACCCATGTATCCCAACTCTCTACTTTCTATTGGTTAACCAATCCTCTATCCATGCTCATATATCACCCCCAACTATATACATCCTTATCTTATGGATAAGTCTATTATGTAGCTCCTTATTGACTGCCTTCTGGAAATCCACGTAAATAACATCCATCTGATTCACTCTATCCCATGCACTTGTTATGTGCTCAAAGAACTCCAGTAAGTTTGTCAAACTGATCCTGCCTTTACTGATTCCGTGCTGCATCTGCCTGACGGATCCATTGCTTTCCAGGTGCTTCGCTATTTCATCTTTAATGATAGCTTCAAGAATTTTCCCAATGACAGATGGTAAACTAATTGTTACCTGCTTTTTGCCTATATCCTTTTATGAATAGTGGCATGACATTTGCTATATTGCAATCCTCTGGGATCAGGCCAGAGTCCAGAGTATTTTGGTAATTTGTCACCAAAGGCTCCACTATATCTTTTGCCATTTTTTTCAGTACCCTGTGATGCATTCCATCAGGATCATGGGACCTTGTGTTACCCCTAAACTTTTGCCCCTTAACTCTTAAGTTCATGTCCTCTTGTTAAAATCTCCCTTACTCTCAATGGAAAAAGGATATCCACGTCAACTCTATCTATCCCCATCCTAATTTTAAATACCTCTATCAAGTCCCCCCTCAACCATCTATGCTCCAAAGAATAAAGACCTAATTTGTTCAACCTTTCTCTGTAACTTAGGTTCTGAAACCCAGGTAACATTCTAGTAAATCTCCTCTGTACTCTCTCTAAATTGTTGCCATCTTTCCTAAAATTCGATGACCAGAGCTGTACACAATACTCCAAATTTGGCCTCACCAATGCCTTGTACAATTTTAACATTGCATCCCAACTCCTATAATCAATGCTCTGATTTAGAAAGGCCAGCATACCAAAAGCTTTCTTCACCACCCTTTCCACATAGGATTCCAGCTTCTGAGAACTATGCACCATTATTCCTAGATCACTCTGTTCTTATATCCTTGAATATTTAATCTCCATTTCTCTCCGCCCTGCAAACATTCTCTGTAGTGTCTACTAACTCATTCCCCTTTGTAGTGATTTGTTCCACAAGTTCACTGACCTTGTTTTAAATGATACGGACTTTCAAATGAAGTGCCCTTACACTCATTGTGCCTTTAAAATCTTATAATCTTCTACTCTTTGGCATGACTTTTCTTCACTCCACTCTTACTTTTCTTTTTATTATCTCATTTTTTTTCTTTATCTTTATTCACTCTTTTCCTTTTCACTTTATCCATACTTCTCCAATCTGTTGAACCCACCCCCACCTACTATTTAGTTTAAAGGCCGATACAGTGCCCTGGTTATGGGATTTGCTAGGATTGAAGTCGCACCACAGTTCAGGTAGATCCCGTCCCATCGGTACACTCCCTCCTTCCCCAATGCTGGTGCCAATTTCTCATGCAGTCAGACACACTTCTCCCAAACCAATCCTTGAGCCACACATCAAATCTTCTTGACCCTATGCCAATTTGCGCGTGGATCTGGTAGTAATGTAGAGATTACCACCTTTTTGTTTCTGCTTTTTAATTTAGTCCCTACCTGCTCAAATTCCCTCAGCAGAACCTCTTTACTCATTCTGCTTGTGTTGTTGGTACCCACATGGACGACAACAACTGGATATTTCCCCTCCCACTGCAATTTCTCTGCAGGTCAGTTAAGATGTCTTGAACCCAGTCACCAGTCAGAAACACAGCTTTCAGGATGTGCTCTCCTCGCAACAGAAAACACTGTCTATTCCCTGGACTATACTATCCCCAATTACCACCACATTTCTCTACTCCGCCCTTCTCTTGAATGGCTCTCTGAACTACTGTGCTGCAATTAGGAGCCTGTAAGGAGTTCAAAAATCTGCCCGTAACCGCATGGGTTTCCCATGGGCGATGCTGTTTCTTCCTACAATCCAATGACATACCAGTTGGTAGGATAATTGGTGATTGTAAATTAAACTGTGATTAGGCTAGCATTAGGTTTATGGTGTCTAGGCCACAAGGGCCTACTCTACACTGTGTCAATCAATAAGCCCGCTGTCATTAATATTGATTTCTCCAACTTCTGGTAATTTGTGTCCCTTGCACTTCTCTCTTTTTCTATTCCCATTCTGGCTCCCACCTTCACCCTTCTCCTCTTCTCAACTGGTCCCACTCCTCTATCTCTTTAATCAATGGTGTCTTCTTTGTTTCAATGGATTCCTCCTCCTTCAGACCTTTAGGTTTAATACATAAACTTCCCAGCTTCTCGCATCATCTCACTCGCTCATTCAGACATCTTTTCACTCGCCTGGCTTCACCTGTGAACTGCCAGCTTGTACTCTCCCCACCTTCTTATTCTGCCTCTTGTGTACCTAACTTCCAGTCCTGCTGAAGTGATTTGGCCCAGAACATTAACTCTTTATTCCCCTCCACAGATGCTGCCTGAGCTGCCGAGATCCTCCAGCATTTTGACTGTGTTGTTCTGGATTTCCAGCATTTACAGAATCTCCAGTCTTTCTGAATAATTGTCCCTTTTCTGTTGCTTAAGGTCTGACAGTCTCTCATTTCTCTGTTGCTTTGTCCCAGGCCGGGAGAGTTCCACAGTGGAACAGTCTGAAGAATATTCTACTGGAGGACAGACCCAAAAAATGTCCTCTGTCCCAGCAGGAGACGGATCCACAGGTACCAATACGCATGTCTCTCTGTGTTCCTTCAGTCTCTCTCACTCTGTGGGGTTGAACCTCCCATGGACCAGTTCACCTACTGGATGTACAGTGCATTGTGGGCAGGTGTGTGAATGATGTTAGGTTCAGAGAGAGTGGGGTGGGAGAAATGTGCAGAGAGGGGTGGAGTGACTGAGAGTGACACAGGAGAGAGTAATGGAGGTGAGGACGGAGAACGGTCACAGCGAAGAAGGGAGGATTGGCTGTGCGGACAGACGTGGTGACTGATGAGGCATCGAAGTGGGATTGGAGTAATTCAGTATGTGGATAGAATGAACTTTGTGAAAACACACGGGAGAGAGCTGGAGTGAAGTGGAATGCTGGAGTTGGAGTAACGCAACGAGTGAAGAGAGAGTGACGACTGTAGGGAGAGTTGGGCAGAGAGATCAGTGAGAGTGATGATGCTACTGGAGGGAAGGAAGGAGAGACTGACAATAGAGTGATGCAGACAGTGAATGCTGAGAGGGGGAGATGTGAGGAGAAGGATTTGAGAGACAAGGGTGGAGGTACTAAAGAGGAAATTGTGTGTATTTCAGAGGACAGGTTTGAGAAGGACAAGGCTCCTATGCCCTGCGTTGAGTTTCTTCCTGATCTAATGTAAAACTTATTTACTAGTATTTATTTATTTATTTAACTTGTTTATTTACCGGTGAGCCTTACGTCCGTGGTGGGAAAGCTGCTGGAAAAGATTCTTAGAGATAGGATCTATAGGCATTTAGAGAATCATGGTTTGATCAGGGACAGTCAGCATGGCTTTGTGAAGAGAAGATCATGTCTAACAAGCCTGATAGAGTTCTTTGAGGAGGTGACCAGGCATATAGATGAGGGTAGTGCAGTGGATGTGATCTACATGGATTTTAGTAAGGCATTTGACAAGGTTCCACACGGTAGGCTTATTCAGAAAGTCAGAAGGCATGGGATCCAGGGAAGTTTGGCCAAGTGGATTCAGAATTGGCTTGCCTGCAGAAGGCAGAGGGTTGTGGTGGAGGGAGTACATTCAGATTGGAGGGTTGTGACTAGTGGTGTCCCAGAAGGATCTGTTCTGGGACCTCTACTTTTTGTGATTTTTATTAACGACCTGGATGTGGGGGTAGAAGGGTGGGTTGGCAAGTTTGCAGACGACACAAAGGTTGGTGATGTTGTAGATAGTGTAGAGGATTGTTAAAGATTGCAGAAAGACATTGATAGGAAGCAGAAGTGGCCTGAGAAGTGGCAGATGGAGTTCAACCCGGAGAAATGTGAGGTGGTACACTTTGGAAGGACAAACTCCAAGGCAGAGTACAAAGTAAATGGAAGGATACTTGGTAGTGTGGAGGAGCAGAGCGATCTGGGGGTATATGTCCACAGATCCCTGAAAGTTGCCTCACTGGTAGATAGGGTAGTTAAGAAAGCGTATGGGGTGTGAGCTTTTGTAAGTCGACCGATAGAGTTTAAGAGACACGATGTAATGATGCAGCTCTATAAAACTCTAGTTAGGCCACACTTGCAGTACTGTGTCCAGTTCTGGTTGCCTCAGTATAGGAAGGATGTGGAAGCATTGGAAAGGGTACAGAGAAGATTTACCAGGATGCTGCCTGGTTTAGAGAGTATGGATTATGATCAGAGATAAAGGGAGCTAGGGCTTTACTCTTTGGAGAGAAGGAGGATGAGAGGAGACATGATAGAGGTGTACAAGATATTAAGAGGAATTGACAGAATGGACAGCCAGTGCCTCTTCCCCAGGGCACCACTGCTCAGAACAAGAGGACGTGGCTTTAAGGTAAGGGGAGGGAAGTTCAACGGGGATATTAGACAAAGGTTTTTCACTCAGAGAGTGGTTGGTGTGTGGAATGCACTGCCTGAGTCAGTGGTGGAGGCAGATACACTAGTGAAGTTTAAGAGACTACTAGACAGGTATATGGAGGAATTTAAGGTGGGGGGTCATATGCAAGGCAGAGTTTGAGGGTTGGCACACCATTGTGGGCCGAAGGGCCTGCATTGTGCTGTACTATTCTATGTTCTATGCTCTATGTTCTACTTTACCTTCCTTTGTATACCTTGTTACAGATTCCCTGTCAGACACAACTTGGGAACCCAAGGGATTGGCAAGCAGAGAGCCCGGTCCAGTTTTGTTCACCACCCAAGGAGGATCTATAAGCTCAGATACAGATTCCCTGTCAGACAGCACTCGGAAACCCCAGGGATCAGTGACAGGAGAGCTTAGTCCAGGTGTCAACACTACCGCAAGAGGGTCTGCGAGCTCAGGTACAGATACACAGTCTACACTACTCGGGAAGCCCTTGAAACAGTGATGGGAGAGCTTGTCCTGGTTTTTCCACTACCACAGGAGAGTCTGTAAGCTCAAGTACAGATTCCGAGTCAGACTCCACTCGGGAACCCCAGGGAACAGCAAATGAGAGCCTGGTCCAGGTTTGACTGTCACTACAGCAGGATCTGTGAGCTTAGGATTTTGTGGATGTGGAAGCAATGAATGGAACAAGCTTTCCTTCCTTCAGTGCTCGATATTCATCTGGGCTTTGTCTGAGGGAAGTGTCTGGTTCTAAAAGTTTAGGGAGGGAGAGTCCCTAAACTCGAATTGGATGAATTTGGTTTCTTTTCAAATGAATGACCTCTTTGTAAACTTGTTGTTCTGGTGGCTACTCATTGTAACTCTATTTCCCATTCCCAGTCTGACATGACTGTCCACAGCCTCCTCCACTGACAGGATGAGACTCCCTCAGGTTGGAGGAGCAACAATGCAGAGAAAAAAGAACATATGAAATAGGATCAGGAACTGGCCATCTGGCCCATCGAGCCTGTTCTGCCATTCATTTAGATCATTGCTGATCTCCACCTACCTGACTTAACCCATAATCCTTATTTCCCCTACATTGCAAAAAACTATCCAGCTTTGTCCTTAATGTGTTTTCTCAGGTAGCCTCTACTTCTGCATTCTTAGGGAATTTCAGTGATTTACCACTCTCTGGGAAACAGAGTTTCTCCTCATCTTCCTCCCACATCTACTTCCCCCGAATCTTGAGGGTAGGTCCCCGAGTTCTCGTCTCATCTACCATTGGAAATATCATTCCAGTCTCCATCTTATCTATCCCTTTCACAATTTTATATGTTTCTACAAGACTTCCTCTCACTCTTCTGTATTTCATCATGTACAGTCACAGACGACTCAATCTCTCCTCATAGTTTAATGGACAGGAGGAGGAGTATAGGAAACTGATACAGGACTTTGTGATATGGTGCAACTCAAACTACCTGCGTCTCAATATCACCAAGACCAAGGAGATGGTGGTGGACTTTAGGAGATCTAGGCCTCATATGGAGCCAGTGATCATTAATGGAGAATGTGTGGAGCAGGTTAAGACCTACAAGTATCTGGGAGTACAGTTAGACGAGAAGCTAGACTGGACTGCCAACACAGATGCCTTGTGCAGGAAGGCACAGAGTCGACTGTACTTCCTAAGAAGGTTGGCGTCATTCAATGTCTGTAGTGAGATGCTGAAGATGTTCTATAGGTCAGTTGTGGAGAGCGCCCTCTTCTTCGTGGTGGCGTGTTGGGGAGGAAGCATTAAGAAGAGGGACGCCTCACGTCTTAATAAGCTGGTAAGGAAGGCGGGCTCTGTCGTGGGCAAAGTACTGGAGAGTTTAACATCGGTAGCTGAGCGAAGGGCGCTGAGTAGGCTACGATCAATTATGGATAACTCTGAACATCCTCTACATAGCACCATCCAGAGACAGAGAAGCAGTTTCAGTGACAGGTTACTATCGATGCAATGCTCCTCAGACAGGATGAAGAGGTCAATACTCCCCAATGCCATTAGGCTTTACAATTCTACCGCCAGGACTTAAGAACTTTTTAAAAGCTATTATTAATGCTTTTTGAGATAGTGATTTAGATGCATATCATATTTTTTACTGAGTTAAGTATTGTATGTAATTAGTTTTGCTACAACAAGTGTATGGGACATTGGAAAAAAAGTTGAATTTCCCCATGGGGATGAATAAAGTATCTATCTATCTATCTAATCCCCTCATCTCTGGAATCAACCTGGTGAACCTCCTCTGCACCACCTCCAAAGCCAGTATCTCCTTCCTCCAGTAATGTTGGCAGAACTGCACACAGTACCCAGGTTTGGCCTCACCACTACCCTGCACAGTTGCAGCATGACCTCCCTGCTCTGAAATTCATTCCTTCTAGCAATGAAGGTCAACTCTCCATTTGCCTTTTTGATAGCCTGCTGCAACTGCAAACCATCCTTTTGTGATCCATGCACAAGCACTCCCAAGTCCCTCTGTACAGCAGCATGCTGCATTTATATAAAAATCTGCTCTTTCATTTTTCCTTCCAACGTGGACATCCATTTGCCAACGTTGTACTCCATCTGACCACCCACTCACTGAACCTGACTCTGTGCAGGCTCACCATATTTTCTGCACAGTTTGCTTTTCTACTCAATTTGGTATCATCAGCAAACTTAGATACACTACAGTCGGTCCCCTCTTGCAGAACGTTAATGTATATCATGAACAGTTGTGGGCCCAGCAACGACCCCTGTAACTCACCACTGATTGCCAACAAGGGCTACACCCATGTATCCCAACTCTCTACTTTCTATTGGTTAACCAATCCTCTATCCATGCTCATATATCACCCCCAACTATATACATCCTTATCTTATGGATAAGTCTATTATGCAGCTCCTTATTGACTGCCTTCTGGAAATCCACGTAAATAACATCCATCTGATTCACTCTATCCCATGCACTTGTTATGTGCTCAAAGAACTCCAGTAAGTTTGTCAAACTGATCCTGCCTTTACTGATTCCGTGCTGCATCTGCCTGATGGATCCATTGCTTTCCAGGTGCTTCGCTATTTCATCTTTAATGATAGCTTCAAGAATTTTCCCAATGACAGATGTTTATAGTTAACTGCCTTTTGCCTATATCCTTTTATGAACAGTGGCGTGACGATTGCTATCTTGCAATCCGCCGGGACCAGGTCAGAGTCCAGAGAATTTTGGTAATATGTCTCCAAAGGCTCCACTATATCTTTTGCCATTTTTTTCAGTACCCTGGGATGCATTCCATCAGGAGCAGGGGACCTATCTATCTTCAGGCCCACAAGTTTGCTCAGCACTATCTCTTTGGTGATAGCAATTGTATTCAGGTCCACACCTCCCACTGCATCCATAACATCACTCATGTCCTCCACCATGAAGACTGACACAAAGTAGTCATTCAATATTTCTGTCATTTCCTCATTACGCAATATCGTTTCCCCCTTATCGTGCTCCAAGGGACCTACGTTCACTTTTACCACACTTTTCCAATTTAGACAATTATAAGTACTTTTACTATCCTTTTTATATTTTATGTTAGTTATTTTCATAATCTAGCTTCCCTTTCTTTATGCCTTGCTTAGTGTTCTTCATTGCTTTTTAAAGTTTTCTGAATTCTCCAGTTTCCACTACTCTTGGAGACTTGCACGAACCTTTAGTTTCATGTCTTCTTTTGGATCCTTTGTTTTCCAAGGCTGGATCTCCCCACCCTTGCACTCCTGGTTTTCAACTGGCATATACTTTTGTTGAGCACTGTGAAAAATATCTTTGAAAGTGTGGTGAACTACATATATCTGCTCCTGTGGCTTCTCCCACTGACTGTGGCTCCTCCCACAGACCCCGGTATAAAGGCGATTGGAGACTGAGCCCGGCCAGTGGTGGTCAATTGCTGCTTGTTCTTTCTTCCAGCCAATAAAAGCCTATATTTCACCTCACGTCTCGGTGAGTTATTGATGGTGCACCAGAAAATCTTCCACTGTTCCTCAACTGTCCCACCATATAGCCTGTGTTCCCAGTCTACACTAGCCAAATCCTCCCTCATCCCACTGCAGTCTCCATTGTTTAGGCATAATAAACAAGGCCTAATTTGA
This sequence comes from Hemitrygon akajei, assembly GCF_048418815.1. Taxonomy (NCBI): domain Eukaryota; kingdom Metazoa; phylum Chordata; class Chondrichthyes; order Myliobatiformes; family Dasyatidae; genus Hemitrygon; species Hemitrygon akajei. The sequence goes on from NW_027331949.1 coordinate 240,771, forward strand.
TGTACTGGTTTTACATCAGACTATTACACCCTCCATTTGTGTGAGAACTCAGTCATACTGTGAGCAGCATCTCCAAGAGGTTCCCTAACTACAAGATCACTAACTTTACCTGTCTCATTGCACAGTACCAGATCGAAGGTGGCATGTTCCCTTGTAGGTTCAGTAACATGCTGTTCAAGAAAGCTAACCCAGATGCACTCTATGAAGTCTCCTCAAGACTGCCTGAAGCAACGTTATTCACCCAATATTTGGGCAAGTTAAAGTCACCCACAATAACTGCTGTTGCATTCCTACATGCCTCAGATATTCCTCTGTTTATTGTCCGTGCCACTGTAATGTTACTATTTAGTGGCTGAAAGACAACTCCAATCTGATAATTTTCCTTTTACTATTCCTAATCTCTACCCAAATGCATTGAACATTCGGATCCTTAGATTTTATATTGTCTCTCACTATCACCCTGATCTCATCTTTAATTGAGAGTGTTATCCCACCTCCCTTACCTTTCTGCCTATCCTTCCATATTACCTTACATAACCATATAACAATTACAGCACGGAACCAGGCCATCTCGGACCTTCTAGTCCGTGCCGAACGCTTCCTCTCACCTAGTCCCACCGACCTGCACTCAGTGCATAACCCTCCATTCCTTTCCTGTCCATCTTGCTATCCAATTTTTTTTTTTAATGACAATATCGAACCTGCCTCTACCACTTCTACAGGAAGCTCATTCCACACAACTACCACTCGCTGAGTAAAGAATTTCCCCTTCTGTTACCCCTAAACTTTTGCACCGTAACTCTAAATTCATGTCTTGAATCTCCCTTACTCTCAATGGAAAAAGGCTATCCACGTCAACTCTATCTGTCCCCCTCATAATTTTAAATACCTCTATCAAGTCCCCTCTCAACCTTCTATGCTCCAAAGAATAAAGACCTAATTTGTTCAACCTTTCTCTACAACTTAGGTTCTGAAACCCAGGTAACATTCTAGTAAATCTCCTCTGTACTCTCTCTAAGTTGTTGCCATCTTTCCTAAAATTCGATGACCAGAACTGTACACAGTACTCCAAATTTGGCCTGACCAATGCCTTGTACAATTTTAACATTGCATCCCAACTCCTATACTCAATGCTCTGATTTAGAAAGGCCAACATACCAAAAGCTTTCTTCACCACCCTATCCACATAAGATTCCGGCTTCAGAGAACTATGCACCATTATTCGTAGATCACTCTGTTCTTATATCCTTGAATATTTAATCTCCATTTCTCTCTGCCCTGCAACCATTCTCTGTAATGGCTACTAACTCATTCCCCTTTGTAGTGATTTGTTCCACAAGTTCACTGACCTTGTTTTAAATGATACGGACTTTCAAATGAAGTGCCCTTACACAAATTGTGCTTTTAAAATCTTATAATCTTCTACTCTTTGGCATGACTTTTCTTCACTCCACTCTTACTTTTCTTTTTATTATCTCATTTTTTTTCTTTATCTTTATCCACTCTTTTCCTTTTCACTTTATCCATACTTCTCCAATCTGTTGAACCCACCCCCACCTACTATTTAGTTTAAAGGCCGATACAGTGCCCTGGTTATGGGATTTGCTAGGATTGAAGTCGCACCACAGTTCAGGTAGAACCCGTCCCATTGGTACACTCCCTCCTTCCCCAATGCTGGTGCCAATTTCTCATGCAGTCAGACACACTTCTCCCAAACCAATCCTTGAGCCACACATCAAATCTTCTTGACCCTATGCCAATTTGCGCGTGGATCTGGTAGTAATGTAGAGATTACCACCTTTTTGTTTCTGCTTTTTAATTTAGTCCCTACCTGCTCAAATTCCCTCAGCAGAACCTCTTTACTCATTCTGCTTGTGTTGTTGGTACCCACATGGACGACAACAACTGGATATTTCCCCTCCCACTGCAATTTCTCTGCAGGTCAGTTAAGATGTCTTGAACCCAGTCACCAGTCAGAAACACAGCTTTCAGGATGTGCTCTCCTCGCAACAGAAAACACTGTCTATTCCCTGGACTATACTATCCCCAATTACCACCACATTTCTCTACTCCGCCCTTCTCTTGAATGGCTCTCTGAACTACTGTGCTGCAATTAGGAGCCTGTAAGGAGTTGAAAAATCTGCCCGTAACCGCATGGGTTTCCCATGGGCGATGCCGTTTCTTCCTACAATCCAAAGACATACCAGTTGGTAGGATAATTGGTGATTGAAAATTAAACTGTGATTAGGCTAGCATTAGGTTTATGGTGTCTAGGCCACAAGGGCCTACTCTACACTGTGTCAATCAATAAGCCCGCTGTCATTAATATTGATTTCTCCAAATTCTGGTAATTTGTGTCCCTTGCACTTCTCTCTTTTTCTATTCCCATTCTGGCTCCCACCTTCACCCTTCTCCTCTTCTCAACTGGTCCCACTCCTCTATCTCTTTAATCAATGGTGTCTTCTTTGTTTCAATGGATTCCTCCTCCTTCAGACCTTTAGGTTTAATACATAAACTTCCCAGCTTCTCGCATCATCTCACTCGCTCATTCAGTCATCTTTTCACTCGCCTGGCTTCACCTGTGAACTGCCAGCTTGTACTCTCCCCACCTTCTTATTCTGCCTCTTGTGTACCTAACTTCCAGTCCTGCTGAAGTGATTTGGCCCAGAACATTAACTCTTTATTCCCCTCCACAGATGCTGCCTGAGCTGCCGAGATCCTCCAGCATTTTGACTGTGTTGTTCTGGATTTCCAGCATTTACAGAATCTCCTGTCTTTCTGAATAATTGTCCCTTTTCTGTTGCTTAAGGTCTGACAGTCTCTCATTTCTCTGTTGCTTTGTCCCAGGCCGGGAGAGTTCCACAGTGGAACAGTCTGAAGAATATTCTACTGGAGAACAGACCCAAAAAATGTCCTCTGTCCCAGCAGGAGACGGATCCACAGGTACCAAGACGCATGTCTCTCTGTGTTCCTTCAGTCTCTCTCACTCTGTGGGGTTGAACCTCCCATGGACCAGTTCACCTACTGGATGTACAGTGCATTGTGGGCAGGTGTGTGAATGATGTTAGGGTTCAGAGAGAGTGGGGTGGGAGAAATGTGCAGAGAGGGGTGGAGTGACTGAGAGTGACACAGGAGAGAATAATGGAGGTGAGGACGGAGAACGGTCACAGCGAAGAAGGGAGGATTGGCTGTGCGGACAGACGTGGTGACTGATGAGGCATCGAAGTGGGATTGGAGTAATTCATTATGTGGATAGTTAACTGGTCGTCAACTCAGATAGCCAGATTAATCAGGTCGTTTAAACTACCCTGTTCATCATGGACTATGAACTGGTGCTGGACTCTTGAGTTCAATCTGTGCTAGAAGGAGCTGATGAGGGATCTCTTGATCCTTCCTGTCTCCACTGCAAGCATGTGGAATTTAACTGCATAGTTGTTTAGTGACCCACTACCAGGATTTTGTTAGCAGCCACTTGATGCCTACTGGAAGGTCAAAAGCTGTCCTTAACTCAGCTGCAAAATGTGGAAAATGACTGGGCTGCAGGGGAACTGGTTGCCGTAGACCATTGAACAGGTGGAGTGGAGGTCGTTCCAGGAAATTTATCATGTATGCTGTTTTACATGTATCATCACCAAACTGACCAGGCTGAGCTTTGAAAGTCAGCTCGCACTGGGTAATGAATTTCCTGCAGCCATTGGGGTCACCAGTTTATCTGTCTGCTGAAGATATACTCAGTTCTGGTATGGGCAGTGGAGTTGGTTCTAGTTTGGATCCGGGAGTTGGGACTTTAGTGGCCGAGGGTGTTGTGGCAGCAGAAAAGGAGGGTCTGCGGGATGCTGGAAGTGGGACTGACATGGAAAAAGATTCTGTATTGCATTTGTGAGAATGCTAATGGCAGTAAACTGATGCTGTAACCTCATGAACTGCAGCTCTGAGAGCAGAGATCGCTGCCACCTGATTCTGATTGTCTGCGGTGAGCTGCTGAACTGTTACTGCGAGGGATGACACCAGTTCCTCCAGCTGAGACTGGGCTTGTCGAACTGAAGTGATCTGTCGCATTGTTTTTGTCACTTCACCCAACACAGATGCGATCTCCTGTTACTACTCCCCTACCTGGCCAATGAATCTCAATGTCAAGCTCATCTGCTCTCTGTCTGCTAGGTTCATTTTCGTGGTCGAGATTTGCTGTCAAAACATTTGGTGATGGTCAAAGTGAGGAGCGAGAGACACTGAAGGGGGACAAGACTTCACTGTATTTAATGAGAACTGTTGCAGAATTTAATAGAAAAGTAAGACAATAAACACTAACCCAACACAGATGCCTTGTGCAGGAAGGCACAGAGTCGACTGTACTTCCTAAGAAGGTTGGCGTCATTCAATGTCTGTAGTGAGATGCTGAAAATGTTCTATAGGTCAGTTGTGGAGAGCGCCCTCTTCTTTGTGGTGGCGTGTTGGGGAGGAAGCATTAAGAAGAGGGACACCTCACGTCTTAATAAGCTGGTAAGGAAGGCGGGCTCTGTCGTGGGCAAAGTACTGGAGAGTTTAACATCGGTAGCTGAGCGAAGGGCGCTGAGTAGGCTACGGTCAATTATGGATAACTCTGAACATCCTCTACATAGCACCATCCAGAGACAGAGAAGCAGTTTCAGTGACAGGTTACTATCGATGCAATGCTCCTCAGACAGGATGAAGAGGTCAATACTCCCCAATGCCATTAGGCTTTACAATTCTACCTCCAGGACTTAAGAACTTTTTTAAAAGCTATTAATGCTTTTTGAGACGGTGATTTAGATGCATATCATATTTTTTTACTGAGTTAGGTATTGTATGTAATTAGTTTTGCTACAGCAAGTGTATGGGACATTGGAAAAAAGTTGAATTTCCCCATGGGGATGAATAAAGTATCTATCTATCTATCTATCTATCATTAATAAAAACTCTGGAACTGAAAGTTAAATGCCAACACTGCAGCTGGAAAAATAACTAAATACAAAATATATACCACTTCTTTACAGCATCTGTCGAAATGATAGTCCTCTTTCCCAGACAAGAACTAGGGGAAATATGAATTGTATACATTGCTGTACCTTTGGTCAAGTCTCGACAAGACTAGAAAGAAAAGAAGGGAGTAAATGCCTCCATAATTAATTGCCACATCCATGTTACTGAGTGTACTTGCCAAATTTCTTCCATATCTCTTCCCGTGCTGACATATAGACCCTGCAGCAGAGTCTGAGGTGTGACGGTACGTAAACGGATAGAAGGAAATGGGTGAAAAAGTCAAGAGAGAGAGGCATGGGGAAAATGAACAGAGAGCGATGATTGTGTGAAGAGAGTTGGGCAGATAGATCATTGAGAGTGACGTGCTGACCGGGTAGATAAATTTTTCAATCTGCCACCCTGCCCCACCCACAAATTCTTTCCCTTTACTGATCTCCAGTTGGACACAACTTGGAAACCCAATGGAGTAACGATTGGAGGATGTAGTCCAGATTTGACTGCCATGCAGTAGGGTCTGCAAGATCAGCTGTTTGTGGTGGGGATCACTGAATCGAACACAGCATAGATGATTCCTAGGTGTCAAACTGGAGACAGTGACGGACAAATGGGAAAGTGAAGGTTTCACCACAGACCTTGCCTCCCATTCCAAGAACTCATGTCCCAATCTAATAACCTGTTGCATTATTTCAACTCCCCTCCTTCATTACAGACCCAGAGAAATCCACAGGAGAACAGCACAAAGACTTATCGACTGGGGGGTCCACCCAGGAAATAAACTATTCTCTGCTGGGAGAGAGATCCACAGGTACCAAGTCCCTTACCTGTTAGGGTCATTCGATGTTTGTTTTTGTCTTGCTCAATCCCTCACTCTTACTTGCATTCTCCCTCTCCGTTCTCTCTCCCTCTCCATTCTCATTGCACATTCTCCATTCTCTCCAGCACTCTCCAATCTCTCTCATGCAATCTCCATTTTCTGTCTGTTGCACCCTGCATTCTCTCTCCCGCACTGTCCATCCTATCTCTCTCTCGCACGCTTCGTTCCCTCTCTCCCTCACGCTCTCCATTCTCTTTCTCTCCCTCACTCTCTCCGGTCTCTGTCACTCTGTTGCACTCTCTATTCTCTCTTCCGCATTCTCCATTCTCTCTCACGCACTCTCCATTCGGTTGTGCACCGTCCATTCTCTCAAGAGCACTCTCCATTCCCTCGTGCCCTCTCCAGTCACTCTCTCCTGCACTCTCAATTCTCTATCTCACTCCCACTCTCTGCTTTCTCTCTGTCCCCCGCACTCTCCATCCTCTCCCTCTGCCGCGCTCTCCGGCCTCTCTCTCTATCACTCTGCATTCTCTCTCCAGTACTCTGCAGTCTCACTCTCTTGCACACTGTCCATTCATCATCATGCACTCTCTGTTCTCTCTCGTGCTCTCAACGTTCTCTCTCTCACCTGCAGTCTCCATTCTCTCTCCAGCACTTTGCGGTCTCTCTCTCTCGTGCCCTCTCTGTTCTCTTTAAAGCAGTCTCGTTTCTCTCTTGTGTGCTCTCCATTCTCTAATGCACTCTCTCCATTCTCTCTCACGCACTCAACATTCTCTCTCTCTTGTACTCTCCATTCACTCTCTCTCACCTACTCTCCATTCTCTCTCTCCATTCTCTCTCTCCCTTGCACTCTCCAGTCTTTCTCTCTGTCTCACATTCTCCAGTCTCTCTCTCCCCTTTACCCTCTTCACTCTCTCCCTCTCTTGCACTCTGTAGCCTCGCTCTCTCTGTCCCCACTCTCAATTCTCTCTCTCCTGCACTCTCTATATCCCACAGTCCCCATTCTCTCTCTAGCGCTCTGCAGTATCTCTCTCGTGCACTCTCCATTCACTGCTGTGCACACTCTATACTCTCGCGCTCCCAACATTCTCTCTCTCCCGCACTTTCTGTTCTAGCTCTCCTGCACTGTCCATTCTCTCTCTCTCGCACTCTGTTCTCTCTCTCCCTCACACTTTCCATTCTCTCTCTCCCTCACACTTTCCGTTCTCTCTCTCCCTCGCACTCTCAGTTCTTTCTGTGTCCCTCGCACTCTCCGTTTCCTCTGTGTCCCTCTCAGTCTCGGTTCTCTCTGTCTCATCCACACTCTCTGTTTTGTCTCTCTCCCTTGCACTCTCCATTCTTTCTTTTTTCCGCTCTCTCTCTCTCTCCCCTTGCACTCTCCATTCTCTTTCACTCCCTCGGACTCTCTATTCTCACTCTCTTCCTCGCACTATCCATTCTGACTCTTCTCCCTCGCACTCTCTATTCTCTTTCGCTCCTGCATTCTCCATTCTCTCTCTCTCCTGTGCTCTTTGTTCTCTCCCACTAATGGACTCTCCATTCGCTCTCTCTATCTCTCCCTTGCACACTCCTTTCTGTTTCACAATCGCTGCATTCTCTCTCGCACACTCAACATTCGCTCTCTCCTGTGCTCTCCTTTCTCTCCCTCTTACAGACTCTCCATTCACTCTCTCTCTCTCTCTCCCTTGCTATCCCCATTCCCTGTCTCTCCCTCACTCTCCATTCTCTCTCTCCCTCGCACACTCCATTCCCTCTCTCTCATTCACACTCTCCATTCTCACTTGCACTCTCTGCATTCTCTCTGGTGTACTCTCTTTCTCGTGCATTCTCCATTTTCTCTCTCTCCTGTGCTCTCCTTTCTCTCTGTCCCTGGCACACTCTATTCTCAATCTCTCCCTTACACTATCCAATCTCACAAAACTCCCTCACACTCTCCATTTTCACTTTCTGTCCTGCACTCTCCATTTTCTCTCTCTCCGGCACTCTCCTTTCTGTCCTTCTTCAGGACTCTCCATTCTCTCTCTCCCACGCAATCTCCATTCCCTCTGTCTCACTCTCACTCTCCATTCTCTCTCTCCCTCGCACACTCCATTCCCCCTCTCTCACTCACACTCTCCATTGTCTCTCACACTCTCTGCATTCTCACTCATGCACACAACATTCGCTTTCTTTCCTGTACTCTCCATTCTCTCTCTCTCAACTATGCTCCATTCACTCTCTCCCTCGCACTCTGCACTCTCTCTCCTGTGCACTCTGCAGCCTCTCTCTCTGTGTTCATCACACTCTCCAGTCTCGCTCTGTCCCTTGCATTCTCTATTCTCTCTCTACCACACTTCCCGTTCTTTCTCTCTCCCTCGCACTCTTTGTTCCCCCTTTCCCTCACACTCTCAGTTCTCTCTGTGTCCCTCACACTCTCAGATCTCTCTCGTTCCCTCTCCATTCACCATCACACTCTCTGTTCTCTCCCTCACTCTCCATTCTCTCTCTCCCTCACTGTCCATTCTCTCTCTCCCTCACACTTTCAGTTCTCTGTGTCTCTTGCAGTCTGCATTCTCTATGTGTCCCTCACACTCTCAGTTCTCTCTCATTCCCTCTCCATTCTCTCTCTGTCTTGCGCACTCTCCATTCACCATCACACACTCTCCATTCTCTCTCACGCTCTCAACCTCTCTCCTGAAATCTCTATTCTCTCTCTCTCTCGCACTTCCCATTCTCTGTTGCGCCATCCCCATTCTCTCTCGTGCACTCTCCATTCTCTCTCGTGCTCTCTCCATTCCCTCTCATGTACTCTCCATTCAATCTCATGCACTCCATTGGCTCTCACAGCATCTCAATTCTTTCTCTCTCCCTCTCACTCTCCATTCTCTCTCTCTCCCTCGCACACTCTATTCTCACTCTCTCCCTTGCACTATCCATTCTCACAAAACTCCCTTGCACTCTCCATTTCACTTTCTCTCCCACACTCTCCATTTTCTCTCTCTCCTGCGCTCTCCTTTCTCTCCTTGACAGGGACTCTCCATTCACTCTCTCTTGTGCACTCTCCATTCTCTCTCCCATACACCATCCATTCCCTCTGTCTCACTCTCACTCTCCATTCTCTCTCCCTCACACACTCCATTCCCTCTCTCTCACTCACACTCTCCATTGTCTCTCGCACTCTCTGCATTCTCACTCGCACACACAACATTCTTTCTCATGTATTCTCCATTCTCTCTCTCCCTCACACTCTCCATTCTCTCCCTGACTCCCTCACACTCTCCATTCTCTCCCTGACTCCCTCACACTCTCAGTTCTCTCTCTCTCCCTCACACTCCTGGTTCTCTCTTTACCTTGCACTCTCCATTCTCTCTCTCCCTCACACTCTCTGTTCTCTCTCCCTCCCGCACTCACTGTTGTTTCTGTCTATTCCATTCTCTCTTGCACACTCTCAATTCTCTCGCGCATTCTCCAATCAGTCATACACTCCCCATTTGTTCCCGCACTCTCCATTCTCTCTCTCCTGCAGTCTCCCTTATCACTCTCTCCCGAACTCTCCATTCTCTGTCTCCAGCACCCTCTACTCTCTCACTCGTGCACTTGCCACTCTCTCTCTCCTGTACTCTCCATTCTCTCTTGCACACTCACACTTTCTCTCTCACACTCTCTGCTTCACACAGAATCTCTTCTGACACACTCGTCACCTGCTCCTCAGGACATGCCCTGCTCTCATCGTGCATCTTTGTGTATGTGTGTATACATACGTACACTACTGCCGTAAAACCAACACAAGTTACAACATATTCAGGTGATATCAAACCTGATGCTGAAGGGAATCTCTGGCTGTGGTGTGATGGATGTGGTAGGGGGAAGTATGATTGAGGAGTAGTGATTGAGGCTGATTAAGTGGGAGGGGGGAGGTAATTCCTGATGTCTGGCATGGCCTGAATGCAGAGAGATGAAGTGAATGACTGAGGGAGGATTGTAGCCAGTTGGGTGAAAGTGCCTGTTTCCATGATGTGCTACTCCGTGGGTCTGTTCACATGTGATCATGTTTTCATTTCTCAGAAACATATGACTCCGAATAACAGGAGCTCTAAAGGCCATGTACTGCTCTGATCTGATGTGGATGTCATTCTCCCTCATTCTCTGGCCCTCATCACTATCTGTGCACATTCTCTGCCTCCGTCTCCCTCTCCCTGTGCACCTCGTTTTCTCACACTCCCCTACCTGTGGCTTAAGGAAAAATGACATACGGTAGATATTTAATGATTGCGGCTGGGAGAGAAGGAATCAGGTGTTAGAGAGGGACGGAGAAAGTATCGAAGGGACAGAGATGTGGGAGCACATCCTGTGAGCAGCACTTGACCTGACAGTGACACCATGTTGACACTGGGCTGTTTTGTTCAGGAGAAGAGGACGGGTGGATTGACGTGCAGGTGACAGCGAGTGGAGACATGAGTGAGGAAGAAGTGCGGGAAGCCATTCGAAACAAGGTGAGAGTGAACTGAACGGGATGGGGTAGAAGGAGGGTGGAACATGGGGACAAATATCCTCTCCTTCCCTTCCCCTTGTCACCTTCCCCTCCTCCTCCCAGTCCCTCATTTCTCTATCACCCTCTCAATTTTCTCTCCTCTCATCCCCCTCTTTCCTCTTAGCTCCCTCCCTCTCCATCACACCTCTGCCTACTGTCTCGATGCTCCTCTCCTCCCATCACTCCAGCAACTTCTCCTTCCTCAGCAATCATTCATCTTTCCTCCTCTCTGGCCGCAGCTCCGGGAGATGTTCGATGATCCGGATCCTCAGATCGAGCTTGTGCAGTGCACGTCGGAGCCTCCGGAGGAGTGAGGGAGTGATCCCTCAACGAGTGAAGGAGTCTGCAGTTCCATCTCCCTGACGTTTTACACCCTCTCCCTTACTCCAGCCTGCCTTTAGACAAGTATACGGCTCATAGAGGGTTAATCCTAGGAGAGCCTGAGATGTTGCTACACTCTGCTGATTCCCCAGTGTGCCGCAGCCTGCGAGCTTTTAGTTGGTCACTTTGTGAAGTTCGATCCCACCAGAAGCCTAGAACTGAGAGTGAGCACACAGACCGGGCCTGTTCCAGGATGAGCAGATCTCCCGAATGATGAGATTAATCACAGAACATCCCGGGTACGGTCCCCGTAAACACCAACACCCCTCACTACAGGACTGGGTCAGTGTGAGACGTCACACACCTTCCACAGTGTACGATCCCCGTAAACACCGTCACCCCTCACTACAGGACCGGGTCAGTGTGAGACGTCACACACCTTCCACAGTGTACGGTCCGTAAACACCGACACCCCTCACTACAGGACCGGGTCAGTGTGAGACGTCACACACCTCCCACAGTGTACGGTCTGTAAACACCAACACCTCTCACTACAGGACCGGGTCAGTGTGAGACGTCACACACCTTCCACAGTGTACGGTCTGTAAACACCGACACCCCTCACTACAGGACCGGGTCAGTGTGAGACGTCACACACCTTCCACAGTGTACGGTCTGTAAACACCGACACCCCTCACTACAGGACCGGGTCAGTGTGAGACGTCACACACCTTCCACAGTGTACCGTCCCCGTAAACACCGACACCCCTCACTACAGGACCGGGTCAGTGTGAGACGTCACACACCTTCCACAGTGTACGGTCTGTAAACACCGACACCCCTCACTACAGGACTGGGTCAGTGTGAGACGTCACACACCTTCCACAGTGTACGGTCTGTAAACACCGGCACCCCTCACTACAGGACCGGGTCAGTGTGAGACGTCACACACCTTCCACAGTGTACGGTCCCCGTAAACACCGACACCCCTCACTACAGGACCGGGTCAGTGTGTGACGTCACACACCTTCCACAGTGTACGGTCTGTAAACACCGACACCCCTCACTACAGGACCGGGTCAGTGTGAGACGTCACACACCTTCCACAGTGTACGGTCTGTAAACACCAACACCCCTCACTACAGGACCGGGTCAGTGTGAGACGTCACACACCTTCCACAGTGTACGGTCTGTAAACACCGACACCCCTCACTACAGGACCGGGTCAGTGTGAGACACACACACCTTCCACAGTGTACGGTCTGTAAACACCGACACCCCTCACTGCAGGACCGGGTCAGTGTGAGACGTCACACACCTTCCACAGTGTACGGTCTGTAAACACCGACACCCCTCACTACAGGACCGGGTCAATGTGAGACGTCACACACCTTCCACAGTGTACGGTCTGTAAACACCGACACCCCTCACTACAGGACCGGGTCAGTGTGAGACGTCACACACCTTCCACAGTGTACGGTCTGTAAACACCGACACCCCTCACTACAGGACCGGGTCAGTGTGAGACGTCACGCTCCTTCCACAGTGTACGGTCTGTAAACACCGACACCCCTCACTACAGGACCGGGTCAGTGTGAGACGTCACACACCTTCCACAGTGTACGGTCTGTAAACGCCGACACCCCTCACTACAGGACCGGGTCAGTGTGAGACGTCACACACCTTCCACAGTGTACGGTCCGTAAACACCGACACCCCTCACTACAGGACCGGGTCAGTGTGAGACGTCACACACCTTCCACAGTGTACGGTCTGTAAACGCCGACACCCCTCACTACAGGACCGGGTCAGTGTGAGACGTCACACACCTTCCACAGTGTACGGTCCGTAAACACCGACACCCCTCACTACAGGACCGGGTCAGTGTGAGACGTCACACACCTTCCACAGTGTACGGTCTGTAAACACCGACACCCCTCACTACAGGACCGGGTCAGTGTGAGACGTCACACACCTTCCACAGTGTACGGTCTGTAAACACCGACACCCCTCACTACAGGACCGGGTCAGTGTGAGACGTCACACACCTTCCACAGTGTACGGTTGTTACAGCCCAGATATAAATCAATTGTGATGAGGCATCCCACTACCACACGCTCTTTTAGGAAGTGGACTCCTGAAGCTGAACAGGCCCTGAGAGACTGCTTCGGTACTACTAACTGGGATGTACTGCAAGGGGGGCTCTGTGGGGGCGTTGAGGAGGTCACTGAATGCACAACGGACTATATTAACTTTTGTGTGGATGCCGTTGTCCCTGTTAGAACTGTTCGCTGCTATCCCAATAATAAGCCCTGGATCACTAGTCACATCAAAGGCCTCCTAAACCAGAAGAAGAGGGCCTTTAAAGATGGTGATCAGTTGGAGCTTAAAAGAGTTCAGAAGGAACTCAGAGTACAGATAAGGGGGGCAAAGGAGCAGTATAGGAGGAAGCTAGAACAAAAGCTGCAGAAAAAAAGCATGAAGGAGGTGTGGGATGGGATGAAGATCATCACCAGATGCGGTGCAAAGCGGGGGGCGAACATAAGTGGAGATGTGGAGAAAGCGAACCAGCTGAACAACTTCTTCAACAGGTTCGACAGCACAATCTCATCCTCACCGCAGAAATCCACACCAGGCTTACTTCCCTCACAGGAAAATAGCCACTCACAGGAGACCTTGCCCACGCCCAGGATTACGGCTGCACAGGTGGAAGGTCAACTGAGGAAGATCTGTACCAGCAAGGCAGCTGGACCGGATGGAGTTTCCCCACGATTACTGAGGGCCTGTGCGACTGAGCTGGGAGAACCACTGCAGCGCATCTTCAACATGAGCCTGGAGCAGAGAAGAGTACCCAGACAGTGGAAAACATCCTGTATTGTCCCGGTACCGAAGAAACCACAACCAAAGGAGTTGAATGACTTCAGACCTGTTGCCTTGACGTCGCACGTGATGAAGACCATGGAGCGGCTGATAATACAGAATCTGAGGCCACAAACCAGGCACGCCCAGGATCCTCTTCAGTTTGCGTATAAGGAGAAGGTGGGAGTGGAGGATGCTATCACATATTTGCTGCACAAATCACTCTCTCACCTGGATGGGGTCAGTGGTGCTGTGAGGATTACATTCCTTAACTTCTCTAGTGCCTTTAACACCATCCAGCCCAAGATCTTAAGGCACAAACTAACGGAGATGGGAGTAGACTCTCACATGGTGGATTGGATAGTGGACTACTTGACAGATAGACCTCAGTATGTGCGGTTGGGAGACTGTAGGTCTGACACGGTGGTCAGCAGCACAGGAGCGCCGCAGGGAACCGTACTCTCTCCGGTCCTGTTCACCCTGTACACATCAGACTTCCAATATAACTCGGAGTCCTGCCATGTGCAGAAGTTCGCTGATGACACGGCCATAGTGGGGTGTGTCAGGAATGGACAGGAGGAGGAGTATAGGAAACTGATACAGGACTTTGTGATATGGTGCAACTCAAACTACCTGCGTCTCAATATCACCAAGACCAAGGAGATGGTGGTGGACTTTAGGAGATCTAGGCCTCATATGGAGCCAGTGATCATTAATGGAGAATGTGTGGAGCAGGTTAAGACCTACAAATATCTGGGAGTACAGTTAGACGAGAAGCTAGACTGGACTGCCAACACAGATGCCTTGTGCAGGAAGGCACAGAGTCGACTGTACTTCCTTAGAAGGTTGGCGTCATTCAATGTCTGTAGTGAGATGCTGAAGATGTTCTATAGGTCAGTTGTGGAGAGCGCCCTCTTCTTTGTGTTGGCGTGTTGGGGAGGAAGCATTAAGAAGAGGGACGCCTCACGTCTTAATAAGCTGGTAAGGAAGGCGGGCTCTGTCGTGGGCAAAGTACTGGAGAGTTTAACATCGGTAGCTGAGCGAAGGGTGCTGAGTAGGCTACGGTCAATTATGGAAAACTCTGAACATCCTCTACATAGCACCATCCAGAGACAGAGAAGCAGTTTCAGCGACAGGTTACTATCGATGCAATGCTCCTCAGACAGGATGAAGAGGTCAATACTCCCCAATGCCATTAGGCTTTACAATTCAACCGCCAGAACTTAAGAACCTTTTAAAAGCTATTATAAATGCTTTTTGAGATAGTGATTTAGATGCATATCATATTTTTTACTGAGTTAAGTATTGTATGTAATTAGTTTTGCTACAACAAGTGTATGGGACATTGGAAAAAAAGTTGAATTTCCCCATGGGGATGAATAAAGTATCTATCTATCTATCTATCTATCTATCTAAACACCGACACCCCTCACTACAGGACTGGGTCAGTGTGAGACGTCACACACCTTCCACAGTGTACGGTCTGTAAACACCGACACCCCTCACTACAGGACCGGGTCAGTGTGAGACGTCACACACCTTCCACAGTGTCCGGTCCCCGTAAACACCGACACCCCTCACTACAGGACCGGGTCAGTGTGAGACGTCACACACCTTCCACAGTGTACGGTCCCCGTAAACACCGACACCCCTCACTACAGGACCGGGTCAGTGTGAGACGTCACACACCTTCCACAGTGTACGGTCTGTAAACACCGACACCCCTCACTACAGGACCGGGTCAGTATGACAAACATCTGGAGTTAGTATAAAATGGAAATTCAGCTGATACTGGGCTTCAATCATTTGCTGTTAATTTTTTGACTGAACTACAATTACGTGCAAAATAAATGGGTTTTCAATAAAGAGACAGACAGACATACTTTATTGATCCAGAGGGAAATTGGGTTTTGTTACAGCCGCCCCAACCAAGAATAGTGTAGAAATATAGCAATATAAATCCATAAATAATTAAATAATAATAAGTTATTCATGCCAAGTGGAAATAAGTCCAGGACCAGCCTTTTGGCTCAGGGTGTCTGATTCTCCGAGGGAAGAGTTGTAAAGTTTGATGGCCACAGGTAGGAATGACTTCCTACGATGCTCAGTGTTACATCTCGGTGTACACACAGCTGAGTGTGTACACTCACAAAGTGTACACTGAACTCTGAACTAAACACAGAGCTGTGATGGTGTTATGATTTGTGATGTAGTGAGGAAGGTATCCACACCTCCGGAGGTACTGAGGAAAGTATTCTGTCCATCCTTGCACAAACATCTAGGTACAATCGCACAGATCCACCCAATGACCATGACACCCCTACACATCTGCCTGATGCACTCTCCTTCTCCATCTCTCCCTCTGACACTCTCTCATTCTCCATCTCCCTCTGGCACACTCTCGTTCTCCATCTCTTCCTCTGATACACTCTAGTTCTCCATCTCTCTCGGATGCACTCTTATTGTCCATCTCTCCCTCTGACATACTCTTGTTCTCTATCTACCCCTCTGACCCACTCTCATTCTCCATTCTTTGCTCTGACACACTCACATTCTCCATCTCTCCCTCTGACACACTCCCGTTCTCTAACTTTCACGACGAGCATGTAAAGTCGATCTCTGGCCACAGATTCCTACAGTTAGTGAGGGGGGGATTGGGATGGGGCCTTGGAGAACAGAGTGCAGAGATCGTATAATGGGTCATATGGGGACGGGAGCTCAGTCTGCAAGGGTTTGAAGGCCTGAAAGCCAAGGGATCATTGACATTCCTGAATATTATTTGGTAGTGAAGCTGATGACTGGCATTTCTATTGCTAGGTGTGTATGTTCAATAAATGTGGAACTGCCTGATGCAATCATTTGAGAGAGGTGTTCCTTTTTTATCATCTGTAATTGCAGCTCAATATCGAGAGCTGAGCAGTGGTGCCCTCAGCTGGAGGAGCTGGCAAAGCAGAAAGGGTGGATAGTGTGAAGGTCAGGGAGTGTGTGCACAGCTAATGTGGTGGGGAGTCTCGTCCCAATGGACCGGGGAAGCTTACACCATATATCCTGACCGATGGGAAGATGATGGGGAGAGAAGCTGGATCCTTGATCTCTGGTCCTGTTTTGTTCTACTCCCTTTCTGAAAGCTTACTCTGTCCATCTCCCCCTCTCTCCTTGTGGTGCACCATCTTTCTCCCTACTCATTTTTAGGGGAGAGTATATCTGCACACTGTCTGCCTTCCTCCCATCCCACACTCTTCCTCCAGTTTTCTTTCTATCCTTCCCACAAACTCCCATTCTCCCTCACACATTCACCCTATCCCTCCCTCTGTCTCTCTCTCTCGTTGTATCTCTTTCCATTCCTCCTATTCTTTAACTCCCTCTTTATTTCCTATTCCCTCTCATTCTATTTTCTTTCTCACCCTGCATCGCCATCTCATTCTCTTACTCCATTCCTCTTCCAAGTTTCGGTTCAATACCAGCCTCTGGTGCTGTTTCTGTTAAGTTGCATATGACCAGGTGTGGAGAGAAGAAATTCTCCCTCACCTCCTTGGTAAACTTGTGTCCTTTCAGCTGACCTTGTCCTCTGGTCCATCTCCAAGTTCCTCCCCTCCACCATTCCCACCCTCGTGTTCTGTCTATATATATTTCTTTCTCATTTTCTCAAATGCTCCATCGTGTCTCTAACCCTTCTCTCTCCCACTGATGCACAATCTTCCCTCCTCATCATTCCTCTTGATCTTCACTTTATCTTATTCTCCCAGCCTTTTGTCTGCACATCCCTTTCTCATTCAATTCCCTTTCCCATTTTCTCACCCTTTAACTCACCGGCTTCTTTCCATCTTTTTCCCTCCCCAGTCTCACTTTCTCTTCAGCCCTTCACCCCTGTTCTTCTCCCATCTCATTTCTCACCCTGTGCATCTCCCCTCTCCATCTCCTTCCTCTCTACCTCTCTACCAGCCATGCTTTTTACAAATGCCCTTGTTCCATTTCCTTCACTCTCCCACTTCCCTTTTCTGCTTTACAGATGGAAGATCTACCTCAGGCCGGTCTTCACCAGCCCCTGATGATCTTTGAGTCCTCTTTGGCTGCAGGGTAAGAGCCAAAGGACTGGAGAATGGCAAATGTAGTTCCCTTGTTTCAAAAAAGGTAATAGGGAGAAACCTGGGAACTATAGACTGGTGAGTCTTACATGGGTGGTCTGCAAACTACTGGAAAGGATTCCTAAGAATAGGATCTACGAGCATTTGGAGAAGTATAGTCTACTCATGGATAGTCAACATGGCTTTGTGAAGGGAAGTTTGTACCTCACGAACCTGATTGAGCTTTTGAAGAGGTAACAAAAGAAATTGATGAGGCTAGGGCAGTGGATGTGGTCTATATGGACTTTAGTAAGACATTTGACAAGGTCCCTCACGAGAGACTCATCCAGAAAGGCAGTTGAATTAGTGATGTAGTGTTCACACGCAGGAAAGTGGGGTAACTTCACTCAAATTGTCCCATCATTGAAAGTTTCCCCGAGCCACTTTCAAGAACTCTTCACCCCATGTTTTCAATATTTAGTGCTGATTTATTTATTATTATCATCTTTCATTTTCTATTTCCACAGTTTGTTGTCTTCTGCACTGTGGTTGGACGCATAGGTTGGGCATTGATTTCATTGATTCTGTAATGATCATTATTCTGTAGATTTGCAAGTAAATGAATCGCAGGATCATTTGTGGTGACATAATGTGCTTTAATAATTTACTTTATACTTTGGAAATTGAAAAGAGTAGTATGTTTATCAATAACATGTAGGAAATGCAGAAGAAAGACTAAACAGATAATTATGTAATTTCTGCTTTGATTTTCCCACCAGCCCAGATTCCCCAGCACAACACCCCACCACCATCCCCACCCCACCAATACATTGAATACAGTGATACATTGAATGCCGATGATCCAGGATCTTCTGCATCATCTCTTTTCCCTCTTCCAGCATTCTCTGTTCTGTTTAACTTCTGCTCTTGGACAGGACGTACTTGCAGGGGGTCTGCTCTATCAGCAGCTCACGCATCTGTGGACCAGGGCAGTTGATGATGAGGAATGGGTGAGGAAAGGTGGTTAATTTGCACTGGGTGGGGTTCATGACCCCAGGGAGGACATCTGAGAGCTTCCCTCCGCCCACCATCATCCACAGAAATTCATCACTTAACACCAAGAAAATACCTCTTCTTCACACCAAGAGCCACATCCCCAAACACAGGGAGACTTAATCGCTTCCAAATCAGACCATTCATGTTCCTCACTAATCACCAACCAACCCAACCCTCACCAGGGCAAGTCACTTTCCAACACACTAAATAACACCTCTTCCTCATAGTTCATGGAAATCTTGTTCAGGGGAATCATCTTCCCAGCACAGCTGGGAATCTTGTTTTCCAAACCAATGAAGATCCCACCTGTGAAGATGCAAAGCTATCCTTTTCCTCTGTAAGACAGCTCCTGCCCCAAACCACAAATAGCTCTTTCCTACAAAATAAGCATTCCACTTTTCCTTGACTGGTTGAAATAGGAACTGGTTTCCCACCATCATCCCAGTTTCCCCACCAGCACTAACCCCAACCCATTATCCAGTGATACATTGAATGAAGCAATCCAGGATCCAGAGCATCAATTCCTTTCTCTCCTCCTGCATTCTCTGTTCCAGTAACCTTTGCACTTGGACAGGACATACTTGCTCTCTCGACATCTCACCTATTGACTAGGGCAGTTGATGGTGAGGGGCAGGTGAAGAAACACGGTTAGACAGCACTATGTGGGGATGATGACTCAGACCAGGACAGCAGAAACCCCGCCCCATTACACCTACCCCCATCACCCACCGAATCAATCTCTGAACATCAAAAGATTGCCTCTCCTTCACACCAAGAACTACACCCACTAAATACTGGCAGAATCCCATTCCTTCTGAATCAGATTATTCACATTCCTGATAAATCAACGTGCAACCCTACCCCTACCAGGGGAAATCACCATCCATCACACCAGAGGACACCATTTGCCTCACAGTTCATGGAAATCTCCCTGTGTGGACACCAGGGGAATCATCTTGCCCAGCACACCTGAGCATCTCCTCTTCCAAAACAATGAAGGCCCCACACTGCACACTTGCACCTCGTCCAAACCATGACTACAGGTAACCCCTTCCTCCTAAATAAGGATTATGTTGTCCTTTAACTGGAAGGGAGAACATTGCCATGTCAGACCACATATTCCAACCCTTGCCCCTCCACACCCAAATAAAATGGAATGCTACCCACATCCTCCAAAGAAACCAGGGAATTCCTTTCACCTCCCTCAATCTAGATCAGGGTTTCCCAACGTGGGATCCACAGATCCCTCAATAAATGGCAAAGCTCCACGGCATTAAAAAAGACTGGAATCCCTTGATTGAAATGGTTCCACTCATCACTATTATGTCTATCTATGACCATGATTGTTCAATGTTTCAATATCTGAGAATGTACACAGCATACAACCTGAAATTCTTACTCTTCACAGACATCCACGAAACAGGAAAAAAAGCACATAGAAAAAATGACAGAAAACGTTAGAACCACAAAAGGCCCCCTCCCCCTCCCATGGATAAGCAACAGCAAAAGCATCAACACTCCCCCGCCCACTCGCTTCAGCAGAAGTATCAACCCCACCTCCCACCAACCACCATGCAAGCAATAGCACTTTTTTTTTACAGAAGTGCTTTGCCATTGCCTTCACTTACAAGATGGTTTATCCCAGCCATGATCGACAGTCTTCAGAGATTGGCTGTACAGAGTTGCATAATCAGGATACCAGCTGCTCATACAACCATGCCTGTTCCATTGGTTGCCCATGACCCTGACCTGGGGGCTTAGTAGTGTCACCCCTAACCCAAGGGTAACCTGCAGGGCAGTGGAGGGAAGGAGCAAACTTGCACCTCATTTGGTGGAGATGTATCTTCACCCCGCCACCCAAAGATGATTGCACAAACCAGTTAGACCAGTTAAGCCCCTTTCCCTACAATAGAAATCTCAGTGGTACCTGGGAATGAAGGAGTAAGGTTGATTGGGGAAGTGCAGACTATGGAAAGGTGGGACGGTTGTAGAGAGTTTAAATAACTTTGATTGTGGTAGGGAAACAACAATAACTACAAATGGCAAATTGGGAGCAGTAACTGTTCATCACAGAGGAAGGACAATCACAGTTCAATGAGAAACAATGGGGGTTCACTGGACATGGGAGGGGAAAAAAGAGGCTCACTAGGGTGGGGAAATACAACCACAGCTATATTTTAGTCAGAACTTTCAAACCAGATTACATGTGGAATAAATCTCTCACCTGATGGAGATGCTCCTTGGAGATTCCCTGGTTACTCTGTCCAACATAAAACACCTGAGCCTTGCTAATCATATTCTCACATTCCTCCTTTGTTGGGAGCCCCTTTACTGGAAGATTAATGCAGTATTCAGTCACATTTTCACCTGGCCTGACACAGAGGCAGCAACACACATGGCTTGGGGGATTGTGAAGGTGAGATCAGAAACCCTGGCTCCAGAAGATTAAACACATCATGATCTGCACTGAAATGCAAAGGGGGCTCAGCGGGGGCATAAGGTTGAGTGGGCTGGGATGAATGAGAAGGGATGAAGACAGATGACAGGGAGAAGGGCTTGTCTGACTCTAATTCTGAATACAACAAATGCGATTAACTGACCTTCACAGATGAGATGCACGGATTCTCACAGAAAGGCAGTCAGGGTGCAGTGTGAGGGGTGGGGAGCATTCAGAAAGTAGATATAGAGACCATCAGAGAGCAAGGGTCTTTGAGCATAGAAGCTATGGACTGAGGAAATGTAAGCAGAGGGTGTGCTGTGATGTTTATACAAGAAATACAATAGTTTTAGAGGGGTTAGTATCGTATTTGTTCCTGCATCCATTGGGTGGATCACACCTGATGTTATTGGGCACCAACTCAGAATGAGGACCCTCCACTAAAGCAGCTTACATAACCACACACACACACACACACACACACACACACACACACACACACACACACACACACACACACACACACACACACACACACACACACACACACACACACACACACACACACACACACACACACACACACACACACACACACACAATACCTGAGCAGGTTTCCTCCTCTTGGGGAGAGGATGTTTCCTGAATCGGTCTTCTAGTCGATGACTTGCCGTCATCGATAACATCTTTGGAAGTCAGCAGATGCAGACAATAAAAGAAAAACAGAACATCAGAGTTTGCCAGACTACAATCACCAAAATACATCATCAGGGTGAGACAGGGATTTAGGGGAATGGTGGATTACCCTCTACAGTGAAATCTCTAAGACTCTAAGACACGTAGTCTTGCACGACCAAATTGCTCTCCTAAACAACTGTCAACGTGAGATAGAGTGAATTTCCTGGAAGTATTTCTTTCTGTAATTTGAGCTTTTGGTGTGATGCTCAAATCCAAACTACTGGTATAAGTGACCTGAGCTGATGCTGAAATGTGGCAGAGAGGAGAAACGTGAAAAATTGATGTCATTCTCCCCTATCATGAGACCATAAGACCAGCAAGAGCATTAGGCCATTCAGCCCATTCTATCATGGCTGATCTCAGATTCCACTCAACCCTCCCATACACCTATCTTCTTGCCATAGCCTTTGATGCCCTGACCAATCAGGAAACTATCAATTTTTGCTTTAACTATATCCTTGGATGTGACCTCCACCACAATCTGTGGCAGGACACTCCACAGATTCTCTGCTCTCTGGCTATAAAAAAAAATTCTCCTTACCTCTGTTCTAGAGAGTCATCCTTCAATTTTGAGGCTGGGCCCACTAATTCTGGACTCACCCACCGTAGGAAACATCCTCTCCACATCCACTCTATCTAGTCCTTTCAATATTTGGTGGGTTTCAATGAGATCCCCCTGCACTCTTCTAAATTCCAGTGAGTACAGGCCCACAGCTGCCAAACGATCCTCACATGTTAACACCTTCATTCCCGGAATCGTGCTCATGAACCTGCTCTGGTTTCTCCAATGACAACACATCCTTTCTGAGATATGGGTCTCAAAACTGTTGACAATACTCCACACTGCACTGCATGGCCAGCAGGTGAATTAATCTATGGGACATTCTTGGTCAGAGAATGGGAGAGACTGAATGAACCCCCCACAGACACAGGATTTGCTACCTGTAAATGTGTCTCCCGCTGGGACAGATGAAGGTTGCTGGGTGGGTTCTCCAGTTGATGATTCGCTAGCTTCTTCACTTGTGGATGTCTTGGGATCTGGAGTGAAACAACAGAGAGACTGGAGAGTGTGGACTGTGAGAAAAGTCATCAGGCTGAGACAGACATTTTGAGAGCAGAGAGCTAGATCCATGTTGAAATCAACATGATCCCTCTTACCTTCACCATCCCTTCCCTCCCAAACAATTGATATTACCCTCCTTCCAAGTGGGGATGAATTTCATGAAGAAACATGGGACTCACAGTTCCCCTTAGTAATCCTCACTAGTGACACCTGAGCTTGAAGACAACACTGTGCACACAGACAGTCCCAGATCAGGTACTTTCCTTTCACTCCTACAATCTCCACTCTGCATCCTGGCATGGATCCCATCTCCCTTTCTTATTCCTCTCCTCTAGAGATAAGCTTTGTTCTTTCCACTGATAACTGCTGAGTGGGAGACTGCAGAGTGAATTGGAGAGTGTCTTTTATGGATTTCACGTGCCAGGTTTAAAAAGTGACAGAGGCCAGTCAGGACTTGTCTGCTGGGCAGAAGGTTGCGGAGTGAGTTGGAGACTGTTCCTTGTGGACTTTATGCACCAGATTTAAACAGTGTCAGAGACCTGATGGGACATGTTTGCCAAGGAAGAAATCACTAGGATCATTAGTAATGTATCAAAGGTCAATAAAAAGAAATGCAGTGTAAGCTGAGCGGCCATTGTTGGAGTGAGCCAGTGATAGAATGGTCAGCCTTTGTCTCACAGACTTTGGCAAGAACAGGCAGAGGCCAAGACACTGAGTTGTTTGCAGTCACTTAGCTAATTGTAGAACTTGAGCTTAAGATGTTAGAGCCAAAGATATAGCAAGTGTAGGCAGGATGGTAGCTAGGGCAATGGAATGCCTGTTTCAAGGTACCTAATGGTCCGCCTGATGACTACATCTGAAGGAAGTCCAACTTCAGCTCCTGACTGAGGACATCAGGGATCTGAGCTGGACAGATTCAGGCACATCCTGGAGGCTTCATAGATGAGATTTTTACTGTGTTACTCACACCCAGAGTGTAGGCTTCAGATAGTAAAATGTTGATCATTTGTAGAACCATAGGGTGTAAGCAGATAGTGCAGGGTTCCCCTGTGGCTGCTCCACTCAGCAGCAAGCATACCCCTTTGGATACTGCTGGGGGATGACCGATCAAATCACAATAGAATCCACCAGGTCATGGCAATGTGGCTGACTCTGAGGCTCAGACGGAAAGGGCAAATTCAAGTTGAGCAATAGTTCGGGGGACTGACAGCAGATTCTGTGGCTGAGAAGCAGACGCCAGGAAGGTGTGTTGCCTCCCAGGTACTAGGATAAAGGTTGACTCAGATTGGCTGCAGAGTATTCTCAAGAGGGAGGGTGAGCAGCCAGAGGTCATGGTGCACATTGGCACCAGTAACATAGGTAGAAAGGGGAAAGGGGGAAGGGGGCTGCACAGTAAGTTATGGAAGACCAGAAGATTATTAGACATAGAACAGAATTAAACCATTCAGCCCATCGAGTCTGCAAGATTTCCAAGAGATCTCTGGATTGCTCCCAGTGTCACATGTTAGTCAAAGCAGGAATAGGATGATGGTACAGATGAATGAGTGGCTGACGATTGGTGCAGGGGGCAGGGTTTCAGCCTTCTCGATCAATGGGATATCTTCTGCGGATGATCTGACCTGTTCTAAAAAGACCTGAACACAAAGGGGACTCATATCCTTGTGGACAAGTTTGCTGGAGATGCTGGGGAGGGTTTAAACTAACTTGGCAAGGAGATGACAACTGGAGAGATAGGGCTGAGGAGGGAGCAGTTGGTATACAGCTGGAGGCAGTGTGTAGTGAGATTATCCAGAAAGACAGCCAGATGATAGGTCAGTGGATGAGTTGAAGTGTAACATGGGGGAAAAATCAAAAAGTGATGAATACAGGGCTGGAAGTGTTACATTTGAATGCTCACGGTATATGGAATAAGGTGGATGATACGGTAGAGCAGTTTGGAGATTGTGGTCGTCAGTGAGTCACAGCTAAAAGAAGATCATAGCAAGGAGCTTAACATCCAAGGATAAATGTTGTAAAGAAACAACAAGCAGGGACACAGAAGGGGTTGTGTGGTTCTGTTGGTAAAAACTGAAAGCAAATCCTTAGGAAGAGGTAGCATTGGATCAGAACATGTAGATTCCTTGTGGGTAGAGTTAAGGGTAAAAAGATGGGAGTTGTATACAGGCCTTCAAACAGATGTGGGATGCAAGTGCCAACAGCAGATAGAAAAGGCTTTTGAAAAGGGATAGTTGTGATAGTCATGGGGGAATCCAATATGCAGATAAATTGGGAAAATCAGGTTACTAGAAAGGGAATTTGGAGAATGCCTGAAATGTGGCATTTTGGAACAGCTTGTAAATGAGTCCACAAGGGGAAAGGTGATTCTATACAGGGGGTGTTGCTTATTGAGCCAGATTTGATTAGGGAGCTTAAGGTAGTGGAACACTTCAGAGGCACTGAGCATAATATGGTAGAATTCACCCTACAGTTTCAAAGGGAGAATATAAAGTCAGATGTATCAGTAGCTGAGTGGAGTTAAGGGAATTAGAAGGACCTGAGAGAGCAGCTGGTCAAAGTTGATCGGAAGGGAACACAAGCAATGAAAAAAGACAGAAGAACAATGGCAAGAATCTCTGGAGGCACTTCTGAAGGTGAAGGATGAAGAAGTATTCTCAAGGGAGGGTAAGGCAACTGTAGCCGACAAGGGAACTCAAAGATGCATAAAAGGAAAAGAGAGGGCATAAAATATAGAAAGAATTAGTGGGAAGTTAGATAACTGGGAAGCTTTGAATAACCAACAGAAGACAACTAAGGAAGAAACATAAGTGACAAGATGAAATATGAACGAAAGTTATCCAATACAGTAATATAAAAGAAGATTCCAAAAGTTTCAGATATAAAAGAGTAAATGAGAAATGAGGTGGCTTTCGGACTGCTGAAAAATGACGCTGGAGAGTTAGTAATCTGAAACAGAGAAATGGTGTCGAACGACATAATTATTTTGTGTCAGTCTTCACTGTGGAAGACACAAGCAGTATGCCATAAATTCAGAGGTGGCAGGGGGCAGATGTGAGTGAGTTGTGGTTACTAAGGAGTTGCTTAGAGAAAACAGTCTGAAAGTAGATAATTCACCTGAGGGAGAGGGACTACACCCCAGTGGATGAAAGAGGCAGCTTAAGGAATTGTGGAAGCATGGGTAATGGTCTTTCAAGCATCATGAGATTTTGGAATGGTTCAAGAGGACAGGAAAATTGGAAAAAGGGTCGCTCTACTCTTTAGGAAGGGAGGGAAGCAGAAGAAAGGAAATTATAGGTCAGTCATATCACACAGCTTTTATCATCCTGATTCTACTATCATGAATATCATGATATCATGAATGATGTTACTAAAGCAGAAAGTGTGAGGAAAATATCCACAAGACTTTGCCTGGACTTGAGTGCCTGAGTTACAAGGAGAGGTTCTGTAACCTGTGAACTTATTCAATTGACCAAACAAACCAGACAGAGCTCTACCATAGAGTCCTGTGTGACACTTCATTTATGGACACTTGTCCCCAATGGACACTTGTACTTTTAGCTGGTTCTGGGGCTGTGGACAAAGACACAGTGGGTTCACACTCTGTATACAGCTACTGTTCTCAAGAGACCCTGAATCTGCTTTAAATCATGGGGAGTGCAGGAGAGAAATATTAAACTCGCTTGTGTTGGGATGAGACTACAGGAATCACCAAAACCAGCCTTCACTCATACCAGCAAATGCCCATCACAGCCTTAATATAAGTTTATACACACTCATCCAACCACCAGTCACTGCATTCCACATCCTCCTCCCATGAGAGATCTGCTCAGCTGTCCTCAGTTGTCCCAAACACATAACTTAAAAATTTCCACCAGATGGCTAGAACCCTCTTTGCCAATTTCCCCGAGTCTCTCTTTGCCTGTTTGTCAGACACTCCAGAACAATTCTCAAGGACACACCATCCAGGGATTCTCAGATCTGACCCAAAATGCTACGGTCACTCAATTATCCCCAGCATCTGTACATTCATTTCACTTCATATTTATCTCAAAGCATGGAGTTCTGTTCATCCTGCTCACCCAAGTACCAGGCTCATTGGCCTCCCCCACACCCGCTGCTCGGAATGCTGAGATATCTGTGTCCATTCTGATTCATCAGATGTCATGGAACACTCATTTTCCTGCTTCCTCATCCCTCCTCCCTCGGTCACTGGCACATCCTTTTGGCCCTCCCACATGCCTCTGTCCTCAGTCCCTCCATAAAACACATCCCTTAGTCACTCGGTCACCCATCACCCAGAGTCACTCCATCATCCATCTCCCTCTGTCACCCATCTCTCCAGGTCACTCAATCACCAGTCTCCCTCAGTCACTATGTTACCCATCTCCCTGGGTCACAACATCACCCATTTCCTTTGGCCCCTACATCACCCATCTCCCTCAGCCCCTCCATCCCCTCCATCACCCACCTCCCTTGACTCTGATTGAATCCCTTGGTTGATAATTTCAGAAAGGAGTCTGTGTAAAACCCATCCCCACAACTGATACCTGAGCTTGTATCTGGGTCCGTGGTCGAGGACAATTCATCAGTTGGCTCAGGAGCTGTCCCATTGGGTCGTGGAGTTGGTAAATATGTTGGATCTGTAATAAACAGCGGTACATGGTGGGAACAGAGAAACAGACAACTGATCACCCAGTTTGGAATCCAATATCTTCCCAACCACTGAGGTTGGAATAACTGGCCTATCGTTTCCATCCTTCTGCCTCTCTCATTTCTTGAAGAGTGGAGTGACTTTTGCAATTTTCTTGTATTCCAGAACCATTATACAAACGTAGAATCCATTGATTCTTGTGAGATGCCTTCACAGTCTCCCTCGGTCACTCCATCATATCTCCCCCACGTCAGTCCATTGATTCTGATTGACTTTCCATAAGGGGTCTGCTCTGCTGACCCAAGTCATCCCAACCAGACAGGCTCCATCTTTCCAACAGATAGCTAGAAACCTCTTTAACAATCTCTCCATTTCCACTCTGATTCACTTGTTGCCTGTTTGTCAGTCACTCCAGAACAATTCTCTGGGATGCAACATCTAGGGATCTCAGATCTGACCCTATATTCTACAGTCACTCAATTACCCCAGCATCTGTACATTCATTTCACTTCATGTTTATCTCAAAGAATGGACTTCTCTTCATCCTGCTCACCCAGGGACCAGGCTCATTGACCTCCCCAACATCCACTGCTCGGAATACCGAGATACTTGTGTCTGTTCTGATTGGTCAGACTTGTCATGGAACACTCATTTACCTGCTTCCTCACCCCTCAACACTCATTTTCCTGCTTCCTCACCCCTACCCCCTCAGTCACTGCCATATCCTTTTGGCCCTCCCACATGCCTCTGTCTTCAGTCCCTCCATAAAACACCTCCCTTAGTCACTCAGTCACCCATCACCCAGAGTCACTCCATCATCCATTTCCCTCGGTCCCTCTGTCACCATCTCTCCAGGTCACTCAATCACCAATCTCCCTCAGTCACTATGTTACCCATCTCCCACGGCCCTCTGTTCATCCCGCTCACCCACGTACCAGGCCCAGTGGCCTCCCCCACACCCAATGTTCGGAATACCGAAATACATGTGTCCATTCCAATTGGTCAGACCTGTCATACAACATTATTTTACCTCATTCCTCACCTCTCACCCTTCAGTCTCTCCTACACCACTTTGGCCCTTCTACTCCCATTGTCCATGGCCACACAATCGACTATCTCCCTCAGCCACTCCACCCATCTCCCTCGATCATACCATCACCCATCGCACAGAGCAACTCCGTCACCCATCTCCCTCTTTCTCCATCACCCTACTTTCTAGGTCACTCAATCGCCCATCACCTTTGGCCACTGCTTCACCCATCTCCCTCGGACACTCCGTCACCCAACTCCCTCGACCACTCCGTCACCCCTCCCATCCACTCCATCACCCACCTCCCTCAGCCAATATGTCACCCATTGCCCAGAGTCACTCCGTCATCTATCTCCTTCAGTCCCTCTGACACGCATCTTTCTAGGTCTCTCAATCACACATGTCCCTCAGTCACTCCTTCACCCATCTCCCTCGGCCACTCCTTCACCCATCTCCCTTGATCACACCATCACCCATCGCACAGAGTCACTCCGTCACCCATCTCCCTCAGTTCATCACCCAGCTTTCTAGGTTACTCAATTACCCATCTCCCTCGGCCACTTTTTCTCCCATCCCCCTCAGCCACTCCGCCACCCATCTCCCTCGGCCACTCTGCCACCCGTCTCCCTTGGCCACTCTGCCACCCGTCTCCATTGGCCACTCTGTCAGCCATTTTCCTCGGCCACTCTATTATCTGTGTAAAACCCATCCCCACAATTGATACCTGAGCTTGTATTTGGGTCCATGTTCAAGGACAATTCATCACTTTGCTCAGGATTTGTCTCCTTAAGTTGTGGAGTTGGTACAGTTGTTGGATCTGTAATAAACAGGGGTACATGGTTGGAACAGAGGAACAGACAATAGATCACCCAGTTGGGACTCCAACATCTTCCCAACCACTGAAGTTGGAATAAATGACCTACAGTTTCCTTACTACTGTCTTGTTCCCTTCTTGAAGAGTGAAGTCACATTTGCAATTTTCCAGTATTCCAGGACCATTCCAGAATCCATTGATTCTTGAAAGATCATTACTAATGCCTCCATGATCTCTTCAGCCTCCTCTTCCTGATCTCCAGGGTGTACACCATCTGGTCCAGGTGACTTATCTACATTCAGACCTTTCAGTTTCCCAGGAACCTGCTCCCAAGATCTGGTAACACAGACCAGCCAAAACTCCACCACAGAGACTTGGGGGGAGGCTCCATTACGACAGCACCAACCACTGACAAATCTCCTTATGGACTGTGGACAAAGACATGCTCTGTGCCCTACTGTTCCCCAGAGACCCTGAATCTGTTTTAAATCAGGGACACATGATGAGTGTAAGAGAGAAAGTATTGAGCTCGCTTGTGAAAGGAGGGACTACAGGAGTCATTAAAACCAGCCTTCCATGGTTCTAGCAAATGCCCATCACAGCCACGATGTAATGTTACACACACTCACCCAGCGACCAGTCTCTGCATTCCAAGTCCACCTTCCAGGAGAGATCCGCTCAGCTGCACTAAGTCGTCCCAGACAAATCACACTTCCAACTGTCCAACAGATGACTAGAACCCTCTTTAACAATTCCCTCCAATCCCACTCTGAGTCACTCTTTCCCTGTACATCAGACAACCAGAACAATTCCCTGGGATGCAACATCCAGGGAAACTCAGATCTGACCCTGTATGCTACGGCCACTCTATTATTCCAGCATCTGCACATTCATTTCACTTCATGTTTATCTCATTGCACAACCTTCTGTTCATCCCGCTCACCCAAGTACCAGGCTCATTGGCCTCCCTCACACACACTGTTCGGAATACCGAGATACTTGTGTCTGTTCTGATTGGTCAGACCTGTCATTCAACACTTCCACCAGCTTCCTCACCACTCTCCCCTCAGTCTCTCCCACACCACTTTGGCCCTCCAACACCCCTCCATCCACGGCAACTCAATCACCCAACTCCCTTGGTCACCCTTCTCTCGGACTTTCCATCCCCCATCTCCCTAGGCCATTGCATCGACACTCAGTCACCCATTTCCATGGGTGACTCAGATGGTGTAGACAAAACTCCACATCCACCACAGAGACTTGGGGGAGGCTCCATTCCTGCTGCACTGACCACTGACAAATGTGCTTATGGACTGTGGACAAGAATCACCAATAGCCGCCTTCCATCGTTCTAGTAAGTGCTCATCACAGTCACCATGTAAGGTCATAAGGAAGATTGGAGGCAGAGTTAAGATGGCACTAAGCAATGACTCATTTGCTTGCATCTTCAGAAACAGCTCTATTTCCATCTTCAATCTCTTTATTTTTCCCCTTCAGGGCTCTTTTGAAGACCCTGACCTGGAGTTACACGCTGACTTCGGTTCCTGTGGACTTGGAACCAGTTCTCGGGGTTTCAGGACCGGCCGATATTCAGCAAGCCTGAGAGGTGGCCCAGTGTTTGGAAGCCTGAGATCTCAGGGCTCTGGAGACGGGCGGATCAATGGTCGGCGTCACGGCAGGAGACTGGAAAATCTTTCGCTGTGGGTCGGAAGACCCAAGAGGTTTGTGATCTTCGGACAAAGTTCGAAAAAAGCAAAAATACAGGCTTTTAACATCATAAACCAGTGGGCTGTTGTTATGTCTCCCGCTCGCTTTGAAAATGGGGGACACCTCCCTCTCCCTTGCCAGGGTTGCCGAATGCCAGATGAATTGCGATAGTCCTGGGGTAACTACAAGGTCTGTGACTTTGCTATCGCTTCGCTCACGCTTGTGCTCAGCAGCAGGTGCTTTTATTTTCGCGGGAGGGAGGGGGTGGTATTGCTGCTGCTTACGCACGGGAGGGAGGGGACCTGGAGGAGAAACTGGGGTTCTGACATTTAACTTTCATTCATTCTTTGGGGTACCTCTCTGGTTTCATGCATATTTTGCAAAAAAAACACACTTCAGGAAGTATATTGTATATGGTTCTCTGACATTAAATTGAACATTTGAACCTTTCAACTTTTTACACACTCACCCAGCGACCAGTCACTGCATTCCACATCCTTCTTCCAGGAGAGGTTTGCTCAGCTGAACGAAGTCATCCCAGACAAATCACACTTCCAACTTTCCTAAAGATGGGTAGATCCTGTTTGACCATTCCCTCCGTTCCCACTCAGAGTCACTCTCTGCCTATCCTCAGTCACTCCAGAACAATTCTCTGGGATGCAACATCCAGGGATCTCAGATCTGACCCTGTATTCTACAGTCACTCAATTATCCTCAGCATCTGCACGTTCATTTCACTTCATGTTTATCTCACCCTTCTGTTCATCCCGCTCACCCACCTACCAGGCCCAGTGGCCTCCCCCACACACTGCTTGGAAAACTAATATATCTGTGTCCATTCTGATTGGTCAGATCTGACATACAACACTCTTTTACCTTCTACCTCACCACTCACCCCTTGGTCCCTCTCACAGCCCTCTGTCCTCCGTGCATCCATCGCCCATCTCCCTCGGTCACTCTGTCACCCATCTCCCACTGCCATTCCATCACCCCCTCTCCCTCAGTCACTCGATCACCCATCTCCCCTCCGTCTGTCACTTGACTCTGATTGAATCCCTTGGATGATAATTTCAGAGAGGAGTCTGTGTAAAACCCATCCCCACAACTGATACCTGAGCTTTTGTCTGGGTACGTTGTCGAGGACAATTTATCACTTGGCTCAGGGGTTGTCCTCTTAGGTTGTGGAGTTGGTACTGTTGCTGGATCTGTAATAAACAGGGGTACATGGTGGGAACAGAGGAACAGACAACTGATCACCCAGTTGGGACTCCAACATCTTCCCAGGTGACTTGTCTACATTCAGACCTTTCAGTTTCTCAGGAACCTCCTCCCAAGTTCTGGTGACACGGACCAGCCAAAGCTCCACCACAGAGACTTGGGGGAGGCTCCATTCCAACAGCACCGACCACTGACAAATGTGCTTATGGATTGTGGACAAAGACATGCTCTGTACCCGACTGTTCTCTCGAGACCCTGAATCTGTTTTAAATCAGGGACACATGGTGAGTGTAGGAGAGCAGGTATTGTCCTCGCATGTGATGGGAGAGACTAGTGGAATCCCACAGAGGACACACCAATGCTCTGTATGGAGAAATGGATGATTCTGCCAAGAGGGGAAGCGAAAGAAGGGAGGATGGACGATTTGGTCTGGGAAAGATGGAGGGGATTGCTTGGTCCTCATGGGAACTGTAGGGGATGAATCAAGCTTGGTGCTCACCAGTGATTAAGCACAGACATGGATGGTTCATGTCAGTCTCGGCGTGGGAGAGGACGTTCCCCATCAGACAAGGAGGATGATAATCTGACTGAGCAGATTGACTTGGACTGTGGGTACAGGGCAAATGACGAGGTGATCCCCTGATCTTGTGCTAGACTGGAATATTCAGCAGAATATGTTCTGATCATTTGGGATGTCTTAAATTCCAAGTAACTCCTATCTCTCCCCCACCATGCATTAATGGGGAACAGTAACGTACCTGTACAGTAAACTTTGTTACAGCACAGTGTTGGCTTCAGCCAGTACACAAAGAAGTCACCGCAGTTTTTGATCCTGATACTCCGCTTTGTCTCGCAGTTGTTTCCCATCCAGCTGAAGCAGACAGTCCTGTTGACCTCCCCCTCTCCCTCACTGGGATGGTGACCTGGAATGGGGTTTGTAAACATTATAAAATATACCTGTCTCCACTGTACAATGGGAAACATGCAACCAGACCCATTGCAAATCCATTGTTCTCAAGCCACTGTCCAGACCGTGGTCAATCAGTGTGAGCTGCTGTCCTCCCCACAGTCCCACCTCGTCTCAAAGGACGGCTCCTGCTGACGAGACCTTGTGGGTCCCTGTCCCATCAAACACAAGTCCAACCCCTGAAGGGCTTTGACAACACTGAAACCATCAACAAACTGACCCACTGTTGGATATCTCCAAAGAGAAATGGAGACATTTGCAAGCTGACCCACTGTTGGATATCTCCAAACAGAATCAGAAACATTTGAAAACTGACCCACTGTTGGATATCTCCAAACAGAATCAGAGACTTCTGCCAGCTGGCCCACTTTCTCCAAAGAGAATCAGAGGCATTTGCAAGCTCAGAAAATATCCAAAACTGATAACAATCACAGTTATTGTAAGTTGTTAAAATTCATGTCTTTTCTAAATTCTGGATGTGTTTAAATATATTCATAACCTGAAATTAGGAAAGAGATATCAATTTTAAAATAATTGCAACATGGAAACTAAGGAATGGGTTGAAATGAAAACAGTACACAACCCTGTTGAAATGTTACACAGGTTTATTAATTACTTCATGTATTGTGGGCCGCTGCGGAATACACTCACTGCCTGGCTGCAGCTCCTCTACTGAAGCTGCTCTGGGTCTTATCTGGAGTGGGTTTAACCAGTGGAAACAACTCCAGGTACCTGGAATCTGCAGGAAGCTGATGCTCTGCTGCCAGATTCCATGTAGATTCAGGGACACAGTGTGGCTTCAGCATCTGTGGGGAGCATTTCTCAGGAATGTTGACATCTGTTTCTGTACGAGGAGTTGTCCATAATCTATGTCTAGTCCGACCCTACATGAGAAGTAACCAAGCCCACTGCTGCATACTATGACCTTACCGTTTAACCAGCCTGGACTTGTCCCGGAGCACTTGTATGGTGAAACGACAGTCTCAGGAATTTTCCACCCTCCAGAACTGGAAAAAAAAGAAGCATCGCCGTCCACAACTGAGAGAATGAGGAGGAATGGGGGTCTATTCCATTGGTTTAATATTCTCTGCAACCTCAGGAAATCCTGTTCAATCTTTGACATAAAACCTTCTGCAGATACAGGAAATCTTGAGCAACACTCGTGAAATGCTGCAGGAACTCAGCAATCTAGGCAAAGTAGAGTTTATTATCGGAGAACATACACGTCACCACGTACAACCCTGAGGCTGCTTTCCTGCGGGCATACTTAGCAAATCTGCAGAACAGTAACTGTAAACAGGATCTGTAAACTGTGAACATGACGGCTGTAAACTGTGCAAGTGCAAACACTAAATGCAGCATCTGTGCAGAACAAATACGTGAGCCAAGACCCTTCATCAGAACTGGAAGGGAAGGGAACAGAAGCAGAAGATAGTCTACTCACTCCCTTCTCTTCTTCTCCCCGCCCTCGTTTCCAGCCCAACAGCTCCCTCGGTTCCCCACCTCGTTCCCCTTACTCCACTGCCCAGTCCTATCAGATTCCTTGTTCCACAGCCCTCTGCCACTTCTAAACATTAAATCCCAGCTTCTCACACCATCACTGATTCCCCCTCTCCTGGTCTCATTTATCACCTTCCAGCTCACACTGCACCACCACCACCACCAAACCCCATCTCTTTCAGCTGGATTCTCCCCACTTTCACTCCAGTCCTGATGAAGGCTCTTCGTATCAAATGGTCAATATCTGTTCCTCACCAGAGACACCTCTTACTGCTGAGTTTCTCCAGCATTTCCCATGTGTTGTCATTTTATGCTGAGTGTTTTTCTCCAGCTCATCAATGCCTCATTGTCTAGGAATGGGATGTGAGATTCCTTCTTCCCGCATTTATTCCCTGCCACATTACCGACTGCTGACCCCAGACTTCCGGCGTCTGCTCCCCGGACCAACTCCTCCGGTATCCGCCTCCCGGACCGACCCTCCCTGTATCTGCTCCCCAGACCGATCCTCCCTGTATCCACTCCCCGGACCGACCCTCCCTGTATCCACTCACCGGACCGACCCTCCCTGTATCCGCTCACCGGACCGACCCTCCCGGTATCCGCTCCCCAGACCGATCCTCCCCGTATCCACTCACCGGACCGACCCACCCGGTACCCGCTCCCCCGACCGACCCTCCCGGTATCCACTCACCGGACCGACCCTCCCGGTATCCACTCCCCGGACCGATCCTCCCTGTATCCACTCACCGGACCAACCCTCCCGGTATCCACTCCCCGGACCGATCCTCCCTGTATCCACTCACCGGAACGACCCTCCCTGTATCCACTCACCGGACCGACCCTCCCTGTATCTGCTCCCCGAACTGACCCTCCCTGTATCCGCTCCCCGGACCGACCCTCCCTGTATCCACTCACCGGACCGACCCTCCCTGTATCCGCTCACCGGACCGACCCTCCCGGTATCCGCTCCCCAGACCGATCCTCCCCGTATCCACTCACCGGACCGACCCACCCGGTACCCGCTCCCCCGACCGACCCTCCCGGTATCCACTCACCGAACCGACCCTCCCGGTATCCACTCCCCGGACCGATCCTCCCTGTATCCACTCACCGGACCAACCCTCCCGGTATCCACTCCCCGGACCGATCCTCCCTGTATCCACTCACCGGACCGACCCTCCCGGTATCCACTCCCAGGACCGATCCTCCCTGTATCCACTCACCGGACCGACCCTCCCGGTATCTGCTCCCCGAACTGACCCTCCCTGTATCCGCTCCCCAGACCGATCCTCCCTGTATCCGCTCCCCAGACCGATCCTCCCTGTATCCACTCACCGGACCGACCCTCCCGGTATCCGCTCCCCAGACCGATCCTCCCTGTATCCACTCCCCGGACCGATCCTCCCTGTATCCACTCACCGGACCGACCCTCCCTGTATCCGCTCACCGGACCGACCCTCCCTGTATCCGCTCCCCAGACCGATCCTCCCTGTATCCGCTCCCCGAACTGACCCTCTCGGTATCCGCTCCCCAGACCGATCCTCCCTGTATCCACTCACCGGACCGACCCTCCCTGTATCCGCTCACCGGACCGACCCTCCCGGTATCCGCTCCCCAGACCAATCCTCCCTGTATCCACTCACCGGACCGACCCTCCCTGTATCCGCTCACTGGACCGACCCTCCCGGTATCCGCTCCCCAGACCGATCCTCCCTGTATCCACTCACCGGACCGACACTCCCGGTATCCGCTCCCCGAACTGACCCTCCCGGTATCCGCTCCCCAGACCGATCCTCCCTGTATCCACTCCCCAGACCGATCCTCCCTGTATCCGCTCCCCAGACCGATCCTCCCTGTATCCACTCACCGGACCGATCCTCCCTGTATCCACTCCCCAGACCGATCCTCCCTGTATCCGCTCCCCGGACCGATCCTCCCTGTATCCACTCCCCGGACCGATCCTCCCTGTATCCACTCCCCGGACCGATCCTCCCTGTATCCACTCACCGGACCGACCCTCCCTGTATCCGCTCACCGGACCGACCCTCCCTGTATCCGCTCCCCAGACCGATCCTCCCTGTATCCCCTCCCCGAACTGACCCTCCCGGTATCCGCTCCCCAGACCGATCCTCCCTGTATCCACACACCGGACCGACCCTCCCGGTATCCGCTCCCCAGACCGATACTCCCTGTATCCACTCACCGGACCGACCCTCCCTGTATCCGCTCCCCAGACCAATCCTCCCTGTATCCACTCACCGGACCGACCCTCCCTGTATCCGCTCACTGGACCGACCCTCCCGGTATCCGCTCCCCAGACCGATCCTCCCTGTATCCACTCCCCAGACCGATCCTCCCTGTATCCGCTCCCCAGACCGATCCTCCCTGTATCCACTCACCGGACCGATCCTCCATGTATCCACTCCCCAGACCGATCCTCCCTGTATCCACTCACCGGACCGACCCTCCCTGTATCCGCTCACCGGACCGACCCTCCCTGTATCCGCTCCCCAGACCGATCCTCCCTGTATCCCCTCCCCGAACTGACCCTCCCGGTATCCGCTCCCCAGACCGATCCTCCCTGTATCCACACACCGGACCGACCCTCCCGGTATCCGCTCCCCAGACCGATCCTCCCTGTATCCACTCACCGGACCGACCCTCCATGTATCCGCTCCCCAGACCAATCCTCCCTGTATCCACTCACCGGACCGACCCTCCCTGTATCCGCTCACTGGACCGACCCTCCCGGTATCCGCTCCCCAGACCGATCCTCCCTGTATCCACTCACCGGACCGACCCTCCCGGTATCCGCTCCCCGAACTGACCCTCCCGGTATCCACTCCCCAGACCGATCCTCCCTGTATCCGCTCCCCAGACCGATCCTCCCTGTATCCACTCACCGGACCGACCCTCCCTGTATCCGCTCCCCAGACCAATCCTCCCTGTATCCACTCACCGGACCGACCCTCCCTGTATCCGCTCACTGGACCGACCCTCCCGGTATCCGCTCCCCAGACCGATCCTCCCTGTATCCACTCACCGGACCGACCCTCCCTGTATCCGCTCACCGGACCGACCCTCCCTGTATCCGCTCCCCAGACCGACCCTCCCTGTATCCGCTCACTGGACCGACCCTCCCGGTATCCGCTCCCCAGACCGATCCTCCCTGTATCCACTCACCGGACCGACCCTCCCGGTATCCGCTCCCCGAACTGACCCTCCCGGTATCCACTCCCCAGACCGATCCTCCCTGTATCCGCTCCCCAGACCGATCCTCCCTGTATCCACTCACCGGACCGACCCTCCCTGTATCCGCTCCCCAGACCAATCCTCCCTGTATCCACTCACCGGACCGACCCTCCCTGTATCCGCTCACTGGACCGACCCTCCCGGAATCCGCTCCCCAGACCGATCCTCCCTGTATCCGCTCACCGGACCGACCCTCCCTGTATCCGCTCCCCAGACCGATCCTCCCTGTATCCGCTCCCCGAACTGACCCTCTCGGTATCCGCTCCCCAGACCGATCCTCCCTGTATCCACTCACCGGACCGACCCTCCCTGTATCCGCTCACCGGACCGACCCTCCCGGTATCCGCTCCCCAGACCAATCCTCCCTGTATCCACTCACCGGACCGACCCTCCCTGTATCCGCTCACTGGACCGACCCTCCCGGTATCCGCTCCCCAGACCGATCCTCCCTGTATCCACTCACCGGACCGACCCTCCCGGTATCCGCTCCCCGAACTGACCCTCCCGGTATCCGCTCCCCAGACCGATCCTCCCTGTATCCACTCCCCAGACCGATCCTCCCTGTATCCGCTCCCCAGACCGATCCTCCCTGTATCCACTCACCGGACCGATCCTCCCTGTATCCACTCCCCAGACCGATCCTCCCTGTATCCGCTCCCCGGACCGATCCTCCCTGTATCCACTCCCCTGACCGATCCTCCCTGTATCCACTCCCCGGACCGATCCTCCCTGTATCCACTCACCGGACCGACCCTCCCTGTATCCGCTCACCGGACCGACCCTCCCTGTATCCGCTCCCCAGACCGATCCTCCCTGTATCCCCTCCCCGAACTGACCCTCCCGGTATCCGCTCCCCAGACCGATCCTCCCTGTATCCACACACCGGACCGACCCTCCCGGTATCCGCTCCCCAGAGCGATCCTCCCTGTATCCACTCACCGGACCGACCCTCCCTGTATCCGCTCCCCAGACCAATCCTCCCTGTATCCACTCACCGGACCGACCCTCCCTGTATCCGCTCACTGGACCGACCCTCCCGGTATCCGCTCCCCAGACCGATCCTCCCTGTATCCACTCACCGGACCGACCCTCCCTGTATCCGCTCCCCAGACCAATCCTCCCTGTATCCACTCACCGGACCGACCCTCCCTGTATCCGCTCACTGGACCGACCCTCCCGGTATCCGCTCCCCAGACCGATCCTCCCTGTATCCACTCCCCAGACCGACCCTCCCTGTATCCGCTCCCCAGACCGATCCTCCCTGTATCCACTCACCGGACCGATCCTCCCTGTATCCACTCCCCAGACCGATCCTCCCTGTATCCACTCACCGGACCGACACTCCCTGTATCCGCTCACCGGACCGACCCTCCCTGTATCCGCTCCCCAGACCGATCCTCCCTGTATCCCCTCCCCGAACTGACCCTCCCGGTATCCGCTCCCCAGACCGATCCTCCCTGTATCCACACACCGGACCGACCCTCCCGGTATCCGCTCCCCAGACCGATCCTCCCTGTATCCACTCACCGGACCGACCCTCCCTGTATCCGCTCCCCAGACCAATCCTCCCTGTATCCACTCACCGGACCGACCCTCCCTGTATCCGCTCACTGGACCGACCCTCCCGGTATCCGATCCTCCCTGTATCCACTCCCCGGACCGATCCTCCCTGTATCCACTCCCCAGACCGATCCTCCCTGTATCCGCTCCCCAGACCGATCCTCCCTGTATCCACTCACCGGACCGATCCTCCCTGTATCCACTCCCCAGACCAATCCTCCCTGTATCCGCTCCCCGGACCGATCCTCCCTGTATCCACTCACCGGACCGACCCTCCCTGTATCCGCTCCCCAGACCGATCCTCCCTGTATCCGCTCCCCGAACTGACCCTCCCGGTATCCGCTCCCCAGACCGATCCTCCCTGTATCCGCTCCCCGAACTGACCCTCTCGGTATCCGCTCCCCAGACCGATCCTCCCTGTATCCACTCACCGGACCGATCCTCCCTGTATCCGCTCCCTGAACTGACCCTCCCGGTATCCGCTCCCCAGACCGATCCTCCCCGTATCCACTCACCGGACCGACCCACCCGGTACCCCGCTCCCCCGACCGACCCTCCCGGTATCCACTCACCGGACCGACCCTCCCGGTATCCACTCCCCGGACCGATCCTCCCTGTATCCACTCACCGGACCAACCCTCCCGGTATCCACTCCCCGGACCGATCCTCCCTGTATCCACTCACCGGACCGACCCTCCCTGTATCCACTCACCGGACCGACCCTCCCGGTATCTGCTCCCCGAACTGACCCTCCCTGTATCCGCTCCCCGGACCGACCCTCCCTGTATCCACTCACCGGACCGACCCTCCCTGTATCCGCTCACCGGACCGACCCTCCCGGTATCCGCTCCCCAGACCGATCCTCCCCGTATCCACTCACCGGACCGACCCACCCGGTACCCGCTCCCCCGACCGACCCTCCCGGTATCCACTCACCGGACCGACCCTCCCGGTATCCACTCCCCGGACCGATCCTCCCTGTATCCACTCACCGGACCAACCCTCCCGGTATCCACTCCCCGGACCGATCCTCCCTGTATCCACTCACCGGACCGACCCTCCCGGTATCCACTCCCAGGACCGATCCTCCCTGTATCCACTCACCGGACCGACCCTCCCGGTATCTGCTCCCCGAACTGACCCTCCCTGTATCCGCTCCCCAGACCGATCCTCCCTGTATCCGCTCCCCAGACCGATCCTCCCTGTATCCACTCACCGGACCGACCCTCCCGGTATCCGCTCCCCAGACCGATCCTCCCTGTATCCACTCCCCGGACCGATCCTCCCTGTATCCACTCACCGGACCGACCCTCCCTGTATCCGCTCACCGGACCGACCCTCCCTGTATCCGCTCCCCAGACCGATCCTCCCTGTATCCGCTCCCCGAACTGACCCTCTCGGTATCCGCTCCCCAGACCGATCCTCCCTGTATCCACTCACCGGACCGACCCTCCCTGTATCCGCTCACCGGACCGACCCTCCCGGTATCCGCTCCCCAGACCAATCCTCCCTGTATCCACTCACCGGACCGACCCTCCCTGTATCCGCTCACTGGACCGACCCTCCCGGTATCCGCTCCCCAGACCGATCCTCCCTGTATCCACTCACCGGACCGACCCTCCCGGTATCCGCTCCCCGAACTGACCCTCCCGGTATCCGCTCCCCAGACCGATCCTCCCTGTATTCACTCCCCAGACCGATCCTCCCTGTATCCGCTCCCCAGACCGATCCTCCCTGTATCCACTCACCGGACCGATCCTCCCTGTATCCACTCCCCAGACCGATCCTCCCTGTATCCGCTCCCCGGACCGATCCTCCCTGTATCCACTCCCCGGACCGATCCTCCCTGTATCCACTCCCCGGACCGATCCTCCCTGTATCCACTCACCGGACCGACCCTCCCTGTATCCGCTCACCGGACCGACCCTCCCTGTATCCGCTCCCCAGACCGATCCTCCCTGTATCCCCTCCCCGAACTGACCCTCCCGGTATCCGCTCCCCAGACCGATCCTCCCTGTATCCACACACCGGACCGACCCTCCCGGTATCCTCTCCCCAGACCGATCCTCCCTGTATCCACTCACCGGACCGACCCTCCCTGTATCCGCTCCCCAGACCAATCCTCCCTGTATCCACTCACCGGACCGACCCTCCCTGTATCCGCTCACTGGACCGACCCTCCCGGTATCCGCTCCCCAGACCGATCCTCCCTGTATCCACTCCCCAGACCGATCCTCCCTGTATCCGCTCCCCAGACCGATCCTCCCTGTATCCACTCACCGGACCGATCCTCCCTGTATCCACTCCCCAGACCGATCCTCCCTGTATCCACTCACCGGACCGACCCTCCCTGTATCCGCTCACCGGACCGACCCTCCCTGTATCCGCTCCCCAGACCGATCCTCCCTGTATCCCCTCCCCGAACTGACCCTCCCGGTATCCGCTCCCCAGACCGATCCTCCCTGTATCCACACACCGGACCGACCCTCCCGGTATCCGCTCCCCAGACCGATCCTCCCTGTATCCACTCACCGGACCGACCCTCCCTGTATCCGCTCCCCAGACCAATCCTCCCTGTATCCACTCACCGGACCGACCCTCCCTGTATCCGCTCACTGGACCGACCCTCCCGGTATCCGCTCCCCAGACCGATCCTCCCTGTATCCACTCACCGGACCGACCCTCCCGGTATCCGCTCCCCGAACTGACCCTCCCGGTATCCACTCCCCAGACCGATCCTCCCTGTATCCACTCCCCGGACCGATCCTCCCTGTATCCACTCCCCAGACCGATCCTCCCTGTATCCGCTCCCCAGACCGATCCTCCCTGTATCCACTCACCGGACCGACCCTCCCTGTATCCGCTCCCCAGACCAATCCTCCCTGTATCCACTCACCGGACCGACCCTCCCTGTATCCGCTCACTGGACCGACCCTCCCGGTATCCGCTCCCCAGACCGATCCTCCCTGTATCCACTCACCGGACCGACCCTCCCTGTATCCGCTCACCGGACCGACCCTCCCTGTATCCGCTCCCCAGACCGATCCTCCCTGTATCCGCTCCCCGAACTGACCCTCTCGGTATCCGCTCCCCAGACCGATCCTCCCTGTATCCACTCACCGGACCGACCCTCCCTGTATCCGCTCACCGGACCGACCCTCCCGGTATCCGCTCCCCAGACCAATCCTCCCTGTATCCACTCACCGGACCGACCCTCCCTGTATCCGCTCACTGGACCGACCCTCCCGGTATCCGCTCCCCAGACCGATCCTCCCTGTATCCACTCACCGGACCGACCCTCCCGGTATCCGCTCCCCGAACTGACCCTCCCGGTATCCGCTCCCCAGACCGATCCTCCCTGTATCCACTCCCCAGACCGATCCTCCCTGTATCCGCTCCACAGACCGATCCTCCCTGTATCCACTCACCGGACCGATCCTCCCTGTATCCACTCCCCAGACCGATCCTCCCTGTATCCGCTCCCCGGACCGATCCTCCCTGTATCCACTCCCCGGACCGATCCTCCCTGTATCCACTCCCCGGACCGATCCTCCCTGTATCCACTCACCGGACCGACCCTCCCTGTATCCGCTCACCGGACCGACCCTCCCTGTATCCGCTCCCCAGACCGATCCTCCCTGTATCCCCTCCCCGAACTGACCCTCCCGGTATCCGCTCCCCAGACCGATCCTCCCTGTATCCACACACCGGACCGACCCTCCCGGTATCCGCTCCCCAGACCGATCCTCCCTGTATCCACTCACCGGACCGACCCTCCCTGTATCCGCTCCCCAGACCAATCCTCCCTGTATCCACTCACCGGACCGACCCACCCTGTATCCGCTCACTGGACCGACCCTCCCGGTATCCGCTCCCCAGACCGATCCTCCCTGTATCCACTCACCGGACCGACCCTCCCTGTATCCGCTCCCCAGACCAATCCTCCCTGTATCCACTCACCGGACCGACCCTCCCTGTATCCGCTCACTGGACCGACCCTCCCGGTATCCGCTCCCCAGACCGATCCTCCCTGTATCCACTCACCAGACCGACCCTCCCTGTATCCGCTCCCCAGACCGATCCTCCCTGTATCCACTCACCGGACCGATCCTCCCTGTATCCACTCCCCAGACCGATCCTCCCTGTATCCACTCACCGGACCGACCCTCCCTGTATCCGCTCACCGGACCGACCCTCCCTGTATCCGCTCCCCAGACCGATCCTCCCTGTATCCCCTCCCCGAACTGACCCTCCCGGTATCCGCTCCCCAGACCGATCCTCCCTGTATCCACACACCGGACCGACCCTCCCGGTATCCGCTCCCCAGACCGATCCTCCCTGTATCCACTCACCGGACCGACCCTCCCTGTATCCGCTCCCCAGACCAATCCTCCCTGTATCCACTCACCGGACCGACCCTCCCTGTATCCGCTCACTGGACCGACCCTCCCGGTATCCGATCCTCCCTGTATCCACTCCCCGGACCGATCCTCCCTGTATCCACTCCCCAGACCGATCCTCCCTGTATCCGCTCCCCAGACCGATCCTCCCTGTATCCACTCACCGGACCGATCCTCCCTGTATCCACTCCCCAGACCGATCCTCCCTGTATCCGCTCCCCGGACCG
This sequence comes from Hemitrygon akajei, assembly GCF_048418815.1. Lineage (NCBI taxonomy): Eukaryota > Metazoa > Chordata > Chondrichthyes > Myliobatiformes > Dasyatidae > Hemitrygon > Hemitrygon akajei. The sequence goes on from NW_027331949.1 coordinate 284,957, forward strand.
ATCCTCCCTGTATCCACTCACCGGACCGACCCTCCCTGTATCCGCTCCCCAGACCGATCCTCCCTGTATCCGCTCCCCGAACTGACCCTCCCGGTATCCGCTCCCCAGACCGATCCTCCCTGTATCCACTCATCGGACCGACCCTCCCGGTATCCGCTCACAGACCGATCCTCCCTGTATCCACTCACCGGACCGACCCTCCCTGTATCCACTCACCGGACCGACCCTCCCGGTATCCGCTCCCCAATCCGATCCTCCCTGTATCCACTCACCGGACCGACCCTCCCTGTATCCGCTCCCCAGACCAATCCTCCCTGTATCCACTCACCGGACCGACCCTCCCTGTATCCGCTCACTGGACCGACCCTCCCGGTATCCACTCACCGGACCGACCCTCCCGGTATCCATTCCCCAGACCGATCCTCCCGGTATCCGCTACCCGAACTGACCCTCCTGGTATCCGCTCCCAAAACTGACCCTCCCGGTATCCGCTCCCCAGACCGATCCTCCCTGTATCCACTCCCCGGACCGATCCTCCCTGTATCCACTCCCCGGACCGATCCTCCCTGTATCCACTCCCCGGACCGATCCTCCCTGTATCCACTCACCGGACCGACCCTCCCTGTATCCGCTCACCGGACCGACCCTCCCTGTATCCGCTCCCCAGACCGATCCTCCCTGTATCCCCTCCCCGAACTGACCCTCCCGGTATCCGCTCCCCAGACTGATCCTCCCTGTATCCACACACCGGACCGACCCTCCCGGTATCCGCTCCCCAGACCGATCCTCCCTGTATCCACTCATCGGACCGACCCTCCCGGTATCCGCTCACAGACCGATCCTCCCTGTATCCACTCCCCAGACCGATCCTCCCTGTATCCACTCACCGGACCGACCCTCCCGGTATCCGCTCCCCAAACTGACCCTCCCTGTATCCACTCACCGGACCGACCCTCCCGGTATCCGCTCCCCGCACTGACCCTCCCGGTATCCGCTCCCCAGACCGATCCTCCCTGTATCCACTCCCCGGACCGATCCTCCCTGTATCCACTCCCCAGACCGATCCTCCCTGTATCCGCTCCCCAGACCGATCCTCCCTGTATCCACTCACCGGACCGATCCTCCCTGTATCCACTCCCCAGACCGATCCTCCCTGTATCCGCTCCCCGGACCGATCCTCCCTGTATCCACTCACCGGACCGACCCTCCCTGTATCCGCTCCCCAGACCGATCCTCCCTGTATCCGCTCCCCGAACTGACCCTCCCGGTATCCGCTCCCCAGACCGATCCTCCCTGTATCCACTCATCGGACCGACCCTCCCGGTATCCGCTCACAGACCGATCCTCCCTGTATCCACTCCCCAGACCGATCCTCCCTGTATCCACTCACCGGACCGACCCTCCAGGTATCCGCTCCCCAAACTGACCCTCCCGGTATCCGCTCCCCAGACCGATCCTCCCTGTATCCACTCCCCGGACCGATCCTCCCTGTATCCACTCCCCAGACCGATCCTCCCTGTATCCGCTCCCCAGACCGATCCTCCCTGTATCCACTCACCGGACCGATCCTCCCTGTATCCACTCCCCAGACCGATCCTCCCTGTATCCGCTCCCCGGACCGATCCTCCCTGTATCCACTCCCCGGACCGATCCTCCCTGTATCCACTCCCCGGACCGATCCTCCCTGTATCCACTCACCGGACCGACCCTCCCGGTATCCGCTCCCCAGACCAATCCTTCCTGTATCCACTCACCGGGCCGACCCTCCCTGTATCCGCTCACTGGACCGACCCTCCCGGTATCCGCTCCCCAGACCGATCCTCCCTGTATCCACTCCCCGGACCGACCCTCCCTGTATCCGCTCCCCAGACCGATCCTCCCTGTATCCGCTCCCCGAACTGACCCTCCCGGTATCCGCTCCCCAGACCGATCCTCCCTGTATCCACTCACCGGACCGACCCTCCCGGTATCCGCTCCCCAGACCGATCCTCCCTGTATCCACTCACCGGACCGACCCTCCCTGTATCCACTCACTGGACCGACCCTCCCTGTATCCGCTCACCGGACCGACCCTCCCGGTATCCGCTCCCCAGACCAATCCTTCCTGTATCCACTCACCGGGCCGACCCTCCCTGTATCCGCTCACTGGACCGACCCTCCCGGTATCCGCTCCCCAGACCGATCCTCCCTGTATCCACTCCCCGGACCGATCCTCCCTGTATCCACTCCCCAGACCGATCCTCCCTGTATCCGCTCTCCAGACCGATCCTCCCTGTATCCACTCACCGGACCGATCCTCCCTGTATCCACTCCCCAGACCGATCCTCCCTGTATCCGCTCCCCGGACCGATCCTCCCTGTATCCACTCCCCGGACCGATCCTCCCTGTATCCACTCACCGGACCGACCCTCCCGGTATCCGCTCCCCGGACCGACCCTCCCGGTATCCGCTCCCCGAACTGACCCTCCCGGTATCCACTCACCGGACCGACCCTCCCGGTATCCGCTCCCCAGACCAATCCTCCCTATATCCACTCACCGGACCGACCCTCCCTGTATCCGCTTCCCAGACCGATCCTCCCTGTATCCACTCACCGGACCGACCCTCCCGGTATCCGCTCCCCGAACTGACCCTTCCAGTATCCGCTCCCCAGACCGATCCTCCCTGTATCCGCTCCCCAGACCGACCCTCCCGGTATCCACTGACCGGACCGACCCTCCCGGTATCCACTCCCCAGACCGATCCTCCCGGTATCCGCTACCCGAACTGACCCTCCCGGTATCCGCTCCCCGAACTGACCCTCCCGGTATCCGCTCCCCGAACTGACCCTCCCGGTATCCGCTCCCAAGACCGATCCTCCCTGTATCCACTCCCCGGACCGATCCTCCCTGTATCCACTCCCCGGACCGATCCTCCCTGTATCCACTCACCGGACTGACCGTCCCGGTATCCGCTCCCCAGACCAATCCTCCCTATATCCACTCACCGGACCGACCCTCCCTGTATCCGCTTCCCAGACCGATCCTCCCTATATCCGCTCCCCAGACCGACCCTCCCGGTATCCGCTCCCCGAACTGACCCTCCCGGTATCCGCTCCCCAGACCGATCCTCCCTGTATCCGCTCCCCAGACCGATCCTCCCTGTATCCACTCACCGGACTGACCCTCCCGGTATCCACTCACCGGACCGACCCTCCCGGTATCCGCTCCCCAGACCGACCCTCCCGGTATCCGCTCCCCAAACTGACTCCCACTGTATCTGCCTCCTATGTGACTGATGCCCCCATCCCTGTGTATCCACATTCTATCCCATTTCTGTGACCAATGACTCCAATCCCTGCATATCCGTTCCTTTCTACTTTACCGTGACTGATGATCCGAGTCAACCTGTACCCACTCCCTGACCCTGTGGACTCTGCCACATTCTTGTAACCAACTAAATCAACCTCCCTTCACATCCCCCTTGTTTCCCCAGATATCTTCTGTTTCATTGACTGTTATTTATCGAATTGTCTCCTCCCATTACCTCTTAAATCGGTACCATCCTTCTGTACAGTTTTCATCATTCTTGTATTTACTGCGTTTCTCCGATGAACAGTTTGTGCTCCTCCACGGCTGATCCAGGATAGTGTGGTTTACACACGGATCACCGAGTGTGGAATCTACAGCAGAAGTATGCTCAGTATTAATGGTATCAACATTAATTAGCATTAAAGTTAATCAGCATTATTAATTAACATTAGTGCTAATGCCTCTTGAAACTTGCCCCCTACCTCCAACCTGAGCTGCGCTCTCTAAAATACTGATGACTTACTCACGTAAACACTGTTTCATCTTTCAGCTCTCTGTATTGAGTTGGTGGCAGAAACAGTGAATCATGCCGTGTAGAAACATCCATGATGAACGGTGGATCACTCACTCCTCACTCCTATCTGTCCCAGTCTGGTCCACAGCCCTTCTTTGCTGAAATGATTCTGACTCATCCAGACACATAAATGCTGTCAGCAACCATCCTGTGAGGCTGCGCATTCCAAGCACTTGCCACCCCGTGGGTGAAGATCTCCTTCGCAAGCCCCCTAAACCACTGCTACAATTCCCTGGTTTTATCTACCGCTGATAAAAGACCAGAGGATATTGGGATAGAATTAGGCCATGTGGCCCATTGAGTCTGCTTTGCCATTTCATCATAGCTGATCCATTTTCTCTTTCAGCCCTGAACTCCTGCCTTCTCCCCGTATCCCTTCATGCCCTGACCAAACAAGAATCTATCAACATTTGCCTTAAACATATGGAAAGACTTAGCCTCCACAGCCGCCTGTGGCAATGAATTCCACAGATTCGTGCTCTCTGGCTAAAGAAATTCCTCCTCACCTCCATTCACAAAGGACACCCCTCCTTTCTGAGGCTGTGTCCTCTGGTCTTAGACTCTCCCACCATAGGAAACATCCTCTCCACACCCACTCTATCAAGGCCATTCAAAATCTGTTAGATTCCAATGAGGTCACCCCTCATTCTTTTGAATTCTAGTGAATACAGGCCCAGAGCCATCAAAAGCTCTTCATATGACAAGCCGTTCAATTCTGGAATCATTTTCGTGAACCTCCTTTGAACCCTCTCCTGTTTCAGCACATCCTTTCTAAGATAAGCAGCCCAAACCTGTTCACAATACTCCAGGTGAGGCCTCAACGTTACATCCTTGCTTTTATATTCTAGTCCTCTTGAAATGAATGTTTTTGCCTTCCTCACCACCGACTCAATCCGCAAATTAGCTTTCCTGCACAACGACTCCCAAATCCCTTTGCACATCGGATGTTTGAATTTTCTCTCAATTTAAGAAATATATTAACCTTTCATTTCTTCAAGCAAAGTGCATGACCATACACTTCCCGATACGGTATTCAATCTGCCAGTTCTTTGCCCATTCTCCTGATTGGTCTAAGTGCTTCTGTAGCCTCTCTACTTCCTCAAAATTACCCATCCCTCCACCTATCATCGTATTGTCTGTAAACTTTGCAACAAAGCCATCAATTCTATATCATCGGTATGGGAAAGGTTTCCTGCAGCCTGCCCTCTCAGTACCTTTACATGTTACACACCAATATGTCATTCCTGTTTCACCTCCTTTGCTCCAGGAGAACATGCCTAACCTCTCCACTCTCTCATCGTATCGGAAACACTCCAAACTGGTAACCTGCTATTGCGTCACCCTGGGATTCTTCCCACGCTCTGGTGACCAAAACTACCAACGATGTCTGACAAGGTTTTCTAAAGTTCAGTATTTTGTACCCCGACCAATAAAGGTCTGGATCACATCTATGTTCACAAATAGCTGCTTTGTCATCTCCAAGAATGACCTCATGTTGCCTTCAATCTGCTCTTGTACTCGAGCATTCATGGTGTGTATTACAGGCTTATTTATATTCTAATCTGCATGTGTCGATGTACAGGTGTTCAATAAATGAATCTAATCTGTATTAAATTCCATCTGCTATTCTGTGCAGCCTTTACTGCATGGATCTCTCTGTGTAGTCAGACAAACTCCAACTCCATAAAGCATTCACCAATCTTCATGGCATTTACTGATCATGCCTCATGCGTCTACATTCAATTCATTCAAATATATGCTGTCTCCATTCAGCTTATTCCCTCTCATTCAATTCGGGGTTTGGTGGGTACACGGTCCACCCTAGCAGGGGTGGTGGTAGAGACAGATACATTCAGCACATTTAGGAAACTCTTAGAAACGTATATGGATGATAGAAAAAGCGGAGGGTTAGGTATTCGGGAAAGATGAGGTTCAAAGGTCAGCTGAAGAGGACTGTGCTGTAATGTTCTACTGCACTCCATTCCCAGTGATATCCCAGGCAACGCTGCAGAGCAGGTTCACCAGGGGGTTGCCTGGTCTGGGATGGAGAGGCAAATTTGGTTTTCCTTGGATCACAGGCAGCTGATGGAAGGACAAAATGGTGAGTTTCAGAGACAGGGTAAATACGAAGGAGCCCGTTTCTGAGGCAGAAGTATCTGAGATGGATGATAGTAAATTCACCTGTCAGATCCCTTCCTCTCCAGCCCTTTATCCTTCCTACCCATCTGGTTTCACCTGTCACCTTCTAGCTATCCTCCTTCCCCTCCCCCCCACCTTTTTATTCTGGTGTCTTCCCCCTTCCTTTTCAGTGCTAAAGAAGGTTCTCAGCCTGAAACGTCGACTGTTTATTCATTTCCACAGATGCTGCCTGACTTGTAGTTCTGTGTGTGTGTGTGTGTGTGTTGCTTTACACACATGTTCAGACATGTCTGAGCTGTGCGAAAGTGCCAAAAGAATGATGGCTGTGGATTTCGATCACCCTGTCACTAACCATCTCACACTTATCTGGGTTGATCTCCATCTGCCACTTCCCAGCCCAGTTTTGCATCCTATCAACGTCCCGCTGTAACATCTGACAGCCCTCCACACTATCCACAACACCCCCAGCCTTTGTGTCATCAGCAAACTTAATAACCCACCCTTGTAATTCTGTTGCAACACATAGTAAAAACTGTAAATTATAATAAATATATGTTTCAAAAGCTAAATTAAATCAGTAGCACAAAAGGAGAGAAAAAATAGTAATGAGGTGGTGTTCATGGTTTCAATGTCCATTCAGAACTCTGATGGAAAAGGGAAGAAGCTATTTCTGAATCATTGAGTGTGTGCCGTCAGCCTCCTGTTTCCCTGTGTTACTGGTGTCTCGAGCAGTTCTGCTTAATAAAGGTGAAGATACTTCAAGACTGCAGGACCTTCATGTTAGAAACCTGCTAGACCAGCACAAAGTCCACCCTGTCCTTGAAATGAGGCAAGAGGGGAAATAGGGCAAGCTCTATTTTCCAGTGCTCAAGATATTATGAAATATGACATGAAGATAGGGTATGATACTAGCATGATAACGGGGAACAGGGTGGGAACAGATGTGGTACTGTTACCTAAATGATAGAATAATCCATTGTGTATAGGAAAACTGTTTGAAAATAGTTGGAAGTGATGACACTGGGGTGGGTGGTGGTGCAGGTTTATCAAAGACAGTTAACACAAATCTGCAAAGGCACGTTATCCTCAGCAATACTCACTGATTGTCTTTTGAGAAAGGCAATCGGGTGGATTGTTGCCGACACAGATTCTGACTGATTGACTGAAAAGCTTAAAGACCGTGGAATCTGAGGGAAAAGGGCACAATAACAAATCGCAGCTCGTGAAAGTAGATTAGCGTTTCACAAAACTGTGTGTGAATGAAAGGATGCTTTAGCTGGAGTTTGGCAAGGCTGAGGAACTGGCTAGCCCTCTGCAATTCATGCCTTTAATGTGAACAATCCAGCCAGGTTGGTTTTCTGATGCCGACAGAATTCTTTGTTTCGAAGAAGAGAGGTTTGCAGGAAATCGCTGTGGAAAGATTAGATGGGAATAAAAGCAGCAAACAGAAATATTTCTGGAGAAATCTGATAAAATCAGCACAGGGATGTCCATACAAGGTGAGAGGCCACATGGAATAACTGAAGCACAGCAAGAAGGACATGAGGGACCTTGAATACATTTAATGTTGTTGTCTTGCAGCTCCGAGAGCTGATGCTCAATGATCTGGGAATCCCCAGACATCCCACTTCCCCCACCCCTCCCGTGCTTTGTTTTTTTCTCTCATGTCCCAATGAACTGCAAGTGGGTGAAGAGGATATTGTAAATTACCCATCATTCCATGCTGATGGGAAATAACTCCAGAAGACGTCATGGGATTCGCTGAGATATAAAAAGTTGCAGGGTAAAGGCTGATTTATACTTCTGCATAGTAGCCTACGCAGTAGCCTTCATAAATGGCCTGCGCTGTTGTGAGCATTTATACCTGTGCATTGGTGTGTCTGTGTCGCTCTGCAATTCACCGCCAAAACGCTAGATGGCGGTGGGGTTTCGAATGGTGACTGAGTGCATCATGTTGGAGTTGGAACTAATCAATGTTGAACAAGGGTTACTTTTATTGAAATTACTGCAATGCAGAAAAGAGAGAAGATATCGGAGGAGATGGTGTGTACGACCATTGAACGTTGAGGCAGAAGGAGGGTGAATTTTTTGTGCTTGTCTGGCCACTGAGAGACATGGATGAGGAAATGCATTTCAAATATTTTTGGATGTCGGCAGGTAGATTTGACGATTTGGTTTATCGTCTCCAACCATTTATTTCGCATCAGTGTGTGCACAGTATGACAGGAGGAAATGTGATGCTACCAAATGGACCAATCACAGTTGTTGCAGTCTGCGGCGCTGTGACATGCTGTTACATTTTTGGAGATGTGCGCGTTAGGGTAGTGTGTAGGGTACAGCGTAGGTTATGCGACTACGTCGTACCTACAGTGTTCATTTTACACAGAAGTATAAATCAGCCTTTACAATTGTTATGGATTCAGGCAACAATAAATATATGAGTTAGGCAAGGGTTTTTATAACAAATAACACGTTTATTAAACACTGAAAACAAACCCCCCAAAAGTAAACAAATCACTAACGTAACCGGAAATCAGCTGCTGTGCGGCAGCTTAAACAGTCCTTAAAGCAATGAAGCTTACAGTCCTTAAAGCGATGTTGCAAGAACAGTTCTTTAAAGTAGTATTGCCAAAAGTTCAAAATGCTCACAGTCCATTTAAAAGGAGAGACTTTTTAAGACGATTTAAATTCTCTTTCACATCATTTTGCTTCAGTTCCTCAAAGTCAAACTTTTCCCACGAAGAATTTACGGAACAAAACGGCTTAAAGGCACTGACCTTTCCTTTACCACCATTCTCAATCCTTTCTGGTATTTCCCAGGGATTAACACGAGAATAGTTAACGAAATCCTTCCGAATAAGAATCAAACAAGGTTGAACCCGTTTCACCGTCGAAATCGATTCTCCTCGATCTTTAGCTCCCGAACTCCAATCTTTACTCTCCGCTGATTCTCAACTAGCAGTATTGTAAAGAAACTGCTGGCAATGACCTTTTAAACTTTAGGCATTAGATAAAACTTCATCTTTCAACTAAACTGCGTCATAACATTAAATCACGCAGTGGCATGAAGTCAACACGGCAAATCCAGCCACGAACTGCCCCTCCTCACAGGGAGGGGTCCTCCTCTTATACCCTGTAAAAAAAAACTTGTCACATGATCTCTACTGGCGGGAAAATGACATCACTCCACCATCACAAGACCATTACCTCAAGTCCAGCATAGCTTCAACCCCAGTCACGTGACAAGGGTACCACTGTCACGTGTCACGGGTACGTAACAAAGTGAAATCAGCAAGAGGAGCATAGTGTAGAACACAGAAGGCTAGCATCCACACACTGGACAAATGGCCTCCGTCAGTTCCTGGAGGCACACACTCAGTGATTCAGGAACAGCTTCTTCCCTTTTGACATACGATTCCTAAATGGACTTTGAACCCATGAACACAACCTCACTTTTTAAAATGTATTAGTTCTGTTTTTACACTATTTTTAATCTTTTTAATAAACATATATAGACTTCTGTAATTGATTGATTTATTTTTTTCTTTCGAAATTATCATGTACTGCATTGAACTGCTGCTGCTAAGTTAAAAAAAAATTCACGACACATGCCGGTGAGAATAAACCGGATTCTGATACTGACACGTACAGAATGCAAGAGTTCAGAGTTCACATTGGAACTATACTGGTCACTCCACCAAAGAACTGACTGTGCAGAATCCACATACAAGGAAGCTCTCTCTTGCTTGGAGCTGTGATATTTAAACAGAGACTGACCTGTATCATGTCACTACAGTGTAAATTGTAAGGATCTAGCCACATGTGCAGACAATCAATTACAGTAGTAGGTTCAGAACCACATGCTGGGCCGTTTGCTTCAGAGGGACGTATGAGAGCAGGTTCCACTACGGGTACAGGTGACTCAGGTTATCCTGGAATAACCCCTCACCCCTTCACACCCCTGGGTGACATACCTGTACAGTACACAGTGTGATCACTAGGTGTCGGCTTCAGCAGATACACAAAGTAGCCAGTGCAATTTTTGACCTTAATATCCAGGCAGGTGGTGTTGCTTTGACTTGGAGGCTTTGTAGTCTTCACACCATTTGCAGATCCAGTTACAGTTTTTCCATTCCCCGTGAAGCAAACATTTCTCATCACCTCCCCCTCTGTCACGGTGGGATGTGAACCTGGAACAAGATTAATGATCATTCAACCATACATGAACAGCCATGAATACAGCCAAACAGAAGTGTCACTCCAGGGCCAAAACACATTGGAAACACTCATGCACGGCATAAGGCACATATACAACACACAGTCGGCCCTCCTTATCCGCGGGGGATTGGTTCCGGGACCCCCCGCAGATACGAAAATTCGCGGATACTCAAGTCCCTTATTCAACCTGTCTAAATCCGGTGGACCTTAGGACCCAGCGGAATCCCAGACCTTATTTAACCCGTTTCAGTGCGGTGGACATTAAGACCCAGCACCAGAGCTCTGAATGCGCAGTGTTTCTGTTCACGAAAATAATCACGATCATGATTGAAAATGAAGTGGAAATAATAAAGCGATCGGAAAGAGGTGAAACGCCATCGGTCATTGGAAAAGCGTTAGGCTACAGTCGGTCAACGATCGGAACAATTTTAAAGGATAAAGTGAGAAAGGCCCTGCCCCGATGAAAGCTACAATTATTACTAAGCAACACAGTGGTTTAATTATCAGGTTTTGTGGTTTGGGGTTTTTGATCCTCCACATCAACCCGGCACGGTGGAGAGTGCACTGGGGAGCGATCTGTCCTGAGTCCCGAGAACTTCTGTTCCTGAGCCTGGCGCTGAAACATACGTTCTTAAGTATTTTATATGCACAGAAAGGTAAAATATATACTATATGCTAAGACAAATGTTTGAATAACTGACGCTAAATAATACCGGATGTACCCGTTCTGACTTACTTAGTAAGACAACTTCGGATTTTTTTCAATCCCGATGCACGATAACCCATGCACGTCCTCCCGAATACTTTAAATCATCTCTAGATTAGTTATAATACCTAATACAATGTAAATGCTATGTAAAATAGTTGTTTTACTGCATTGTTTAGGGAATAATGACAAGAAAAAAAAGTCTGTACATACTCAACCAACAAGTGCTGGTTTTCGCGATTCGCGGTTGATTGAATTCGCACATGCGGAATCCACGGATAAGGAGCGCCGACTGTACATCAGATGGCAGTTGAACATATATTCACACAAAAATACAATTATAGCCCAATTCCCCGAGCCCATGAATATGTTGGCAAGAGCAAGCCCACAGCAACATGCTGTCGAAACCAGTGCAGCTGATCTTCCACTGAGTGGCCACTGGAGGGCAGCACTGATGCCAGCATGGCCGCCACGTCACACCGTCTCCAATGCCTCCCTCCGTCCTGGACGACTACAAACAGGCGTCACTGTGGCATAATGCCCGGTCCTCACTACTGATGATCCTGCCAATAAACGAGTGAGACAGACTTTCAGCATTCCATATCACCAATGTCTGACAGGACCTTGTGACCATGAGAGAAACCCAGTCACAGGCTGTTAGACTGCACAACGTCTTCACACACCAACCACGACAAGTCCAGCTCCTCCACCGAGGAGGAAGGAGTGGACCTGCACTACTTGAAGTCATTCTGAATGCCCAGCTTGTGATTGTTTAAAAACAGACAGTGACTCCTTTTGTTGGCTCTGCATCTTACCAGAAGGTAAACATAAGCAAACTGTACCCAGCCCCACAGGGAATGTGAATTCGGGCCATTCTAACCTGACGTTTCACACTCACTCATGATCTGGTCCGGCCTCTGCCAATGGCTAGTCGCTGCATTCAACCCCATCCACCCTGCGAATATTGGAGTATAAAAGTATAAATTTTGGTGTGTAACCAAAACTATGTAGTCAGTTTTGAAACTTGCTATTTGCTATGCATGTACCCAATTTAGTAGAAGAATGAAATCCTAAGAATGTAGAAGACAATGGTGTGTTAATGAGAGGTAGCTAAGAGATGTAGATTAGAACATGATTAAGTCAATGGGTAGAAACAATAGTGGCAGGATGTACGTGTGATACGCAACTATAGACCGATTGCATATACTAATGCAACTGGACCAGGAGATTGCTATAAAGAATGCTGTGTCCGGGGATCAGTGGGCAATCAGTGACTAGTTCAATGACTGTCTCAGCTTTGATTTGCAAATTAAAGTTTAACCCTTCTTGAAGAATCCTCTGCGTCTCCTGGTCATTTGTGGGGCACGAGAAACCACGACAAAATTGGCGACCGCGGCAGGACCGGAAAGAGATCCGCGGAAAGGAAACGGCAGGTTGGGGACGCTTTCCAATCCTCTAGGGACCCCCACAAGGCTAACAGAATTAAGGGTGCACCCAAACAAAAGGTAAACACTTTTTGCGACAATTTGGACTAAGAATTCTGTTGGCTTTGCGGAGGTCTTGGAGTCCCAGAAGTGTGGAACCACTGCCGAAGTGTCTCTCCGATCCAAAGAATCTGGCAGAATTGGGGGTTGACAGGAGGCTGAGAGGATTGATCAAGAACACTGCAGTGAGGGTAAGTACAAATAAGTTAATAAGAAGTTAAGTTAAGAAAAAGTCCACGTGGTGTTGGTAAATCCCTGTGGGTACCGCTTCGTATGAAACGAAGGGCTGAACGGGCAGGGAAAGGAAAATAGAGAAAATCCTCGTGGATACCGCCTTAAGAGATAAGGGTCTGAATAGACGAGGTGCAAAGAGCAAGTTTTGTGGGTACCGCTCTGAATAGAGATCTGTACGGGCAGAACAGAATAGACTAGGCATAGAATTAGAGTAAATAATATTATCCAGTAAACGAACTGTGAATCTCTGAAATACCTTAAAAAGAGAGAATAACATGACAGGTAAAGGAACGGCAGTAGAGATTCTGAGCAAAAAATTCCCGTTAAATAAATATGAGATCACAAAAACTTCAGAAAAATGGGAAAAAAGAACCAAAAACCTGGTCACAAAGTGGCCAAGAGAAGGAACGTTTGATGTAAGTTTGTGCGAAGAAATGGAGGGACTAATTAAAAATTACAAACCAAAAGATAAATCTAAGAAAAGAGGGCAAAAAAGAGAACGAGAAATGGAAGTGCTAAAACTCTTCAGAACTGAGGGAGAAAGGCTGAGGAGGACAGGTAGAATATCGATTACAAGCGAGGAAGGCACTAAGGTGCTGGAGAAACAGCCTGTTAGAGAGAGAGGAGGGTATGGTGAGAAGCTGGCTTCGGCTCCGTACCCAGATGCGAAAGAAACAGAAAAACCCTCTCCCTATAATGAGGAAGGAACCCCTAAGCAGTGCCCCTGCTGACGGGAACAGTAAACATGCAGGGAGAAGTACAGGTTTGGGATAATGAGGAGGAGAAAAAACAATATGAGAAGGAAAAAGCGGCGATATGGAAGGAGATACAGGCAGAAAGGATAAAGGTGGAACAGGCACAGAGAGAAATGGAAGAAGGGATTGAACGGATGAAATACTTGAGAGAGGAAAAGGAGTATGAGGAGTATCGGTTATACTATAGAAATAAACAGACTAGAAAAGGAAGTGGCTCATCAGGGCAGGAAGAGATGAGGCATTCAAGAGGAAGTGGAAAAAAGATAGGAGATGAGAGTCTTGGAGAAACACAAGAGAGAAGGGAAACAAGCACGAGTAAGGATCATGAGGAGTCCCTGCCACAGGTGTACAGACATGGACAGGAAGAAAGAGAAGGTGACTCATTGGAGGAGCAAGAGTTAAGTGGAGAGAGAGAGGATGCGAGAATTTGTGGGGAAAAGGTAGGAGGCAGAAGCCTAGAAGAGCAGAAGGAGGCGGTAGGGAAGCGACTTGCGGAAGTAGAGAGAGAGCTAGATAAGTTACTGAGGGGATTGCCAGAGGAGATGCGAAAAATACTCCAGGGGCCAACCAAGTATTGAATCAAGACAGAAAGGAAGGATCCCACAGGGAGACCGAGGGAAGAAGAGGACCCCGGAGAAATTTGTGTGGGAGGCAGTAAAGACATACCCTGAGACAGATGGGGAGTCAGGTGAGGAGGAAAGCCAGGGCAGGTGGGAAGAAGGAGGAAGAATGATGCCGTTGTTAGTAAAAGGATCAGGACAAGTGCAGTATATCCCTTGGGGATCACAGGACCTAGAAGGGCTGAAAAACACTCTGCCCAATCTACATGAAGGAGCAGGGAAATGGATTAGAGCCTTTGAAGAAGAAACGGCGGGATGATTATTGGCTATGGGAAATTTGAAGGCACTATTGATAAGGTTGATGGGAACCTCCAAATTTAATGAACTAATGGAAATGGCTGGCATAGTAAACTCGAATGACCCAAGAAATGATGGAGACGGGTTTGACAGAGTGAGGCAGAGGGTATGGCAGGCCCTCAGAAAGCTTTATCCACCCAAAGTGGACCCCAAAGCCTTAAAGGGGATCCACTGGGAGACACTGAAAACCCAGCAGCCTACGTAGAAAACCAGTTGAAAAGGTGGAGACTGGAGACTGAGCAAGAGGTGGAAAATAGCTTATTTATCACCACACTGTTCCAACATAGCATTTTGGATGCAATGCCTCCACAAGTAAAATCCAAACTGGAGGAAGTGGTTGGGCTGATGTCAATGACCCCACAAGAATTTAGAGACCACGTAGTCCATGCGGTTGAGAAATACCGGAAAGACAAACGAAGGTTGGCTGAGCAGCAGGAAGAGGTGCAAAGAAAGTTAATACAAATGCAGCTCGAAGAACTCAAAAAAAAGGAAAAAGAGAAAAGCAAAAAGATGCTGCCAGCAACCACCGGTCTGTGTACAGCCATCAAACTGGATGAAGCACCGCTATATGGAGGAACCGATCATACTGTAAGACAAGGGCTGGAAAACCCCATGCCAATAATCAACGTCTTTGGAGGAGCATTCCCACAAATGCCCTATCAGGAACAGACTAAATTCAAACAGCCCAGACAGGACTGGAAGTCCCAAGGAGGGGGACAGAGGAGCTATGGACAGAGGGGACCAGTGAGGAAACAGGGGGAAAGAGAGGTAGAGAGATTGTGCTGGGAATGTAATCAGCCAGGTCACATGAGAAGAGATTGTCCGTTTACACCATGGCCTGTCACACACCAGCAGGAACCGATAAAAAGGGAACTAAAGTTTAGCCAAGGACCAGCCCCCACAGGCCCAAGCAGACCTGTGAACCCCTATGCGAGGTATTAGGGGTGCCCCGAGAACTTGAGTGGGAAGGGACATTACCCAATGATAACAAGGGAGGCAGATGAGGAACCCATTGTTCAGGTTATGTTAGAAGGGCAACTGACACCAATGATGATAGATACTGGAGCCACGTACACTTGTGTACAGCCACAGTATGCCCTTCACCTTCCCATGTCAGGAAAGTTTATTAAGACGGTAGGGTTCTCGGGGAAAACACAGTTGACACAGTGCACGGCTCCAGTGTGGTTGAGAATGGGAAATAAAGGAATTGTTTTGCCGGTGCTAGTATTTAAAGGAACTCCGATTAATTTGTTAGGCAGAGATGCCTTATTGAAACTGAAATTAAAATTAGAATGCACCAGAAATGGGCTGAGTGTGGAAAGAGCAGGGGTTCAATTGATAGTGCAAGAAGACAAGAAGGCTAATGTCTTTTGGATAGGAGACATCGCAGATCAGATTCAGGAAACCTGGGAGAAATGGAAAAAGGGCGTGCAGGCTATATTACCCAGGGCTGTAATGCCCAAATCTGAGCTACATTGTACAGTGATTTTTGACGAGACTCAGAACAGGGAGTTAGAGGAGAAATGGCACCTGGAGACATGTACCCAACAGCACCTGGAAGGGAGGCTGTGATAATTGGAAAGCAAGGGGCAGCTTTACAAGTTAAGTGGAACACCTTTTTAGAAAAATGGTACAGGATACCGGAGGCTGCACCCCACGTAACGTTGTTGGTAAATAAGGGATATCAGTCTAAAGACTTAGGACCTTTAGTTAAGAGTGCTGAAACCGTAACAGTGTGGAGGAAAATCACGCCAGAGGTGTGGATATCAGAAGACAACAATTGCATTAAAATAATGGTAAGTGTAGATATGGTAGGGACAGTGAGAGAGGTCGAAATAACTCCCCAACCACACCTGCCCTTGCTGGGAAAGGAAAGAGGCCAGCAGAAAGATAGAAGGTTAGATGAGTTGCCGTCTATTCTGTGGTCACAGCATGACACGGACATAGGGAAAATTAAAACAACTAGTCCAGTGGAAATAAGGCTGAAAAGGGGAGCAATTCCACCCAGGAGACCACAATACCCTCTAAGACCAGAAGCAGAAGAGGGAATAGCATCGACAGTGAAGGGGTTGCTTGAAATAGGAGTGCTTAAAAGAACAAACAGTCCATGCAATACCCCGTTGTTGCCGGTCTTAAAAGCAGATAAATCTAAGTGGAGATTGGTGCATGATTTGCGAGCGGTAAATGATGTGGTAGAGGACTGGCCAGCGGTAGTCCCCAACCCACACACGCTTTTGACTAATGTTCCACCAGAAGCAAGTTACTTTTCAGTGATTGATTTGTGTTCGGCTTTCTTCAGCATTTCTCTGGCCGACCAGTGTCAGTATCTGTTTGCATTTACTTACAGAGGTGCTCAGTATACCTATACCAGAATGCCGCAAGGATTTAAACATTCACCACACATTTTTAATCAGGTATTGAAGGCAGACCTAGAGGGCATGCCATTGGAAAGTACATTGTTACAGTATGTGGATGACCTGTTGATTTGCTCCCACAGCGAGGAACAGTGTGAGCAGGACACTATAACTCTGTTAGAGAAGCTGGTGCATGGAGGACATAAAGTATCCAAAAAGAAACTGCAATTTTGCATGCAGCAAGTGGAATACTTAGGCAGGGTAATATCCAAGGGAGTGAAGGCGATAGCACCAGATCAGATTGAGGCAATAACTAAGGCCCCAAAACCCCACACTGTAGGGAAGATGATGACGTTTTTGGGAATGGCAGGGTACAGCTCAGATTGGATAGGAGAATATGCTGAGATTGTGGCACCTTTGAGAAAGATAATGTAAGAAGCAGGACATACAAATTTGAAGAACGGCTTACAGTGGAATGGAGAGGCGGAGATAGCTTTCAATACTATTAAGTAGGAATTGCAGTCAGCACCAGCATTAGCTTTGCCTGACTACGAGAAGGTTTTTCATTTGTATGTATCCAACCGACAGGAGGGTTATGTCACGGTGGTTCTAACACAAGAGACAGGCACAGGAAAAGCAAAGCAGTCGATAGCATACTACAGTACGAGTCTAGATGAGGTGGCTCAGGGGTATCCACCCTGTTATCAGGGATTGGCGGCGCTGTACTATGCATATAAAAAGGCATCATCGGTAACCCTGGGCTACCCTGTGACTCTGTACACACACCACAAAGTAGCAGAATTGCTGGAAAAAGGGAAATTTGTGCTGACACCAGCCAGGATAGCAGCGTATCAGGCACTACCAGTGATATAACCGATTTTGCTATGAAGGAGAACCCCATGATTGTGTAGGGAAGACGATGGCATTTGCCAAATTGAGAGCAGATTTACGGTCAGAACCACTAGAGGATGCAGATAAAAAGGTTCTGTTCGTAGATGGCTCTTGTTACAGGGATTATGATGGAAATCACGCAGGATTCTCAGTAGTGCAGCAGGATCAGTCGAGCTATAAGATTATTAGGATGGAGTCCTGTCCCCAACCATGTTCCGCCCAACTAGCGGAAATCAAAGCCCTGACAGCTGCGTGTGAAATGATGGAAGGTGAGACAGTAGACATCTATACTGATTCGGCATATGCTCATGGAGTATGCCATTTGTTCGGGGCAGTGTGGAAACAGAGAGGTTTTAAAAAAAGTAGTGGAGATCCCATACAACATTGTCAGCAAAGTCTAGACTTAATAAAAGCCATAATGAAACCTAAAGCATTGGCTATAGTAAAATGCCAGGCACATAAAAAGGGAAATGATGGAATAACAAAGGGAAATCAAGCTGCGGACGAGGCAGCCAGAAAAGCGTCTGGATGTACATCAGCTGTCATTGCCCCCCAGGTAAGCCTAACTCCAGAACCTGTAGTAGAGGACCTAATTGAAATACAAGGTAAGGCAACTTTGGCAGAACAATGTGGAGATGAAGGGGGGCCAAGCAGAACCCGGAAGGTTTGTGGAGCATGGAAGACGGTTTGTTGGTAGCGCCCACCCCTCTACTGACGATTCTGATTTCAGAAGCGCATGGATTGACCATTGTGCAAGGGGGGAACTGATAAAGCAAATAAATAAGGATGGTTTTTGGTCACCTTATTTACAGGCTTCAGTGGACTTTGTCTTGTCACAGTGCGAGGTATGCACACAGAATGCAGGGTTCGGACAGGGTTAGAAAGTAAATTCGGAGGATGGGGAGCATGGCTGACTAAAATGGCAATAACTGTCAGTATTATATTGTTGAGCTGTGCGCTTGTGCTGTGCTGTTTTCTTCCTTGTCTCAAATCTCTTGTAGTGCGTGCTGCAACCAAACAATTTCCAATGCTCGTGGCAATTACTGAAGCAAGCTTAGTGGAGAAAGAAACACCGAAAATGTATCGTTACAGCCTACAACACCTGCAGGATGAACAAGAGCAAAACGACAGTGTGGGAGTAGATTGTAAGGGCTTCTGAGTCTTTTTCCCTGTCTCAGGTACAGAGGGACAGGTTCTTGGCTCAGCGGCCCAGGGTAAAAGGGAGAGAATACTTTGAGGTCTTGGCGCAGAAAATTATAGTTTAACCCGAGATTTGGGAATAAGTGCTTGAGTTTATTGGGGCTTTTGTGCGCAGACTCTTAGTCTTCTTTCTCTGTGTGAGATGGGTCTGAAAGGGGGGATATATTGGAGTATAAGAGTATAAATTTTGCTGTGTAACCAAAACTATGTAGTCAGTTCTGAAACTTGCTATTTGCTATGCATGTACCCAATTTAGTAGGAGAATGAAATCCTAAGAATGTAGAAGACAATGGTGTGTTAATGAGAGGTAGCTAAGAGATGTAGATTAGAACATGATTAAGTCAATGGGTAGAAACAATAGTGGCAGGATGTACTTGTGATACGCAACTATAGACCGATTGCATATGCTAATGCAACTGGACCAGGAGATTGCTATAAAGAATGCTGTGTCCGGGGGATCGGTGGGCAATCAGTGACTAGTTCAATGACTGTCTCAGCTTTGATTTGCAAATTAAAGTTTAACCCTTCTTGAAGAATCTTCTGTGTCTCCTGGTCATTTAAGGGGCACGAGAAACCACGACACGAACCAAATCCCTGCTACTGATCCGGGTCCCTGAGACCGGGTGAGAGCCTGTGGGCCCAGAGCTTGGACAGGAAACTCCAGCCTCACCCCTGAAGCACATTAGACGGCTGGTGAAGCTGTACCCCCAGGCCAAATGATCACAGCACCTCAAACAAAATATTGTTTCTCAGAGAGACATTGACACGTTCTACACTGATTAGAGTTGACCATAATACCAAAATAAACACGATCGGTTCGCTCTCTAAAGTTGACCCCCTCTGCGAAGGCCTTTTCCGGGTTTACACCGACGGTCAGTGAAGCAACGGAAGATGCAGCAAGGCAAGGGTTAAGGTTGTCTCCAGGCAACGATAGTTTACACAACACGCACAAAATGCTGGAGAAACTCAGCAGGCCAGGCAGCACCCATGGAAAAGAGTAAACAATCGACGGATCAGTATGAAGGAAGCAGCGTAACTGGATCAGTTCATGATCTCTGGGTGCCCTGTGGCAGGCCGGGCTGCTTGGGAATTGCTCCTCCACAGAACCAACTGGGCCACAGAACCTTTCCTGGGTCTGATCTGGAGCAATGTCAAAGTTCAAAGATCAAAGCACAATGATTGTCGAAATATGCACACTATATGAACATGACATTTGTCTCCTTACAGGCAGCCACAAAACAAAAGCCACCAGAACCCAACAAAAATAATCATCAACCATCCAATGTGCGGGGAGAAAAAACAAACTGCAGAAACAATAACAGTAAGCAAATAGCATTCGGAACTGAAGTTTACAGAAGGGAGTCCACAGCCGAATCAGGAGCCCGTTGCATGCAGGCCAGACCCACAGCACCTCTGCCAGGAAGTGACACTTCACTGCCAGACTCCATGAGGATTCGGGGCCAGTGTGTGGTGTCAGTGACGGTGGGAAGCCTCTGTCAGGGAGTTTGGGTCAGTGTCCATGGTTTAGGGCCTTGTGCAGAGACCTGAGATCAGTCTGACCCTCCCCCCACCAAAACAAATGATCCCCACTGTTGTGAACTCTGGGCCTACCTTCTAACCAGCCTGGGCTCTTCTTGCAACAGCCATCCTGTGGAGCCCCCGTCTCGGGAATTTTCCATCCGCCGGAACTGAAATAACAATTGGAGAAGAGGCTCCTAAACAGAGGCAGCGAATTTACTGAGGGAATTGAACCCCATCCGCCCGCTGTCCGCTTTCCACCTTCCCCCAATGCCAGATAATTCTCTTTTTTATTCTCTGTCTCTACCTTCCTTTTCTCTCTCCCTGTCACTCACTCACTGTGCAGAATACGTCAGCTCCCTTATCCCTATGGTTGCTCGCTGCCCCATTGTGACGACCAATGATCTGGTCTTTCAGCATTTCCCCTATCAACACCCTTCAATCTCCCTTCACACTGGGTTTGAAGTCATTTCTCCCTCATTACCTGCTGAATCTGTACCATCCTTGTTCAAGATTTGCATCAGACGTACATTGTCCACTTGTGTTGTGAGAATTCATTCTCCTCCAGGGCTGATCCAAGATGCTGTGATTTACACACGGATCACCCAGTGTGGAGTCTGTGACTGAGGGACAGGGTGATGATGATTAGTTTTAAGGGTCACCTTCAATCTCTTTACAATCTCTTACATACCCAGCCCACTTCCACCATCTCCACAGGACAAGCAACAGTCTGGTTCCCCAATCAGTGAACAATCGCATAAATAACTGGTGGAAACTTTGCCTCATTCCAAAACTGGGCTCCATTGCACCCAATCCACCACTCCCACAAACTCACACCAGTGATAAACTGAAAGATCAGCCCCAGACATTCACTCTGAGGTTACTGGAGAGCGTTAGTCAACTGCACTCGGAGTTGGGCCTCTGTTGTCATCCAGGAAGCCCTGTCATCAATTTCTGCAGAAATGGCCCCCACATCACCACTTCCCACCACCACTGCCCACTTCTCTCCTCACCCCCAGCTACACTCTACCCCCTGCCCCACCACTCCCTACTGTTATCCTCATCCCCAGCTACTCTCCTCCAGCACTCTCTCCCCCACTCTCACCCTCAGCGACACTCTCTCCTGCCACCACCTCCCTACTGTTATCCTCACCCCCAGCCAGCTACACTCTCCCCCAACATACCCTACTGTTATCCTCATCCCCAGCTACACGTCCCCAGCACTCCCACCCCTGCTGTCCTCAGCCCCAGCTACACTCTCCTCAAGAACTCTCTCCCCTGCCACCACCACTCCCTACTGTTATCCTCACCCCCAGCCAGCTACACTCTCCCCCAACATACCCTACTGTTATCCTCACCCCCAGCCAGCTACACTGTCCCCCAACATACCCTACTGTTATCCTCTTCTCCAGCTACACTCTCCCCCCAGAACTCTCTCCCCTGCCACCACTCCCTGTTATCCCCACCCCCAGCCAGCTACACTGTCCCCCAACATACCCTACTGTTATCCTCTTCCCCAGCTACACTCGTCCCCAGTACTCCCACCCCTGCTGTCCTCAGCCCCAGCTAGGCTCTCCCCCAGCACTTCCTCCCTGCTACACGTGCTACCCACACTCTTCCTCACCTGTTCCTACACAGCATCTATTCCCTGCCACTCTCCTGTAATTCTGTCCATCGTTCTGTGACTCTTTTCCGTCTCTTTGCCATTCAGTCCCGTCACTCCAATGTCTCTCTCAAACTTTATTGATTGATATTGCCATTATTTATTGGATACAGCGTGAGCCTAATTGCAAGACAATTTACAACGATCGAATTACAGACCAACTGGTATGACTTTGCACTGTGGGAGGAATGTGGAGCACCCAGGAAGAGCCGTGCAGTCACGGGGAGAACGTGCAAACTCCTCACAGGCGGCAGAGGGAACTGAACCCAGGTTAATGGTACTGTAACCACGACACTACCGGGCTGCCAGTTGCTCATGATTGTCACTATTACTCCTACCCCTCTTTTCGCCCCAGCACTCAGACCTCCCATTCCTTCCCTTCCCCTCGGGAAGGTTACTGAACCAATTTTAAACCCAATCATCTCTCAGTGAATGAAACTTGCCACCTTTTGCTTGTGAACACATTACACCTGGTGCTTTTAAAATTTTTATGTAAATCAATTGGCCACTGAATATTGCTCCAGTGTATGGTCGAGTGAGAGGAATGTGAGGAGAACAAAATGCAATCAATGTAAATTAATGTTCAAATTCACCATGGCAACCCACCGCCTGTGGTGAACTAGATATACCTGTCTGACTGCTCCTGTGGCTCCTCCCACAGACCCTGCTGACTGCCCCTGTGGCTCCTCCCACAGACCCCTGTATAAAGGCGACTGTGGCCTGCTGCTCTCCCTCATTTTCCCAGGATGTAGTGTTGTTCTTCAGTCAATAAAAGCCGATATCTCACTTCCTAAGTCTCAGCGCCCCACCAATAAAAGAGTAAATTAGCAATGCTGAAACAGTAAAGTAAACAGCGATGAACATTGCCAGTGACATCACCACATCCCCTGCAACAGACACCAAATGCTGGAGGAACTCAGCAGGCCAGGCACCATTTTGGAAAAGAGTACAGTGGACATTTTAGGCCGAGACCCTTTGGCATGTCCCGTCTCACTGAAGAACAGGGTGTTCAGTGGATGTGGATAGAATGTTTCCTGCGGTGGGGTGTCTAGAACAGTGGACACAGCCTCAGAATGGAGGGACCCCACTCTGTTCCAGCTGCTAACATCTGGCAGATGGTACTGCAGCATTGAGACGAGGACCAACAGGCTCCGAGACAAATTTTATCATCA
The DNA here is from genome assembly GCF_048418815.1 of Hemitrygon akajei. Taxonomy (NCBI): domain Eukaryota; kingdom Metazoa; phylum Chordata; class Chondrichthyes; order Myliobatiformes; family Dasyatidae; genus Hemitrygon; species Hemitrygon akajei. The sequence continues at coordinate 308,072 of NW_027331949.1, forward strand.
GGCCATCAGATTGATCAATACACATTGATCTGACTGTGTATCTGACTGTACATTGATCTGATTGTGTATCTGACTGTACATTGATCTGACTGTGAATCTGACTGTACATTGTTCTTACCGTACATACGTGTAATACAAAAAAATTAGGTTTATGATTCTCACAAAATGCTGGGTGAACTCAGCAGGCCAGGCAGCAGAAAAAAGTACAATCAACGTTCACCCCATCTCCTTTCTCCCTCTACTTGTCTGCCCATCGCCATCTGCTGGTGCTCCTCCCTCCTTCTCTTTCCTCCATGGCCTTCTGTCCTCTCCTATCAGACTGCCCCTTCTCCAGCCCTGTCTCTCTTTCATCAATCCACTTCCCAGCTCTTTATTTCATCCCATCCTCTCATGGTTTCAGCTTTCACCTTGTGCTTCTCTCTCCCCTCCCCTCACCTTTTAAATCTTCTACGCATTTTCTTTTCTCCAGTCCTGCCAAAGGATCTCGCCTGAAACTTAGACTGTTAACTCTTTTCCGTAGGTGCTTCCTGGCCCTCTGAGTTCCTCCAGCATTTTGTGTGCGTTGCTTGGATTTCCAGCATCTGCAGATTTTCTCTTGTTTGAAGTATACATTCCTAGTGTTTGGACAATATCCACCCACATTTCCCTTCTTTATTGCTTGTACATTGCGACAGAGACACTACATAAAGATGTTCACTCCCCTGGACGTTAGAAATAAAATAAATACAAATGCAGTACGTCCATTTAGAATGGAGAAGAGCAGGAATTTCGTTAGCCTACAGGGTGGAGAATCTGTGGAATTCATTGCGACAGGCGGCTCTGCAGGCCACGTCTTTGGGTATATTTAAGGCAGAGGCTGATGGATTATGGATTAGTCAGGGTATGAGGGCAGGAGACTGGATCCTCGAGGGAAATGGATCAGCCATGATGAAATGGCAGAGTAGACCCGATGGGCCAAATGGCCTATCTCTTCTCCTATATCTTATGGTCTTGTGCTCACCACTAAACCAAGGAACAGCCATTCTGTGTGTTCACTCTGTCTGTCATCTTCCACACCAGAAAACAAGACCTGCGTTCAGGTTTTCTGTTGCAATGTGGGAAGCCCTGACGGGAACAGCCAACCTCTCCGAGTTTCGCTGCTAGTGCATATTGGATATCAGGACCAATTCCCAGCCTCTTCATAGTCATCCTCCTTCGATGTTCTCTGACTGGAGTGCTGGGCGGGTTTTAACTGTGTTAAACACAGTTCAACGAAACTGTCGTAACTCAGCTCGATTTAAGGTTTCATCTGGTTTCAATACCTGAGACTTTCAGACAAACTGAAAATGCAAAGGGAGAGCAGAGAGAGCTTGGGATCCTTGAAAGTGGCTACACAGGTCGATAAGGTGGCTTATGGAACGTTTCCTTTCAATGGTCAAGGCAGTGATTTCAGACACCGCATCCTGTCTGATTCTGGTGCAGAGAAAACTAAGTGAGCTGATCACTGATGGCCAACTGGAAATTGGAAATTGGCCACGCTGACAGTTGGATGCCCCAGAAATTCAGTGAGTTTCACACAGACTCACAGGTGTACAGACCCAATTTGAAGAGAAGCATACCTGTACAATACACACTATAAAATCCAGGTGTCGGCTTCAGCTGGTAGACAAAGTAATCTGTGCAGTTTTTGATCTTGATATCTATTTTCTTGGTGCAAGTATCTTTCTGCGAGTTGTCTTTAACCTTGTTGAAACAGATGGTCTCTTTCACTTCACCTGCTCCCATGTTGGGATGGGTACCTGGAATGACGTTTACAAACACTGAAATGAACACGCTCCCATGTCAGGATGGGGACCCGGAATGAGATTCAGAAACACTGAAATGAACCGGCTCCCACGTCTACTTCTGCTCCTATGTCTTATGGTCTTATTGTGGTCTTAATGGTAGGTGTCCATGGCACAAAAGAGGTTGGAAATCATAAGTTATCAGAGCGGTATTGGGCTATTTGGCCCATCGAGTCTGTTCCATCATTTTATCATGGCTGTTCCAATTTTCCCCTCAACCTCAATCTCCTGCCTTCTTCCCATATCCTTTCATGGTCTGACCAATCAAGGATCTATCAAGCTCTGCCATAAATGTACATAGAAACATAGAAAACCTACAGCACAATAAAGGCCCTTCGGCCCACAAAGCTGTGCTGAACATGTCCTTACCTCAGAAATTACTAGGCTTACCAATAGCCCTCTATTTTTCTAAGCTCCATGTACCTATCTAAAAGCCTCTTAAAAGACCCTATCGTATCTGCCTCCACCACCATTGCCAGCAGCCCATTCCACGCACTCACCACTCTGAGTGAAAAAAACTTACCCCAGACATCTCCTCTGTACCTACTCCCCAGCATCTTAAACCTGTGTCCTCTTGTAGCAACCATCTCGTCTCTGGGAAAAAACCTTTGACTATCCACATGGTCAGTGCCTCTCATCACCTTATACACCTCTATAAAGTCACTCTTATTCTCTGTCGCTCCAAGGAGAAAAGGTTTGAGTCCACTCAACCTACTCTCATAAGGCATGTTCCCCAATCCAGGCAACATCCTTGTAAATCTCTTCTGCACCCTTTCTATAGCTTCCACATCCTTCCTGCAGTGAGGTGACTAGAACTGAGCACAGTACTCCAAGTGGGATCTGACCAGGGTCCTATATAGCGGCAACATTATCTGTCGGCTCTTGAACTCAATCCCATGGTTGATGAAGGCCAATACACCATACGCCTTCTTAACCACAGAGTCAACCTGTGCAGCTGCTTTGAGTGTCTTATGGACTCAGTCCCCAAGATCCCTCTGATCCTCCACACTGCCCAAAGTCTTACCATTAATACTATATTCTGCCATCATATTTGACCTACCAAAATGAATCACTTCACACTTATCTGGGTTGAACTCCATCTGCCACTTCTCACCCCAGTTTTGCATCCTATCAATGTCCCGTTGTAACCTCTGACAGCCCTCCACACTATCCACAACACCTCCAACATTTTTGTGTCATCAGTAAACTTACTAGCCCATCCCTCAACTTCCTCATCCAGGTCACTGATAAAAATCACGAAGAGTAGGGGTCCCAGAACAGATCCCTGAGGCACACCACTGGTGACCGACCTCTGTACAGAATATGACCTATCTCCAACCACTCTTTGCCCACTCTTTGTGGGCAAGCCAGTTCTGGATCCACAAAGCAATGTTCCCTTGGATCCCATGCCTCCTTACTTTCTCAATCCTTCTGTAACACAATGGTGTTTTGCAGCCCAGGGCCTGGTCCAGCCTCAGTCAAAAGCTCTCACTGCCCTCCCCATGATCCATGCATCCTGAAGTCACTTCATGGAGGTCAAGTCCTTGGACAGGGTATCCCAACCTGGGGTCCAGAGATCCCTCATCAGGCAGCTGGGTCTATTTAAGGCAGAGATTAATAGGTTCTTGATTGGACATGGCATCAAAGGTTACGGGATGAAGACCGGGGAGAGGGGTTGAGGAGAGGGACAAAAAGCATCAGCCAGGATTGAATGGTGGAGCAGACTCGATGGGACAAATGGCCTAATTGGGCTCCCACATCTTATGGTCTTATTGTGGTCTTAATGTTAGTGGTCCATGGGGAATCCCTCTCTAAAAGGAGGGATTTGGCCCATCGAGTTTGTGGGGCCGGCTGGTGGTGTAGTGGCAGCAACACTGGACTTCAATGCCGATGGCGCTGAGTTCAAACCCGGCCGGGTCCCAACCTGGCAGCAGAAAGGCCTGGCCGTCTACTTCCGTATCTCTGCCATGAAAACCCTCTGGACCCTCTAGTGAAGAGTTGGACTCCATTTAACGATTGAAAAACAACAACAGTGTCACCCACGCCTGACAGGTGAAAGGGGGGAGGCCAGACTAAGAGTGTCCTCCGGTCCTCCAGTTTCAGTGGGATACAGCTCAGGGCTCAAACCCTGACTGGTAAAACAAAACTGTAATGGGAACAGCGATGAAGAATCCTACATGCGAGGAGATGGATAGCCTCATTGCTGACCCAAACACCCCCAGAGGCAAAAGAGAACTGTTAACCAAAGATGAACTTTGAGTGAAGCTGTGCTACATTTAAACTGTGCGAGGGTCAGTAGGCTGTTCCACAGCAAACTCCTGCAAACCCGCCCCTCATTTGGAATCCATGAAGATCCATGACTGGAGTGAAGACTGAGTCACTGTGAGGAACACCCCTCAGTGAGCCCGTGTCTGTCTTTGTCGGCACACGAGGTTGCTGCTTACCCAACTGCAGCCAACATAGCTTTGCGGGTGATTAGAGACTGAGATTGTCAATCCTGCCCAACCCAATAATAACTGTGGTAAATTCTTGTAAACCTACCTTTTAACCAGCCTGGACTCCATGCAGAGCAGTGATAGAATGGAACCGAAGTCTCGGGAATCTTCACGTTGCCATAACTGAAACAATGATCAGAGAGTCAGTCCCAGACCAGGAACTGTGGTCTATAATATCCACACACTGTCCAGCTCTGGTCAGGTCACAGGGAACTCTGTTCATCCTCTGCCCCTTCCAAATTCCTGTGTGAATAACCACTTCCTCACAGTTGAGTGAGGGAGTTTCCTCTTCTCTGTACCACACCCTGCCTCCCCGAAGAAGTGACATTCATCGCCTCTCTGCATGATTCCTTCTGTCACATCTCATCCTCATTCATGTGCGTACTAAATAGCAGAAGGAAACAATTCGGCCCATCAGGTTCAGACTGTACCCTTGGAGACTGATCCTTTCAGTATCATTCACCACCTCTTCTCCCCAACAAATATCTACCAAACTCATCTGCGGTTCATTTACATCTACTGTTTTTATTATCATTGTGTTGACATGGCCGTTTCCTTGATTGTTTTTGGCAAATTTTTTACAGAACTGGTTTTGCCATTGCCTTCTCCAGGGCAGTGTCTTTACAAGATGGGTGACCCCCAGCTATTATCAATAATCTTCAGAGATTGTCTGCCTGGCGTCAGTTGTCACATAACCAGTGCTTGTGATCTGCACCAGCTGCTCCCCTAGTTTCACGTCACCCTGATCAGTGGGGGGTGGGGGGTGGGGGGCTAAGCAGGTGCTACACCTTCCCCAAGGGTCACCCGCAGGCTAGTGGAGGGAAGGAGTGCCTTACACCTCCCTTGGTAGAGACGTATCTCCATCCCGCCACCTGATACGTTTGTTAAGGCCAGGGAATTTTGCAGGACAATCCATACTGTCAGCTCACACCGGGAATATGGGAGCAGCCTGGAAGAAGATGGGGAATTCACTGACAGCATCCCATTTGGGTGTAACTGGGAACCCAGGAGATGTAAGCAGCAGCAGGAACCACTGAACCACATGAACCTCACCTGCTAAATCTGTACCATCCTTCTGTCAGGTGTCCGTCATGCATCCACTGACCACTGCACTGAGTTTCAAAGCAATTCAAGCTCCTCCAGGGCTGATCCAGAGTGGTGTAATTTTTACACGGCTCACCAATGGTGGATTCTGCAACTGAGGGACAGAAAGATGACCGTTTTCCTGTAATATTCACTGATCATTCAGCCTTTGCTATCCCCCACCCTACTCCACAGATCCATGGGCACCAATTACCTGAGATTCAGCCTCCAGCCAGGAAGAGTGTGAACTAAATAAGCAATTCCTCCGTCGCTGAGGTCAGTCTCAAAGCTCTCCCAGATTATATTCAGAAGATAGGAGAGACCATTATCACATTGCATGCCAGCTCCACTCCGAGTGGAACAATCACATCAATCTCGTTCCCCTATGATTATTTCCCTTCAACTTTTTGTCTCTCACACATGCTGTTCAAAGTACATTTGCTTTCTTTTCCCAATTCCCTGCAGTTTGGGTAATTTATGGTGACCAGTTCTCCAACCAATCCTGCAAGCCTTAGTAATGTAGGAGTAAAGAGAGAACCAGGGAGAAACTATATGGTCATCCAGGGGACATGTGTTTCTGGGGGCAATTCAGAAGGTGCAGGACAAGGTACATCACAAATATGAAATAATGTTGTAAAGGGAGGATGAGGCAATTGTGGCTGATGAGGGAAGTTAAAGCAAAGGAGAGGGCATATAGTAGAGCAAAAATAGTGCAAGGATTGGTAAAGTTTTAAAAATCAACAGAAGGCAACTAAAAAAAACCAGGGAGAGAAATGATGAAAGCTCACCAATAATATCAAAGAGGATACCTACCAAAAGAGTTCATCAGATATGTGAAGGGTAAAAGAAGGGTAAGAGTGGATATTGGATGGCTAGAAAATAATGCTGGGGGGTAGTAATGTGGTACAGAGAGATGATGGATGAAATTAATGAGTATTTTGCGTCAGTCAAAAACACTAGCAGTACGCTAGAACTTTCAGAATGTCAGGGGGCAGAAGAGAGTGTAGTTGCTATTACTGTAGAAATGGTGCTTGGGAAGCTGAAAGATCTGAAGGTATCTAGACCTAGACCAGATGGACAACATCACAGCATTCTGAAAGTGCAAATGAGAGATTATGTAAGAATTAATATTGATCTTTCCAGAAACACTAGATTCTGGAATGTTCCGGAGCAATGGAAAATTGCAAATGTCTCTCTGCTCTTTAGGAAGAGAGGGTGGCAAAACAAAGGAAATCAAAGACTAGTTAGCCTGACTTTAGTGGCTTGGATGATGATGGAGGCCAACATCAGCATGGTTTCCTCAAGGGGAAATCTTGCCTCTAAAATCTGATGGACTTCTTTGAGGAAATAACAGGCAGGATAGACAAAGGAAAGTCAGTGGATGTGGCTTACTTGGATTATCAGAAGACTTTTGTCAAGCTGCCATACATGAGGCTGCTTAACACAGCATTAAAGGAAATATACTAACATGGATAGAAGATCGGCCAACTTGAAGGAGGCAATGAATTGGAATAAAGGGGGTCTTTTCTGATTGGCTGCCGGTGACTAGTGGTGTTCTACAAGGGTCGGTTCTGGGACCGTACCTTTTTCCATTGTATGTCAATGATTTGGATGACGGAATTGATGGCCTTGTGGCCAGGTTTGCAGATGAGATGAAGATACATTGGGGGCAGGTAGTGTTGAGAAAGCAGAGATTCTACAGAAGGGTTTAGACACACTGGGGGAAACAGGCAAAGAAGTGGCAGGTGGAATATAATGTAGGGAATTCTATGTTTATTTAGTTTGATAGAAAGAATAAAGGCATAGAGGATTTTATAAATGGGGAGCAAATTAAAAAATGTGGGGTTCCACAGGACTTGTGCGTCCTCGTGCGGAATTCCTTAAAGGTCACCTTGCATGTTGAATTGGTGGTAAGGAAGGCAAATGAAATGTTGGCATTCTTTCTGAGAGTACTAAGATATAAGAGCAAGGACTTGATGCTGAGGCTTTATAAGGCCAATCTTGGAAGGCAGGAGAACGGGGTTGAGAGGGATAATAAATCAACCCTGATGGAATGGTGAAGAAGCTTTGACTGGCTGATTGGCCTAATGTCTTTTGGTCTTATAGAACATGCAAGCCCCCAACTAAACAAAAGTGATCTCAGACATAAAATAAAACAGTACATGCCAGGAATAATCAACAGGTTAGGAAGCCTCACAAAACTCGGGTTTCAGAATGAAGATACTTATTCAAATAATATCATCTAAACTCTCAAGTATGCTGAGTGCACAGAATAACTGAATTAGAAATGCAGAAATACAGTGATTAATTTCTGAACTGTAGAAACGATGAGGTCTCTAAAATTAATGTGTTTCTTTATTTAAATAAACTTACTTGACAATGCAAGAGGTTTTCTAATTGTCCTGCCGCATGGTGAGACACCCTAACGGAGTGCCCAACTCCCTGTACAATTGAGTCAGCACTGCTCCACAAATCAGCCTGAATCTTGGGACTGAAATCCCCGATCTGCAGCTCAGAGCTTTCAATGAGACGTAGGGCTATGCGAGTACGGAGGAGGCCGAAAGATGGATAGTTTCAGAAAGGAGGACAAGAATGGATCCACCTTTACTGAATTAGCCAAAAGCAGAGATATGAATGGGGTGGGCAGAGGAAACAACGAGAACATCTTTGTGTCTTGGCTCAATTGTTCATATTGAAATGGATGTGGTCAGGGAAGTACCGGTAAATATGATGAACTGAACGAGGCCAAGTTTTGTCACGGGCTTATGATAGTGTTAAGCCTTAGTGCTGGGAGAAAAGGTCACCAATTACAGGTTTCAGATGAAATGGAAAGAGTTTGAACCTATTTACTGAAGATATACCGTAGATGTCGGATTATAAGCCGCTACTTTTTTCCCACATTTTGAACAGCTTTGAACACTGTGGCCTTTACTACGGTGCGGTTAATGCATGATTTTTTTTCATGCCGCCAAAAACATTTTGCCTCGTAACAGTAGACCAATAAAATTGATGAGTAGTTCACAGAGGTCCAATGAAATTGTACGATAAATCAAGCGCACTTTCACAATTAAATTATTGTAAATCAGTCATTTGTACTCACCCTCATCAACATGGAAAACACTCGAAGAAAAGCATTGTGCTGCCTTTATGGCAGTTATTTAGTTTATAATATTTTCGCTTAGTAATTCATTTGTTAGTTAAAGTTAGAAGTGTTTTAACTATATTTGTTTTCTGTACTACATCCCGGGATGCTATGACGTCACACCCGGTTTCGCCGCGTCTTGTGGGAAAAATACCGGTTTGCGATAAACGGGAAGGTGGGGGGCGAGCGGCGGAGCGGCGGAGCCAAAACGCTGCTTTTAAGTTAAAGGCGATCAATAACTTTTCCTGGTAGGCTGCAGTATATATATTTTTTACCAGTCGTTAGGAGATATTGGAATGTTGTTCAGTAAAAAAGTATACGCAACGTATATTTAAAAGTAGCCGCGTTACAGGCACGGTTCGAAAAAAAGCATTTGCAATATGTATTTGTTTATGTTACCATATGGATTTAATTAAAAGTTAAAAAATCCTCACGTGTAATATCTTTCTGTGTAAATATCTCATATTACAACGTGGGACACCTGCGGCCGAAACTCCGGTGCGGCCTAAAATCCGGTGCAGCTTGTACAAGTACAAAATTGATTTTATTTCTAAAATTAGAGCCAGCGGCTTTTAATCAGGTGCGCTCTGTAGTGCGAAATCTACGGTACTTGGAGTGATGTGCATGTGAGGCCAAGCTGGCTAAATGGCCAAACACATTGGGAGGTGCACAACAGGCTGCTCGACATCAGAGGGAGATCAAAGAATAAACGTGTTGGCAACTTTATGAGCTGCATGAAGAATCAGTAGAGTTCTTGGAATGCACTCGAGACCATTCTTGAATCGTACATAGCAAGACCAATAGGAGAGGGAGCAATTCTGGGCACAGACTTCAGGATGAGCCTGAGCAAGTGGAAAAGATGACAGATTGGGTGCATTGGTGTTACAAACTTGGGGCCAGAGGGAAAATGGCTTAGTGCTTTAATGAAAGGGTATTTATTAGGTGCCTCAAAATTCAAACTTACAAAAAATAGTGAAAACATTGAAAAGAAAACTGCCAATATTTACAAAATGATATCTACCAGAAAACACAATAATAGCTCTGAACTTATCCTTGTCCAGTGTGAACTTCCGGCAGCCCCTTCCCCTCCTGATCTCTCTCCCTTACTGAGGGCAATCAGCTCCTTTTCCTTACACTAGGACACACCATCTTTAATTGCCAATAAAGTTAACTTAAAACTACACAAGAATTAGAATACAATGCATCCCACAATTTAGTGACAAAATAAACAGAAGTACCTCCTTTAACTAAAGTCTACAGACAACATGTAGACATTTACTGTACATGGCCCATTACTAAAGAATTGAAGGCACCATAAAGCCAACCCAAGAGCATCAACTCAGCTCAGGATTCACTCTGAGAACAAACCAGGGAAGACATTTAAGTGTGTGAATTCAGCACAACAGCAGAGGGACCAGAAAGAGAGTGTGTGTGTGTGTGTGTGTGTGTGTGTGTGTGTGTGTGTGTGTGTGTGTGTGTGTGTGTGTGTGTGTGTTTGAGTGTGTGTGTGTTTGTGTCAGTGTGTGTGTGTGAGTATGTGTTTTATTGTGTGTGCTTGTTTATGTGTCTGTGTGTGTGTTTGAGTGTGTCTGTGTGTGAATATGTGACTGTGTGTATGTGTGTGAATATGTGAGTGTGTGTATGTGTGTGAGTGTGTGTTTGAGTGTGTGATTGTGTGTGTCTATGTGTTTGAGTATATGTGTCTGTGTGAGTGTTTGAGTGTATGTGTGAGTGTGTGTGTGTGTATGTGTGTGTTTGAGAGTGTGTTTGATGTATGTGTATGTTTTAGTGCATGTGTGCTTGAGTGTGTGTGTCTGTGTATGTTTGAGTGTGTATGAGTGCGTGTATGTATGTGCGCAAGTGTGTGTGTGAATATGTGAGTGTGTGTGTTTGTGTGTGTATGTGTGTGAGTGTGAGTGTGTGTTTGTGTGTGTGTCTGTGTTTGAGTGTGTGAATGTGTATATGTGTGTTTGATGTGTGTGTAAGTATATGTGTGAGTGTGTGTTTTAGTATATGTGTGCTTGAGTATGTGTGCCTGTGTATGTGTTTGAGTGTGTGTATGTGAGTGTGTATGTGTGTGAGTCTGAGTGTGTGTGTTTGTGTGTGTGTGATTGTGTGTTTGTGTGTGTGTGTGATTGTATGTGTGTGTCCGTGTTTGTGTGTGATTATGCATTTGAGTGTGTGTGTGTGTGTTGTGTGTATGCTTGAGTATGTGTGTCTGTGTGTGTTTGAGTGTGTGTATGTGTGTGTGTGTGTGTGTATGTGAGTGTGTGTGTCTGCATTTGTGTGTGTGTCTGTGTGTGTGAGTGTGTGTTTGATGTGTGTGTAAGTATGTGTGTGAGTGTGGGTTTTAGTGTGTGTGTGTGCTTGAGTATGTGGGTCTATGTGCGTGTTTGAGTGTGTGTAAGTATATGAGAGTGTGTGTGTCTATGTGTGACTGTGTGTTTTAGTGTGTGCACTTGAGTATATGGGTCTATGTGCGTGTTTGAGTGTGTGTAATTATGTGAGTGTGTGTGTGTCTGTGTGTGACTGTGTGTTTTAGTGTGTGTGCTTGAGTCTGTGTGTGTGTTTGAGTGTGTGTGTGTGTGTGTGTGAGCATGTTTGAGTGTGCGTGTCTGTGTTCGTGTGTATACTTGGGTGTGTGTGTCTTTGTGTGTGTCTGTGTGTGTGTCTATGTGTTTGAGTGTGCATTTGAATGTGTGTGTTGTGTGTGTGAGTGTATTTTAGTGTGTGTGCACTTGAGTATGTGTGTCTATGTGTTTGAGTGTGTGTGTGTCTGTGAGTGTGTTTTAGTGTGTGTGTTTGAGTATATGTGTCTGTGTGAGTGTTTGAGTGTGTGTGCCTGTGTGTGTGTGAGTGTGTGTTTGACTGTGTGTGAGAGTGTGTGCATGTGTGTTTGAGTATGTGTGTGAGTCTGTGTGTGATGTGTGTGAGTGTGCGTTCAGTGTGTGCGTGCTTGAGTACGTGTGACTGTGTGTGTGAGTGTGTGTGTGTGGTCTGTCTGTGTGTGTGTTTGAGTATATGTGTCTGTGTGAGTGATGAGTGTGTGTGTGAGTATGTGAGTGTGTGTGTCTGTGTGTATGATGTGTTTGTGTGTGAGAGTATGTGTATGTGTGTGTTTGAGAGTGTGTTTGATGCATGTGTATGTTTTAGTGCATGTGTGCTTGAGTATGTGTGTGAGTGTGTGTATGTATGTGTGCAAGTATGTGTGTGAGTGTGAGTGTGTGTTTGTGTGTGTGTTACAGTGTAAGTGAGTGTGTGATGTGTGTGTCTGTGTTTGTGTGTTTGAGTGTGTGTATGTGTGTTTGATGTGTGTCTAAGTATATGTGTGAGTGTGTGTTTTAGTATGTGTGTGCTTGAGTATGTGTGTCTGTGTATGTGTTTGAGTGTGTGTAAGTATGTGAGTGTGTGTATGTGTGTGATTGTGTGTGTGTCCATGTTAGTGTGTGTCTATGTATTTGAGTGTGTGTGTCTGTGTGTGTTTGAGTGTGTGTGTGAGTATGTGAATGTGTGTCCCTGCATTTGTGTGTGTGAGTGTGTGTTTGATGTGTGTGTAAGTATGTGTGTGAGTGTGTGTTTTAGTGTATGTGCTTGAGTATGTGTGTCTATGTGCGTGTTTGAGTGTGTGTGTCTGTGTTTGTGTGTATACTTGGGTGTGTGTGTCTTTGTGTGTGTCTGTGTCTGTGTGTCTATGTGTTTGAGTGTGCATTTGAATGTGTGTGTTGTGTGTGTGAGTGTATTTTTAGTGTGTGAGCACTTGAGTATGCGTGTCTGTGTGTGTGTCTATGTGTTTGAGTGTGTGTGTCTGTGAGTGTGTGTTTGACTGTGTGCGAGAGTGTGTGTATGTGTGTTTGAGTATGTGTGTGAGTCTGTGTGTGATATGTGTGAGTGTGTGTTTCAGTGTGTGCGTGCTTGAGTACGTGTGTCTGTGTAGGTGTGTGGGTTTGGGTGTGTGTGCCTTTGTGTGTGTGTCTGTGTGTGGGTTTGGGTGTGTGTGTGTGTGTCTGTCTGTGTTTGTGTGTGTCTATGTGTTTGAGTGTGTGTGTCTGTGAGTGTGTGAGTGTTTGTGTGTGTGTCTGTGTCTGTGTGTGGGTTTGGGTGTGTGTGTCTTTGTGTGTGTGTGTGTGTGTCTGTCTGTCTGTGTTTGTGTGTGTCTATGTGTTTGAGTGTGTGTGTCTGTGAGTGTGTGAGTCTGAGTGTGTGTTTGTGTGTGTGTTACAGTGTGTGTGAGTATGTGATGTGTGTCTGTGTTTGTGTATTTGAGTGTGTGAGTGTGTGTATGTGTGTGTAAATATATCTGTGAGTGTGTGTTTTAGTATGTGTGTGCTTGAGTATGTGTGTCTGTGTATGTGTTTGAGTGTGTGTAAGTATGTGAGTGTGTGAGTGTGTGTCTGTGTGTGTGACTGTGTGTTTGAGTGTGTGAGTGTGTTTGATGTGACTGAGTGTGGATTTTAGTGTGTGTGTGTGCTTGAGTATGTGTGTCTATGTGCGTGTTTGAGTGTGTGTAAGTATGTGAGTGTGTGTGTATGTGTGTGAGTGTGTGTGTCTGCATTTGAGTGTGTGACTGTGTGTTTGAGTGTGTGTGTGTGTTTGATGTGAGTGAGTGTGGATTTTAGTGTGTGTGTGCTTGAGTATGTGTGTCTATGTGCGTGTTTGAGTGTGTGTATGTGAGTGTGTGAATGTGTGTGTATGTGTGTGAGTGTGAGTGTGTGTGTCTGCATTTGTGTGTGTCTGTGTGTGTGACTGTGTTTGAGTGTGTGAGTGTGTGTTTGATGTGTGTGAGTGTGGATTTTAGTGTGTGTGTGCTTGAGTATGTGTGTCTATGTGCGTGTTTGAGTGTGTGTAAGTATGTGAGTGTGTGTGTCTATGTGTGACTGTGTGTTTTAGTGTGTGTGCTTGAGTCTGTGTGTGTGTTTGAGTGTGTGTGTCCGTGTGTGTGCTTGAGTGTGCGTGTCTGTGTTTGTGTGTATGCTTGGGTGTGTGTGTCTATGTGTTTGAGTGTGCATTTGAATGTGTGTGTTGTGTGTGAGTGTATTTTTAGTGTGTGTGCACTTGAGTATGTGTGTCTATGTGGGTGTCTGTGTTTGTGTGTGTCTATGTGTTTGAGTGTGTGTCTGAGTTTGTGTCTGTGAGTGTGTGTTTTAGTGTGTGTGTTTGAGAGTGTGTTTGATGTATGAGTGTATGTTTAGTGCATGTGTGCTTGAGTATGTGTGTCTGTGTGTGTGTTTGAGTGTGTGAATGTGTGTATGTACGTGTGCAAGTGTGTGTGTGGATATGTGAGTGTGTGTGCGTTTGTGTGTGTATGTGTGTGAGTGTGAGTTTGTGTTTGTGTGTGTGTTACAGTGTGTGTGAGTGTGTGATGTGTGTGTGTCTGTGTTTGAGTGTGTGTATGTGTGTGTAAGTGTATCTGTGAGTGTGTGTTTTAGTATGTGTGTGCTTGAGTATGTGTTTGAGTGTGTGTAAGTATGTGAGTGTGTGTGTATGTGTGTGAGTGTGAGTGTGTGTGTCTGCATTTGTGTGTGTGAGTGTGTGTTTGAGTGTGTGAGTGTGTGTTTGATGTGTGTGAGTGTGGGTTTTAGTGTGTGTGTGCTTGGGTATGTGTGTCTATGTGCGTGTTTGAGTGTGTGTAAGTATGTGAGTGTGTGTGTCTATGTGTGACTGTATGTTTTAGTGTGTGTGCTTGAGTCTGTGTGTGTGTTTGAGTGTGTGTGTCTGTGTGTGTGCTTGAGTATGTGTGTCTGTGTGTGTTTGAGTGTGTGTGTGAGTATGTGAATGTGTGTCCCTGCAATTGTGTGTGTGTGAGTGTGTGTTTGATGTCTGTGAGTGAGGATTTTAGTGTGTGTGTGTGTGCGTGTTTGAGTGTGTGTAAGTATGTGAGTGTGTGTGTCTATGTGTGACTGTGTGTTTTAGTGTGTGTGCTTGAGTCTCTGTGTGTGTTTGAGTGTGTGTGTGTGAGCGTGTTTGAGTGTGCGTGTCTGTGTTTGTGTGTATACTTGGGTGTGTGTGTCTTTGTGTGTGTCTGTGTCTGTGTGTCTATGTGTTTGAGTGTGCATTTGAATGTGTGTGTTGTGTGTGTGAGTGTATTTTTAGTGTGTGAGCACTTGAGTATGCGTGTCTGTGTGTGTGTCTATGTGTTTGAGTGTGTGTGTCTGTGAGTGTGTGTTTGACTGTGTGCGAGAGTGTGTGTATGTGTGTTTGAGTATGTGTGTGAGTCTGTGTGTGATATGTGTGAGTGTGTGTTTCAGTGTGTGCGTGCTTGAGTACGTGTGTCTGTGTAGGTGTGTGGGTTTGGGTGTGTGTGCCTTTGTGTGTGTGTCTGTGTGTGGGTTTGGGTGTGTGTGTGTGTGTCTGTCTGTGTTTGTGTGTGTCTATGTGTTTGAGTGTGTGTGTCTGTGAGTGTGTGAGTGTTTGTGTGTGTGTCTGTGTCTGTGTGTGGGTTTGGGTGTGTGTGTCTTTGTGTGTGTGTGTGTGTGTCTGTCTGTCTGTGTTTGTGTGTGTCTATGTGTTTGAGTGTGTGTGTCTGTGAGTGTGTGAGTCTGAGTGTGTGTTTGTGTGTGTGTTACAGTGTGTGTGAGTATGTGATGTGTGTCTGTGTTTGTGTATTTGAGTGTGTGAGTGTGTGTATGTGTGTGTAAATATATCTGTGAGTGTGTGTTTTAGTATGTGTGTGCTTGAGTATGTGTGTCTGTGTATGTGTTTGAGTGTGTGTAAGTATGTGAGTGTGTGAGTGTGTGTCTGTGTGTGTGACTGTGTGTTTGAGTGTGTGAGTGTGTTTGATGTGACTGAGTGTGGATTTTAGTGTGTGTGTGTGCTTGAGTATGTGTGTCTATGTGCGTGTTTGAGTGTGTGTAAGTATGTGAGTGTGTGTGTATGTGTGTGAGTGTGTGTATCTGCATTTGCGTGTGTGACTGTGTGTTTGAGTGTGTGAGTGTGTGTTTGATGTGAGTGAGTGTGGATTTTAGTGTGTGTGTGCTTGAGTATGTGTGTCTATGTGCGTGTTTGAGTGTGTGTGTGTGAGTGTGTGAATGTGTGTGTATGTGAGTGTGTGAATGTGTGTGTATGTGTGTGAGTGTGTGTATCTGCATTTGCGTGTGTGACTGTGTGTTTGAGTGTGTGAGTGTGTGTTTGATGTGTGTGAGTGTGGGTTTTAGTGTGTGTGTGCTTGGGTATGTGTGTCTATGTGCGTGTTTGAGTGTGTGTAAGTATGTGAGTGTGTGTGTCTGTGTGTGTGCTTGAGTATGTGTGTCTGTGTGTGTTTGAGTGTGTGTGTGAGTATGTGAATGTGTGTCCCTGCAATTGTGTGTGTGTGAGTGTGTGTTTGATGTCTGAGTGAGGAGTTTAGTGTGTGTGTGTGTGCGTGTTTGAGTGTGTGTAAGTATGTGAGTGTGTGTGTCTATGTGTGACTGTGTGTTTTAGTGTGTGTGCTTGAGTCTCTGTGTGTGTTTGAGTGTGTGTGTGTGAGCGTGTTTGAGTGTGCGTGTCTGTGTTTGCATGTTTGCGTGCATACTTGGGTGTGTGTGTCTTTGTGTGTGTGTGTGTGTGTGTTTGTGTTTGTGTGTGTCTATGTGTTTGAGTGTGTGTGTGTCTGTGAGTGTGTTTTAGTGTGTGTGTTTGAGTATATGTGTCTGTGTGAGTGTTTGAGTGTGTGTGAGTAAGTGAGTGTGTGTGCCTGTGTGTGTGAGTGTGTGTTTGACTGTGTGTGAGAGTGTGTGCATGTGTGTTTGAGTATGTGTGTGATGTGTGTGAGTGTGTGTTCAGTGTGTGCGTGCTTGAGTACGTGTGTCTGTGTGTGTGAGTGTGTGTGTGTGACTGTCTGTGTGTGGGTTTGGGTCTGTGTGTCTGTGTTTGTGTGTGTATGTGTGTGTGTTTTGACTGTGTGTTTCAGTGTGCGTCTGTGTTTGAGTGTGTGTTTGTGTATGCATATGTTTGAATGTGTGTGTGTTGTTTGTGTGTGTGTGTTTTAATTTGTGTGTGCCTGAGTATATGTGTCTCTGTGTGTGTTTGAGTGTGTGAGTGTGCAAATGTGTGTGTTTGAGTGTGTGTGTGAGTGTGTTTATGCATGTATTTGAATGTGTGTGTGTCTGTGAGTGTGTGCTTTAGTGTGTGTCTGAGTATATGTGTCTGTGTGAGTGCTTGAGTGTGTGTGTATGTGTGTGTGTTTTGACTGTGTGTTTCAGTGTGTGTCTGTGTTTGAGTGTGTGTGTGAGAGAGAGTGTGTGTATGCATGTTTAAATGTGTGTGTGTGTTGTTTGTGTGTGAGTGTGTGTTTTAATTTGTGTGTGCCTGAGTATATGTGTCTGTGTGTGTTTGAGTATGTGAGTGTGCGTGTCTGTGTTTGCGTGTTTGCGTGTATACTTGGGTGTGTGTGTCTTTGTGTGTGTCTATGTGTTTGAGTGTGCATTTGAATGTGTGTGTTGTGTGCGTGAGTGTATTTTAGTGTGTGTGCAATTGAGTGTGTGTGTCTGTGTGTGTCTGTTTGTGTGTGTCTATGTGTTTGAGTGTGTGTGTCTGTGAGTGTGTTTTAGTGTGTGTGTTTGAGTATATGTGTCTGTGTGAGTGTTTGAGTGTGTGTGAGTAGGTGAGTGTGTGTGCCTGTGTGTGTGAGTGTGTGTTTGACTGTGTGTGAGAGTGTGTGCATGTGTGTTTGAGTATGTGCGTGAGTCTGTGTGTGATGTGTGTGCGTGTGTGTTTGACTGTGTGTGAGAGTGTGTGCATGTGTGTTTGAGTATGTGTGTGTTCAGTGTGTGCGTGCTTGAGTACATGTGTCTGTGTGTGTGTGTCTGTCTGTGTGTGGGTTTGGGTGTGTGTGTCTGTGTTTGTGTGTATATGTGTGTGTGTTTTGACTGTGTTTCAGTGTGTGTCTGTGTTTGAGTGTGTGTGTATGCATGTGTTTGAATGTGTGTGTGTTGTTTGTGTGTGAGTGTGTGTTTTAATTTGTTTGTGCCTGAGTATATGTGTATCTGTGTGTGTTTGAGTGTGTGTGTGTGTCTCTGTGTGTGTTTGAGTATGTGAGTGTGCAAATGTGTGTGTTTGAGTGTGTGTGTGTGTGAGTGTAATTATGCATGTATTTGAATGTGTGTGTGTCTGTGAGTGTGTGTTTTAGTGTGTGTGTTTGAGTATATGTGTCTGTGTGAGTGCTTGAGTGTGTGTGTGTGTATGTGTGTGTGTGTGTTTTGACTGTGTGTTTCAGTGTGTGTCTGTGTTTGAGTGTGTGTATGCATGTGTTTGAATGTGTGTGTGTTGTTTGTGTGTGAGTGTGTGTTTTAATTTGTGTGTGCCTGTATATGTGTCTCTGTGTGTGTTTGAGTGTGTGTGTGTCTCTGTGTGTGTTTGAGTATGTGAGTGTGCAAATGTATGTGTTTGAGTGTGTGAGTGTGTTTATGCATGTATTTGAATGTGTGTGTGTGTCTGTGAGTGTGTGTTTTAGTGTGTGTGTTTGAGTATATGTGTCTGTGTGAGTGCTTGAGTGTGTGTGTGAGTATGTGAGTGTGTGTGTGTGTCTGTGTGTATGTGTGTGTTTGAGTGTGTGTGAATATGTGAGTGTGTTTGTGTGTGTATGAATGTGTGCAAGTGTGTTTGTGTGTGTGTGTGTGTGTATCTTTAATATCTTTACCAAGTGCTCTCCATCACATCTGGGCACAGAAGTTAATCTTCTTGACTGGAACAAAACATGCTAATGAATATAAAAACTCCTTTTAAAAGCACCACTTGAAAGTTGTTCAGCTGAGAAAGAGGGACGTATTTGAGGAGACATGGTGATGACTACATGAGGAGAGATGGGGCTTCCAATTCAAATCCACATAGCTGTAGAAAAAACAGGTGAGGTAAAGCAAAGGTACGGGGGCGGGGGGGGGGGGCGGGTTGAGGTGTGGCAGAGCAGAAAAAATGCAGAAAGCTCAGAAAGGAGCACACCGTGCAGGAATTGTCTCATAAAACACATCAGTAAGGCACAAGACATGCAACTTAAAGCAGACAAAATCAGGGAATGTGACTGTGATATTCAGCAAATACACATACACAGAGAAAGTAAAAACTTAGAAGGGATTTGTTGGGCAACATACGAACACCAACCAGCTTGTATTTGGAGGTGGAAGACCTGTATAAAATTCCAAATTCATGTTTTGTACATTACAGGAATAGATAACAGTTTCAGCAGTGAATTTCCCTGGTGAATGTGAAATAGAGCTGGGGAACAGTGCAAATAAGGACATCCTAGTTGCAGAATAGCTAATTCAGAGTCACCAAGCCCACATCAAAGGAGGAGATTGCGGAAGAGTGGCAAACAATTTTAATTTTAATTTTTTACTGGCCACGTGTGAGGTGCCAGATGAACAAAGGAGAGCAATTGTTGTGGATTTATTCAGGAAGGGCAGCAGAAATACACCAGTTCACTGGAGTTCAGTGAGTTTAGTTAGAGCTTCACTGTCATTTCTGAGGAAATGAGATTGCAGGGCTACTCCACTCAGTGCAGTACAGCATGCTGGCAATTCAATTACTAAAATAACATCTGGGTTGCTTAGAATGACATCTAAGTCCATTGTGAGAAACTACTGAAACAAACGAAACGAATCTGAACAGGATTAGATGAGATTTATTGAGCCAGTTTAAGCAAAGATGATTATTGTGGGTTTGTTATTGAGATACTTTGTTTCACCAACATAGCTGTCTTTTTTCCAGAAGTAAAAAAACTCTACTGGTGTGGAACTGCAATTGATGTTGTCTTACTAGTCTCAGACTTTTTAAATGGCCCATAAACCTACCGAGCCCACAGATGGAAACTGGCTTGGTAACAGGAGGGAGAAGGCGATGTTGGTGGTTTTCCTCTGTGACTCGAAGCTTATGACACCAGTATGTCACTGGGATCAATACTGAAACATTACTCTTTGTCAAGGACCAGCGGTTTAGAGATAATCCTTTTTCACCCAGAGGGGTGGTTACAATCTCAAACACACTGTCTAAGTGCAGGTTGGAGGCAGAACTTCTCAAAATGTTGGAGGTCCATTTCCAAGTACTTGAATCACCAAGGCAGTGAGAGGCATCTAAAGCATGGGGGGGGGGGGGGGGAGTCCTATAAATTTCACTGCATATGCTGGTGCTATTGAACCTGATTCTGATTCTGAAATGCTTTACTCAGTTAATTCCTGGGTGGAAACGGTTATCCTATCACAAGCCATGGAGAGAGATCAGATCTGCATTAAAGTCTGGAAGAAAGAGAGGTGATCTTAGTGAAGCATTCAAGATTCTCACTGGGTATGACAAGTTCAATACTGAGCTGTTCCCACTGGTGGCAAATGATCTTCATTTAAACTGAAGTGAGTGAGAACTTGGACAAAAGGCTAGTGAAACTCCAGAGGCTGGTGGACAACTAATTAAAACAGACAATTCAATTTGTAAAATGCTGCAGAATTTGGGGCAATGAGAAACTGATGAAGAAGTGGAGATGAAGGTGGAAAAAGTTTGTCCACAACATAATGAATGGTGGTGCATTGAGGTATGAGCAGGAAAAGGCAGGAACTGTGCAGACGGTAACTGACAGCAGAAATGAACGCAGATATCTGAAACTGTGAGGCTGGGGCACTGTTGGTCCTCTACACAGACAGTAACATGAAAACTACTGCTCTTGTACTCAGTGTTACGTTACTCACTCAGAGAGCGCAGAGTCAGGAGCAGAAGACTCATTCCACCAAGGGACATTCTGCAAAGGAAAACAAGAATCAAAATCAGAGAGAGATGAGATATTGGGTTTTAGAGCAAATCATCTCTAGACCATGAGCTGCCGATCAGAAATATATTTTGTTGTGGATGAAGTGCAACATTCCCTCTCCGGGACTACAAAAGAGAAGAGCAACATGTCTCCCTCACAAAGACCCAGCAAACAGGAGCAAGAACCCATTCTCTCCTTGCTGGGACCCAAAGGATTGATCAACTTCTCTCCTTTACTGAGATCCGACAAAAACAGAAATTTCTTTCTCTCCCTCAGTCTGACCCTGTAGACAGAGGTGGGATCTCCATCTGCTCTGCCTGGACAATAGAGAAGTAAGAACTCTGTCTCACCCTCGCCATATAAGGGTGAGTTACATCACCTTCATTTCATTAACAAAGACCAATTCCTTGCTTCCAGCTGTTCCACTTTCTTTATCGATCCCCCCAGCTCATTCATATGGAGATGCATGATTTCTCTCTCTCTTCCTCCTTCCCCTCCCCTCTCTCTCTCTCCCCTCTCTCTCACACACACATACACATCTGAGTTAGCAAGGACACAATCAAGTGAAGCTTGCTTACGTGCGAGTCTGATGATGGGACAACGAGATGGGACCACCTGCAAACTCCTCAGTCTCGGGGCAATCGGCTGAGAGTGATGTCAGGCTCGGTGAAATCTCATCGGCTGCTTCCGACACCGGCTTCTTCAGTGAACGGCACTGGAACTTTATAGCAGCAGATCTGATACGAGATATGGAAAACCATGCAAAATAAACAAATCAGTTCCTCTTTACATCCTCTGGAAAGAAAGGGCTATTGTTCCCAGTGTATCAACTTTCTCACTCACTAACTACATGGGAGCCGGGTCAGCATTTAGCAGAGATCTGCCATGCAAGTGGATATTGGTGTTAAGTAGATTTAGAAGCAGCAGCTGTGGACATGGGTGTTAAGAGCGGGAGCTTCCAAAAGAGAAATTTCTGCCCGATCACTATGGGTCTGTGCATTGAAACTACAATTAGACCACCAAGGAGCATTGGAATTCACCAGGTCAGATGGCAAAGCAACAGGCTTAGTGCACCCAAGACTCGAGTTCAATCCCCACCTCAGGCGCTGTCTGTGTGGAGATTGCATGCTCTCCATGGTACTACTTTGGGATTTCTTCAGGGTCCCTGGTTTCTTTGGACATCCCACAGACTTGTATGTTGGCATGTTAATTGCCCCAAGTGTGTAGGCCAGTGAAGAAATTGAAGGATAATGTGTTGGGGGGGGGGGGGAGGGGATGGGAGGATGTGTTGGGCCCAATGGATTATTCCCATAATGCACCAGTCTATTCTTCTCCTTTGCTCTGTGCCTCTCTGTAAAGGACAGTAGGTGGGTGGGTGGGGGGGGAATTAGGAAATGGAGAAAGGGTGAGTCCCTGTCAGGTCAGTTCCCAGTCAGTGTTTGAGAGTGCACTGTGTAAGTAGCAACTGGATCTCGCAGACAAGGATCTCGCAGACAAGGGAAAGTCTGCAGTTGCTGGAAACCCTGACGGCATAAACAGCGATCACTTGAACTTCCAGTAATTGCCCCCTCCCCCTCACCTTCACCATTCCCCATTCCCAATTTCCTCTCACCTTATCTCCTCCCACTAGTGCTCCTCCCCCTTCCCTTTCTTCCATGACCTTCTGTCCTCTCCTACCACATTCCCCCTTCTCCAGCTCTCTATCTCCTTCACCAAGCTCCTTCCGAACTCTCTACTTCACTCCTGCCCCTCTCCCAGTCTCACCTATCACCTACCACTTTGTACTTCTTCCTCCCCTACCCCCACCTTCTCACTGACTTTTTTCTCCAGTCCTGAGGAAGGCCCAAAGTGGCACCTGTTCACTCTTTACGAGAGATGCTGTCTGACTTGCTGAGCTCCTCCAGCATTTTGTCAGCTCATCCCCATTGGGCTCAGGCAGAGTGCATGTGTTCCTCCTTCTGAAGTGGAGGGATCTGAGTTCAGTTGACACAACAGAAGCATGAGCCCAAAATGCAGGCTCACACACCAAGCACCACGTCAAGTTAACTCCACGCTTCCAGAGCAAATGCCTTTCGGAGAACTTGTAAAACCAAGACCCCAGCTGCCTCCTCGGGGTTAACTGGTGGCTGTCACATGGTGGCTTGGGATCTTGCTGTGCTCGCGTGGTCTGCTCACTTCCTCAGTCACTTACTTATTCCCCTTACAATCTCTTCTTTCAGTTAGTCCTGATGAAGGGTCTCGGCCTGAAACGTCGCCAGTGCTTCTCCCTATAGCTGCTGCCTGGCCTGCTGCGTTCCACCAGCATTTTGTGTGTGTTGCTTGAATTTCCGGCATCTGCAGATTTCCTCGTGTTTGAGTTAGACTAAGTAGTTTACACAAAGCTGGAGAATCTGTGTCTATGTGTTGATGGTTCCAGGTTTCATGATATTTTCATGAGAGAAGTCAACACCAAGGCAAAGGGCAAATGAGATTCCATGGCAACCCGAAAACAGGGAGACCAACAAAACTTCCTCATCCTTTCCTCCATGCCTTTAAATACACAATCCTCATTCTAATCACACCTTATTGTTTCTATGTTTGCCAATGTCTCTCACTTTCTGTTCACCTGATTGGTCTCTTTCTTTCTCCCCGTTTTCTCTCCCTTTGCAATGCCACGAGGCTGGCTGCCTAGAAATGTGAGGCTGCCCACAGTTCACTGTCACTGATGCTTGTGGAATCTCAGATGATAAGGAGGAAGCGGACAGGAGACAGGTCGGCTGGACGAATGGTTGCTGCATTGAGCAAACTCTCATTCAATGTCAGCGAGACCTGGGGACAGGGAGAACTCACATCAGTCCTCTCTGAGGGGTCAACGGTGGAAAGGGAGAGGCAAAAGAAAATCTTCAGATGCTGGAAATCCAGAGTGGCACACTCAAAATGCTGGAGGAACTCGGCAGGCCAGGCAGCATCTGTGGAAAAGAGTACAGTCCACGTTTCCTGCAGAAGGGTCTTGGGTGGAAACGTCCACTGTACTTTCTTCCATATATGCTACCTGGCCAGCAGAAAGAGAGAGCAGCTTCCAACCTCTGGGTTGGCCACATCAGAGGATCTACCCTGCGACCAGCACATTGGTGCAATCTTGAGAACAGCATTGACAGCAGCTCTACTTTCTCAGAAGTCGGAGGAGATCCGATATGCTACCAAACGCACTTATAGGTTTCTACAGACCTGCAGTGGAGAGCGTATCGATTAGCTGTGTTAGCCTGGGATGAAAGTGCCGGATCGCAAGGGGCTGGGTAGCATTGTTGACTCATCCAGCTCCAACATGGACATTGTCAAGAAGGCGGAATTGATCGTAAAGGGCCCCTCACCACCCAGGACGAGCCCTCCCTCATTACCACCATCGGGAGGAGGTACAGGAGCCTGAAGAACCGCAGTCAATGATTTATGTACAGCTTCTTCCTTCTCCGTCAGATTCCTGGATAGTCCATGTTTATTCCATTACTTTTGCATTGTGTAGTCTGTTTACAGCTTGTATATATTTGTCTGTGCGCAGAAGCTGCACCTAAACAACGGATATCATGCCATCTGTGAATGCTAGTAAATCCAATCCTGACCCACCGTGCTCACACTGAGCTACCATTACAAACATGTACGAAGTTGGGCCATGGCACCTATTAACAGATTGGCCCAGGAAGCAAGAGAGAGGAATTATTGATTAAATATCACACAGAAAGAGGTCATTCTGCTCACAGCCCGAGCAAAAAGGATCTTGTTTTTCATATTTCATAATCATATTTCCAGGTATCAATCCATGCTGTAAGCTCATCCACCTTTCTTACAATGCTCCTAGCATTAAAATAGATGCATTTAAGAGACTCTCCACCTCTTCCTCTCTGTTTATCTCTAACGGTGCAAACAACTTTACTATCTTCTTTTTCTTCCTTCTCCCATATATCTGTTCCTACACTCTGGTTCCCCTCCCCCCTCGTATCTAGTTTAAATCCACTGGAGCCTCTCTAGCAAACCTACCTACAAGAATATTTGTCCCTCCAGTTCAGATGTAAACCATCCCGCCGGAACAGGTCCCATCTTCCCTGGAAAACTGCCCAATTATCTATAAATCTGAAGCCCTCCCACTTGAGTGAAGAAAGCTTTTGGTATGCTGGCCTTTATAAATCAGAGTATTGAGTATAGGAGTTGGGATGTAATGTTAAAATTCTAAGGCATTGGTAAGGCCGAATTTGGAGTATTGTGTACAGTTCTGGTCACCGAATTAAGGAAAGATGTCAACAAAACAGAGAGAGTACAGAAGAGATTTACTAGAATGTTACCTGTGTTTCAGCACCTAAGTTACAGAGAAAGATTGAACAAGTTAGGTCTTTATACTTATGAGCGTAGAAGGTTGAGGGGGGACTTGATAGAGGTATTTAAAATTATTAGGGGGATAGAGTTGACATGGATAAGTTTTTTTCATTGAGAGTAGGGGAGATTCAAACAAGAGGACATGAGTTGAGAGTTAGGGGCAAAAGTTTAGGGGTAACGCGAGGGGGAATTTCTTTACTCAGAGTGTCGTAACTGTGAGGAATGAGCTTCCAGTAGAAGTGGTAGAAGTTCGGTATTGTCATTTAAAGCAAAATTGGATAGGTATATGGACAGGAAAGGAATGGAGCGTTATGGGCTGAGCGCAGGTCAGTGGGACTAGGTGAGAGTAAGTGCTCGGCACGGACTAGAAAAGCCGAGATGTCCTGTTCCCATGCTGTAATTGTTATATGGTTATGACCGTGGAAACTTCCTCTCCCTGCTGCCCAGTCCCAGTCATCAAACCCCACTCAATTTTTCCATTTCCTCCTCATTTTGCATGCGACCTTTTACTGAATGCTTTCCATGCTCCAGATTTGAAAAGACCTTCCTTCTCAGACATGTCTTTCCAGTCGGAAACAGGATGGTCAGTAAATGATCCTCTAACGCTTCACTATTGCAATTGTAGTGACCTCAGAAACACGTGTAATTTACTTCATGTTGCCATGGCAACAGCCTCTCTCTCTCTCTCTCTCTCTCTCTCTCTCTCTCTCTCTCTCTCTCTCTTCCCCCCCCCTCCTCCCCCGCCCCCCCCACACACATTCATTTCCTAATTTCATTCTGATGCCCAATTTGCATCTGACACCTTTCAGCAAAATGTTATCTGTCAAACTGCCTTTTTTTTGTTTCCTGTTAGCAGGGTATTGTAACCTCTTGTTGGGTGTTCAAAATTTCCTTGCACCGGTTTCATGGCGTGTCTTTGTTTCGTGGCTGCCTGTGGTGGTAGACTGTCCACAGACTTGGACTATAAACGTACTCTGAGCTTTGAATTATTCTCCACAGTAACCACAGCATTGAGAGCAGGACCAGTGAAAGCTTCTTTCAGCAGGCCATCAGATTTACCAACACGCGTTGACCTGATTGTGTATTGGACTGTACATGTGGGTATACAAAGTAATTACGTATACAATCCTAACGTTTGGACAATATCCCCCCACATCTCCCTTTCTTATTGCTGGTACATAGCGACAAAGACGCAACGTAAATATTTTTGCACCCTCATGTTGTGAGATGGATGTAAGAAATCAGATTTCTAATCCTAATTCCTGCAATGTGGCAGTGCTGGGCACTCACCATTCTGGAGGAACGTACTTCAGAGAGAGGGTTGGAAAGGAACGTAACAAAATGATTCATTTTTGCGTGGAAGTTATGCTGGTATACAAGATTGGTCGATGCATTCATCGCTATAATGGGCAGACCAAACATGGAGCGTCGACTGCAGAAGGCACAACTGCCATTACTGAACCATTGCTTTCAGAATTATCAAAATAACAGTCACATAGAACCATAGAAAACCGACAGCACAATACAGGCACTTCAGCCCACAAAGTTGTGACGGACATCTCCCTACCGTGGAAATCAGTACATTTACCCATAGCTCTCTATTTTGCCAACCTCCATGTACCTACCCAAAAGTCTCTTAAAAGACCCTATCGTATCGGCCTCCACCACCGTTGCCGGCAGCCCATTCCACACACTCACCACTCTCTGAGTAAAAAAAACTTACCCCTGACATCTCCTCTTACCTACTCTCCAGCACCTTAAACCTGTGTCCTCTTGTGGCAACCATTTCGGCCCTGGGAAAAAGCCTCTGACTATCCACACAATCAATGCCTCTCATCATCTTCTATACCTCTATCAAGTCACCTCACATCCTCCGTCGCTCCAAGGAGAAAAGGCCGAGTTCACTCAACCTATTCTCATAAGGCATGCTCCCCAATCCAGGCAACACCCTTGTAAATCTCCTCTGCACCCTTTCTATGGCTTCCACATGCTTCCTATAGTGAGTCAACCAAAACTGAGCACAGTACTCCAAGTGGGGTCTATCCAGCGTCCTATAGAGCTGCAACATTACCTTTCGGCTCCTAAATTCAACTCCACGATTGATGAAGGCCAATACACCATACACCTTCTGAACCATAGAGTCAATCTGCACAGCTGCTATGGACTCCGACCCCAAGATCCCGCGATTCTCCACATTGCTCAGAGTCTGACCATTAATTCTATATTCTGCCATCATATTTGGCCTACCAAAATGAACCACTTCACACTTATCTGGGTTGAACCCCATCTGCCATTTGAGGAAATTGCAGACGATAAGAATTTAATTATGGAGACGATGGTAAAGACAGGAAAATCAAGACTTTGAAAGTGACCGAAAACCCGGATGAGGTCACAAACAAGGGAAAATCTGCAGATGTTGAAAATCCATAGCAACATGTACAATCTTACCCCATCACACACAAAATGCTGGTAGAACACAGCAGGCCAGGCAGCATCTATAGGGAGAAGCGCTGTCGATGTTTCGGGCCGAGACCCTTCGTCAGGACTTCAGTTGGCTTCGTGATCCATTTTCAAGCTTCTCAATTTGGACCTTCTGAGGATCCCAGGTACTCACATTTAATTGACTCTGCCTCCCGTCTCCCCATCTATAATTCCTTCAGCCCTTCAACTTTTCGATCATATTTTGACCCAGACCGGCTATTACAGCCATATATCCTTCCTTGGAACATGTCTCCGCCGCCAACTGACTCCAGTTGGCTTCAGGATCCGTTTTTGAGCTTCTCAATTTGGACCTTCTGAGGATCCCAGGTACTCACATTTAATTGACTCTGCCTCCCGTCCTATAGATGCTGCCTGGCCTGCTGTGTTCCACCAGCATTTTGTGTGTTGTTGTTGTTGTTTGAATTTCAAGCATCTGCAGATTTCCTTGTGTTCAATCTTACCCCATCCCTGATTTATTTATTTTCCACCCACCCCCTCTTTTTTCTCTCTCTGCCCATCACTCTTTGCCTGTTCTCCATCTCCCTCTGGTGCTCCCCTCCCCCTTTCTTTCTCCCTAGGCCTCCCATCCCAGGATCCTTTCCCTTCTCCAGCTCTGCATCCCTTTCGCCAATCACCTTTCCAGCTCTTAGCTTCACCCATCCCCCTCCGTTCTGTATTTCCCCCTCCCCCTCCTACTTTCAAATCTCTCACTATCTTTTTTTTCAGTTAGTCCTGATGAAGGGTCTTGGCCCGAAATATCGACAGTGCTTCCCCCTATAGATTCTGCCTGACCTGCTGCATTCCACCAGCATTTTGTGTGTGTTGCTCAATCACTTGTTTCCATTTCCTCCTCATTTTGCATGTGACCTTTCACTGTTTTCCACGCTCCAGGTTTGAAGAGACCTTCCTTCTCAGCTGCGTCTTTCCAGTCAGAAACAGGATGGTCAGTAGATGACCCTCTAACGCTTCACTATTGCAATTGTAGTGACCTCAGAAACAAGTGTGATTTACTTGGTGTTGTCATGGCAATGACGTATCTCTCCCTCACCCCCACACACACGCATTTGTTTCCTAATTTCCATCTGATGCCCAATTTGCATCTGACACATTTCATCAAAAGGTTACCTGCTGTGAAAAGGCTTTTGTTCTCATTTTTTTTGTTTCCTGTTAGCAAGATGTCTGAGCAGGGCACTGTGACACCTCGGAGTACTCACTATAGAGAGTAAATGGAGGGTGAGGGGAAAAGTGGACGGAGGGAGAGGGGTATGGGAGATGGGGAATGGAGACCAGGGCAGGGGCGGGGCATGTCAAGTGAAGGCAGGTCAAGTCAAGTCACTTTTTATTGTCACTTCGACCATAACTGCTGGTACAGTACGCCATAGAAACGAGACAACGTTTTTCAGGACCATGGTGCTACATGAAACAATACAAAAACTACACTGAACTACGTAAAAACAACACAGAAAAATATACACTAGACTACAGACCTACCCAGGACTACATAAAGTGCACAAAACAGTGCAGGCATTACAATAAACAATAAACAAGACCATAGGCACAGTAGAGGGCAGTAAGTTGGTGTCAGTCTAGACTCTAGGTATGGAGGAGTCTGATGGCTTGGGGGAAGAAACTGTGGTCGTGCGAGCCCGAATGCTTCGGTGCCTTTTCCCAGATGGCAGGAGGGAGAAGAGTTTGTATGGAGGGTCTGTGGGGTCCTTCATAATGCTGTTTCCTTTGCAAATGCAGTGTGTAGTGTAAATATTTGTAATGGCGGGAAGAGACACCCCGATGATCCTCTCAGCTGACCTCACTATCCACTGCAGGGTCTTGCGATCCGAGATGGTGCAATTTCCGAACCCGGCAGTGATGCAGCTGCTCAGGATGCTCTCAATACAACCCCTGTAGAATGTGATGAGGATGTGGGGTGGGAGATGGACTTTCCTCGGCCTTCGTAAAAAGTAGAGACGCTGCTGGGCTTTCTTTGCTATGGAGCTGGTGTTGAGGGACCAGGTGAGATTCTCCGCCAGGTGAACATCAAGAAATTTGGTGCTCTTAACGATCTCTAGCGAGGAAACGTCGATGTTCAGTGGGGAGTGGTCGCTCCATGCCCTCCTGAAGTCAACAACCATCTCTTTTGTTTTGTTGATATGCAGGTGTGTCAGCTGTCAGCCAGACTGACCGTTCTGGTTCTTGTGCTGCAGTACCTTCTGCGTAACTTCCACCCTGCCCTGTAACTCTTGCATCTCTGACACCTCCCTCCCCTTTCTCCATCTCTTCATCTCCAGAGATACATAGTCTGCTGATTTCTTTTATAAGCCAGCTGACTCTTGCAGCCATACTGACTGTACCTTTTCCCACCCTGTCACGGCTACTCCCGTCTCCCAGTTCCACACCCCCCCCCACGCCCCCTTGTCTGCTCCCAGGATGAGGCTTTCCCATCCAGAACATCGGAGGGGTCTCCTTCTTAACAAATGAGGTTTCCCTCGCTCTACCATTGACGCTAACCTTGTCCGCATCCCCCTCCATTTCCTGCACCCCATCTTCCACCGCCATAACAGGGATAGAGTTTCCCTTTGTGGCCATAGTGGGGTGTGTCAGGAATGGACAGGAGGAGGAGTATAGGAAGCTGATACAGGACTTTGTGATATGGTGCAACTCAAACTACCTGCGTCTCAATATCACCAAGACCAAGGAGATGGTGGTGGACTTTAGGAGATCTAGGCCTCATATGGAGCCAGTGATCATTAATGGAGAATGTGTGGAGCAGTTTAAGACCTACAAGTATCTGGGAGTACAGTTAGATGAGAAGCTAGACTGGACTGCCAACACAGATGCCTTGTGCAGGAAGGCACAGAGTCGACTGTACTTCCTTAGAAGGTTGGCGTCATTCAATGTCTGTAGTGAGATGCTGAAGATGTTCTATAGGTCAGTTGTGGAGAGCGCCCTCTTCTTTGTAGTGGCGTGTTGGGGAGGAAGCATTAAGAAGAGGGACGCCTCACGTCTTAATAAGCTGGTAAGGAAGGCGGGCTCTGTCGTGGGCAAAGTACTGGAGAGTTTAACATCGGTAGCTGAGCGAAGGGCGCTGAGTAGGCTACGGTCAATTATGGAAAACTCTGAACATCCTCTACATAGCACCATCCAGAGACAGAGAAGCAGTTTCAGCGACAGGTTACTATCGATGCAATGCTCCTCAGACAGGATGAAGAGGTCAATACTCCCCAATGCCATTAGGCTTTACAATTCAACCGCCAGGACTTAAGAACTTTTTAAAAGCTATTATTAATGTTTTTTGAGATAGTGATTTAGATGCATATCATATTTTTTACTGAGTTAAGTATTGTATGTAATTAGTTTTGCTACAACAAGTGTATGGGACATTGGAAAAAAGTTGTATTTCCGCATGGGGATGAATAAAGTATCTATCTATCTATCTATCTATCTATCTATCTATCTATCATTGTCCTTGCCTGCCACCCCACAAACATGCACATCCAGCACTTCATTCTCTATAATGCCTGCCGCCTTCAACAGGATACTACCACCAAACTCATCTTTCCCGCCTCCTCCCACCCCATCCGCTCTCCGCAGGGATCGATCTCTACCAGACTCCATTATTCCCTCAATATTCCCCATTGATTGTCCTCCTGGCACTTATCCCTGCAAGTGGGACAAGTTCAAAGTAACATTTACTATCAGAGTACATACGAGTCACCACATGCAACCCTGACATTCTTGTTCCTGCAGGGCATACTCAGCAAATCTATAGAACAGTAATGGTAAACCATATCGATGAACAACAAACTTTGCAAATGCAGATATAAATAAATAGCAATAAATAACAAGCATGAAATAACAAGATGAAGTGCGATCTTTGGTTGTGGGAACATCTCCATAGAATGAGTATAGCCATCCCCTTTTGTTCAAGAGCCTGATGGCTGAGGGGTAGTAACTGTTTTTGAACCTGGTGTTGTGAGCCCTGAAGCTCTTGTACCTTCTACCTGATGACAACAGTGAGAAAAGATCATGGCCTGGGTGGTGAGGATCTCTGATGATGGATGCTGCTTTTCTACAGCAACGTTTCCTGTAGATGTGCTCAATGGTTGGGAGGGTTTTACCCGTGATGTACGGGGCCCAATCCACTACCTTTTGTAGGATTTTCCACTCAAAGTCATTGGTGTTCCCGTACCAGTGTGTAATGTAGCCTGTCAGCACACTTTCCACCACACATCTGTAGAAGTTTGCCAAGGTTTTCAATGAGATGCCGAACCTCCACACACTCCTGAGGAAGTAGAGGCTCTGTCGTGCTTTCTTAAGCAATAATATTTATATGATGAGTCCTCTGAGGTAGGGACACCCAATAATTTAAAGTTATTGACCCTCTCCACCTATGATCTCCTGATGATTACTGGCTCATGGACCTCAGGCTTCCCTCAGTTCCTTGGTCTTTCTGAGATTGAGTTTGAGGTTGTGGTGACACCGCTCAGCCGAGTTTTCAATCTCCCTCCCGCATGCTGATTTATCATCCCCTCTGATACGGCCCAGCACGGTGGTACCATCCAGCTCACGGAGCCTCCTGTCTGCTCCCCTGACACATCCCCTATCACCACGGCGTGCCTCTTCTCCCCCACCCCTTCCTTTGTGAGTCACAGAACCAGACCCGCCACTACTGTGATTTTCCTCTGTTAAGTCATTTTCCGCGCCCCACCCCCCCAACAGTTTACAAAGTTGTTGAAGGGGGTGGCAACAGGGAGACTCTGCACTGGCTCCTTAACCCCTTTCAACTTCCTGACTGTCACCCAATTTCCCATGTCCTGCACCTTGTGTGTAACTACCCGCCCCTATGTCCCTTCAGCCTCCCAAATGATCCAGACATCATCCAGTTGCAGCTCTAACTCCTTAATGCAGATTGGTTGGAAAGAATAATGTAGGAAACTTTATTAGGATGTTTCCAGGCCTAGAGGGACTGAGCTATGGGAAGAGTCAACAGGCTCGGTCTTCATTGCATGTGACATTGGAGAATGTGGATCGAACTTATCAAAATGTTTAATTTTTGTTGAGGTTGAAGCCTCTGGTGGTCAGAGGTGACCACAGATATTGTGTCCTAGCTGTCTAGGTAGGCAAGCCTAGGCAGTACGATGTGGAGGGCAATCTGTTGCCCATGCAGCAAGCAACCCCCTCAATGCATCTGATGAAACCAAAGGAACGGCAGAGACTGATACAATCTGGGACCAGCAGCATCGCAGGAGTTGCCAGTCAGCATTGAACTCAATGTAGGACTGCCTCAGGGACTCCGTCTCCAGATTTCTCCCCTTGGGGTTTGCTCCTGAAGCCCTCCCCATGAGCAGGTGTAGCCACAAGGCAGCTGAGGTTTGAGATCAGAGTTTTCCTTCTCCCAGATGAGCTGCCAGCCATGTCCGACGAGCCCTGTCTGCCTGAAGCGACTGGTTTTAAGGCACCAGTAACCCAACTTTGCCCCTTCTCTTGTCAGTAGAAATGGTTCTGCCAGTCTTCATAGCTAAGCCACACGTGACGGCCAGGAGCTGGTCTTGGTTGCCAGAGGCTATTTGAGATGCACGTCATTGGGAGCATTGGATAGGTAGTGGGAGCTTGTTCCCATTACAACAACCCCTCCCCCCCAACCCCGGGGTATAACAAGGAACCTTAATGTTTAAAATTAGGAGATGTATACATGTGTGTGTATGGCACAGTGTCACAGTAGCTTTGCAAGTGCATGAATATAAACATGAGAAGAAAAGTAGAAAGAATAAAAAATAAGTTACGTCAATCAGTTTAACCGGAGGGGGTCATCACTTCCACGGCTATAAGTTGACTCATTATGGAGCCTAATGGTCGGGGGTAAGAATAACCTCATATAGCGCTCTTTGGGGCAGTGCAGTTGTCTCGGTCTATAACCAAATATGCTTCTCTGTTCTTCAGGTTGAGTCTGTAATGAGGAGGTCAAATGCAATGGTAGCATTCATTTCAAGAGGAGTAGAATATAGATGGATAGACACTTCATTGATCCCAAAGGAAATTACTGTGTTACAGTAGCATCACAAATATTAGAAGAGAAGTTAGAAAGAATAAAAAAATACCTCAAACAGTTTAACCGGAGGGGGTCATCCCTTCCCCGGCAATAGGTTGACTCATTATGGAGCCTAATGGCCGAGGGTGAGAATGACCGCATACAGCGCTCTTTGGAGCAGCGCAGTTGTCTCAGTCTATCACTAGAAGTTCTCCTCTGTTCAGCCAAGGTAGCATGCAGAGAGTGAGAAACATTGTCCAGAATTGCCAGCATTTTCTGGAAGGTTCTTTGTTTTACCACAGCCTCCAGTGTGTCCCGTTTGACTCCTATCACAGAGCCAGACTTTCCCATCAGTTTATTGAGCCTACACGAGTAAATCTGCAGATGCTGGAAATTCAGCAGGCCAGACAGCATCTATTTTCTAACTTCCGTTAATGCCCCTCCTCCCCTTCTTACCCCATCCCTGATATATTTCATTTTCTCCCCCGCCTTTTTTTTCTCTCCTTCTGCCCATCACTCTGCCTGTTCTCCATCTCCCTCTGGTGCTCCCCCCTCCCCCTTTCTTTCTCCCTAGGCCTCCCGTCCCATGATCCTTTCCCTTCTCCAGCTCTGTATCCCTTTTGCCAATCACCTTTCTGGCTCTCAGCTTCACCCCACCCCCTCCGGTCTTCTCCTATCATTTCACATTTTCCACTCCCCCTCCTACTTTCAAATCACTTACTATCTTTCCTTTCAGTTCGTCCTGACGAAGGGTCTCGGCCTGAAATGTCGACAGTGCTTCTCCCTATATATGTTGCCTGACCTGCTGCGTTCCACCAGCATTTTGTGTGTGTTGCTTGAGTTTATTGAGCCTGTTGGCATCACCCGTGTTGGTGCCATTACCCCAGTACATCACCGCATAGAAGATTGTACTGGTGACACCAGACTGGTAGAACATGTGAAGGAGAAGCCTGCATCCTCCAAAGGACCTCAGTCCCCTCAGGAGGTAGAGGCGACTCTGACCCTTCTTGTACACAGCCTCTGTGTGGTTTCCACTGAAGCCTGTCAGCCAGATGCACCCCTAGGTACTGGTATTAACCTCACCACATCCACGTCTTCACCATCAATAGTAACAGATTCAGGTTGAGAGGGCAATGTGGTGGTGAAAACTGCATTTGCAGAATGTTCCTTGCTTGCTGCTAGGGGCCCCTGTTTGGAACACTCGGTTTAGTATGTGTGTCAAAGGTGGTTAACGCTTTACTTCTGCAGAGCAACATTCTTACGAGAACTGCAACAGCTTAGTAATTAACCGCAGCCTAGAGCTTCTGCCTTAACGGCTAAGAGCAGCCCGTTCCAGCTAAAACCGCAGGCTAAGACGTGACATACGGTGTTATCACTTTCTTGTCCGTTAAACCGTTTCATCTATCTGTATAAAGGTCAACTCGCATACGCGTCTGGTCAGAGTCAGTCTGTCAGTTGGCTGTCCGTGATCATCACGACAATAAAGGTTCCCGCTGCGAACTGAGCCCAGAGAGTCTCTGTCTTTTATTTTAAGTAAAGTGTTAAAACTCTGCTACAACAGGCAAAGATTTAAAATGGACCTTGGGCAAATTTTTCACATAGAGGGTGGTGAGTATCTGGTATAAACTGCCAGAGAAAGTGTTTCAGGTGGGACCAATAGGATCATTTAAGAAGCACTTGGTTATGAGCCTGGGCTCTGTTTGTGCATGGATCTAGTGCGGTGGTGCAAAGTTAGAGTAGAGTTCATTATGATATGCACAAGAGCATTCATGCACAGGTGTAATGAAAAAAAATCCTTCGGGCTGCATCGCAGTAATACAAGATCATATGAGCATCCTTCACAAGAAAATGAAAATTCAACAAATATACCCATTTTTAGCACAAAAAAGCTCAATTAAAACAAAAGGCACAAAGCCCATTTCAGTGAAAACTATTAGAAGAGTCCATCATACTGATTAGCGTGGTGCAGATTGGTCCAGGAACCGGATGGTTGAAGGGAAAAAACAGTTCCCAAACAGGACAATGTGGGTGTTTAGGTTTTGGTCCCATCAGCCATGAAGAGACAGCGTGACCTGGATGGGGCGAAGCTTTGATGATCGATGCTACCTTCCTGAGGCAGCAACTCGAGAAGGTTGCACCGCAGCGATGTGTACTGAGGCCCCGGCTCCAATCGCTTTACGGCCCTGACCTTGGGGCTAAGCACAGCTCCAACACCAGATACAAGTCTGCTGACCACCACCACCGTGCTGGGCCGTATCAGAGGGGGTGATAAATCAGCATGCAAGAGGGAGATTGAAAACTCGGCTGAGTGGTGTCATCACAACCTCTCACTCAATATCAGTAAGACCAAGGAACTGAGGGAAGCCTGAGGTCCATGAGCCAGTAATCATCATGAGATCATAGGTGGAGAGGGTCAATAACTTTAAATTATTGGGTGTCCCTACCTCAGAGGAGTCATCATATAAATATTATTGCTTAAGAAAGCACGACAGAGCTCTACTTCCTCAGGAGTGTGTGGAGGTTCGGCATCTCATTGAAAACCTTGGCAAACTTCTACAGATGTGTGGTGGAAAGTGTGCTGACAGGCTGCATTACGCCCTGGTACAGGAACACCAATGACTTTGAGTGGAAAATCCTACAAAAGGTAGTGGATTGGGCCCCGTACATCACGGGTAAAACCCTCCCAACCATTGAGCACATCTACAGGAAATGTTGCTGTAGAAAAGCAGCATCCATCATCAGAGATCATCACCACCCAGGCCATGATCTTTTCTCGCTGTTGTCATCAGGTAGAAGGTACAAGAGCCTCAGGGCTCACAACACCAGGTTCAAGAACAGTTACTACCCCTCAGCCATCAGGCTCTTGAACAAAAGGGGATGGCTATACTCATTCTATGGAGATGTTCCCACAACCAATGATCGCACTTCATCTTGTTATTTCATACTTTTTTTTTATTGCTATTTATTTATATCTGCATTTGCAAAGTTTGTTGTTCATCGATATGGTTTACCATTACTGTTCTATAGATTTGCTGAGTATGCCCTGCAGGAACAAGAATGTCAGGGTTGCATGTGGTGACTCGTATGTACTCTGATAGTAAATGTTACTTTGAACTTGTCCCACTTGCAGGGATAAGTGCCAGGAGGACAATCAATGGGGAATATTGAGGGAATAATGGAGTCTGGTAGAGATCGATCCCTGCGGAGAGCGGATGGGGTGGGAGGAGGCGGGAAAGATGAGTTTGGTGGTAGTATCCTGTTGAAGGCGGCAGGCATTATAGAGAATGAAGTGCTGGATGTGCATGTTTGTGGGGTGGCAGGCAAGGATAAGGGAAACTCTATCCCTGTTAGATGGGGTGCAGGAAATGGAGGGGGATGTGGGCGAGGTTAGCATCAATGGTAGAGCGAGGGAAACCTCATTTGTTAAGAAGGAGACCCCTCCGATGTTCTGGATGGGAAAGCCTCATCCTGGGAGCAGACAAGGGGGCGTGTGGAACTGGGAGACGGGAGTAGCCGTGACAGGGTGGGAAAAGGTACAGTCAGTATGGCTGCAAGAGTCAGCTGGCTTGTAAAAGAAATCAGCAGACTATGTATCTCTGGAGATGAAGAGATGGAGAAAAGGGAGGGAGGTGTCAGAGATGCAAGAGTTACAGGGCAGGGTGGAAGTTACGCAGAAGGTACTGCAGCACAAGAACCAGAACGGTCAGTCTGGCTGACAGCTGACACACCTGCATATCAACAAAACAAAAGAGATGGTTGTTGACTTCAGGAGGGCACGGAGCGACCACTCCCCACTGAACATTGACGGCTCCTTGCTAGAGATCTTTAAGAACACCAAATTTCTTGGTGTTCACCTGGCGGAGAATCTCACCTGGTCTCTCAACACCAGCTCCATAGCAAAGAAAGCCCAGCAGCGTCTCTACTTTTTGCGAAGGCTGAGGAAAGTCCATCTCCCACCCCATATCCTCATCACATTCTACAGGGGTTGTATTGAAAGCATCCTGAGCAGCTGCATCACTGCCTGGTTTGGAAATTGCACCATCTCGGATCGCAAGACCCTGCAGTGGATAGTGAGGTCAGCTGAGAAGATCATTGGTGTCTCTCCTCTCACCATCACTGACATTTCTACCACACGCTGCATTCGCAAAGGAAACAGCATTATGAAGGACCCACAGACCCTTCATACAAACTCTTCTCCCTCCTGCCATCTGGGAAAAGGCACCGAAGCATTCGGGCTCTCACGACCAGACTGTGTAACAGTTTCTTCCCCCAAGCCATCAGACTCCTCCATACCTAGAGTCTAGACTGACACCAACTTACTGCCCTCTACTGTGCCTATGGTCTTGTTTATTGTTTATTGTAATGCCTGCACTGTTTTGTGCACTTTATGTAGTCCTGGGTAGGTCTGTAGTCTAGTGTATTTTTTTCTGTGTTGTTTTTACGTAGTTCAGTGTAGTTTTTGTATTGTTTCATGTAGCACCATGGTCCTGAAAAATGTTGTCTCGTTTCTATGGCGTACTGCACCAGCAGTTATGGTCGAAGTGACAATAAAAAGTGACTTGACTTGACCTGACTTCACTTGACATGCCCTGCCCCTGCCCTGGTCTCCATTCCCCATCTCCCATACCCCTCTCCCTCCGTCCACATTTCCCCTCACCCTCCATTTACTCTCTATAGTGAGTACTCCGAGGTGTCACAGTGCCCTGCTCAGACATCTTGCTAACAGGAAACAAAAAAAAAATGAGAACAAAAGCCTTTTCACAGCAGGTAACTTTTTGATGAAATGTGTCAGATGCAAATTGGGCATCAGATGGAAATTAGGAAACAAATGCGTGTGTGTGGGGGTGAGGGAGAGATAAGTCATTGCCATGACAACACCAAGTAAATCACACTTGTTTCTGAGGTCACTACAATTGCAATAGTGAAGCGTTAGAGGGTCATCTACTGACCATCCTGTTTCTGACCGGAAAGACGCAGCTGAGAAGGAAGGTCTCTTCAAACCTGGAGCGTGGAAAACAGTGAAAGGTCACATGCAAAATGAGGAGGAAATGGAAACAAGTGATTGAGCAACACACACAAAATGCTGGTGGAATGCAGCAGGTCAGGCAGAATCTATAGGGGGAAGCACTGTCGATATTTCGGGCCAAGACCCTTCATCAGGACTAACTGAAAAAAAAGATAGTGAGAGATTTGAAAGTAGGAGGGGGAGGGGGAAATGCAGAACGGAGGGGGAGGGGTGAAGCTAAGAGCTGGAAAGGTGATTGGCGAAAGGGATGCAGAGCTGGAGAAGGGAAAGGATCCTGGGATGGGAGGCCTAGGGAGAAAGAAAGGGGGAGGGGAGCACCAGAGGGAGATGGAGAACAGGCAAAGAGTGATGGGCAGAGAGAGAAAAAAGAGGGGGTGGGTGGAAAATAAATAAATCAGGGATGGGGTAAGATTGAACACAAGGAAATCTGCAGATGCTTGAAATTCAAACAACAACAACAACACACAAAATGCTGGTGGAACACAGCAGGCCAGGCAGCATCTATAGGACGGGAGGCAGAGTCAATTAAATGTGAGTACCTGGGATCCTCAGAAGGTCCAAACTGAGAAGCTCAAAAACGGATCCTGAAGCCAACTGGAGTCAGTTGGCGGCGGAGACATGTTCCAAGGAAGGATATATGGCTGTAATAGCCGGTCTGGGTCAAAATATGATCGAAAAGTTGAAGGGCCGAAGGAATTATAGATGGGGAGACGGGAGGCAGAGTCAATTAAATGTGAGTACCTGGGATCCTCAGAAGGTCCAAATTGAGAAGCTCAAAAACGGATCCTGAAGCCAACTGGAGTCAGTTGGCGGCGGAGACATGTTCCAAGGAAGGATATATGGCTGTAATAGCCGGTCTGGGTCAAAATATGATCGAAAAGTTGAAGGGCTGAAGGAATTATAGATGGGGAGACGGGAGGCAGAGTCAATTAAATGTGAGTACCTGGGATCCTCAGAAGGTCCAAATTGAGAAGCTTGAAAATGGATCCCGAAGCCAACTGAAGTCCTGACGAAGGGTCTCGGCCCGAAACATCGACAGCGCTTCTCCCTATAGATGCTGCCTGGCCTGCTGTGTTCTACCAGCATTTTGTGTGTGATGGGGTAAGATTGTACATGGGATTTTCAACATCTGCAGATTTTCCCTTGTTTGTGACCTCATCCAGGTTTTCGGTCACTTTCAAAGTCTTGATTTTCCTGTCTTTACCATCGTCTCCATAATTAAATTCTTATCGTCTGCAATTTCCTCAAATGGCAGATGGGGTTCAACCCAGATAAGTGTGAAGTGGTTCATTTTGGTAGGTCAAATATGATGGCAGAATATAGAATTAATGGTCAGACTCTGAGCAATGTGGAGAATCGCGGGATCTTGGGGTCGGAGTCCATAGCAGCTGTGCAGATTGACTCTATGGTTCAGAAGGTGTATGGTGTATTGGCCTTCATCAATCGTGGAATTGAATTTAGGAGCCGAAAGGTAATGTTGCAGCTATATAGGACGCTGGATAGACCCCACTTGGAGTACTGTGCTCAGTTTTGGTTGACTCACTACAGGAAGCATGTGGAAGCCATAGAACGGGTGCAGAGGAGATTTACAAGGGTGTTGCCTGGATTGGGGAGCATGCCTTATGAGAATAGGTTGAGTGAACTCGGCCTTTTCTCCTTGGAGCGACAGAGGATATGAGGTGACTTGATAGAGGTATATAAGATGATAAGAGGCATTGATTGTGTGGATAGTCAGAGGCTTTTTCCCAGGGCCGAAATGGTTGCCACAAGAGGACACAGGTTTAAGGTGCTGGAGAGTAGGCAAGAGGAGATGTCAGGGGTAAGTTTTTTACTCAGAGAGTGGTGAGTGTGTGGAATGGGCGGCCGGCAACGGTGGTGGAGGCCGATACGATAGGGTCTTTTAAGAGACTTTTGGGTAGGTACATGGAGGTTGGCAAAATAGAGAGCTATGGGTAAATGTACTGATTTCCACGGTAGGGAGATGTTCGTCACAACTTTGTGGGCCGAAGTGCCTGTATTGTGCTGTCGGTTTTCTATGGTTCTATGTGACTGTTATTTTGATAATTCTGAAAGCAATGGTTCAGTAATGGCAGTTGTGCCTTCTGCAGTCGACGCTCCATGTTTGGTCTGCCCATTATAGCGATGATTGCATCGACCAATCTTGTATACCAGCATAACTTCCACGCAAAAATGAATCATTTTGTTACGTTCCTTTCCAACCCTCTCTCTGAAGTACGTTCCTCCAGAATGGCGAGTGCCCAGCACTGCCACATTGCAGGAATTAGGATTAGAAATCTGATTTCTTACATCCATCTCACAACATGAGGGTGCAAAAATGTTTACGTTGCGTCTTTGTCGCTATGTCCCAGCAATAAGAAAGGGAGATGTGGGGGGATATTGTCCAAACGTTAGGATTGTATACGTAATTACTTTGTATACCCACATGTACAGTCCAATACACAATCAGGTCAACGCGTGTTGGTAAATCTGATGGCCTGCTGAAAGAAGCTTTCGCTGGTCCTGCTCTCAATGCTGTGGTTACTGTGGAGAATAATTCAAAGCTCAGAGTACGTTTATAGTCCAAGTCTGTGGACAGTCTACCACCACAGGCAGCCACGAAACAAAGACACGCCATGAAACCGGTGCAAGGAAATTTTGAACACCCAACAAGAGGTTACAATACCCTGCTAACAGGAAACAAAAAAAAGGCAGTTTGACAGATAACATTTTGCTGAAAGGTGTCAGATGCAAATTGGGCATCAGAATGAAATTAGGAAATGAATGTGTGTGGGGGGGGCGGGGGAGGAGGGGGGGGGAAGAGAGAGAGAGAGAGAGAGAGAGAGAGAGAGAGAGAGAGAGAGGCCGTTGCCATGGCAACATGAAGTAAATTACACGTGTTTCTGAGATCACTACAATTGCAATAGTGAAGCGTTAGAGGATCATTTACTGACCATCCTGTTTCCGACTGGAAAGACATGTCTGAGAAGGAAGGTCTTTTCAAATCTGGAGCATGGAAAGCATTCAGTAAAAGGTCGCATGCAAAATGAGGAGGAAATGGAAAAATTGAGTGGGGTTTGATGACTGGGACTGGGCAGCAGGGAGAGGAAGTTTCCACGGTCATAACCATATAACAATTACAGCATGGGAACAGGACATCTCGGCTTTTCTAGTCCGTGCCGAGCACTTACTCTCACCTAGTCCCACTGACCTGCGCTCAGCCCATAACGCTCCATTCCTTTCCTGTCCATATACCTATCCAATTTTGCTTTAAATGACAATACCGAACTTCTACCACTTCTACTGGAAGCTCATTCCTCACAGTTACGACACTCTGAGTAAAGAAATTCCCCCTCGCGTTACCCCTAAACTTTTGCCCCTAACTCTCAACTCATGTCCTCTTGTTTGAATCTCCCCTACTCTCAATGAAAAAAACTTATCCATGTCAACTCTATCCCCCTAATAATTTTAAATACCTCTATCAAGTCCCCCCTCAACCTTCTACGCTCATAAGTATAAAGACCTACCGTAGATTCCGGATTTTAAGCCGCTACTTTTTTCCCACATTTTGAACAGCTTTGAACTTTGCGGCCTATAATCCAGAGCGGCTAATACATGGTTTTTTTTCATGCCGCCTCGTAAACATTTTGCCTCATAACAGTAGACCAATAAAATTGATGAGTAGTTCACAGAGGTCCAATGAAATTGTACGATAAATCAAGCGCACTTTCACAATTAAATTATTGTAAATCAGTCATTTGTACTCACCCTCATCAACATGGAAAACACTCGAAGCATTGTGCTGCCTTATGGCAGTTACTTAGTTTATAATATTTTCGCTTAGTAATTCATTTTCTAGTTAAAGTTAGAAGAGTTTTAACTATATTTGTTTTCTGTACTACATAGCGGGATGCTATGACGTCACACCCGGTTTCGCGGTGTCTTGTGGGAAAATGCCGGTTTGCGATGAAACGGGACGGAGGGAGGGAGCGCATTACGCGAGCGGCTTTGGATCTGAGCGAACGCTGCTTTTAAGTTAAAGGTGATCAATAACTTTTCCTGGTAGGCTGCAATATATATATTTTTTACCAGTCGTTAGGAGATATTGGAATGTTGTTCAGTAAAGAAGTATACGCAACGTATATTTAAAAGTAGCCGCGTACGGGCACGGTTCGAAAAAAAGCATTTGCAATATGTATTTGTTTTTGTTACCATATGGATTTAATTAAAAGTTAAAAAAATCCTCACGTGTAATATCTTTCTGTGTAAATATCTCATATTACAACGTGGGACACCTGCAGCCGAAAATCCGGTGCGGCCTAAAATCCGGTGCGGCCTTTACAATTAAAAAATTGATTTTATTTCTAAAATTAGAGCCAGCGGCTTTTAATCAGGTGCGCTCTGTAGTCCGGAATCTACGGTAATTTGTTCAATCTTTCTCTGTAACTTAGGTGCTGAAACACAGGTAACATTCTAGTAAATCTCTTCTGTACTCTCTCTGTTTTGTTGACATCTTTCCTTAATTCGGTGACCAGAACTGTACACAATACTCCAAATTCGGCCTTACCAATGCCTTAGAATTTTAACATTACATCCCAACTCCTATACTCAATGCTCTGATTTATAAAGGCCAGCATACCAAAAGCTTTCTTCACTCAAATGGGAGGGCTTCAGATTTATAGATAATTGGGCAGTTTTCCAGGGAAGATGGGACCTGTTCCGGCGGGATGGTTTACATCTGAACTGGAGGGACAAATATTCTTGTAGGTAGGTTTGCTAGAGAGGCTCCAGTGGATTTAAACTAGATACGAGGGGGGAGGGGAACCAGAGTGTAGGAACAGATATATGGGAGAAGGAAGAAAAAGAAGATAGTAAAGTTGTTTGCACCGTTAGAGATAAACAGAGAGGAAGAGGTGGAGAGTCTCTTAAATGCATCTATTTTAATGCTAGGAGCATTGTAAGAAAGGTGGATGAGCTTACAGCATGGATTGATACCTGGAAATATGATTATGAAATATGAAAAACAAGATCCTTTTTGCTCGGGCTGTGAGCAGAATGACCTCTTTCTGTGTGATATTTAATCAATAATTCCTCTCTCTTGCTTCCTGGGCCAATCTGTTAATAGGTGCCATGGCCCAACTTCGTACATGTTTGTAATGGAAGCTCAGTGTGAGCACGGTGGGTCAGGATTGGATTTACTAGCATTCACAGATGGCATGATATCCGTTGTTTAGGTGCAGCTTCTGCGCACAGACAAATATATACAAGCTGTAAACAGACTACACAATGCAAAAGTAATGGAATAAACATGGACTATCCAGAAATCTGACGGAGAAGGAAGAAGCTGTACATAAATCATTGACTGCGGTTCTTCAGGCTCCTGTACCTCCTCCCGATGGTGGTAATGAGGGAGGGCTCGTCCTGGGTGGTGAGGGGCCCTTTACGATCAATTCCGCCTTCTTGACAATGTCCATGTTGGAGCTGGATGAGTCAACAATGCTACCCAGCCTCTTGCGATCCGGCACTTTCATCCCAGGCTAACACAGCTAATCGATACGCTCTCCACTGCAGGTCTGTAGAAACCTATAAATGCGTTTGGTAGCATATCGGATCTCCTCTGACTTCTGAGAAAGTAGAGCTGCTGTCAATGCTGTTCTCAAGATTGCACCAATGTGCTGGTCGCAGGGTAGATCCTCTGATGCGGCCAACCCAGAGGTTGGAAGCTGCTCTCTCTTTCTGCTGGCCAGGTAGCATCTATGGAAGAAAGTACAGTGGACGTTTCCACCCAAGACCCTTCTGCAGGAAACGTGGACTGTACTCTTTTCCACAGATGCTGCCTGGCCTGCCGAGTTCCTCCAGCATTTTGAGTGTGCCACTCTGGATTTCCAGCATCTGAAGATTTTCTTTTGCCTCTCCCTTTCCACCGTTGACCCCTCAGAGATGACTGATGTGAGTTCTCCCTGTCCCCAGGTCTCGCTGACATTGAATGAGAGTTTGCTCAATGCAGCAACCATTCGTCCAGCCGACCTGTCTCCTGTCCGCTTCCTCCTTATCATCTGAGATTCCACAAGCATCAGTGACAGTGAACTGTGCTCACATTTCTAGGCAGCCAGCCTCGTGGCATTGCAAAGGGAGAGAAAACGGGGAGAAAGAAAGAGACCAATCAGGTGAACAGAAAGTGAGAGACATTGGCAAACATAGAAACAATAAGGTGTGATTAGAATGAGGATTGTGTATTTAAAGGCATGGAGGAAAGGATGAGGAAGTTTTGTTGGTCTCCCTGTTTTCTGGTTGCCATGGAATCTCATTTGCCCTTTGCCTTGGTGTTGACTTCTTTCATGAAAATATCATGAAACCTGGAACCATCAACACATAGACACAGATTCTCCAGCTTTGTGTAAACTACTTAGTCTAACTCAAACACGAGGAAATCTGCAGATGCTGGAAGTTCAAACAACAACACACACAAAATGCTGGTGGAACACAGCAGGCCAGGCAGCATCTATAGGGAGAAGCACTGGTGGACGTTTCAGGCCGAGACCCTTCATCAGGACTAACTGAAAGAAGAGATAGTAAGGGGAATAAGTAAGTGACTGAGGAAGCGAGAAGACCACACGAGCACAGCAAGATCCCAAGCCACCATGTGACAGCCACCAGTTAACCCCGAGGAGGCAGCTGGGGTCTTGGTTTTACAAGTTCTCCGAAAGGCAT
Organism: Hemitrygon akajei; assembly: GCF_048418815.1. Taxonomy (NCBI): domain Eukaryota; kingdom Metazoa; phylum Chordata; class Chondrichthyes; order Myliobatiformes; family Dasyatidae; genus Hemitrygon; species Hemitrygon akajei. The sequence goes on from NW_027331949.1 coordinate 352,903, forward strand.
TTGCTCTGGAAGCGTGGAGTTAACTTGATGTGGTGCTTGGTGTGTGAGCCTGCATTTTGGGCTCATGCTTCTGTTGTGTCAACTGAACTCAGATCCCTCCACTTCAGAAGGAGGAACACATGCACTCTGCCTGAGCCCAATGGGGATGAGCTGACAAAATGCTGGAGGAGCTCAGCAAGTCAGACAGCATCTCTCGTAAAGAGTGAACAGGTGCCACTTTGGGCCTTCCTCAGGACTGGAGAAAAAAGTCAGTGAGAAGGTGGGGGTAGGGGAGGAAGAAGTACAAAGTGGTAGGTGATAGGTGAGACTGGGAGAGGGGCAGGAGTGAAGTAGAGAGTTCGGAAGGAGCTTGGTGAAGGAGATAGAGAGCTGGAGAAGGGGGAATGTGGTAGGAGAGGACAGAAGGTCATGGAAGAAAGGGAAGGGGGAGGAGCACCAGAGGGAGGAGATAAGGTGAGAGGAAATTGGGAATGGGGAATGGTGAAGGTGAGGGGGAGGGGGCAATTACTGGAAGTTCAAGTGATCGCTGTTTATGCCGTCAGGGTTTCCAGCAACTGCAGACTTTCCCTTGTCTGCGAGATCCTTGTCTGCGAGATCCAGTTGCTACTTACACAGTGCACTCTCAAACACTGACTGGGAACTGACCTGACAGGGACTCACCCTTTCTCCATTTCCTAATTCCCCCCCCCACCCACCCACCTACTGTCCTTTACAGAGAGGCACAGAGCAAAGGAGAAGAATAGACTGGTGCATTATGGGAACAATCCATTGGGCCCAACACATCCTCCCATCCCCTCCCTCCCCCCAACACATTATCCTTCAATTTCTTCACTGGCCTACACACTTGGGGCAATTAACATGCCAACATACAAGTCTGTGGGATGTCCAAAGAAACCAGGGACCCTGAAGAAATCCCAAAGTAGTACCATGGAGAGCATGCGATTTCCACACAGACAGCGCCTGAGGTGGGGATTGAACTCGAGTCTTGGGTGCACTAAGCCTGTTGCTTTGCCATCTGATCTGGTGAATTCCAATGCTCCTTGGTGGTCTAATTGTAGTTTCAATGCACAGACCCATAGTGATCGGGCAGAGATTTCTCTTTTGGAAGCTCCCGCTCTTAACACCCATGTCCACAGCTGCTGCTTCTAAATCTACTTAACACCAATATCCACTTGCATGGCAGATCTCTGCTAAATGCTGACCCGGCTCCCATGTAGTTAGTGAGTGAGAAAGTTGATACACTGGGAACAATAGCCCTTTCTTTCCAGAGGATGTAAAGAGGAACTGATTTGTTTATTTTGCATGGTTTTCCATATCTCATATCAGATCTGCTGCTATAAAGCTCCAGTGTCGTTCACTGAAGAAGCCGGTGTCGGAAGCAGCCGATGAGATTTCACCGAGCCTGACATCACTCTCAGCCGATTGCCCCGAGACTGAGGAGTTTGCAGGCGGTCCCATCTCGTTGTCCCATCATCAGACTCGCACGTAAGCAAGCTTCACTTGATTGTGTCCTTGCTAACTCAGATGTGTATGTGTGTGTGAGAGAGAGGGGAGAGAGAGAGAGGGGAGGGGAAGGGGGAAGAGAGAGAGAAATCATGCATCTCCATATGAATGTGCTGGGGGGATCGATAAAGAAAGTGGAACAGCTGGAAGCAAGGAATTAGTCTTTGTTAATGAAATGAAGGTGATGTAACTCACCCTTGTATGGCGAGGGTGAGACAGAGTTCTTACTTCTCTATTGTCCAGGCAGAGCAGATGGAGATCCCACCTCTGTCTACAGGGTCAGACTGAGGGAGAGAAAGAAATTTCTGTTCTTGTTGGATCACAGTAGAGGAGAGAAGTTGTTAATTCCTTTGGGTCCCAGAGAGGGAGAGAATGGGTTCTTGCTCCTGTTTGCTGGGTCTTTGTGAGGGAGACGTGTTGCTCTTCTCTTCTGTAGTCCCGGAGAGGGAATGTTGCACTTCTGATTTCTGATCGGCAGCTCATGGTCTAGAGATGATTTGCTCTAAAACCCAATATCTCATTTCTCTCTGATTTTGATTCTTGTTTTCCTTTGCAGAATGTCCCTTGGTGGAATGAGTCTTCTGCTCCTGACTCTGCGCTCTCTGAGTGAGTAACGTAACACTGAGTACAAGAGCAGTAGTTTTCATGTTACTGTCTGTGTAGAGGACCAACAGTGCCCCAGCCTCACAGTTTCAGATACCTGCGTTCATTTCCGCTGTCAGTTACCATCTGCACAGTTCCTGTCTTTTCCTGCTCATACCTCAATGCACCACCATTCATTATGTTGTGGACAAACTTTTTCCACCTTCATCTCCACTTCTTCATCAGTTTCTCATTGCCCCAAATTCTGCAGCATTTTACAAATTGAATTGTCTGTTTTAATTAGTTGTCCACCAGTCTCTGGAGTTTCACAAGCCTCTTGTCCAAGTTCTCACTCACTTCAGTTTAAATGACATTGGCAGAACATCGGCCACCAGTGGAAACAGCTCCGTGTCGAACTTGTCATACCCAGTGAGAATCTTGAATGCTTCACTAAAATCACCTCTCTTTCTTCTAGACTTTAATGCAGATCTGATCTCTCTCCATGGCTTGTGATAGGATAACCGTTTCCACCCAGGAATTAACTGAGTAAAGCATTTCAGAATCAGAATCAGGTTCAATAGCACCAGCATATGCAGTGAAATTTATAGGACTCCCCCCCCCCCCCCCCATGCTTTAGATGCCTCTCACTGCCTTGGTGATTCAAGTGCTTGGAAATGGACCTCCAACATTTTGAGAAGTTCTGCCTCCAACCTGCACTTAGACAGTGCGTTCGAGATTGTAACCACCCCTCTGGGTGAAAAAGGATGATCTCTAAACCGCTGGTCCTTGACAAAGAGTAATGTTTCAGTATTGATCCCAGTGACATACTGGTGTCATAAGCTTCGAGTCACAGAGGAAAACCACCAACATCGCCTTCTCCCTCCTGTTACCAAGCCAGTTTCCATCTGTGGGCTCGGTAGGTTTATGGGCCATTTAAAAACCCTGAGACTAGTAAGACAACATCAATTGCAGTTCCACACCAGTAGAGTTTTTTTACTTCTGGAAAAAAGACAGCTATGTTGGTGAAACAAAGTATCTCAATAACAAACCCACAATAATCATCTTTGCTTAAACTGGCTCAATAAATCTCATCTAATCGTGTTCAGATTCTTTTCATTTGTTTCAGTAGTTTCTCACAATGGACTTAGATGTCCTTCTATGTAACCGAGACATTATTTTTACACATAATCATTGTGTTTTTAGTAATTGAATTGCCAGCATGCTGTATTGCACTGAGTGGAGTAGCCCTGCAATCTCATTTCCTCAGAAATGACAGTGAAGCTCTAACTAAACTCACTGAACTCCAGTGAACTGGTGTATTTCTGCTGCCCTTCCTGAATAAATTCACAACAATTGCTCTCCTTTGTTCATCTGGCACCTCACACGTAGCCAGTAAAAAATTAAAATTAAAATTGTTTGCCACTCTTCCGCAATCTCCTCCCTTGATGTGGACTTGGTGACTCTGAATGAGCTATTCTGCAACTAGGATGTCCTTATTTGCACAGTTCCCCAGCTCTATTTCACATTCACCAGGGAAATTCACTGCTGAAACTGTTATCTATTCCTGTAATGTACAAAACATGAATTTGGAATTTTATACAGGTCTTCCACCTCCAAATACAAGCTGGTTGGTGTTCGTATGTTGCCCAACAAATCCCTTCTGATTTTTACTTTCTCTGTGTATGTGTATTTGCTGAATATCACAGTCACATTCCCTGATTTTGTCTGCTTTAAGTTGCATGTCTTGTGCCTTTCTGATGTGTTTTATGAGACAATTCCTGCACGGTGTGCTCCTTTCTGAGCTTTCTGCATTTTTTCTGCTCTGCCACACCTCAACCCGCCCCCCCCCCCCGTACCTTTGCTTTACCTCACCTGTTTTTTCTACAGCTATGTGGATTTGAATTGGAAGCCCCATCTCTGCTCATGTAGTCATCACCATGTCTCCTCAAATACGTCCCTCTTTCTCAGCTGAATAACTTTCAAGTGGTGCTTTTTATATTCATTAGCATGTTTTGTTCCAGTCAAGAAGATTAACTTCTGTGCCCAGATGTGATGGAGAGCACTTGGTAAAGATATTAAAGATACACACACACACACACACACACACACACACACACACACACACACACACAAACACACTTGCACACATTCATACACACACAAACACACTCACATATTCACACACACTCAAACACACACACAAACACACATACTCAAGCACACATGCACTAAAACATACACTCATACATCAAACACACACACACACAAACACACACATACACACAGACACACACACACACTCACATACTCACACACACACACTCAAGCACTCACACAGACACATATACTCAAACACACACACTAAAACACACACTCACAGACACACACACATTCAAATACATGCATAAACACACTCACACACTCAAACACATACATTTGCACACTCACATACTCAAACACACACAGAGACACATATACAGGCACACACAAATTAAAACACACACTCACACACAAACAACACACACACATTCAAACACATGCATACACACACTCACACACACACACTCAAACACAGACACACACTGAAACACACAGTCAAAACACACACACATACACACACACACTCAAGCACTCACACAGACACATATACTCAAACACACACACTAAAACACACACTCACAGACACACACACATTCAAATACATGCATAATTACACTCAAACACACACATTTGCACACTCACATACTCAAACACACACAGAGACACACACACACTCAAACACACACAGATACACATATACTCAGGCACACACAAATTAAAACACACACTCACACACAAACAACACACACACATTCAAACACATGCATACACACACACTCAAACACAGACACACACTGAAACACAGTCAAAACACACACACATACACACACAAACACAGACACACACACCCAAACCCACACACAGACAGACACACACACACAGACACATGTACTCAAGCACGCACACACTGAACACACACATACTCAAACACACATGCACACACTCTCACACACAGTCAAACACACACTCACACACATCACACACAGACTCCCGCACATACTCAAACACACATGCACACACTCTCACACACAGTCAAACACACACTCACACACACTCACAGACACACACACTCACCTACTCACACACACTCAAACACTCACACAGACACATATACTCAAACACACACACTAAAACACACTCACAGACACACACACTCAAACACATAGACACACACACCCAAGTATACACACAAACACGCAAACACAGACACGCACACTCAAACACGCTCACACACACACACTTAAACACACACACAGACTCAAGCACACACACTAAAATCCACACTCACACACATCAAACACACACTCACACACACACAAATGCAGACACACACACTCACATACTCACACACACACTCAAACACACAGAGACACACATACTCAAGCACACACACAGACATACACACACTCAAACACACACACAGACTCAAGCACACACACTAAAACACACAGTCACACATAGACACACACACTCACATACTTACACACACTCAAACACGCACATAGACACACATACCCAAGCACACACACACTAAAACCCACACTCACACACATCAAACACACACTCACACACTCAAACACACAGTCACACACACAGACACACACACAAATGCAGACACACACACTCACATACTTACACACACTCAAACACATACACGGACACACATACTCAGGAACACACATACTAAAACACACACTCACAGATATACTTACACACACTCACACACTCAAACACACACACAGACACACATACTCAAGCACACATGCACTAAACATACACTCATACATCAAACACACTCTCAAATACACACATACTCACACACACACACTAAAACACACACTCACAGACACAAACTCAGACACACACTCAAACACATAGACACACTAAAAAACACAGTCACACACACAGACACACACAAATGCAGACACACACACTCACACTCACACACATACACACACTCTCACACGCACACAAATGCAGACACACACACTCACATACTCACACACACACTCAAACACACACAGACACACACTCAAACACACACACACTCAAGAACACACACTAAAACACACAGTCACACATAGACACACACACACTCACACACTCAAACACACAGTCACACACACAGACACACTCACACAAATGCAGACACACACACTCACACTCACACACATACACACACACTCACACTCACATACTTCCACACACTCAAACACATACACGGACACACATACTCAGGTACACACATACTAAAACACTCACTCACAGATATACTTACACACACACATACACACACTCAAGCACACACAGACACACACACATCACACACACAGACACACACACATCACACACACAAACACATACTCACACTTACACACATACACACACAAATGCACACACACTCACATATTCACACACACTTGCACACATACATACACACACTCACACACTCAAACACACACACAGACACACATACTCAAGCACACATGCACTAAACATACACTCATACATCAAACACACTCTCAAACACACACATACTCACACACACACTCAAACACACACACTAAATCACACACTCATAGACACAAACTCAGACACACACTCAAACACATAGACACACACAAACACAGACGCACACATAGACACACATACTCAAGTGCACACACACTAATAATACACTCACACACAACACACACATTCAAATGCACACTCAAACACATAGACACACACACCCAAGTATACACACAAACACAGCCACGCACACTCAAGCACACACACAGACACACACACACACACACACTCAAACACACACACAGACTCAAGCACACACACTAAAACACACAGTCACACATAGACACACACACTCACATATTTACACACACTCAAACACGCACATAGACACACATACTCAAGCACACACACACTAAAATCCACACTCACACACATCAAACACACACTCACACACTCAAACACACAGTCACACACACAGACACACACACAAATGCAGACACATACACTCACACTCACACACATACACACACTCACATACTTACACACACTCAAACACATACACAGACACACATACTCAAGCACACACATACTAAAACACACACTCACAGATATACTTACACACACATACACACACTCACACACTCAAACACAAACACAGACACACACATCACATACTCACACACACTGTAACACACACACACAAACACACACTCAGACTCACACACTCACAGACACACACACTCAAACACATAGACACACACAAACACAGACAGACAGACACACACACACACACAAAGACACACACACCCAAACCCACACACAGACACAGACACACACACAAAGACACACACCCAAACCCACACACTTACACAGACACACACACAAAGACACACACCCAAACCCACACACTTACACAGACACACACACAGACACACATACTCAAACACGCACACACTGAAACACACACTCATACATATCACACACAGACTCACACACATACTCAAACACACATGCACACACTCTCACACACAGTCAAACACACACTCACACACACTCACAGACACACACACTCAAACACATAGACACACAAAAAGACACACATACTCAAGTGCTCACACACTAAAAATACACTCACACACAACACACACATTCAAATGCACACTCAAACACATAGACACACAGACACAGACACACACAAATACACACACACCTAAGTATACACACAAACACAGACACACACACTCAAACACGCACATAGACACACATACTCAAGCACACACACTAAAACCAACACTCACACACATACTTACACACACATCAAACACACACACTCAAACACACACTCACACACACAGACACACACACAAATGCAGAGACACACACATACTCTCACACACACTCAAACACACACAGACACACATACTCAAGCACACACACAACACACACACTCAAGTACATAGACACACACAAACATGGACACACACACAATCACACACACTCACACACACATACACACACTCACATACTTACACTCAAACACATACACAGACACACATACTCAAGCACACACATACTAAAACACACACTCACACATATACTTACACACACATCAAACACACACATACACACCCTCACACACTCAAACACACAAACACAACACACACATCACACACTCACTTACACTGTAACACACACACACAAACACACACTCACACTCATACTCAAATGCACACACACTCACATATTCACACACACACTTGCACACATACATACACACACTCACTCACACACATACTCAAACACACACACAGACACACATACTCAAGCACACATGCACTAAAACATACACTCATACATCAAACACACACATACACATACTCACACACACACTCAAACACTCACACAGACACATTTACTCAAACACACACACACTCACAGAAACACACTCAAACACATAGACACACACACACACACACACACACACACACACACACACACACACACACACACACACACACACACACACACACACACTCTCTCTCTCTCTCTCTCTCTCTCTCTCTTACTTTCTGGTCCCTCTGCTGTTGTGCTGAATTCACACACTTAAATGTCTTTCCTGGTTTGTTCTCAGAGTGAATCCTGAGCTGAGTTGATGCTCTTGGGTTGGCTTTATGGTGCCTTCAATTCTTTAGTAATGGGCCATGTACAGTAAATGTCTACATGTTGTCTGTAGACTTTAGTTAAAGGAGGTACTTCTGTTTATTTTGTCACTAAATTGTGGGATGCATTGTATTCTAATTCTTGTGTAGTTTTAAGTTAACTTTATTGGCAATTAAAGATGGTGTGTCCTAGTGTAAGGAAAAGGAGCTGATTGCCCTCAGTAAGGGAGAGAGATCAGGAGGGGAAGGGGCTGCCGGAAGTTCACACTGGACAAGGATAAGTTCAGAGCTATTATTGTGTTTTCTGGTAGATATCATTTTGTAAATATTGGCAGTTTTCTTTTCAATGTTTTCACTATTTTTTGTAAGTTTGAATTTTGAGGCACCTAATAAATACCCTTTCATTAAAGCACTAAGCCATTTTCCCTCTGGCCCCAAGTTTGTAACATTTACACCCAATCTGTCATCTTTTCCACTTGCTCAGGCTCATCCTGAAGTCTGTGCCCAGAATTGCTCCCTCTCCTGTTGGTCTTGCTATGTACGATTCAAGAATGGTCTCGAGTGCATTCCAAGAACTCTACTGATTCTTCATGCAGCTCATAAAGTTGCCAACACATTTATTCTTTGATCTCCCTCTGATGTCGAACAGCCTGTTGTGCACCTCCCAATGTGTTTGGCCATTTAGCCAGCTTGGCCTCACATGCACATCACTCCAAGTATATCTTCAGTAAATAGGTTCAAACTCTTTCCATTTCATCGGAAACCTGTAATTCAAGACTTCAGACCTATTGCCTTGACATCGCACGTGATGAAGACCATGGAGCGGCTGATAATACAGAGTCTGAGGCCAAAAACCAGGCACGCCCGGGATCCTCTTCAGTTTGCGTATAAGGAGAAGGTGGGAGTGGAGGATGCTATCACGTATTTGCTGCACAAATCCCTCTCTCACCTAGATGGGGTCAGTGGTGCTGTGAGGATTACATTCCTGGACTTCTCTAGTGCCTTTAACACCATCCAGCCCAAGATCTTAAGGCACAAACTAACAGAGATGTGAGTAGACTCTCACATGGTGGATTGGATAGTGGACTACTTGACAGATAGACCTCAGTATGTGTGGTTGGGAGACTGTAGGTCTGACACGGTGGTCAGCAGCACAGGAGCGCCGCAGGGGACCGTGCTCTCTCCGGTCCTGTTCACCCTGTACACATCAGACTTCCAATATATCTCGGAGTCCTGCCATGTGCAGAAGTTCGCTGATGACACGGCCATAGTGGGGTGTGTCAGGAATGGACAGGAGGAGGAGTATAGGAAACTGATACAGGACTTTGTGATATGGTGCAACTCAAACTACCTGCGTCTCAATATCACCAAGACCAAGGAGATGGTGGTGGACTTTAGGAGATCTAGGCCTCATATGGAGCCAGTGATCATTAATGGAGAATGTGTGGAGCAGGTTAAGACCTACAAGTATCTGGGAGTACAGTTAGATGAGAAGCTAGACTGGACTGCCAACACAGATGCCTTGTGCAGGAAGGCACAGAGTCGACTGTACTTCCTTAGAAGGTTGGCGTCATTCAATGTCTGTAGTGAGATGCTGAAGATGTTCTATAGGTCAGTTGTGGAGAGCGCCCTCTTCTTCGTGGTGGCGTGTTGGGGAGGAAGCATTAAGAAGAGGGACGCCTCACATCTTAATAAGCTGGTAAGGAAGGCTGGCTCTGTCGTGGGCAAAGTACTGGAGAGTTTAACATCGGTAGCTGAGCGAAGGGCGCTGAGTAGGCTACGGTCAATTATGGAAAACTCTGAACATCCTCTACATAGCACCATCCAGAGACAGAGAAGCAGTTTCAGCGACAGGTTACTATCGATAAAATGCTCCTCAGACAGGATGAAGAGATCAATACTCCCCAATGCCATTAGGCTTTACAATTCAACCGCCAGGACTTAAGAACTTTATAAAAGCTATTATTAATGCTTTTTGAGATAGTGATTTAGATGCATATCATATTTTTTACTGAGTTAAGTATTGTATGTAATTAGTTTTGCTACAACAAGTGTATGGGACATTGGAAAAAAGTTGAATTTCCCCATGGGGATGAATAAAGTATCTATCTATCTATCTATCTATCTATCTATCTATCTATCTATCTATCTATCTATCTATCTATCTATCTATCTATCTAATTGGTGACCTTTTCTCCCAGCACTAAGGCTTAACACTATCATAAGCCCGTGACAAAACTTGGCCTCGTTCAGTTCATCATATTTACTTCCCTGACCACATCCATTTCAATATGAACAATTGAGACAAGACACAAAGATGTTCTGTTTCTCTCTGCCCCACTCGTTGTTTCCTCCACCCACCCCATTCATATCTCTGCTTTTGGCTAATTCAGTAAAGGTGGATCCATTCTTGTCCTCCTTTCTGAAACTATCCAACTTTCGGCCTCCTCCGTACTCGCATAGCCCTACGTCTCATTGAAAGCTCTGAGCTGCAGATCGGGGATTTCAGTCCTAAGATTCAGGCTGATTTGCGGAGCAGTGCTGACTCAATTGTACAGGGAGTTGGGCACTCCGTTAGGGTGTCTCACCATGCGGCAGGACAATTAGAAAACCTCTTGCATTGTCAAGTAAGTTCATTTAAATAAAGAAACACATTGATTTTAGAGACCTCATCGTTTCTACAGTTCAGAAATTAATCACTGTATTTCTGCATTTCTAATTCAGTTATTCTGTGCACTCAGCATACTTGAGAGTTTAGATGATATTATTTGAATAAGTATCTTCATTCTGAAACCCGAGTTCTGTGAGGCTTCCTAACCTGTTGATTATTCCTGGCATGTACTGTTTTATTTTATGTCTGAGATCACTTTTGTTTAGTTGGGGGCTTGCATGTTCTATAAGACCAAAAGACATTAGGCCAATCAGCCAGTCAAAGCTTCTTCACCATTCCATCAGGGTTGATTTATTATCCCTCTCAACCCCGTTCTCCTGCCTTCCAAGATTGGCCTTATAAAGCCTCAGCATCAAGTCCTTGCTCTTATATCTTAGTACTCTCAGAAAGAATGCCAACATTTCATTTGCCTTCCTTACCACCAATTCAACATGCAAGGTGACCTTTAAGGAATTACACACGAGGACGCACAAGTCCTGTGGAACCCCACATTTTTAAATTTGCTCCCCATTTATAAAATCCTCTACGCCTTTATTCTTTCTATCAAGCTAAATAAACATAGAATTCCCTACATTATATTCCACCTGCCACTTCTTTGCCTGTCTCCCCCAGTGTGTCTAAACCCTTCTGTAGAATCTCTGCTGTAGAATCTCTGCTTTCACTAGCCTGAGGGTGACCCTTGGGGAAGGTGTAGCACCTGCTTAGCCCCCCACCCCCCACCCCCCACTGATCAGGGTGACGTGAAACTAGGGGAGCAGCTGGTGCAGATCATAAGCCCTGGTTATGTGACAACTGACGCCAGACAGACAATCTCTGAAGATTATTGATAATAGCTGGGGGTCACCCATCTCGTAAAGACACTGCCCAGGAGAAGGCAATGGCAAAACCAGTTCTGTAAAAATCTGTACGTGAATTCAAAACCTAACGTTAAACCCGAAGAAAGTGATTATGCCCTATGCTGGTTACCAACGACAAATAGTTATAAATTGAAAACGATAAATGAAGGGGGACAGAAAAAGAATACATGGGAGGTGCTCGACCACCTGCCGCCCCATATGTGCCCCCTACCGCTCTGCAAATCGAAGACCCTGAGACGGAGGTTGGCCAACAGCTGATACGTGTTGAATTTGTATCGAAAGCATGGCCAGATATAAGAAAAAAACTGGAAAAACTAGAAGATTGGAATACTAAACCCTTAAGTGAACTACTTAGGGAGGCACAGAAAGTGTTTGTAAGAAGGGATGAAGAGAAACAAAAGAAGACGGCAAGGATAATGGTCCAGACAGTGCGACAAGTAACCGCAGATAGTAGAGAGAGAGACAGAGACCAAGGAGGAGGGCTAAGGAAGGCTTTAAGATGTTTTCACTGCAACGAAGAAGGACACTTCAGGCGCGAGTGCCCCAGATACCGACGGGAAGTGCGCTCGTACGCTATGATGGAAGATGAAGACTAGGGAGGTCGGGGGTTCCACCCCTTGGGGATGAATTATCGGCAGGAACCCCTGGTAAATTTAAAAGTAGGTTCCCAAGGGTCAGATACAACCTTTATGGTAGATTCGGGTGCCGAAAGATCTAGCGTAATCCAGATACCTCCCGGCACCCAAACCGGAACAAAGGTAATGGGAGTATCCGGTATTGGAGGCAAAATAATACAAGTACCTGTTATAGAAAACGTGAAAATTGAACATCAGGATAGGGTAACGGGACAGGACCTACTTTTGTTACCCTCTGCGAGATTCAAGCTGCTCGGGCGGGATCTGCAAGTCAGGCTAGGCATCGGGACTGTGCCCAGGAACGGGAAGATAATGGTACAGCTGTTTGCCCTCAGGGAAGAAGACGATAGGAAAATAAGCCCGGAGGTATGGTACCAGGAAGGGAACCGGGGGAGGTTTGAACGTCCCCCCTTGCAAATCTCACTATTACCTAACAGTTCGCCAGTACAGAGAAAACAGTACCCTATTTCAATGGAAGGAAGAAAAGGGCTGCAGCCGGTGATTGAAGGACTGATCGCTGACGGACTACTGGAGAATGTATGTCACCATATAATACCCCAATACTCCCGGTGTGAAAGCCAGATGGGATTTATCTGATGGTACAAGACCTGCGGGGCCTAAATGCAGTAGTCCAAACCCGATACCCAGTAGTGCCCAACCCTTACACGCTGATGAGTAAGATCTCCCCTGACCATGAATGGTTCAGTGTAATAGATCTAAAAGATGCCTTCTGGAGTTGCCCACTAGAAGAGAGCAGTCGTGACGTGTTTGCATTCGAATGGGAAAATCCTACGACGGGGCGGAAAAGACAACTCCGGTGGACGGTCCTGCCACAGGGGTTCACCGAATCACCTAACCTATTTGGGCAGGTCTTGGAGCAAGTACTAGCAGAATTCCAATGTGCTCCAGAGAGCCAACTGCTACAGTATGTGGACGATCTATTACTATCCGGGCCAACACAGGAAGGGGTGCAGGAAGACACCATCAGACTACTGAACTTCCTGGGGAAGCAGGGGCTACGGGTCTCAAAGAAAAAGTTACAATTTGTAGAAAAGGAAGTAAGGTATCTGGGACACCGGGTCAGTAAAGGACAGCGATGCATTACCCCAGAAAGGATAGCTGGAATAACGGGAATGTCACTACCACGTACCAAGAAGGAGATACGCACCAGTTAATTTGCGATGCACTTGATATCAAATGGAAGTACCATACCCCGTGGCATCCCCAGAGTTCGGGAAGAGTAGAACGAATGAACAGCACCCTAAAGGCACAACTGATCAAGTTGATGTTAGAAACCAAACTACCATGGACTAAGTGTCTCCCTATTGCCCTTTTAAGAATACGAACAGCGCCCCGCAAGGACATAGGAATATCCCCATATGAGATGTTGTTCGGACTCCCATATTGGAATAAGGTGGAAGGGTACCCCACGCTACAAGGGGGTGATATCTTTGTAAGGGACTATTTACTGGCACTGTCCCGTTCCTTTGCAGAACTGCGGAAACATGGTCTCTTGGCCCAGACTCCGCTGCTCGATTTTGCTTTACATCAGATCGTGCCTGGAGATTGGGTTCTGGTAAGGACCTGGAAGCCAGAGAAGTTACAGCCACAGTGGGAAGGCCCTTTCCAGGTCCTGCTAACAACAGAGGCGGCTGTACGGACAAAAGAAAAAGGGTGGACACACGCATCCAGGGTAAAAGGACCGGAGAAGCCCGAAAGCCACACTGAGTGGACCTGCGTTCCCGGTGAAGAACCGTTGGTGGTGAGGCTAAAAAGGCAGCAAAAATGAACTCTATGTGGACTGTAACATTATTGACTGTAATATATTTGATTCTATATGTCGGGGAAATTGAAGGGAAATGTGACAAGTGCAGAACCGTGGTACGAGTGGGGCAGAGGGTGTTCCCAGGATCATTTGTATCCCACTTGCATGTGAATGATCGATGCTATGATCTAAGCAAGAGAGAAACATGTTGGGAGAATAGTAAACCTTATTACCAAGTCTATAATAAAGGATACATGGGACGGGGGGGACCATGAGAAGTCTCAGCTGTCCCAGGAAAGACTGGAGTTCTTCCTCCTGCATCAGGAGGGTGACCGGAAGCTGGGAATTAAGCTGTTTGATTCATTAAGGAGAGAAACACGGGAGATAAAGGTGGGCGAGTGGGGTGATGAGTGGCCACCGGCTCGCATCATTGAATACTATGGGCCAGCGACCTGGGCCCAGGATGGGTCGTGGGGGTATCGCACTCCTGTCTACATGTTAAACCGAATTATTAGACTGCAGGCGGTGGTGGAAGTGATAACCAATCATACGGCACTGGCATTGGAGCTGTTGGCAAAACAGCAGAGTCAGATGCGAACAGCAATATACCAGAACAGGCTGGCTGTGGATTACCTATTGGCCTCTGAAGGCGGGGTATGTGGGAAGTTCAATCTTACAAACTGTTGCCTTAAGATAGACGACAGTGGAAAGGCCGTGTTAAAAATATCCGACAAAATTCGGAAACTGGCCCACGTGCCAGTACAAACCTGGAGATCCCTGGGGAACATGAGTTGGCTAGGCGGGCTACTGGGAGGTAGTTGGTGGTGCACCGCTCTCCTAGTAGCAGGCGGGGGTCTAATGATTCTCTTACTTTTGCCGTGTTTGATTCCTTGTATACGAACACTGATCAGGCGCAGTATATTCCAGCTCCAGGCAGTAGTGATACCCCATCATGGGACAAACAAGCTAAAACTTATGCTATTAAAGAAAAAGGGTGGTGGGCCCCCTGGGAGTGAGAGAAATGCTAGCTGAAACGCACATCTTAAAAAGAAAAAGGGTGGTATTGTAAGATTCAAAATTAAGATGTGCGTTTCTGACAGGTCCGGGTTAAAGTCAAAGGACAAATGTGATTTAATTATGTTTAGGGACAAATGTGATTTAATTATGTCTGGGTTAAAGTCTGTAAACAAGTGTGATCTAATTATGAATGCAGAAGCCTTGACAAAATTAACTGTTTGTGGAATCATTGAAGTCCTGAGATATGGACTATTGTTTTACAGAAACGTGTAAAAAAACAACTCCAAATATGGAATGGGAAAACACTGTGTACCTCCCGAGTCAGGGAGGGGAGGGGTAAGGAAGAAGGATAAAACTTGCTGCCCTGTAAGGTTCAGGGTTCCCTTCTCTGAGGGGGCCCAGCTCTGCAGAACTGTTAATAAACTTTGTTTCCTTGAATTTGTCTTGAAGCCATTATTCGGGAGCATGGCTCGTTTCTGACAAGTATCACATCCCAACTCTTGTACTCAATACTTCACTTTATGAAGCCCAACATCAAAGCTCATCTTATGACCCGATCTACTGTCACTTCTACAGAACTATGAATATGTATTTCCAGATCCCTCTGCCTTATGGTTCACTTTGCAAGTCCTACCCTAGTCTGTCCACCCAAAGTGTAGTACCTCACACTTCTCTGCATTAAGTCCATCTGCCATTTTTTAGTCTATTTTCCCCACTGGTCCTGATCCTGCTGCAAGTTCTGATCGCCTTCCTCACTGTCCACTATGCCCTCAATCTTGGTGTCCTCCGCAGATCCTGTACAGAGAGACAATTTGCACCTGAACTGGAGGGGGACGAATATCCTGGTGGGAAGTTTACTAGTGCTGCACGGGACAGGGGGTTGTGGGGTGGGGGGGGGGGGGGGGGATTGTAGAGTCCCAGAACAGAGAGTGGAGAGGTTGTGGGGACAGATGTTCTCAGGGAACATTAGGAATCATGGTGCGACTACTGCTCTGAGCTGCATATGTTTCAATGCAAGAGGTATCGCAGGGAAGGCAGGCAAGCTCAGGGCCCAGATCGACACATAGAATTATGACATTGTAGCCACGAGTGAGACAGTTGCAGGAGGGTCCACTGACTTACCCATGACAGAGTGGGAGGGATTAAAGGGGAGGGGTGTCATTACTAGTCAGGAAAAATGTCACGGCAGTGCTCAGTTCAGACAGACAGGAGATCTTGTCTAGTGAGGCTTTATGGGTCGAAATGAGGAATAAAAAAAAGTTAATAGGATGTTAATATAGGCAGTCTGTGGCATTTAGAGCGACAAATTTGCAGAGAGATCGCACACTGCTACAAGGAACGTAAGATTGGTGTAATAGGTGACTTTTAACTTTTCACCTATTGACTGGGACTCCTACACTGTAAAAGGACTAGACGGATACAGTTTGTCAGATGTGTTCAGGAAAGCTTCCTTAATCAGTGCGTAGAGGTCCCAAGAAGAGAGGATGCTACACTTGATCTATCTGGGAAGGCTGGTAACAGAAGTTTGTGTGGGGGATCAATTTGAGTTTATTGATCATGATCAGAATCAGAATCATGTTTACTATCACTGGCATATGTCATGAAATTTGTCTTTGTAGCAGCGGTACAATGCATATATAAACAGTTAAATAAATAGCATATCCATCTATCTAACTATCTCTCTCTCTATATATATATATACATATATATAAAACAATTAAATAAACAGTATGTATATCTAAATCTATCTATTTATCTATATATATACACAAACATTTATATGAACAGCATATAAACATGAAAATTAAATAAGTGATCAAAAATTGAAACTAAAAACGAGTGACGCCCCTCAGCATGACCACTATCTCCCCAGCCTCCCCCGTCTTCCTCCCCTCCTAATTCCTTCAACCTCCTGACCCCACCAGTACTTGATTCACATTCCCGAGGGGTCAGGAGGGAGGTGATTTGACTCCCTGACATCCCTCACCCCTTTAACTCCAACTCACCTCCTCCCTCAGCTACAACCCCCCTAACTCCCATCCCCAGTGACTCGCCCTTCTGAATACCCTTTTCTCCCCCAACAAGCCCTTTACAAGCCCATCCAACTACCCTCAGAAACACCTCTACAACACCTGACTCCCCTTCAATATCAACCACTCAGCCCTGCACCATCTGATCCTCTCAATGGCTTACCCCTCCACACGCTCCCCTTCCCAGCCACAACTCGCCTCCACACATCCCGACCCTCATCCAACCACAACCTCCTGCACCACAGAATCTGGGCTGCCCTCCGCACCCAATGCCCTCCCCCTCTCCATCCCCCTTGACCCCCGTTTGAATTCCCAAATGCCCTCCAACCCCCACTCCGGACCCCTCCAAGTTTGACACCACTCCATGCCCTCCAACACCCACCCCTGACTCTCTCCCCCCATCTTGCACTCCTGACTCCCATTCTGACGCCCAGACTCCGGCTGCCAATTCCCCTCCAGGTACAACTGCATCCACTTGGCACCCAAAATGACCCCTACAGCTGAATGCTCACCCTACCCCTCAGCCAGACTCCCCTCACATCCCAAGTCTTACCCCTCACTAACAACTCACCAGCCTGTTGTCACACAGCGCACATCTAGAACCCTGCTGCCCTCACCCTCCACTGCCCAACTCACTGACGCACTGCTCACTGTTCACTTCTCATCAATTTTCACTGCTGTTTCACATGTTTATACGACTGCTTGTTTTTTTTTACAATGGTGCCAGTTTCACTGTAGCGCCTGATATAAACATTATGTCAACCGGTCGTCATCTTCAGGGAATTGTGCTAATGTTACTTCGCGACTGTATGTGCCGCATCATCGCTATATGTGCTGTGCAGAGGAACGATGTTTATTTTAGCCGACAATAAACTTGAACTTGGTCATCGAATTACAGGAAGGATATTAATAAGGTTGAAAGAGTGCAGAGAAGGTTTACAAGGATGTTGCCGGAACTTGAGAAACTGAGTTACAGAGAAAGGTTGAATAGGTTAGGACTTTATTCCCTGGAGCGTAGGAGAATGAGGGGTGATTTGATAGAGGTGTATAAAATTATGATGGGTATAGATGGAGTGAATACAAGCAGGCTTTTTCCACTGAGGCTAGGGTAGAAAAGAACCAGAGGACATGGGTTAAGGGTGAAGGGAGAAAAGTTTAAAGGGAACATTGGGGGGGGGGGGGCTTCTTCACACAGAGAGTGGTGGGAGTGTGGAATGAGCTGCCAGATGAAGTGGTAAATGTGGGCTCACTTTTAACATTTAAGAAAAGCTTGGACAGGTATATGGATGAGAGGGGTTTGGAGGGATATGGCCCAGGTGCAGGTCAGTGGGACTCGGCAGAAAAATGGTTTGGCACAGCCAAGAAGGGCCATCAAGTCTGCTCTGCCATTCCATCATGGCGTTCCACTCAACCCCACACACCCGCCTTCTTGCCATCCTTTGATGCCCTGACCGATCAGGAAACGATCAACTTCTGCATTAAATATACTCACGAACCTGGCCTCCACTACAGACTGTGGCAGAGCATTCCACAGTTACACTACTCTCTGGCTAAACAAAAAAAACCTCCTTACCTCTGTTCTAAAGGGTGGAACCTCAATTTTGAGACTGTGTCCTCCAATACTGGATACCCCTCACCTTGGGAAACATCCTCTCCACATCCACCCTGTCTAGTCCCTTCAACATTCAATGGGTTTCAATCAGGTCCCCACACATTCTCCTAAGTTCACTGAGTACAGGCCCAAAGCTGCCAAACACTGCTCATATATTAACCCCTTCATTCCTGGAATCATCCTCATGTACCTCCTCTGGACTCTTTCCAATGACAACACATCCTTTCTGAGATTGTGGGGTCAAAAACCGTTGACAACATTCCAAGTGTGGTCTGACTAGTGTTTTATAAAAGCTCAGCATTAGCTCCTTGCTTTTATATTCTATTCCCCTTGAAATAAAAGCCAGTGTTGCATTTGCCTTCTTTACCACAGACTCAACCTGTAAATTAACCTTCTGGGAGCCTTGCACAAAGACTTCTTCTGCACCTCTGATGTTTGAACCATCCCCCCATTTAGGTAGTAGTCCTCACGATTGTTCCTTATACAAAAATGCATTATCGTACAATTCCCAGCATGGTAATCCATACAGCTTGCATGTGCAGGTGCAATTAAAAACTTAGTTGCACCAGCATTACAGATGCACAATATCATGTTATCAGCATTCACAAGAAACACGTGAATAAAACATAAATTGTAAGCATTTGCTAAACACCAATTAGGTCAAAAAGAAAACTAATGACAGTCCACTTTTAATTCTAAGTGGTCGGAGAGTGGAGTTCTGGAAGCCGAAGCATTGGAGTCTGTGGAGGAGGATCACCAGGATGCAGCCTGGGTTAGAGGCTCACGGCAATGAGGAGAAGTTGTACAACCTACTCAACGTCAGCAAGAACTGATGGTGGGTTTCAGGAAGTGGAGACTGTGAGAATAGCACGAGCACTTGTTGAAAGGGTGAGCATCCCTAAGCTCCTGGATGTCAACGTCTGGGAGGTCGTACCCTGAGCCAATAACGTCAGTGCCTTCATGAAGAAAACACACAAGCCATTCTAATCATTAGGAGCTCAAGGAGGTTTGGTATATCACCAAAGGGCCTTGCAATTCTCCATGGATGAACAGAGGACACCATTCTGACAGGTCTGCACCGCCACTTGGCTCAGAGGCTCCAATGCATAGGATTGAAAGGAGCAACCGAGGACTGCAGACCATCACAGGCATAACTCTCCCCACCATTGAGGACATCTTCCAAAGGCATCCATCGTCTGGGACGTGCATTCTCTACACGACCATCGGTGAGGAGACGCCGGAGCCCGTTGAAGCAGACTCAGCATTTCAGAAACAGCTTCTTACCCGAGGCTGTCAGGTTTCTGGGCGGTCCGTTAGCACGTGGACTCCAACTCATTTAAAAAAGTTAAGTGTGCAGGTGCACCCAGTAAACTGGCCACTGAGTGAATATTGTTCGCTCTGTAAGACTCCTGTCAGCATTGCACCCTGACATTTATGAAACTGATTTAATACGGTCTAATAAACACAATTTATTCGATATACCAAGGACATGGCCTGGAAGATTAGCTCTTCTTCGGAGTTTCAGCATTTCATGGCTCTGGAGGTGGGCGGACTCCAGGTCAGTGCCTCTGGTGTGTTGTGGGAGATGGAAGATCTCTGGCTTTGCGCCCAGAGACCCGAGTTCTTTGGGCACAGAGCTCAGAAAAATCGATGCTACAGATGTTTAACATGGTAAACCTGCGAGTTCCTTTGTTATGTCTCCCCTCTTGCTGTGAAATGGAGACACCTCTTTTTCCCTTATTAGGGAGAGAGACAGCCTGTGTTATGTCAAATTACTGGGTGAATGAGTAGTCTTTGGGGTACTATTAATCTTTGTCCTTATTGATGCTTTGCTGTACGCTCGAGTGCTCGCCGGAGGGTGCTGATGCTTTTTGCTGGTGGGGGAGGGGTGTTGTTGCTTTGCTGCTGCTTTTGCATGGGAGGGGGGAGCTGGGGGGGCTTTGGGGTTCAAACATTTAACTGTCATTCATTCTTTGGGGCACTCCTCTGTTTTTGTGGATGGTTGTGAAGAAAAAGAATTTCAGGATGTAACGTTGTATACATTTCTCTGACATTAAATGTACCTTTGAAATATTTGATTTATAAACAAATTATGGCTGCATAAGTCTATGGCAGACACTCTCAACTCCCGTCAAACCCGTGAGATTGAGATGGGTCGTCCCACCCCAAACCCTGGTTTGTGTGGATGCTGTGCAATTTTCTACTCTGTTGCAAATTAGTGCCATGAAATAATAGACGGTAGACTGCATATGATTAAATGAATCATATTTATGAATCATAACTGAAGTGCTAGTAAAGAATAACAAAAAGAAAAGGGCCCATTCTAGTTAAACAGTCAAATGTGCACGTGTTGGAGCTCATCTTGAACTTCTCTGTCACTCACACACTGGGCCCTCAGTCAGTGTGAAAGCACACACCAGCTTCTGAACGTCGCTCGCAATCCATCTCGAACAAATGGGTCTCCCACGCTGAGACTGGTTCTCCCCAGTATCTTCACCCTTCATCTCCCTCCGAACAAAAAGCCCAAAGCCAACCTTATTGTCCCTCACCAAAAAAACCTCCCGCTAACTGGATGGCACATCATTCCTTATCTACAACAACAACCCAAACAGGCCAAAAACAGAACAGACTGCCCTTACAGAACTGCCAAATGAAATACCTAGGTCATAACAATAAATATGTGAACCAGGGCATTACACTACAAAAAATGTTTTAATGACAGATAACCCATTCATATGTTGGCTGTTAGATATCGGGGGGTGTAGGAATATCAAGCATATTCAACCAAATTACGACTGGCTGTAAGGGCGAAGATAGGTTCTTAATATGTTCTTAAGTTAGGATCTTCATCTTCCTAGCTGGAAGACCACAATCTGTGTGGATTGGTGATAATATCTCCTCCTTGCTGCCGATTAGCACTGGCACACCTCAAGGGTGTGTGCTTAGCCCACTGTTCTAATCTCTGTACACACGTCTGTGTGGCTAGGCATAGCTCAAATACCATCTCTAAATTTGCTAGCAATACAGCCATTGTTGGTAGAATCTCAGTTGGAGACGGGAGGGTGTAGAGGAGCACGATATACTAGCTAGTGGTATGGTGTCATAGCAACAACCTTGCACTCTACGTTAGTAAGACTTCAGGAAGGGTAAGATGAGGGAACATGAATAGATCCTCACAGAAGGATCAGAAGTGGAGAGAGTGAGCAATTTCAAGTTCCTCGGTGTCAATATCTCTGAGGACCTGACCTGGTTGCAACATATTGATGCAGCAATAAAGAAGGCAAGACAGTGGCTATACTTCATGAGGAGTTTGAGGAGATTTGCTTTGTCAACTAAAACACTTGAAAACTTGTACAAACAGACCACAGAGAGCATTCTGACTCACCATCTGGTATGGGGGTGGGGGCTACTGCACAAAATTGAAAATAAATTGTAGAAACGTGTAAAATTAGTCAGCTCAGGTACCAGCTTCCAAGACATCTTCAAGGAGTGGTGTTTTAGGAAGGTGGCGTTGATCATTAATGATCCCCACCACCCAGGACATGACCGCTTCACACTGTTACTATCAGAAAGGAGGTACCAAAGTCTGAAGGCTCACACTTAGTGATTCAAGAACAGCTTTTTCATCTCTGCCATCCAATTCCTAAATGGACATTGAACCCATGAACACAAACTCATTACTTTTTTTATTTCTGCTATTTTGCACAACTTATCTTAACTATTTAATAAACAGATATAGACTTAATGTAACTCAGTTTTTCTTCTCGGTATTTCTCATTGTTATGAACCCCATAACTGGGTCACTTACCAGCAAAGATAGAGAGGTTCGCTGAAGTCTGATGGTACCATTTTTAAATGTTTTTATTTATAAAGGGGCACAAAAGTAAGGTTAATACAAACATTCAGATAATATACGTCGTCAATACTCAATCTAAAGCGCGGGTATAGTAGTAATCATCAATTCGAAGTAGCTCTATCGTTTGTCTAGGGGTAAAACTATTGTCCGATGGAAATATAAAAGTCTCGCCAGTTCATGAAGGCTTTAGCCGTTTGAGGGACCGCTGGGTGTTCACAGGTTGGAGAGAGAAAATAAACTTGCCAGCCTTTTGGACTCAAAGCGTTGAATCGGGAACGTGAGTTCCCTGTTGTCAGTTCGGAATCCTTTTTGGGGTTATCTGCTACGCGTGTCCCAAGCTAGGGGAACCGAATCACATGTGGCTCCCGAACAGCTTCCCATCCTTATGGGAGCGATGAGTGATGGTGTCTCCGTCCGGTGCGTCGCTGGGATATTGCCTCCTGCAGTCTCCTTTTTATCATGACTGGCAGATTTGAAAATGTCAATCAAGGTAGGGTGATACAATCCCCACCCCACATTGCCCGAGGGTGTCCATGTCCCTGATAGCTGGCACGTACTATAGAGTTGCAATTCACACAGGTGCCTCTAAGAACAATGGTCAAATCCGTTGCATTGTCTCTCATTTCCTGGGTCCAAGACCCGAATTAATAGCGATCTTGCGATTCTCCGGAAGGAGGGGGCTGGTCCCGTACCCTTCAGCCCCTCAGAGCTGTGGTACATTTATAACATCATATATTTCATTTTTATACCAGCATAAAGTGAACAAATATCACGCCATATGCCGGTGACATTAAATACACGTACACACACATATGCGCACGCGCGGGTGCAACTGAGAACAACATCCTGAGCTTTATTAAGTGAAGCTTGCTTACGTGTGAGTCTGATGATGGGACAACGAGATGGGACTGCCTGCAAACTCCTCAGTCTCGGGGCAATCGGCTGAGAGTGATGTCAGGCTCGGTGAAAGCTCATCGGCTGCTTCCGACACCGGCTTCTTCAGTGAACGGCACTGGAGCTTTATAGCAGCAGATCTGATATGAGATATGGAAAACCATGCAAAATAAACAAATCAGTTCCTCTTTACATCCTCTGGAAAGAAAGGGCTATTGTTCCCAGTGTATCAACTTTCTCACTCACAAACTACATGGGAGCCGGGTCAGCATTTAGCAGAGATCTGCCATGCAAGTGGATATTGGTGTTAAGTAGATTTAGAAGCAGCAGCTGTGGACATGGGTGTTAAGAGCGGGAGCTTCCAAAAGAGAAATCTCTGCCCGATCACTACGGGTCTGTGCATTGAAACTACAATTAGACCACCAAGGAGCTTTAGGATTCACCAGGTCAGCTGGCAAAACAACAGGCTTAGTGCACCCAAGACTCGAGTTCAATCCCCACCTCAGGTGCTTCAACTTCGCCTCCAACTTCCACCCTGTCTTCAGATTTACCTGGTCCATTTCTGACACCTCCTTCCTCTTTCTCAAGCTCTCTGTCTCTATCTCTGTAGACAGGTTATCCACTGATATATTTTGTAAACCTAGTGACTCTCACAGCTACCTGGACTGTAACTCTTCCCACTCCGTCACTTGTAAAATCGCCATCCCCTTCTCCCAATTCCTCCATCTTTGCCCCATCTGCTCTCAGGGAGAGGCGTTTCATTCCAGAAGGAAGAAAATGTCCTCCTCCTTCAAAGAAAGCGGCTTTCCTTCCTCCATCAAAGCTGTCCACACCCGCATCTTTGCCATTTCACGCATGTCTGCCCTCATTCCATTCAAATGCCACCCCACTGGGGATAGAGTTCCTCTTGTCCTCAGCTACCACCCCACCAACCTCTGTGTCCAGCATATAATGCTCTGCATCTTCCACCATCTCTGATGGGATCCCTTTCCCTCTCCCCACCCCAACTTTCCACTTTCCACTGGAATCGCTCCCCTCCATTCATCCCTCTCCACCAATCTCCCTCCTGGGACTTATCCTTGCAAGCAGAACAAGTGCCACACCTGCCCTTCCACCTCCTCCCTCACTCCCATTCAGGGCCCCAAACGGTCCTTTCATTTGAGGCAACACTTCACCTGCGCATGTTAGGGTCATCTACTGTATCCGATACTCCCAGTATGGCTTCCTGTATATCGGTGAGACCTGATGTAGATTGGGAGACCACTTCACCAAGCACCCATGCTCCATCTGCCAGAAAAAGCAGGATCTCTCGGTGGCCATCCATTTCAATTCAACTTCCAATTCCCATTCCAATGTGTCAGTCCAGGACTTCCTCTAATGAGACAACACTCAGGTTGGAGGAGCAACACCTTCTATTCCATCTGGGTAGCCTCCAACCTCATGGCATGTACATGGATTTCTCAAACCTCTGGTAATTACCCCCCATTTTCTCGACTCCCCATTCCCATTTCCCCCTCTCACCTCATCTCCTTGCCTGCCCATCACCTCCCTCTGCTGCTCCTCGCCCTTCCTTTTCTTCCATGGTCTTCTCTTATCAGATTCTGCCTGCTCCAGCCCTGTATCTCTTTCACTAATCGACTTCTCAGCCCTTTACTTCACCCCTTCCCCCATCCCAGTTTCCCCTATCACCTACTACCTTGTATTTCTTCCTTTCATCCTCCCACCTTCTTACTCTTCCTACTCTCTCTTTTCCAGTCCTGATGACAGGTCTCAGCCCGAAACTTCAGCTGTTCACCATTTACCATAGATAGATGCTGCTCGACCTGCTGAGTTCCTCCTGCATTTTGAGTGTGTTAGCCAGATTTCCAGCATCTGCAGATTTTCGCTGACTGCGGACAGAAGATGGGATGTTATATTGAAGTTGTATAGGACATTGCTAAGGCCTAGTTTGGAGTATCGCGTGCAGTCTTGGTCACCTAGCTACAGGAGAGATGTAAAAAAGGCTGAAATAGTGCAGCAAAAATTTACATGGATGTTGCCAGACCTGGTGACCTGAGTTATAAGGAAAGACAGACAGACTTTATTGCTTGGAATATAGAAGATTGAGAGGAGATTTGAGAGAGGTATAAAAAATTATGAGGGGTATAGATAGAGTATATGCAAGCCGTTTTCTCCCAATCAGGTTAAGGGTGAATGTGATAAGTTTAAGGGGAACATGAAGAGAAACCTCTTCACTCAGAGGGTTGTGACAGTGTTTAACCAGTCTGCAACGTGTGGTGCATGCAAGATTGTCTTCAAAGTTTAAGAGAAGTTTGGATAAGTACGTGAACGGTAGGAGTATGGAGACTACAGTCCCAGTGCAGACAATAACAGTTTAAATGGTTTGGCATGGACCAGATGGGCTTCTATGACTTGAGAACTATGACTTTCTAGTTTGAGTTTACTCTTGTAAAATGCCGAGGGAGTTCACTGCAGTTGTGTCAGTGGTTGTATGTAACACACCCCCAACTCTGCTAATGCCGGCGATTTTCAAATCAAACACCCCAACTTCATTGTCGATGGTGATTTTAACCATGCAAACCAAAAATCAGTCCTGCCTAAATTCTACCAGCATGTTAGTTTTGGTACCAGAGGTGAGAATACACGGGACCTGGGTTATACTAACATACCAGGAGCATATAAAGCCGTTCCCCAGCCCCACACTGAGCTATCTGTAATTCTAATTGCAGCATTCAAACCATTGATCAAACTGGACAAACCAGTTCTAAAGGTCACCTAAAACTCTGGAAAATTTCTATCAATACACTGTCTGGTATGGGGGAGTGGGGAGCGACTGCACAGGACTGAAAGAAGCTGCAGAGGATTTAGTCAGTTCCACCTTGGGTACTGGCCTACAAAGCACCGAGGACAACTTTAGGGACCGGTGTATCAGAAAGGCAGCGTCCGTTATTAAGGACCCCCAGCACCCAGGCCATGTACTTTTCTCACTGTTACCATCAGGGAGGAGGTACAAAAGCCTGAAGGCACACACTCAGCGATTCAGGAGCTGATTCTTCCCCTCTGCCATCTGATTCCTAAATGGACATTGAACCTCTGAACACTACCTCACTTTTTAAAAATATATGTTCTTTCTGTTTTTCTTGCACAGTTTTTAATCTATTCAATATATGTATACTGTACAGTATTGATTTAATTGTTAAGACCACATCACTTTTACTTGAATATTTATTCTGTTTTTGTACTATCTTTAATCTATTCAATATACATATATACTTACTCCAATTTATTTATTTATTTCTGTATTATCATGTAATGCATTGAAATGCTGCTTCCGGGTTAACAGATTTCAAGACACATGTCAGTCATAATAAACCTGTTTCCGATTCCTATTCCAATTCTGATTAATTGGAGATATTTCATTGTGGGGAACGGCACCAGTTCCACTGCATAGATGTTTGGATGTCCTAAAGTTATCAGACAGGCTGTTTCAGTAACAGCAAGCGTACACTTGGTGCCCATTTTACTCGGGCATATCTGTACACCTGATTGTAAAGGGAAGTATCTAATCAGCCAATCATTTTGCAGCAATTCACCCTTCTTCGCGATCCCTAACTAATTTAAGTGGATGTTTTGTTTGACGTGTGCGTGATTCACAATGATCCATCTCGTCCATCCAACAATCTCTTCCTCAGGCAGGATGTACTGTAACGATGATGAGAGCTGTTGGGATGGGAGGTGGCTCCTTCACCCAGGCCTGTGAGGCTACTGAACTCCCTTCCACTAGCCAGGTCTCATCTCGTGTGGAGTGTCAGTAGCGTTAAACAATTTACTTTTAACCTCCTGTCGTAAAGGCACCTTATTGATGGTTCAGTTCTTTGTGGTAATACTACCCGACGCAACGTGTAAGTTTTTGTACTGTGTTGCGTGTAAAGGCTGGAATAGATTGGCTCTTAACAACTATAAATGGGCTGAAATAAACAAGGAAACTAGGAAAGCAATAAGTTGTCATTGAAGCTGCTGAGCTTGGCGAGGAGGATTTAAACAAGGAATTACAATGTAACCTGCTGACAATCAAGGAAAAAGAGGGAAACCAAGGAGAAACTTGGACTCTGCATGAAGAAAGTTAGGTATATACCTTTCAGAGTTAGAATTAGAATCGGGTTTATTATCACCGGCATGTGTCGTGAAATTTGTAAACTTAGCAGCAGCAGTTCAATGCCGTACATAATACAGAAGAACAAAATAAAATAATAATAAATAAATATATATATATATTAATTACATTATACGTGTATTAAATAGATTAAAAATCATACAAAAACAGAAATAATATATATTAACAGAATAAGGTCGTGTCAAGGGTTCCATGCCTATTTAGGAATCGGAGGGCAGAGGGGAAGAAGCTGTTCCTGAATCGCTGAGTGTGTGCCTTCAGGCTTCCATGCCTCCTTCCTATGGTAACAGTGAGAAAAGGATGATAATCGATATGAGATAATCGATATGTTGAAGTAAAAATGTTAACGCTGATTCTGTTAAAAGTAATGACGGTTGATAGAGTTTATGTTCTTTGTTATTTAAAGAGTTGCGGATAGTTTGTGTTGAAGTGTATTTAAAGCAGTTGATGGCGTAGGTAGATTCTGACTGTATGTTGTACTTCAATGTAATATAGTTTGTTGTAGTTTTATTTTTGCAAGTATTTATGATGTAATTGTGATGCCAAGAAGGAAACAAATGCTGTATATATTTTGTATTGTTTTATCAACAGTTTTCACCATACGTCAATGTGGAAGAATGAACAGTAAACGGTTAATCTTACTGGGATCACGCCTCATTGACCGGTTTATACTTGGTGTTCAGTTCAGAGTTTTTACACCTGTGCGAGAACACTACAGCCACTGTCACATAAAGACATATACAGTGATCGGGACCATAGAACACATAAAACAAAATTGTTTACAGCAGTTCTAGCGCATCGCGTTTTACAGGACGTTGACAATGTGGGTATATTATTGCTTTGCTGACATGTTTACAGCTGTATGCAACTTCCACGCCTTAACCTATACGTTCAAATAACCGATTCCACTTTGCGCATCGGATACAAAAATAAAATTATTCAAAGCAATTCACTGCTTGGTACTTTTTAGTAAAACGGAAACATATGCTGATTTTCCTGGAGACATCACTTTACGTTCTCTACAATTTCTGTGATACAACTGCTGATGATTTAATCGCCTTAACTTCCCCCGTCACGTCAGTTCATGTTTAGTCATCAGAACCATTGAGCACATAAATTTAAATGTATACTGGTTAGCCGGCATCATTTTTTCAAGACAGTGGCACTGTATACTTTTTGCTCTGCCAGCATGCACTTTGTTAGGCATCTGAAAGTAACTGCTATAGATTAAGCTGCACATTCAAATAACTGATTCTTAAACAAACAAAACAAACCAGTTTAAAACAAGTTAGGATTTATTGTTTTTAAGTAAAATAGAAATGGATCTAGTACTTTGCATTCTGCGGTATTCCTGTGATACAGCTGCTGGATAACTGAAGGGAATTGCCACTGTCACGTAAATGCATATGTAGTCATCAGGACTGTACAAACATCAATCAAGATTGTTGACGATTCAGCACATTGCATTTGCCGGGACAGTTTATTTCTTGCGTCTCCAAATTCCTACGTTTCTCAGGAAGCAACACTTCAGAAAAAAATAATATTGTACAGTGCACTTGTATCACATATGAATTTGAAGAAAGAAGGAATTAAGTTTTGTTGAATTTCTTGCATTTAATTGCATACAGATGTGGACTCCTTTTGATAGTGGTGTCTATGATTTGCGTTATGCTACAGTTCAAATTAGGTTTAAAAAATATTTAAAACCTAAATATTCTGTAGATGTGTGAGAATTCTCGCTTAATATCCAAGATGGCGGCGTGACACAGCTTGCAGCGGCCACTCCAGAGCTGATTGTCTGTTATTTGTGAACCAGGGTGCCGTGAGCAATCATAATCAGTTGAAAACGGACGTGGGAGTACGAAGGAACATCTGGAAATCTCCAGGAAGACCTTATTCGTTGCTGCTGCTGCTGTGAGGTCCAGGTCTCTGCTGGGAAGAACAGGCCCCCAGTCCTCGGGGTCGCGTTGCCGATGGCCGTTAGCGAGGGCGTCTTAATACGCTTGGCAGAGGATGGTGCTCGGAGAAGCTGTGCTGGATGGGATGGTCGGAGGCTCGGAGGTTCGACGGACTCGCAGTCCGCTGCGGTCAGGTCGCTTTCACTGTGTGCTACGTCTGCGAGGCTGAGTCGGGCGGCGCTGTGGAAGTCCATAGTGGGGGCATTCCCTTTTGCCGCCGGCGTGGGATGGCGAGTCTGTCGGGACCCTGGGGACTTGTGGAAACTGTGTGGTGGTTTATTTCCAACTTATGGTCTTTTAACATATTTGGACTATTTTTACTGTGCCCATGGTCTGCTTTTTTATCAATTATGCTATTGTTTGCACTGTTGTAACTATATGTTGTAACTATGTGGTTTTGTGCAGGTCTTGTAGCTTTAGTTTTTGGTCTTGTTTTGTCTGGTGGATTTGGAGCTCCTTTCCGGGGACGCGCTAAGACAGTAGCGCGATATTAATATGCAGCAGCCTCTCCAGACTATGGATTGGGGATTGCCAAATGTTCTGGTGTAGTCTGTTTTGTCATATGCTTTTGTGATATCGTTCTGGAGGAACGTTGTCTCAATTTTTAACTGCATTGCATTTGTGGTTTCTAAATGACAATAAACCGAATCTGAATCTGAATCTTAATTGCTCAACAATAATCAGCTTACATTAACCAATTCTATTTGCCCTGATACCTTTTCTCCAATGTTCTGTCGAAACTGTTCACAATAGTCGTCCCTGACAGCACCATGATTTGCAGGCAAGAAGTCAAATTGGGAATGCCGAAAATGAACCTTCAGTGACATGTTGCTCTTCATGGTGACAAATAGCTGCACGTAGTTTGGTGCTCCATCGTTGCCAAGAGGACTTTCAACAGCATCCATGAATACATTTTATGTGATTTTCTCCGGATCCACTTTTCAGCATCTCCATATGATTGACACAATGTGCGAAAATTATTTTTCTTACCTTAAACCAGGAGGAAGCTTACTGGTTATAAAAACGACTACTATGTTGATGTTTTTTGTGGACTAATGACAGTTTGGGAGCCTGTAATTGCAGGGACTGGAGTGTCCATCGATTATATGCAAACAGTGGAGGTTTTGCTTCAAACTCGAGGAAATCTGCAGATGCTGGAAATTCCAACAACAACACGCACAAAATGCTGGTGGAACACAGCAGGCCAGGCAGCATCTATAGGGAGGTGCTGTTGATGTTTCGGGCCGAGAACCTTCGTCAGGAACGTGGGCCTGAAGGCTTATCGTAGGGAAATCCATCAATTTTGTAAGAATGTGCAGAATATGATCAGATGTGGGCATTGTTTAGGGAGACATGACACTGATTATACAGCACAGCAGGGATATTCTGACCCAAGAACTGTGCTGACAATTCATCCTGCTCCAAGGTTCATCTTACTCTTGTTGCTCCATAGCCTTCCATTGTCTTTCATCTAGACAATAGACAATAGACAATAGGTGCAGAAGTAGACCATTCGGCCCTTCGAGCCTGCACTGCCATTTTGAGATCATGGCTGATCAAGTCCTATCAATACCCAGTTCCTGCCTTGTCCCCATATCCCTTGATTCCCCTATCCATAAGATACCTATCTAGCTCCTTCTTGAAAGCATCCAGAGAATTGGCCTCCACTGCCTTCCGAGGCAGTGCATTCCAGACCCCCACAACTCTCTGGGAGAATAAATTTTTCCTTAACTCTGTCCTAAATGACCTACCCCTTATTCTCAAACCATGCCCTCTGGTACTGGACTCTCCCAGCATCTGGAACATATTTCCTGCCTCTATCTTGTCCAATCCCTTAATAATCTTATATGTTTCAATCAGATCCTCTCTCAATCTCCTTAATTCCAGCGTGTACAAGCCCAGTCTCTCTAACCTCTCTGCGTAAGACAGTCCAGACATCCCAGGAATTAACCTCGTGAATCTATGCTGCACTTCCTCTACAGCCAGGATGTCCTTCTTTAACCCTGGAGACTAAAACTGTACACAATACTCCAGGTGTGGTCTCACCAGGGCTCTGTACAAATGCAAGAGGATTTCCTTGCTCTTGTACTTAATTCCCTTTGTAATAAAGGCCAACATTCCATTAGCCTTCTTCACTGCCTGCTGCACTTGCTCATTCACCTTCAGTGACTGATGAACAAGGACTCCGAGATCTCTTTGTATTACTCCCTTACCCAACTCTATATCGTTCAGATAATAATCTGCCTTCCTGTTCTTACTCCCAAAGTGGATAACCTCATCACACATAAGAAATTCCTAAACCCCACTTATAATTTCTTCTCATTACCTTAAAGTTATGTCCTCTGGAATTGTCTATGTCCGCCACTGGAACAAGAAGGGTAGCTGTCCTCTAATCGATACAGAACCACACTTTTCAGAACATCCACATCCTTCCTCTATTGAGGCGCCCAGACCTGAGCACAAAATTCCAAGTGTGGTCTAACCAGGCTTTTATGGAGCTGCGACACCTCTATTCCTATAGTGAAATTCGATACACCACTTCGTTCCGCAGGCTTAGATACCCTCATGTGTTTTATTTTCATCAAATGCTCCAGCAAATACTGATTGGTGACGTCGACACGTTCTGGCATGTTAGTCTCGACTAACCTTGGTCTCTAAAGCTGAATTAGAATGCCTTCTCCTCGGGACTGGATGTTGCACCCCCCATGACAACGATGACTTTTCACCCAACCACCAAGGGAAACAATCCCACTTAGAACCCCGTTCAGCTGTTCCATAAACAATCTCCACATTGCCGTTGTGACTCCGCTGAGTATCACTGTCCCAGGTTACGCTGCAGTGTCCCCAACTTATCGCAACATAATTCGCCCCTCCACATTATTAATTTTCCTTCCATCTGCCCTTACCTTGTCCAGGCTCTGATGAAGTTCATTGTGTCATAGTAACTGTCTACGAGTGCTAACCCACTGAGTGGTCTGTTATCTGATAAAGTACCGGTACATTCTCCACATCTTGATCTCCGATGGCCTCTCTCAAAGTAATATGCGTAATAAGTGAATGGAAACAAGATTTCCCCCCAGGGTATCTGATTCCTTAAGGATGCTTTCTATCACGAGCAAGTCATCCACTCCTTTTTAACAACAACAAGGACGTACATGAGCCTGAGGAAGACGTTCCCCTCTACCATCAGGTTTATGAAGGAAACATCAACACGACGTCATTACTCCTTGTTTTGCTCTATTAGTTCACTCGATTTGTAATTTAAATTCCATGCATTTGTACCGTACAGTTGCAGTGAGAAAGCACGTCACACTTCATATGACAGCGATAGTTAATTTGAGAGGGGATGCCTCGATCAAGTTTCTGCGGGTAATATTAAGAGGAGTCTGCGCGGTTAATTTAGAAGTAGTGAATGGTGATCACAGTGGGTTGTTCAGAGTTAAAATGGACAGGTACATGAACTGTCGACGCTTTGAGAGACCTGAGCTTGGCGCAGGAAATGAGGACTAGTTAAATGGGAAACTTGTGGGCACCCGAATCCGCAACTCCATGACTCCGTGACTCTGCCGTTGTCTTCTGTGGAATAGTATGCCCCATCGGAGAAAATGATTCCACGATAACTTTCTTTTTTCTCTCCACAAAAGCATTATTAGAAACTTGCCTTGCTCCTTGACTTTGTACTTGCTTGTTTTTTTCTAATTAAGTATAAACCTTCTATTAATAGATCCTTCAGTCTTGTAGACAAAGATACAGAAATATACCCCAATGGAACTTCGCATTATTTGATAAATTGCAATCAAATCGCCCCAGCTACGCTCCGCCTCAGAGACAAAAAAAGAGCCTAGCTTGTGAAAATCCCCCACAGAGCATGAATCCTCCAGACGTGATAAACTGCTCTTGGACCAATTCCAAATCCTACAGCTCCTTCCCATACTGCTGTTACAAGGACCCATGATGTAGGCTGCGATGTAGCCAGTATGCACAAGTATAAATCACCCTTAACACCGCCACGGGAACCGGGTGCCCTCGCAGGCATGCTGCGGAACGGGATTGGTAATCACGGACCATACAAGTATTATTTCATTGTGCTGGCATTTTAATTCCTTCCTCTCTTGTCAGTTTTGTCGACTCTTGACCAAAAGCTCGAACAGGTCTACGATTCGTTGACGATCATTCTGGTTCCGGTAAGGAGGACTAGCAAACAGGGGGTATAGAAGCCTCAAGGCACATGCTCATGAACAGCTTCATTCCCTCTGCCATCCGGTTCCCAAATGGACATTGAACCCGTCAACGCTACCTCATTAAAAAAAAATTATTATTTCTTAAAAATACATATTATATAAAATAATATATATTTTAACCTATTCAATACACATATACAGTAATTGATTTACTTATTTATCTGTTATTATTTATTTTTCCTCTTCTGTATTATTTATTCCATTGAACTGCTCGTGCTAAGATAACAAATATCACGACACATGCTGGTGATGATAAACCTGATTTGATTCTGATTCATTTGGATTGACGCTGCATAGAAGCGGTAATTATTTATTGTTAAGTTACTGTTCCGAGACAGATAGTCGCCATTAGCTTTTAGTTTGAAAGAATAATTTAACTACCGTGTTTGCCTCGATTTTGTTGCTCTTCTTTCAATTCTGCACAGATGTATTCAAAGGTCGTTGACCTGTCCATCCATTTCAGCGTCTCTACGCTCTGCACGAGGATGTCAGTGTCAGATGCACAGCGGGGTATTAGGGTGCTATGTTCTGAACTTGACAACAGAAAATGTGTCCTGTTGCAGGGTTCATGCCCGAAAAGTTGAGTGTAATTTTGCTGTTAACTGTGTACTATCACTTAATGTTTGATGAGATCAGACTGCCCCATTTTCACCCAACCTTTTCAATGAAATGCATTTTTTATCAATACCTTTTATTTGCTATTATTTATGTTTCATTACACAATTACATGCAGTAGACGCTCCACTGCTGATCACTGCGGTACAGCTGTAATATCGGACCTGCATCCTCAGTAAGACCAATCCAACACTGCCCTCTGTCTTCCATGGGCAAGCTCATTTTGGATCCAGTAGGCCGGGTGCTCGTGGATCCTATGCTTTCCCTCATGCTGGATGAGACTACCAGCCGGCAGTCTGTGGAGTGATTTATATAACAACCACTCTACTGTTTTCATCTGTCACCTTCGTCACCCCCTAGAGCAAGTCAAACAGATTTTTTTTCAAACAGATTTCTCTGGCTCTGTCCACCCAGTGGCCACACATTTTAATTCCACGTTTCATTCCCATTTTGATACACCTATTCATGGCCTCCTCTACTGTCAAAATTAAGCCACACTCAGGTTAGATGAACAACACCTTATATTCTGTCTGGGTAAACTGATGGCATGAGCATAGAATTCTCTAATTTACGTTAATGCCCCTCCTCCCCTTTTTACCCCATTCCTGATTTATTTATTTTCCCTCTCCTTTTTTTCTCTCACTGCCCATCACTCTTTGCCTGTTCTCCATTTCCCTCTGGTGCTTCCCCGCCCCCCCCCCCCCACTTTCTTTCTCCCTAGGCCTCCTGTCCCATGATCCTTCCCCTTCTGCTATGTATCCCTTTTGCCAATCACCTTTCCAGCTCTTAGCTTCACCCCACCCCCTCCTGTCTTCTCCTATCATTTTGGATTTTCCCCTCCCCCTCCTGCTTTCAAATCTGTTACTACTCTTTCAGTTAGTCCTGACAAAGGATCTCGGTCTGAAACGTCGACAGTGCTTCTTCCTATAGATGCTGCCTGGTCTGCTGCGTTCCACCAGCATTTTGTGTGTGTTAACAGATTAATCAGCTGTGATCTTACCCAAACATTGTCTGATTAGACCTTGCTTCCCCAATTGCTCATAAATCCTATCCCCAAGGACCTTCTTGGTTATTTCACTGATACTGGCCCGAGATATACATTGATAATACGGTGTGAACATACTCACATTTTCAAGGGACAGAACCTACCTATCCACTTGTCATCTTTGAATGCTCCATTCTGATCAATCTGCCCTCTACGTCTTCCAACAAGGTAGCTAACAACGGGAAGTGCTCGTTTTAGATGATGCCGACATCATCCACCTCTAAGTACATCTTTGAACAGTCCAAGTTTCTCCTTGCTTTCCCTCTTTTTATTTCCTGCATCTGCAGATTACATCGTGATATTTGTTTAATTCTCCCTGCCAGGTACCTTTGGTGACAGTTTATAGGCTCTCTCACTCCTTGTTTCCTGCGGCCCTTTTATAGTTGTAAGGAGTTTGGCAAGCTTATACCATTCACAAATGTTTCCTTCTTCCTGAATATATTCATGATCACCCCAGATCAATGGCAGTGTCCGCTGATGCCCTAAATGTCCCTGGACGCTCCCTAAACACAAGAAAGTCTGCAGATGCTGGAGGAAACAAACAAACAACATACAGAAAATGCTGGAGGAAATCTGCAGGCCTGCTGTAGGGACTCTGTCCGAAACGTCGACTGTACTTTTTTTTTCCATAGACGCTGCCTGGCCTGCTGAGTTAGTTCTGCATTTAATGTGTGTTGCCTGGACCTATCCTGCTGTTTTGTTAGAAAACAGAGGAATGAGCTTTAAAGCACAGCTCCGTTTCTTTTATCGACAATGACCGTGCAGACCATGATGACAAACGAATTTAATACCTACCCGCTGCAGCTGATCCATAACACCACAGCGCCGCTACACACATTCACTGTTGATCTCTGTGGCTCTCGTAATCCGACCCAATACCACCACAGCAAAACGCTGCAGAAACCCAACCACACCGTGTTGAAAATACATTGCCTATCCCTTGTACGCATAGCCCGCCTCACAATAAATCAATGCACTAATCACTTTTTCCAAAATACCACCGTACTAGCAGATTCTGGCAGTCGAACTATCCGTGCCCTCTCGTGAAATTATTCTCTCTCTCTCTCCCTCCCCCTCTCTCTCTCTCCCTCTCTCTCCCCACCCCCAGATGGACTTTAGGAATTTGGACAGACATGTCGAGTATATTGCGGTTGATATTATGCAACAGTTTTCGGAGATTATGCAGCATTTTCCTTTATATAAGACCATAATACAGGTAAATATTATTAAATTCCACGGCCTATTCTGCCTAATAAGAGGGAACGATACACAAACACTTCGGTTATACTGAAGTTAATGGAATTCGATACTCCCACTGTTGTTTACTGATCACCTGTTTGGAATATTTATTGCAAAACCAACGACGTTACAACAAATTTGTACGTTATTTGCAGAGCCGACCATTGAATGTGAAAAGGTACTTCGCTCCATTCTTCAGCTCCTCCCTGAATTTCCTCTGTGTCAGTCCATAGATACACGTGTTGGTGCAGATACTGAGTTGTCGCAATAGAAACGCAAATTGCTGCCAGATATATCTCGGGGTATTCAAGTATTTGTTTGTGTAAAAAGAATTCACCGTTTGAATGGACATCGAGTGCACTAGGTAAGGTATCCACAGAATTATGAAATTGGCCGATAGAGCAAACAGCAACATCATTGACTTTCTCCGGTTCTCCAACTCTGAATCCTTCTCTTTGCTGTTGCTGTTCCGCAGACCCCGGCGGACTCTATTTGCCGCTATTATGTTTCTAATAGTGAAAGCATTGAACAGCAGTATCAAACACATGGGTAACAAGGGAGTCACGATACTGTCTATTACCTCGACAGATTTCCAGAGAGTCGACGTAAAATATTCGGGTATTAATACACAACGCCACGGCAGTTTATTGACAATAGCGTAAGGTTGGATTATAAAAATATGCGGAATACACCTCAAACAGGATCCCACTGTCACTGCGAGTAAAACAATCAGCGCAGTTCTCTCTGTACAATATCGTCTCCGCACATTCTGACAGCAAATGGCGATGTAGCGATCGAACGTGAAAGCGACCGTGAACCAGACTGAACAGTCCATGGCTGAAAGCTTCGTGTAATTTGTGAGAGTGCAGACCGGAGTAAATAGAAGGAAATTAGCAAACAGATATATGTTATTGATCTGATCGATTATAACAGCAAAGATAACCAGAATCAGATCTGCTGTTGCCATGGCAATCAGATAGCGAGTCATGCATTCGGTGAGGTCACATTTTCTGCGGGCCAAGATCACAATCGCGATGAGATTTACTGTAACAATTAGGAAATAGAGAGTCACACATACAGAGTCACACGTAGTAGCAAGTTCAGATTTACTTCATTGCTGCTGGTTTGACGGCATCTTACTATCAGGCATTCTAGATACTGGCATTCACCAAATGCAGCTGACACTACCTACAGTGAAGCTGACTTGAAAGACATTCAGAAAAACACACATTTCTGGAAGGGCGCCTGATTGCAGACAGAGAAAGATCGAAGAACGGGGCGTGCAACCTGTGATGTTTATTCGAGTTTATAAACGTCTCTCGTAATCAGAGACTCCTAAAACGAAAACTGCTTATTTTTACCATAATATTCCAGTTAGCTGGATTAATGAACATTTTCAGGAGGTGAATGGAAACAATCGACAGCAATAAACTTATTACAAGATTTTATATATAACTCGATCTCTGAAGCTGCAGATCCAAGTGCTGCAGTTGAAGTGCATGGGACGAAGAACATAGACCACACAGCACAGGAGGGTTTGCAGATGACATAAACTTGTGCAATGATCCCTCCTCTACAGCCTACTACACCCAATCTCTGACGTCCCTGTGCTGAACAAACCTGTTCGCTCTCTCTCCACTGTCGCTTGCGGCAGCTCGTAGTACGTTCCAGACGCGCACTATTCACTGTGATTGAAAACCTAACATCTACCACAAAAGTTGCTTGACTCAACATAAACACAGCAGCTCTGGTATTTGTAATGGAAAAGGTTTCGGCGTTCGACTCAGTCAAAGCCTCCAATTATATTCCTCTGTCAAATCACTGCTCAACCTCCTACGATAGCAATAGAATTGGCCTAGCTCGCACAAATTTTCAAGAAATGACATGTTGTCTAATCCAGACAGCAGCCCGGTAAATATATTCCACACCTTCGTCATGGTGCCTTTCTACAGTGAGGCGACGGGAACTGACTAGACTACTTCGGGTGTGCTGGAACAAGGGTTTTAACGGACTGCAACATTACCGTGTGGGTAAAAATTACTTGCATTTCCATGCAATAGAAGCCGAATACTGTTTTGAAAACAGTTGAGAAATATATTTTAAATGCAGGTATTGAAACTAAAGATACAATCGTAAACATTAATACATTTCGCCCTGATCCCCAGATGTGGAGACCAATTCAGTGAGTAGTAGCAACGTCCCTGCCTGCATGTCTGACTGGTGGACAAAGTAAGTTCCTTGCCGGCTGATATCAGACAGCAAACCTGACTGTGCTGCAACGATGGTAAAATTGCCTTTCGCTGCACAAATTCCGTTCAGATGAGGCATATTCCAACAATATTTCACAAACGAAGGACTAGGAGGGCCGAGATGGCCTGTTTCCGTGCTGTGATTGTTATATGGTTATAACATCTTAACAAGTGTGAAGTGAAAAAACGCAAGTTGATCAGGAACTAACAGCATATATATCACGACGGTAGTTCTGCGGAGAGAAAAAAACTAAAATATTAACACATTACAACAATTATAACAAGAAAGTCGATCACCATAATGGCAGTCATTTCCTGTAGCTTACCAGGAATGCCAAATATTGCAAGCAAAGGATAGTAAACGGCTGCTACGTAGAAAATTGCTGGATATCCCATGTTCTGTGCGAAGACGGAATGGAAACAAATCACCCAATAGAGTGTTCACAAGTTCTGTCCCGAAGTGTGGTTCTCGAAGCTTTAATCTGCTGAAGAATCGTACGCTGACCAATTTACTGAGACCTCCTACATTACATCACCACCTAACTATTGCAAAATACTATTTTTGCACAAGGTATTTCTGTGGCACAGACATCACTCCACGAGAACTAAAAATAGTCAAGCACGCATCCGAATACTCGTTACCATCGCTTTTTCAGAAATAACTGTAGCATCATATTGGTAAAAAGCAGAGGAGTATTAATATTCAAACAATTCCTTGAAGTTCTTGATAATTTCTCTCCGACAGTATGGTTACTATAATCAGAGTTGCAAGCTACTCCTGCAAGATATTTTTGTCCACTATTATTCCTGCTCCGAGTCTTATTCTATTTCCTGTATTGAATGAAAATAAAACTGCAGGAATAGGCTTCCTCCCAGCCCTGCCCCCTCATCACAGGAGGAATTCATTGAGTCTGGCAGCTTCAGGGAAATGGACAGCGTCTCATGTGCTTATATGAGGGTGTGGAATTGCCATTGTCCTTCTAATTATCATGTAGTTTCACTTTCTAATATTTGCTTGTATTTTAAGTACTTGTCTATATGTCTGTAATTCTTCAGTAAATTTTCGAGCAGCTGAAAGCAAACTTAGAATCACGTTCAAGATCTCTGTCGTATGCCATGTCAGTTGTTTTTACCCGACAGCAGTACCCGACAGCGATCTAAAATAATGGAAATTATAACAGTGCAAAGTGAGAGTAGAGAAGCCGCCTGGTAGTGTTTATGGGTTCAAAGTCATTTCAGAAATCGGTACAAGCGTGGAAATTCCAGAGTTTCTTTCTCTGCAGGCATGCCAAATCTTCTGAACGACCGAATGAAATATAGCCGCTGTCCCGCCTTCTTTGTAACTGCATCGATATGTTTCGTCAGAATTCTTTGGTGCTTCGTATCGGACACAGGACATGTCATTCACAATCAAATCTCTGACTGTTCAGTGATGTCTAATTCCTGTGTTTGGTTCGCATTGGAACCCCTGACCTTGCACCGGCCCCTCGCATTCCACTTTTTCCGATGCTAATTTTCAACTCCCTCACCATCAGCTACATGTTGGCGGCCATTTGAACCCACTTGTGTCAGCGGGGCTCCAGGTTTGGAGATGACAAGGACACCGAAGGATACCAGTAGTTTTGTGTGTATAGAGCAGATATATGCTGCTCGTTCTTTTTGTCCAATATGTAAACGTTGTATACGCGCACGTTAACAAAGTTCAGAAACTCAGGCAGGCTGAGCTGGAATTAATCGAACTCAACCTATTTTCTTATTTTCAGTTCCCATGGAAAGCTGTAAGTACACCATCTCCCAGAGAGATTTCTGAGCGGAATTGAAGAATGCATTGAAATTCACAGTCAATCTCTTTGACAACGTACTTAAAACCCAAATGACGATATACTTTCATGTTAATTGTCACTGATGTCACATTTCTATACTAAGATTAAAAAAAAACCGAGTTGTTCTCCACGAGGCCGTTCAGAGACCGGAAATTATTGACCAAAGGAAGCCTAATCTACAGTATATATGATACGTTTACAGGCAGTCAAGCCTGTAAGGAAGAGCACGAGGGAGCAATATAACGATGGGACACATGAATTAATTTACGTTTATGTTAATGCTAGTTGTATCGTGTTTAAGGGTGAAGAATTTACAGTACGAATTAGCCTCTGTACTCTCATCACAGAGACCTGGTCAAAAAAAGGGACATGATTATGATCCAGGTTTATTTATACTGGGAAAAGCCCGGGAGGTAAAAGGTGGCTTTGAGGTACCGTAATACTGATAGGAAATATAATAGCTGTACTGGGGGGGGGGGACATAAAAACGGGCTCGTCGATTGAGATCAATATTTATGCAAGTGAATA
The DNA here is from genome assembly GCF_048418815.1 of Hemitrygon akajei. Taxonomy (NCBI): domain Eukaryota; kingdom Metazoa; phylum Chordata; class Chondrichthyes; order Myliobatiformes; family Dasyatidae; genus Hemitrygon; species Hemitrygon akajei. The sequence continues at coordinate 394,967 of NW_027331949.1, forward strand.
AGAGAGACTAGCGATATTTAAAAGCGCAAAATAAAGATAACTAGGGTAAATTCATCATTTCTCATTTAGAATGGATCATCTTCAGCGCGTAATTTTTAAAATAGGAAGTATTTGAGATCAGTATCTATACCCGAAAGTCGAGAAAATCTGCAGGTACTGGAAATCCAAAGCAACACACACAAGATACTGGGACAACTCAATTGGTCATGCAGCATCATTGTAAAAGGGCGAAGAGTCGAATGTCGACTGTTTACTCTTTTCCATTGATGCTGGCTGACCTGCTGCGTTCGTCGAACATGTTCTGTCTGCTATTTCAGTATCTGTATCGTCCAACGGGGATTGGCTATATTTTGCCTGTCAATGGGATTTGAGCCACTGAAAGAGTCAATTGTTCTTTCAGTGGGAGAATAAATACCGAATAACGACCACCACTGATTACAATTTAAGGTAGTCATACAGACGGATAATTATGTACCTTGCAGCAGGATATCTAATTGGAGTAAAGAAAACTGGGAGAGTATTTGTCAGTATCTTTATTTATGTACAGAGCAATTTGCGCAAATCGACCATTAGTCAAAAAACTATCTAGTCTGCCAGGTTGGCGGACAAAATGAGAGTTTTGCCAGAGCAATGATGAGTCGATACTTGTATCTTTTATTCCAAAGGGGAACTCTCTCCAGCAGTAACAGATCTCAGACTATTCATGTGAGTTCACTTCCTGCAGGAAGAGCTCAGATGAGCTACTCTCACGATTGCCCCGTTGTGAGAAATGGAGACTGAATGTGGTTTGCCGAACATCAGATGCAATCTTGGTAGGATGTGCACTAGAACTCAACTTCATAATGGGGAACACAGAGTGTGAAGAGCATGGTGTGAGAATTGGAGGGAAGGTTAAATGGATTTCAACTGTAGTCCTGAAATGACAGTGGCAGACTGGAAAGAAACACACAAAGGATAAGGAACAGAAAGAAGAGTAAGAATGGAATGTTAGCAAGACAAGAAGCAAACAGAGAAAGAAAGTAAAACAAGAGAGCGCGACAGAGAGAGTGAGAGGAGGGGGGGGCAGGGAGAGAGGAAAAGAACCGAAAGGAAACGAGGGAGGAAAGTAACGAACGGAGTCAAGAGAAAGAGAAAAAAAGCAACAAACGAAGAAAGGCAGAAAGGAGGTCAGATTAAAGGTGAAAGAGAGCAGAGAATTGGAAAGAAATCGGGTAATTAAGAAATATGGAAAGACACAAAGAAAGAGAGAAGGTCAGACAGAGCGACAGAAAGTGAGAAAGGCAGAATGTCGGAAGGAGAGAGAAAGAAAGAGTTAAACAGAGACTGTCAGGATCAACAGAGGACTCTAGTCCAGACAGCTGGCAATCCAAATAAAACAATACAATAAATTAAGATTTATTGCAGAAGTGAAACAACAAAACCTATAAAAGTCAGGCGAATAATGTAGCATCTTGAAGAAATGAAACCTGTTATGATACTCAGAGGAATGCCATCACAGTTTCACGTGACAAGGATCCACAACGACTAAGCTAAGAGGGGTCAGCAAGCCCCCGTGAAATATTCCCTGCAGCGTGTAGGTATTCAGAACTAATCAGACAATTGCGGTGCACGGACGAAGGCATAACCCCTACAAATAACAACTCCAATGAAAACATTCTGTTAATTCAGTTACGTCAAATTCGATAAATGAAATAAAAACAAAGAGATTTTAACAATCCCCATGATATCAAATGAGACACCAGGAACTCAAAATGAAGATCCAGGGCTAATCCCAAGCTAAGTGATTGTTGAACTAAAATGTCAGGCAATCCAAGGAGCAATGCATGTTTACAAAGTTACACAGACCCCTGGTTTTAACAGATATAAACTGAAGTACTAAATACATAAAAATGTAATTAATAAAACAGAATAATAAAAGGAAAATACGAAAGAGAGTAAGAAAGATACAGAATGGAAGAAAGAAAGACAAAATAAAGAAAGTAAGGACGAAAGAAGGAGTCATCTTATTATGTGCAGTAATTCAAATGTCTTCTTTCCAAAATATTCTGGTAATATAAAATTGTTGAGATTATTAAGAATATTTGCACATTTCGATGACGTGATTTGTTCTGGTATGTATGGTTGGTTCAGTGCCCATGTATTCTCTTAATGTGCTGTATAACGTTAAGATAATTTTATCTGCAGGCTCAGCAATGTTATCAGCATTCTGTCATCGCTCTACATCTGTCTTGTTGCTATCACTGTCAGGGTGTGAAGCTGTTGTTGAGGTAATTCTAGTTTCGTCACTACTTCGGGGGCTGGCACAAGAAAAAAACACCATAAGATATAGCACCAGAATTTGGCTATATGGTCCATCGAGTCCGATTCGCTATTTCATCATGGCTGGTCCACTTTTCATCTCAGTTTCAGTCTCCTGTCTTTCCCCCGTTTCCTTTCATGCCTTGAACAATCAAGGATGCATAAATACTATATCTGTCTTAAATGTACATAAAGACTTGTCTTCCAGAGCTGCTCGTTGCAAAGACATCCTACCAATTCACCACTTTCTGGCTGACGAAATTCCTCCTCATTTCCGTTCCACTCTATTCTGAAGCTGTGTCCTTTGCTCATAGTCTCTCTCAGCAGAGGAACCATCTTCTCCTCTTCCACTCTATCGAAGCTTTTCAGCATTTGATAGGTTTCTATGAGGTCACCCCTCATTGTCCTGAATTCTAGCGAATATATGCTGGAGCCATCAGACACTCTTCATATAACAAGCTATTCAATCCTGCAATCATTTTCGTAAACATCCCTTGAACCCTCTCAATTTTCTGCACTTTTTTTTAAGATAAGGGGCCAAATCTTCTCACAATATTCCAAGTGAGGCCTCATCAGTATTTTATAAAGTTTGAACATTACATTCTACCTTTTCTATGTGAGCCTTTTTTTTGGGAACCTCCACAAGGAATCCTAGGTCCCTTTGTGCCTAAGGTATTTTTTTATATATTGTATTTGCTCTCCATTTCGTAAATAGTCAAACCTTCCGTTTATACAACCAAGCTGCATGACCATACACTTCCCGACATTTATACCATCTCACATTTATTTTCCATTTTCCTCATCTGTCTAAGTTAGGGGTGGCCAACCTTTTACATCCCATGCGTCAATTTTTTTTCACGCACGAGTTCAGATGCGCCATACAACCTTTGTACCTCCATGCAATTCTTGTAAAAATATGTTAATATAAACATATTTAGCATTTTTACATGATATATTGATTTAATATAAAACAAGATACTTACCTTAATGACAATTTTAACAAATATATTTTGTCTGCTTTTGATTTCTTACTTTTTCTTAAACATATATTCTTTCCTTAACTCAGACACAAGCACTAGCTTCAGTTTTCCTTCTATTTCAGTCTGATGTTATGTTTTATAGTCTCTATTAAGATTATGTCCTCTATTATGTGAGAAAGTGTTTTCACAAACAATGCACAACAGTTTTCCTGACGGGCCCGCTATAAATAAGAACTCATTTTTCCACTGTTCATTGAATTCACTCTTACTATCACTTTCTGCCTTTCTTTTGCTCATTTTCTTTTGCACTGTGATGGGTAACCGAATGTAAAAACAAGGCTTAATTTTCCAAAAAGTACAAAACTGCAAATGTTCCCAAAGGATGAACAAAGCACAACTCCATAGCGCACGAATGTCAATTGTAAACTGACTGGCAACAACCTGTGACACACCTCTGGTGCAGACGACTGGCGCCTCAGGATCAAGCAAGTGTCAAACGTGTATTGAACAGTTATGGAACGACTGCAGAACTAAAGTCCTCCTTTCCTAGTTTGACTCATTGAACGTTTTTTAAAAAATTGAAATACATTTTTTCCCTACAAATCCGTCCTTGGTTAACACTTTTTGCATGAGTAGGCATATTCTTCTATTATTATCACTGGGGTGCAATGCGCCATTTCTAATCATCCAATGCGCCACTTTTGGAGCATGCGCCATAGGTTGGCCATCCCTGGACTAAGTTCTTCTTAAGTCTTTCTATATCCTCAAAGCTACCGGCCCCTCCAACTCTTTTCATATCGCTTGCAAACTTTGCAACAAAGCCACCAATTCCATCATCCAAGTCATTGACAGAAAAAGTAAAAAGAATCAGTTCCAACACAGACGCTGTGGAACTAGTCACCGACAGCCAGTTACATAAGGTCTCTCTTTGCCTCCTGCCAATCTGCTGCCTCTTTATACATGCCACAATCTGCCTTGTAATGCCTTGGGCCCCTAGCTTGCTAAGGAGCCTCATGAGTGGCACCTTCTCAAAGGCATTTTGAAAATCCAAGTACTCCTTTCTCGATACTGAAAAAAAAAGATTCTTTTTTGTCTCTTTTGTTGCGTCTTCAAAGAATTCTAGCAGATTTCTCAGGCAAGATTTTCCCTTGAGGACTACGGCCTATTTTGTCATGTGCCTCCAAGAACACTGAGACTTCATCCTTATTAATCGGTTCCAACATCTTCCCAACATCTGAGATCACACTAACTGGCCTATAGTTTCCTTCCTTCTGCCTCACTCCCTTATTGAAGTGTAGAGTGACATTTGCAATTTTCCACTCTTCCGGAACCATTATAGGGTCTAGTTATTCTTGAGCAATACTGCCTAATGCCTTCACAATCTCTTCAGCCACCTCTTTCTGAGCTCACCTCTGTATACCATCTGGTCCAAGTGACTTAATCTACTTTCTTACCTTTGTTATGACCCCAGCCCCCTCCTTTGTGAGAATCGCAAGAGAGAGAGAGCAGCCTTACGGTTTGGAATGTGGGCTGGCCTCTCAGCCAGACAAAAGCCAAGGACATGGCCATTGTCTTGGGAGACACCTTTGTGGAATAAGGGACTGGACTACGTGCAAACCCTCAGGGCAACGTGGGCTGGGTGATGGGGGAAAGATTGCCTCACCCCCACCCTGATTGACATCTACAACCCTGCCAGTCCAGATAAAAGGTGGGCTGCCGAGGCGGGGCCTCAGACGCACCAAGGAGACACACGAAGAAGACACAATAGTGCTTCCCGTCGGAGCGGGAAGCCATTTTGAAGGAAGCCACGTGCGTTAGATTCTGGATCGGGAGTCTGTGGCTGAAACCAAAGGAAAACCGTTTTAACTAACAACCGGGATCGTCTTCGTAAAGACGACGGGCAAGTGTTCCTTCTTTCTCACCACTCTCTCTCTCCAACACGTGAAATGCCAGCGGTTCCCAAACGGAAAAGCCTTCAGATTTATGAGTGACTTTTATATTCCGTTGGACTCAATATTCCCCTAGACAACGATAGAGCTTATTTCTAATTGATTGTTACTATACATGTGCTTTAGATTGTGTTTTGACGATGTATATGATCTGAATGTTTTGTATTAACCATACGTTTGTGCCCCTTTATAAATAAAAACGTTTGAAAATAGTATCATCAGACTTCAGCGGACCTCTCTATCTTTGCTGGTAAGTCACCCGGTTACTGGGAACGTAACACCTTTCAGATTCCCAAGGATATGCTGTCTATTTATGGGAACTTCACACACTTCATGCCTGTTGATGCTTAGAAATTCCAGCATACTGCTAGTGTATTCCAGCATACTGCTAGTGTATTCCAGCATACTGCTAGTGTATTCCAGCATACTGCTCGTGTAATCCAGCATACTGCTAGTGTATTCCAGCATACTGCTCGTGTAATCCAGCATACTGCTCGTGTAATCCAGCATACTGCTCGTGTAATCCAGCATACTGCTAGTGTATTCCAGCATACTGCTAGTGTATTCCAGCATACTTCTAGTGATGCTAGGTGCAAAATACTTATTCAGTTCCTCCGCTATGGCGTTGTGCCCCATTACCACCTCTCTAGCATCGCTTTCCAGCAGTCCAGTATCCAGTCTCGCCTCTCCATCACAGTTTAGTGTCCTCTTGGCTGGCTTAATTTTGTCTTACATCCTTATCTTCTAAATGATATTCAGTTGCCTTCCACTGGATTTTAAAAACTTTCCAAACCTCTAATTTCCCACTAACCCTTGTCTTATTATGTGCCATGCCTTGGGTTTTTATGTTGTCTTTGACATCTCTTGTTCGCATGATGGTGTCATCTTTCCTTTTAGAATACTTCTTCCTCTTTGGGATGTATATACCTTGTGCCTTCCGAATTCCTTTCAGGAATTCCAGCCATTGCTGCTCTACTGTCATTTCTACCATTGTCCTTTTCCAATAAACACTGGGCAATCATCTGATAGAAAATATATATTACATGCATTGGAACTCAACTTGGTAATAGAGAACAGAGTGTCGACTCTATATTGTGAGAATTGGAGTGAAGATTAAATGGAGTGCGTGTAGCTTTGCAAAGACAACAGCAGAAAGCACGGAAATACACAAACATTAAGGAACAAGAAGGAGAAAGAATGGAATTGGTAACAGCAAAGAAGTAAACCGAGAAGAAAAAGATAGATAGATAGAGAGAGAGAGATAGAGAGAGAGAGAGAGAGAGAGAGAGAGAGAGAGAGAGAGAGAGAGAGAGAGAGAGAGAGAGAGAGGGAGGGAGAGGGAGAGAGAGAGAAAGAGAGAGAGTGAGAGAGAGTGAGAGAGAGTGAGAGAGAGAGGGCAGTAAGGAAATGAAGAAATAAAGGAGCAAAGTAAGACAGAACCAGAGAAGTCGACAATAAGTACAGTACGGCGGAAACGAGGCATGCATAAAGGTGCAGAAAAGAAGAAATAGTGCAGAGAAATAGAAAGAATGGGATCAAGGACAGGCGGAAAGTTGTATAGACAGAAAGTGAGAAAGGCAGAATGTCAAAGAGACAGAGACAGAAATTATGGATGAGAGACTGCCAGGGTCACTGGCAAACTCAAGTGCAGGAACCCCAGACACTTCGACAATTCAAATAACAAAAGCAAGATCATATGATTAATATTGCAGACATTAACCAGAAAAGATGATTTTCCTATTATATCCTCTGGTCTGATCTCAGACCAACCCCATTACGTGTCCAGGTTGGGAATAGCAGACCATTGATAGATAGATAGATAGATAGATAGATAGATAGATAGATAGATAGATAGATAGATAGATAGATAGATAGATAGATAGATAGATAGATACTTTATTCATCCCCATGGGGAAATTCAACTTTTTTTCCAATGTCCCATACACTTGTTGTAGCAAAACTAATTACATACAATACTTAACTCAGTAAAAAATATGATATGCATCTAAATCACTATCTCAAAAAGCATTAATAATAGCTTTTAAAAAGTTCTTAAGTCCTGGCGGTTGAATTGTAAAGCCTAATGGCATTGGGGAGTATTGACCTCTTCATCCTGTCTGAGGAGCATTGCATCGATAGTAACCTGTCGCTGAAACTGCTTCTCTGTCTCTGGATGGTGCTATGTAGAGGATGTTCAGAGTTATCCATAATTGACCGTAGCCTACTAAGCGCCCTTCGCTCAGCTACCGATGTTAAACTCTCCAGTACTTTGCCCACGACAGAGCCCGCCTTCCTTACCAGCTTATTAAGACGTGAGGCGTCCCTCTACTTAATGCTTCCTCCCCAACACACCACCACAAAGAAGAGGGCGCTCTCCACAACTGACCTATAGAACATCTTCAGCATCTCACTACAGACGTTGAATGACGCCAACCTTCTAAGGAAGTACAGTCGACTCTGTGCCTTCCTGCACAAGGCATCTGTGTTGGCAGTCCAGTCTAGCTTCTCATCTAACTGTACTCCCAGATACTTGTAGGTCTTAACCTGCTCCACACATTCTCCATTAATGATCACTGGCTCCATATGAGGCCTAGATCTCCTAAAGTCCACCACCATCTCCTTGGTCTTGGTGATATTGAGACGCAGGTAGTTTGAGTTGCACCATATCACAAAGTCCTGTATCAGTTTCCTATACTCCTCCTCCTGTCCATTCCTGACACACCCCACTATGGCCGTGTCATCAGCGAACTTCTGCACATGGCAGAAGTTGATTTGATGATGTTGATTTTTTGCCCATTTTCTGTATAACAGAGCGCTTTGTAACTGGATCCTCGACTTCCTAACCAGAAGACCACAATCTGTGCGGATTAGTAATAACATATCCTCCTTGCTGATGATCAACACTGGCGCACCTCAGGGGTGTGTACTTAGTCCATTGCTCGACTCTCTATATACACATGACTGTGTGCCTAGGCATAGTTCAAATACCATCTATAGGATTGGTGATGATACAGCCATTGTTGGTAGAATCTCAGGTGGTGTCGAGAGGGCGTACAGGAGTGAGATATGCCAACTATTGGAATGGTGCCACAGCAACAACCTGGCACTCAACGTCAGTAAGATGAAAGATTGCGGACTTTAGGAAGGGTAAGACCTTCCTACTCATGAGATACTCCTAATAATCCTAATGCTAATAATTGTCTCACCTTACTGTGCCACCTGACCTCTGCGATTGGATTTACAGCTTCCTGACCAACAGAAGTCAGCAGGTAAGGATGGGACAGGTCACCTCGGATATTCGAATCACCAACACCGGCGCCCCCCGGGGTGTGTCCTCTCTCCCCTGCTGTTCTCCCTCTACACCAATGACTGCACCTCCTCCAACCCCTATGTGAAGCTTTTGAAGTTTGCAGACGACACTACCGTCATCGGACTCATCCAGAATAGTGATGAGTCTGCATATCGACTGCAGGTGGACCAACTGGCGCTCTGGTGCAGTCGGAACAATCTGGAGCTGAACACGCTCAAGACAAAGGAGATCATAGTGGATTTCAGGAGACATCCTCCCACTATGTCTCCCCTCACAGTCCTCAGCAGCCCTGTGTCCACCGTGGAGAACTTCAGGTTCCTGGGAACCACCATCTCTCAGGATCTGAAGTGGGAGCAGAACATCAGCTCCATCCTGAAGAAGGCCCAGCAGTGGATGTATTTCCTGCGGCTCTTGAGGATATATGGTCTGCCTCAGGAATTGCTGCTGCAGTTCTACACTGCAGTCATTGAGTCTGTCCTGTGCACCTCCATCATTGTGTGGTTTGGAGCCGCCACCAAGCAGGATAGAACCAGACTACAGCGCACAGTGAGGACTGCCGAGCGCATTATTGGAGCCTCCCTGCCCTCTATTGTGGACCTGTACTCTTCCAGGTTGAAGAAGAGGGCGGGGAACATCATAAAGGACTCCTCCCATCCTGCGCACGGACTGTTTGATCTGCTTCCGTCTGGTAGGCGCTTCAGATCCCTCCAGACTAAGACTAATATGCACTGGAGAAGTTTTTTCCCTACTGCAGTCACTTTGCTGAACAGTTAACTGCCGGTTAACTGTCGGCTAACTATTACTTGGATTGCACTACCTGTATGTATAATCTATATTTTCATTTATATTTATCATTATTATTGTTATGAGCAGAGAGACAACATCTGCCAGAAGTAAATTCCTTGTATGTGCATAGGTACTTGGCGATTAAAGTCTGATTCTGATTCTGATTCTGATTTATTCAAAATGCATGATTCATGTTACTTCTGAAATGTACCACTCATTCTCAAATGTTCCAAGGAATAAACGACAAGTTTGAAACAAATCTCTCTTAATTGAGGTCCTCAGTTCCAGGGCTCATCATTGTAAATCGATTCATAACTTTTCCGATTTTAACCATGATCTTCCTGGAGTAGAATGACCAGAACACTGCTTAATGTTCTATGTGCAGCCACAACAATTTATACAACTGCAATGCTCTGAATAATGCTCTGAAACAAATTCTGGTCATCCCTTAGTTTATAAAGCCGTAATGAGCTCTTCCACTCGTCCGACACGCAACAAAAATTATCCACCCTCTCCCTATGGCAGGCATGCTCTAATGTAGGCACTATTCTTGTAAGACTTCCTGCACCCTCCTGAAAGTTCCCATTTCTTTCCAATTGTAGAGCGACCAGAATGGATGGTAGTATTTCTGTTCTGGTTTAAACTTACTGTAGGAAACAGCAACGTAACTAAATAAGTAAATCAATCACAGTATACATATATTGAATAGATTAAAATCGTGCAAACATCAGAAATACTGTATTTTTTTTAACTGAGGTAGTGTCCAAGGGTTCAATGTCAATTTTTATGAATCGAATGGCAGAGGGGAATTTCCTGAATCCTGAATCACAGACAGTGTGGCTTCAGGCTTTTGTACCCCTGCCTGATGGTAACAGTGAGAAAAGGGCATGCCCTGGGTGCTGGGGGTCCTTAATAATGGACCGCTCCCTGAAGATGTCCTGGTTACTTTGTAGGCTAATACCCAAGATGGAGCTGACTAGATGTATAACCCCCGCAGCTTCATTGGGTCCTGTGTAGTAGCTTCTTCCCTCCCACACCCCATACCAGACAGTGATGCAGCCTGTCAGAATGCTCTCCACGGTGCATCTACAGAAGTTTTTGAGTGTATTTATTGACATGCCAAATCTCTTCAAACTCCTACTGAAGTATAGCCATTGTGTTGCTTTATTTATAGGTACATAAATATGTTGGGACCAGGTTAGATCCTCAGAGATCTTGGCACCCAGGAACCTGAAACTGCTCCCTCTCTCCACTTCTGACCCCTGTATGAGGATTGGCATGTATTCTCTATTTGTTTTTTCATTTTGTAATCTATAGATTTTTGTACCTTTATCACAAGGTTGAAATATTGGATAGCAAAGCTTAAATGTACAAGAGGAGTGTTATTATATCCGAGGTGATGTTCTGAGAAGATATATAATCAGACATTATTAGCTGAATCAAATACGTTATTGGGGCTATGGAGGTGGCAGATAAAATGGAGGATTTGAGGATGTACCTAGAAGGCAAGAATGTGCAGAGAATGAAAGGATATGGACATTGTTTAGGTTTAGACAATGCTGAATATACAGCACAGCAGAGACTCTCATACCTCAAGATTAATCTAGCACTTTGATGCTCTATAGCCCTCCATTTTCTTTCATCTACACATGAGATACTCCTGACATCCCCCTTATCGTTTCTTCAATTCACTTTCAAGTTATGTCCTCCAGCATTAGCCATATCCGTCACTGGAAAAGGAAAGGCGGTTATCCACTCTGTCAGTGCACTCCTATGATCCTCTATTGCATAACATATTTTCCTCCACTTCAAAGAGAAACGACATAGTCTATCCCCGGGTCTCGGCCCGAAACGTCGACAGCGCTTCTTCCTATAGATGCTGCCTGGCCTGCTGTGTTCCACCAGCATTTTGTGTGTGTTGTTGTTTGAATTTCCAGCATCTGCAGATTTCCTCGTGTTTAGTCTACCCAACCTCTGTTCATAAGATTTATCCTTTAATGCTTGCAGAACCCCATTTTCAATAAATTCCATAGCTTTCCTATATTGAAGTGACCAGAACTGAGCGCAATATTTCGTGTGGTCTAACCAGGCTTTACAGAGCTGCAACACCTCGATTCCCATAATAAATCTGAAAATACCCCCCACCCCCTCGGCCCACAGGCTGAGATATCCTAAGTTATCTTTCCCTTCAACGTTCTACCAAATGCTGATTCTTGACGTCCATGCACTCCGCCATGTCAGTCTCTTCTAAACTTGCCTTCTCTTTGGGTCTGGATGTTGCATCCCGCTTGTCAACCATGACACTTTCATCCAATCACCAATTCACAACTTCAGAGGGAAACAAGCATACCTAAAACCCCGTGCAGGTGTTCCATCAACAATCTCCACATTCCCATTGTGCACTTCACTGAGTATATCTGTTCCCAGTTTATATTCTTGTTTCCCTGCCTTATTGCATCATAAATCGCTCTGTCCAAATTAAGAATTTCGTTTCTGTCTAATCCTATCCATACCCAGATGATGATAAAGTTCGTTGTGTCATAGTGTCTACGAGGCTAACCCACTGAGTGGCCTGGGACCTGATAAATTTCACTGTCCAGTTCTTGATTTCAGATGGCCTCTCTCATCAAGATCTGAACACGTGTAAAAGTCGTTTATAGAAATGTACCGTTATATGATTAGAACATCTTGCACTGGAGCGATCTTTAAACTAACGCAGATTTCAATTCATCCCACATAACCCTTTATTATCTTTCATCCATGTACCGATCGAAGATTTTCTTCAATATCCCCATTATATCTCCCTGCCCCAGCACTCACAACATTGTGCCAAAACTAAAAAGAAAATCTGCATCTGATATCCTCCTGAAATCAGCAGCTGTCGTGTCCTTATGATGGTAGCAGCGAGACGAGACCACGTCCTGGATGGCGTTTGCCCCCGATGATGGATGCTGATTTCATATGGCAGAGCTTTTTGTAGATGTGCTACAAAGGCCGGGATGGATGTTCCTCTGTGAGGAACTGCGCTGTATCCATACTTGTCACAGCTGTTTCCATTCTAATTCACTACTGTTTGCACACCAGGGCACGATAAAACCACATTGGATACTTTCCTCTGTGCATTGATAGTGTAATTCTGTATTTTTTTTAAATGAAAGTGAAGTCGTGTGTAAACAATTGAGACCGTGGCTCCCACATCGTAGAATCGCTTTGGGATTGGGATGCTCATGATGTTAGTGCAACATAGATGAGTAAGGAACATGGCGGAATTACACCTCTTTCGTGTTCCACCATACTGATGCTCCAAGTCTACATGAAGAATGGAGGTGTGATGCACCTTGCTTCCAGGAGCTTCTACCCGAAGAGCTTAGAGACAATAGTTTTGCGTATAATTTAGTGGGAATAATTGAGAAATACAACAGTGAGGGTATCTTTTCTATTGCTGTATTATGGGTGAATGGGTGGTTCATAATACAGGAGATTGTGAACAATAGGGTTATATTATTGGGATATTTCAATTTTGCCCATTTTGGCTGTTCACCCTGACAACCTGTATAGGGTAGAAGTTGCGAAGTGTGAAGAACAAAGTTTCTCTGTTTCTTTGAGTCAGTGTATTGATGATCCTCTTTGAGAGGGTGTAATCCCCGAGGTTTTTAAATGGCTGATATCAAGACACCATAGCCAGTACGTTCCTGTTAGTGTGAAGTGTTCAGCTGCCAAGTTCATGGAACGCTGTGTGATGGGAGTTACTAAGACCCTGGTAAAGAAAAAGTATGTGAAACATACTTTGGGCTAGCATGTCATGTACTCCTGGCATTGCGCTTTGGAAGTCGTGTGTGAGGAACATGTTCTATGTTCTATGACATGATGACTAAGTGCGAAGGTGAGATTGGGACAAAGGATATTGTCTGCTTGGTCTTGAGCAAGAGCACAGAGAAGTCCAGCAACGTAATCTACATGGACGTTTAGGTCCTATTCAATACATAGAGAACTAACTGAGTGGATTTAAGATTATCTCGAAGAGGATCAGAGTCCAGTATTGCTTTGTCTGCCGGTAGGCCTCTGACTAATGATACGCCACGGGGTGTCACTCACGCTGGGAGTGTCTTTCTTTATTAATTTAAGAGGTTCGAGTAGAATACACACGGATTAATCAGTAGATTTGCGGATGGTGCAGAAAATGCAATTACTGCTGACAGTGATGAAGGTAACATTATTGAACGTAACTGGAGATGGCTGACCAGTTTTGGAAATGGCCCTAATGCGCAAGTATGAGGTGACGCATTTTGGAAAGTCAATGCAGCGAAGGACCTATACTGTGAATTCTGGGAATCTAGGCAGTGTAAATGAAACAGAGGAAACGACAATAATATGTGCCCAGTTTCTCCCTCTCTCTCTCTCTCTCTCTCTCTCTCTCACACACACACACACACACACACACACACACACACACACACACACACACACACACACACACACACACACACACACACACACACACACACACACACACACAGGAATGTTTTACTCATTTCCATACAAGCACAGTTACTGGCAAGCGGCGTCATAGGCAGACAGGTTGGTAAGCAGGCGTTTAGCCCGTCGGCCCTCAACAGAGTATGTGAGTCTATGAATTTCACATTTTGTTTCACTTCAGTCCGATAAACTCTTAAAGGCAGCGTCTGAAAAATTGTGCACAGTCATTCTTAACGCCATTATCGGAATGTTAAAATTGGAAAAGTTCAGACACGATTTATAAGTACAGTGTCTGGACCCGGCAAACAGAGTAATGGAGAGAACTTTTCCAGTCTTGCATTTTGTTCCCAGTAACATATGAGAAGGGGTTATGCGGCGGGGCGGGGTGTTGTAAATTTAACGAAGGAAAATAATTAAGAAATGAATGGAAACAAGATTTTTCCACATGGTCTCTGATTTCTTAAGGACGCTTTCAATCGCGGACATGTCATCTCCTTTTTAAACATTAGGGAGGATGTACAAGAGCCTGCGGAAACAAGTTCAACGTCTTCAGGGCAACGGTACCATGGCGATGACAGAGGTAAGTTTTTCACACAGAGAATGGTGGGTGCGTGGAATACACTGCCAGTGGCGGTGGTGGAGGCGAATACAATGAGTTCTTAGATAGGTGCATGGAGCTTAGAAAAATAGAGGGCTAAGCGATAGGACAATTCTAGGCAGTTTCTAGAGTAGGTTACAGGGGTGGCACAGCATTGTGGGCTGGAGGTCCTGTAGTGCTGTAGATTTGCATGTTCGATGTTCTATGTTCTAATGTAATCGATATAACGGCTGTTCTGGATGATCTAAAAGGGTCAACACAGACGGCGTACATGAGGGCGAAATTTAAGAATGCCATTGGGAAATAAAGATCAGCAAACATCATTAATAGCGTGATGACAGCAACAAAGAGATCGGCTGCTCTGCTGTTTTACCCACCACGTGGCAAATAATGTTTGAAAATACAATGGCTTTTTCAGGACAGGTTAATAATCGCCACCAAATTAATTTAACCATATAACCATATAACAATTACAGCACAGAAACAGGCCATCTCGGCCCTTCTAGTCCGTGCCGAACGCTTACTCTCACGTAGTCCCACTAACCCGCACTCAGCCCATAACCCTCCACTCCTTTTCTGTCCATATACCTATCCAATTTTACTTTAAAATGACAGTACTGAACCTGCCTCTGCCACTTCTTCTGGAAGCTCGTTCCACACAGTTACCATTCTCTGAGTAAAGAAATTCCCCCTCATGTTACCCTTAAACTTTTGCCCCCTAACTCTCAAGTCATGCCCTCTTGTTTGAATCTCCCCTACTCTCAATGGAAAAAGCCTATTCACGTCAACTCTATCCATCCCCCTCATAATTTTAAATACCTCTATCAAGTCCCCCCTACCTTCTACGCGCCAACGAATACAGACCTAACGTGTTCAACTTTTCCCTGTAACTTAGGTGCTGAAACCCAGGTAACATTCTAGTAAATTTTCTCTGTACTCACTCTATTTTGTTGACATCTTTCCTATAATTCGGTGATCAGAAAGAAAGAAATAGGTCTTTGTCAGGTAATCACTGAAGAAGTAGCTAGACGAGTTTCCTGCCTCTACCACTTCTGAGCTTCTGAGAGATGACAAAACTGATATACTTTTCGTGCGATAAGCCTTTGGGCCCTTGACCATCGCGCCGAGCATTACAAAGCAAAGCTAAACTTCCACTGTTAGTACATAATCGATGAAAACTCCAGTCCCTGAAATTACAGGCTCCAGAGTTGTGCCAATTAACTGAAAAGACATTTTCAACCTCACTTTGCTCCAGTAGTCAGTTCCCACCTGCTTCATGCTAGAGCCCAAGAGGAGCAGGATGAGCTCCATTAACGACTGTGGTCCAGATGCACTCACAGGTACGGTGATGATTGTTGTTTATGGCCTCCTGCCTAAGCAAGGATTTGGATCCACTGTAATTTGGCTGTCGTCACAACAGCTCTATGGCGGATGCAATCTCATTGGCTCTCACGTCACCTTGGATCACCCGGACAACAATAATACTTGCTTCAGGCTGATGTTTTTGACTACAGCTCTGTGTTGAACACAGTCATTCCTACAGTGCTGATCAAAAAGCTCCTAAACCCGGGTCTCTTTATGATCTTCTACAGCAGAATCTTCGACTACCTTACCGGAAGTCAACAGTCTGCGCAGATGGTAAATAACAACACCTGTGTGCTTAGTCCACTGCTCTACCCTCTCTACACCAGTGACTCCGTGACTAGACACAGTCCAAATGCTATCTATATATTTGCAGACGACAACACTATTGTTGACTGAATTTCAGATGGTGACGAGAAAATGAGGAGGAATGAGGCAGATCAGTTGGTTTAGTCGTGTCGCAACCAGCACATTGCACTCGAAGTCAGTAAAAGCAAAGGTCTGATTGTGGAATTTAGAGATGTTAAGAAGAAAGAGCTCACAACATCGCGGGATCAGAAAGCGTGAGCAATATCAAGTTGCTGGATGTCATCATCCTAGGCCCAACATATCGATGCAGTTACGGAAAAAGGCAGGACAGAGACTATATTTCGTTCGGTTTTTCTGAAGATTTGGGATGCCACCAGAGAGACACGCAAATTTCTGCAGCTGTACCGTGCAGTTTTCTGAGTGTCTGCATAAATGCCTGGCTGCATAGAGTTGTAAACACGGTCAGCTGAATCACACGTACTAGCCTCCCCAACATCCAGCTTATCTTCAAGAAGCAATGCCCCAAAAGTCGGCATCCATCATTTAGCAGCGAAAACATTGGGGAAAATATCCTGTGGTGGTGGCTTACAGCTCTCATGACAATAACTATACTTTCGGATAGAGAAATTGTCAATAACTTCAAGGAATTGTTTCAAATTCCATTGTCAAACCTCAGGCAAATTAGAAAAGATGAGTGATGCAATCGATCTGCTGTACTGAAGGATCATTTTTCTCTGCTGCTGTGTGCCAACATGTACCAACATGATCCTATATTTTTTTCTGATTGTAATGAATATAGAATGCACACTTGTTTATTTTTTTCCAGTCGAGTGAAGTCTATACCGCCGATTACAATAGTATTTTGCAATAGATTAGAGGTGACGTAATGTACGTGTCACTAATTCGTTCAGTATACGATTCCTCTGCTGTATAAAAGCTTCTTAAACCACTTTTTAGGACATAACTGCAGAACTGTCAATTGGGTGATTTGTTTGCATTGCATCGACACACAGAACATGGGATATCCAGCAATTTTCTACGTAGCAGCCATTTACTATCCTTTGCTTGCGATATTTGGTATTCCTGGTAAGCTACAGGAGCTGACTGTGATTATTTTTAAAGACATTTTTGTATAACTGTTGTAATGTTTGAGTTTTTTTCACTTCACTCTTCTTAAGATCTCATGTCCCTCGTTCGCAAAGTATTGTTAGAGTGCCTCATCTGAACAGAATTTGTGCAGTCAAAGACAATTTTACCATCTTCGCAGCACAGTCACGTATCCTGTCAGTGTTTATAACTGATGTCACCTTGGCAAGGAGCCGACTTTGTTCACCAGTCAGACATGACGGAGGGTCGTTGACACTATTCACTGATTTGGTCTTCACATCTGGAGATGAGGGCGATACATGCATGAATCGTTTACTCATGCATTTAGAGTTTAAATACCTGTACGTGTACTTAACCTATATTTTTGTATATCTTTTTCAAAGCAGTATTCGGCTTCGATCATTCACTGTCTTACGTAAATGTTTTTACTTTAATGTCATTCAAGTCAGCTTCAGTGTAGGTAGTGCCAGCTGCAGGTAGTGAAGGTCGGTATGTAGAATGTTGGATGGTAAGGTGCCGCTGAACCAGTAGTAATCAGGTAAGTGGGTGATCGTTTTTATATATGTAACTCCGTATTTCCTAATTGTTACAGTAAATCTCATCGCGATTGTGATCTTGGCCCGCAGAAAATGTGACCTCACCGAATGCATGACTCGCTATCTGATTGCCATGGCAACAGCAGATCTAATTGTGGTGATCGTTGCTGTTATAATCGATCAGATCAATAGCATCTATATGTTTGCTAATTTCCTGCTAATTACACCGGTCTGCACTCTCACAAATTACACGATGCTTGTAGCGATGGACTGTTCAGTGTGGTTCACGGTCGCTTTCACGTTCGATCGCTGCATCGCCATTTGCTGTGAAAATGCACGGAGACGATATTGTACAGAGAGAACTGCGCTGATTGTTTTACTCGCAGTGGCGGTGGGATCCTGTTTGAGGTGTATTCCGCGTATTTTTGCAATAGAACCTTACGCTATTATCAATGAAGTGCCGTGGCGTTGCGCAGCAATACCTGAATATTTTACATCAACTTTCTGGAAATCTGTCGAGGTAATAGACAGTATCGTGTCTCCCTTATTACCCATGTTTTCAATAATGATGTTCAATGCTTTCACCGTTAGAAACATAATAGCGGCAAATAGAGTCCGCCGGGGTCTGCGGAACAGCAGCAGCAAAGAGAAGGATTCAGAGTTGGAGAACCGGAGAAAGTCAATGATGTTGCTGTTTGCTCTATCGGCCAATTTCATAATTCTGTGGATGCCTTACCTAGTGCACTCGATGGCCATTCAAACGGTGAATTATTTTTACACAAACAAATACTTGAATACCCCGAGATATATCTGGCAGCAATTTGCGTTTCTATTGCGACAACTCAGTATCTGCACCAACACATGTATCTATGGACTGACACAGAGGAAATTCAGGGAGGAGCTGAAGAATGGAGCGAAGTATCTTTTCACATTCAATGGTCGGCTCAGCAAATAACATACAAATGAATTGTAACCTTGTTTTGGCAATAAATATTCCATACAGTTGATTAATAAACAACAATGGGAGTGTTAAATTCGCAAACCTTCAGTATAACTGATGTTCCGCACAGACTTTACATCGTTCCCACTTAATATCAGTGTTTTTAATATCGCTGACTTTATCATAGGCGGAATAGGCTGCGGAATTTGTGAATATTTATTATTATTTAATATTCTTTAATACTTTATATCTCGGAAAACACTTTCAAAATATCAACTGCAATATACTGGACATGTTTGGCAATGCCAGACCAGATTCCTAAAGTCCATCAGTTGCAGAATGATTAGAAATGTGGTTGGAGAAATGATAGATGAAATTGCATGAGAGAGCTGACCTAACTTGTGATAACAAATGTAAAGGGAGCGTATGTAGTGAATGACAGGGCCCTAAATAGTAGTGCTGTTCAGAGCAAACTTGGTGCCCCAAATCATACCATCCTGACAGCGGCAACCCAAGGGGAGGTAGTTATAAAGAAGGCATCCAACATGCGCCTACTTATTGTAGGTGTACAAATAGGGACATGTTACAGTTAGAACATATAGATCATAGAAAGCCTACAGCACAATGCAGGGTCTTCAGCCCACAAAGCTGTACCGAATATGCCCTTACCATAGAATTTTCATCGGGTTGTCCATAGCCCTCTATTTTGCTAAGCTCCATGTACGTACCCAGGAGTCTCTTAAACGACCCTATCGTATCACCTTCACTACCGTTAGCAGCAGCCCATTCCATGCACTCACCAGTCTCTGCTTAAAAAAATTACTGCTGACATTTCCCCTGTACCTACTTCCAAGCATTTTAAAACTGTGCCCTCTCATGTTAGCCATTTCAGCCCTGAGAAAAAGCCTCTGATTATCCACATATTCAATGCCTCTCATCATCTTATACACCTCTACCAGCTCAACTCTCATCCTCCGTCGCTCCAAGGAGAAAAGACCGAGTTCCATCAACCTATTGGGGCATGCTCTCCAATCCAGGCAGCATCCTTCTAAATCTCCTCTGCACCTTTTCGATGGTTTCCACATCCTTCTTCTAGAGAGGGGACCAGAACTGAGCACAGTATTCCAAATGGAGTCTTACCAGGGTCCAATATAGCTGTTACATTACCTCATGGCTCTTGAACTCAGTCCCACGGTTGATGAAGGTCAATACACTGTATGCCTTCTTGATCACACAGTCAACCTGCGCAGCAGCTTTGAGTGTCCTATCGACTCGGACCCCAAGATCCCTCTGATTCTCCACACTGCCAAGAGTCTTACCATTAATACTATATTCTGCCATCATATAGACCTACCAAAATGAGCCACCTCACACTTATCTGGGTTGAATTCCATCTGCCACTTCTCAGCCCAGTTTTCCATCCTATCAATATCCTGCTGTAACCTCTGACAACACCTTCAACTATCACAACACCTTCAAACTTTGTGTCATCAGCAAATTTACTAACCTACCCCCTCCCCCCCCCACTTCCTCATCCAGGTCATTTATAAAAATCACGACAAGTAACCAGGAGAGCAGGCCAGGCAGCATCTATGGAAGAAGTGCATTCAAGATTTTGAGCCGAGTCCCTTCTGCAGGCCTGCTGAGTTCCTGCAGCATTTTCCATGTGTTGCTTGGATTTCCAGCATTTGCAGATTGTTTAGTAGACGTCGATGGGCACTTTTGAAATCAACGAACACTGGCATTGAAGTGGAGTGATTTTTAACATATTCAAGAGGAAAGAAACATTTGTGAATGTTTCAAGGCTGGATATGACGGGCTCTTGACAACTATAAATTGGTCGAAATAAACAGGGTATCTAGGAAAGCTAAAATTTGTCATTGAAGCTTCTGAGCTTGGCGACAAGGATTTAAAGTAAAGAATTACAATGCAGTCTTCTGACAAACAAGGTCAAAATGGGAAAGCAAAGAAGGACTTGGACTAATCAGGAAGAAAGTTAGGTACATAGCTTAGAGGTGGAGGATGGCGGCGACTTCCAAAAGGAGCACTTTGCGTCATTACTTATCGTGAAAGAGGATGTAGAGGGTAGTCTGATCAGAGTGGAACATGCAAAGATGGCATGGATTTCCATGATTCCACTTACAATCCTGAGATTCATTTTTCTGTGGGCATTTGCAGTAGATCTATAGAATAACAACTATAACAGGAGCAATGAAAGTCATAGCAGTTTGCAGAAGATAACAAACTATGCAAATGCAAATATAAGTAAATTGCAATAAATAACGAGAACATGAAATAACAAGATAAAGTCCTTAAAGCGAGATCATGGTGTTTGGGTGTTTCTGATATGTTTTTTTATCTGGTTCAGCACAACATTGTGGGCCGAAGGGCCTGTTCCTGTGTTGTACTGTTCTATGTTCCATGTACTAGAACACAGAATCAGAATCAGGTTTATTATCACTGACAAATGTTATGAATTTTGTTGTTTTGCAGCAGCAGTACAGTGCAATACACAAGTTACAATAACAAATATAGAAAATAAATATGTAGTGTAGAAAGAGAGCAAAAATAGTGAGGTAATGTTCATTGGTTCACCGTCTGTTCAGAAATCTAATGGCAGAGGGGAAGAAGCTGTTCCTGGAACTTTGAGTGTGTGTTTTCAGACTCCTGTCCCTCCTCTCTGAGGGTGGTAATAGGAAGAGGGCATGTCCTGGGTGGTGTGGTCCTAACTGATGGATACTGTCTTTGTTGATTTCTATTGCACATTTGTTGCTTGTCGGTCTTTCTTTGTGTGTAGTTTTTCATTGATTCTATTGTATTTCTTTGTTCCACTGTGAATGCCGAGAAGAAACTGAATCTCAGGGTATTAAATAGTAATATGTAGCAACACACACACACAATGCTGGGGAAACTCAGCAGGTCAGGCAGCATCTATGGAAATGAATAGTTAGTTTGTAATTTGGGTCAAGACCCCTCTTTAGAACTGAAAGGGCAGCGGGAAGATGCCAGAACAAAGGTTGGGGGGGCTGGGGGCAGAGTGGTTAGCTGGAAGGTGACAGGTGAAGCCAGGTGGGTGGGAAGGTCAAGGGCTGGAGAAGAAAGAAACTGATAGGAGAGGAGAGTGAATACAATTGGAGAAACGGAAAGAGGAGGAGACCCAGGGGGAAGTTTAAAGCAGGTGAGAAGTAAGAGATCAGAATGGTAATATAGGAAGGGAGTCTAGTAAATTTTGTTCACCGGAAAGTGAAATCGATATTCATACCATCAGGTTGGAGGGTACCCAGATGGAATATGAGGTGTTGCTCCTCCACCTTGAGGGTGGCCTCATCTTGGCACAAGATGTGCCTCCACCACGTCTGTTCTCAGGATGTGGTTTCCATTCCAGGGTATCAGAGATGTCCTCCTGCTTTAAGGAATGGGGTTTCCCTCCCTCTACTATTGATGTTTCCCTCACCTTTATCTCCTCCATTTCCCATACATCTCCACTCACTCCATCTTCCTGAGACCGTCGTCCTCACCTAGCAGCACTTCAGCCTCTGCATCCAATGCATTATCCTCCACAATATCCTCAATCTCCACAGGGACCCAACTGCTAAACGTCCTTTCCTTTCCCTGCCCACTGCTGTGTGCAGGGATCGCTCTCTCCACGATGTCCCTCCCCATTAATATCCCTCTAGGCACTTAACCCTGCACCTGCCCATTCACCTCCTCCTTCACCTCCATTGAGGGCCCCAAACACTCCTTCCAGGTGAGGCATCACTTCACCGAATCTGCCGGGGCTGTCTATCGTTTCCAATGTGGCCTCCTCTACATTGGTGAGACTCATTGTAAACTGGAGGACTGTTTCTCAAGCATCTCAACACCATCCACTATAAACAGGATTTCCCAATGGCCAAACATTTAAATACCCAATCCCTTTCCAATGTTGTTGATCTATAGCCTTGTCTTGTGCCAAGATGAATCCACTAAAAGTCGAGGAGCAACACCTTATATTCGTTCTGCGTAGCCTCCAACCTAATGGAATGAATATCGATTTCTCCTTCCGGTGAACAAAATTCTCCTCCCCTTCATCTATTCCCCAATGTGACCTTTTTCTTCTTAGCATCAACCCATTACTTCCCCCTGGGTCCCCTCCTCCTGCCATTTCTCCCATTGTCCACTCTACTCTCCAATCAGATTCTTTCTCCTCCAGCCCTTGACCTTTTCCACCCACTTGACTTCACCTATCACATTCCAGTTAGCCTCTCTCCCCTGCACCCCCCCCACACCCAGCTTTTAGCTCCGGCACCTCCTCCCTTCCCTCTCTGTTCTGAAGAAGGGTTTCGGTGTGAATCATCAACTATTTACTCTTTTCCATAGATGCTGTCTGACCTGCTGAGTTCCATTTTTGTGTGTGATGCTTTGGATTTCCAACATCGGCAGATTTTCACGTTTGTTATAATAATATAAAAGTATGATGAAAATTAATTTAATTTCAACTTTAATCTTCGATACATCTGCTTTTGAAAGTGTCGTCGATGGTGGGGATGACAAAGCCCATGATGGATTTGGCTGAGTTTACAACCCTCGGCAGCTTCACCTTCCACCTGGCTCCCCTCCCCTCCCTCTACCATTTAGTTCAGGATGGGGGTTGTGGTTGGCAGAGAAATAGGGTGGGGAATGTGAGCTGTACATTAACACTGAACATCGTTCTGTCCCTCAGTCACAGACTCCACACTCGGTGATCCGTGTGTAACCCACACCGTCCTGGATCAGCCCTGGAGGAGCATGAATTGTTCCAACACTGAGTGTACCGGTGGACAATGGATGGGTGATGGAAATCTTGATGTGGGATGGTACAGATTTAACAGGTAAAGTGAGGAGATAATCATTGAGAAACTGGACACAGAAGGGGAATGTAAACAGGGGAACAAGGGGTGTGTGAATGGGAAATGCAGGGAAACCTGGATCATCAGTAACTACACTGAGATGGGGAGTAAATACAAAGAGAGGGGAGATCCTAAATTCTCAGGGTAGAGACAAGGGGGAGGTACAACAGAGAGGAAATTCCCAGGATTGGGGTATTATTGACTAGAGACAGGGTACAGACAGGGTGAGTGTAATTTCCCATGTCTCTCTCTCAGGGAATAAACTCCCTCAGATCAGGGACTGACTCTCTGATTGTTGTTTCAGTTCCGGAGGGTGGAAGATTCCGGAGATGGGTGTTCCATGGATCGCTGTTCCGGGTACTACCCAGGCTGGTTGAACGGTAGGGTCAGAGTTTACATCAGTGGGTCTTGGTTATTTTTGTGTAGGGCCAAACTGATGACCCGGATCTCTTCAGAGGGTCCAAGCATGGACACAGAACCCCGTCTCCCCACAGTCGCTCAGACCACTCTACATTCCTGTATCGTCATGGAGTCCGGTGGAGGAGTGCTAACTTCCTGGAGTTGGGTTACAGAACTGATCTGCCCACTGACCCCATTCTGGATACGACCCGGAGGAGTTTCAACATCCCCAGACACATTTCAGTGGTGGGGCAATCTCCAGGGAGTTGGGAGAGTCTGCAGACATCATCGTTCACCAATCAGTGGGATAATTTAATGGTTGCCATGGTAATGTAGCGGTTAGCAGGTCGCTATTACAGCCCAGGGTGTCGGAGTTCAGAGTTCAATTCCAGTGTCATCTGTAAGGAGTCTCTGTCCGTCCTCCCCATGGAATGCATGGGTTTTCCCCGGGTTCTCCAGTTTCCTCCGACTGTCCAAAGACATAATGGGTACTGTGGGACCGGATACCTTTTACAGTGTTTATAACTCTCATTCCAGGTTCCCATCCCAACGTGGGAGAGGGGGAGGTGACCAGGACCGTCTGCTTCAGTTGGGATACATTCACCTGTTACGGGAGCCAAGAGATCAGGTTGAAGAACTGCTCCGGTTACTTTGTGTATTGGCTGGGGCCGACACCATGGTATCACGCTGTGTATTGTACAGGTAGGTCACGGTTCCCCAGTGATACAGCAGTGTGGTAGTTGTGGGCAAATTCTGGGACGTCCTGAGTCACCAACACACACCACAGGCTGAGTTTTCCAGTCGGCTGCCCTGCCCATGGTCTGTGATCACCTTTCCCGTATCCCCCTTCACACCGGGGTCAGAATGAATCTGCCCAGTCTGACCTGTGACAGAGATCATAGAACACAGAACAGTGTTTGGCCCACAATGCTGTGTCAGCTGCCGGGAGAGAGTCTACCCATCCCCTGGAGAGAGGGAGGGTGAGGGTGACAGGAAATGGAGGGAGCAGTGGTGAGAGTGAGGGGAGAGGGGGGAGTGATGTACCAAGCGCAGAGGGAGAAGGAGACCAAGGGGAGAGGAATATAGGGAGAGTCCGAGGGGAGAGGGAGACAGAGAGAGGCCCAAGTAGGGGAAGATAGGGAGAGGCCAAGGGGAGGGTGAGACAGGGTGAGGCCGATTGGTGGGGCAGTTAGTGACCGAGTGGAGTGGCAGGTAGGGGAGAGACCGAGGGAATGGGAAGCCGAGTGGAGTGGGAGGTAGTGGAGACGCTGAGGGAATGGGGAGACAGTGAGAGTCCAAGGGGGAAATGAGGTGTGGCCGAGGGGAGGGAGAGACAGTGAGAGCTCGAGGGGTGAGGGAGACAGTGAGAGGCCGAGGAGTGAGGGAGGAGAGGATGAGGGGAATAGGAGGTAGGGGAGAGGCCGAGGTGATTGGAGTTAGAAAGATGCCGAGGTGAATGGGAGACAGAGAGAGGCCAAGGGGATGGAAAGACCGGGGTTGAGGGTACGGCGAAACAGGGAGATGCCGAGAGCTGCGGGAGACGGAGATGCCGAAAGGGAGGGAATGAGAGGAAGGGGAGATAGAGGAAGTCCGATTAAAGGAAGAGACACGTAGCAGAGGGGTGAGAAAAATGCCGAGAGGCTGAGGGAAAGAGGAGACACCAGGAGGCCGAGGGGAGGTGGAGACAGATAGAGCCTGAGGTGTGAGGGAGACGGGGAGAGGCCAATGGTTGAGTGCGACAGGGAGTGGCCGAGCGGTGAGGGAGACAGGAAGCCGAGGGGAGTGGGAGAGGGCGAGGCAGAGGGGAGTGGGAGAGGAAGGGGTCAAGGGGAGTGGAATGTAGGCGAGACTGCACGAGTCCGAGGGGAGAGCGTGAGGCAGCGAGAGTCCGAGGGAAGAGCGCGAGGTGGCGAGGGGCCGAGGGAAGAGTGCGAGGTGGTGAGGGGCCGAGGGAGAGTGCGAGGTGGCGAGGGGCCGAGGGGGAGTGCGAGGTGGTGAGGGGCCGAGGGGGAGTGCGAGGTGGCGAGGGGCCGAGGGAGAGTGCGAGGTGGTGAGGGGCCGAGGGAGAGTGCGAGGTGGCGAGGGGCCGAGGGGGAGTGCGAGGTGGTGAGGGGCCGAGGGGGAGTGCGAGGTGGCGAGGGGCCGAGGGAGAGTGCGAGGTGGTGAGGGGCCGAGGGAGAGTGCGAGGTGGTGAGGGTCCTAGGGGGAGTGCGAGGTGGTGAGGGTCCGAGGGGGAGTGCGAGGTGGCGAGGGGCCGAGGGAGAGTGCGAGGTGGTGAGGGTCCTAGGGGGAGTGCGAGGTGGTGAAGGTCCTAGGGGGAGCATGAGGCAGCGAGAGTAGAGAGAGACCGAGGTGGGAGTGAGTTGCGGTGTGACCGAGAGTTGACTATGGTGGGGAGACACTGAGGAGAGAAGGAATTGGGGAAATACTGAGGGTGGAGGGTAGTAAGGAGTGCATGTGGAAAGGGAGGTAGGGAGTGACTCGGGAGAGGAAGGTAGGGTAAGACCAAGAAGGAGAGTGACAGCGAGAGACAAGGGGAAAGGAAGGTAGGGAGAGACCAGAGGGGATGGTGGTAGGGAGAAATCAAAGGGAGGCAGAGTGAGGATGTAGTGAGGTGGGGAGAGGCTGAGGGGAGAGGGAGGTACGGAGAGTCTGAGGGGAGAGGGAGGTAGGGAGAGGCTAAGGCCTGTATAATGTAGGGAGAGACTGATGGGAGAACATGAGGAGAGACCAAGGGTAGGGGGTGTTGGGGTGAGTGAGAGTAGAGGGATGGGGGACACCAAGGGAGAGGGAGGTAGGGAAGGAGCTGTGGTTAGTAAGAGACCGAGGGAAGAGGGATGTACACAGAGACTAAGGGGATGTGGATGCTGGGGTAGTCCGAGGGGAGAAGCAGGTAGCGATAGAGGGGAGAGGACGAGATGAAGGTGTGAGGGAAGTAGGGAGAGACTGAGGAAAGAGGGAGTTTGTGAAAGTCAGAGGGGAGATGGAGGTAGAGAGAGACTGTGGAGGGAAGGAGATGGAGAATTGAATTGACTTTATTTCTTACATGCTTCGACTTTATTTCTTACATCCTTCACGTAAATAAGTCTTTACACTACGTCTCTGTCTGAAGGGGCAAAGTACAATATATAGTAATTTTTAATAAATAATACAGGTGTCCCCTGCTTTACGAATGTTTGCTTTATGCCACTTCATTTTTACAAAAGACCGACATTAGTAACCTGTTTTCGCATTACAAAGAGGATTTTCGCTTTTATGAAAAATTTTCCCATATAAATTAATGGTTCTTCGCTTTACACCATTATGGCTTAAGAAAGGTTTCATAGGAGTGCTCTACCTTTGTAAAGCGGGGGGCACCTGTATGTAGAACAGGACAGTCAACATAGCATTAAAATGCAGTTGTATCAGTATGAATTAATCAGTCTGATGGCCTGGTGGAAGAAGCTGTCCCAGAGCCTGTTGGTCCTGGCTTTTGTGCTGTGGTACCGTTTCCCGGATGGTAGCAACTGGAAAAGTTTGTGGTTAGGGTAACTCAGGTACCCAATTTTCCTTCGGGCCCTTTTTACACACCTGTCACTGTAAATGTCCTGAATAGTGGGAAGTTCACATCTACAGATGCGCTGGGCTGTCCACACCTCTCTCTGCAGTGTCCTGCAATTGAGGGAAGTACAGTTCCCATACCAGGCAGTGATGCAGCCAGTCAAAATGCTCTCAATTGTGCCTGTTATGATTTGAAGGCCCATACCAATCTTCTTCAACTGTCTGAGGTGAAAGAGGTGCTGTTGTGCTTTTTACACCACACAGCCAGTTTGTACAGACCACGTGAGATCCTCGGTGATGTGTATGCCAGATCTCGGATCATGGATTTGTAACGTTCATGTCGCTGGCCTTTGAACAGGGAGCAGGGTCCGAGAGTGCCTATGAGCTGAAAAAACATGACTACATCTGAGCCGTGACCTTGATAGAGACCACAGCTTGGAGCCATCTTGTCCGTGATATGGTCCTCACGCTGGCAATGGGAGTAATTTAGTTGGGAAATGGTCTGTCTGGGGGTGGTGGTCAGAAAGGCCCATTTCTCTGCAGAGCCCAGTGCACAATGTGGTTTATTTTGTGGATATTTCACAGCTCCTGTGTATCAGATTCATGTGGCACAGCCCAGTACCCATTCTGTGTTCATACTGTGTCTTCTCCCTCCCTCCCTTCCTCATACCTACTGCCCATGTCAGTTACAAACACACGAGATCCTGCAGATTCTGAAAATCTGTGGAAAATGCTGAGAAACTCAGCAGGTCAGGCAGCATCCGTGGTGAGGAATGAACAGTGGACATTCTGTGCTGAGACCCTTCATCAGGACTGGAAAGGACGACGGAAGATGTTGAAATAAAGAAGGTGTGGGCGAGAGAGGGAATAGAGGCTGGGAGGTGATAGGTGGAGCCAGGCGAGGGGGAAAGTAAGTGAGTGGGAGGGTGAAGTGAGAAGCTGGGAGGTGGACAAGGTGAAGGGCTGAAGATATCCGAAACGTTGACTCTTTATTTCTTTTCATAGATGCTGCCTGACCTGCTGCGTTCCCCAGTATCTTGTGTGTCCTATACACAGCCCAGTGCAGAATGGTCTGTCAGGGGTTTATCTCACTTCCTAATTCATGTTCTGGGTTTTATTCAACTCCTATCTACAAAACACTCAATTCCCTGGACAAATTGAATTGAATCATATATATATGAGGTCAGCTTTCATTCTCCAGTGAAAGATGCAAAACTCCCAAACATGCTCAATTACTCTCTACTATGTTATAACCTCCGAGTCGTAGCAACATTGTTCTAAACATCCTTCACACTATTTCCAACCTAATTACATCCTGCATTCGGCAAGTTAACGAAACTTGAACAGATTATTACAAATGCAGACTTGGCATCGTTTTGTACAACAGCACAATGACAATCAGTTCATTGAATGATAAAGACCACCGTTCCAAACTTCATCGCCAAATTTTGCCCCGTGTCTCTACTTCCAGGGTCTCTACTTGTGCACTATGGTCCATGTGGTGTACATCTCTGGATCTCTTACCATTAACTTAGAATTTCCTACGATGCCTTTACTATCACTACTGCACAGTTGTTACTTGTGCCTGGCCGGCATTTGCAGTTTTGTAACCAGTTTAGCATAACAGAAAGAGAGAGAGAGAGAGAGAGAGAGAGAGAGAGAGAGAGAGAGAGAGAGAGAGAGAGAGAGAGAGAGAGAGAGAGAGAGAGAGAGAGAGAGAGAGAGAGAGAGAGAGAGAGAGAGGGGGGGGGGGTTGGGGTGGGGAGGAAGGAGGAATTAAGAAATAGCAGTCAAGGAACAACCGTGAAGAAGGAGTCTGGCAGCATAATGAGGAAACCTTCTGTCTCCAGTGCCCACGCTCATCCACAGCAATTCGATTATACACCCTTGCCAAAAAGAAACACTTTTGCCTACATCATTCAAGTATTTATCTGTAAATTTCTGAAATACTCCAGCAACATTGCTTCAACCATTGAAGGCGGATAGTGCATCCCAGGTATTTAGAGGGAAAGTATCTTTCTCTTCTAGTATCTGAAAATATTTTGCCTCTTCTAGCATTGTCTCTCATAGTATAGAGACAATCTCTTGTCTCTCCTAATATTGCAAAGTCTAAAATACACAAAATCTTGGTAATATTCATCATGTATTTCCACCAGCATTGTAAGATCATGTATAGTGAGGACAGCTGAGAAGATCATCGGGGTCTTTCTTCCCGCCATCACGGACATTTACACTACACGCTGCATCTGCAAAGGAAACAGCATTATGAAGGACCCTATGCACCCTTCATATAATCTCTTCTCCCTCCTGCTGTCTGGGAAAAGGCTCTGAAGCTTTCGGGCTCTCACGACCAGACTATGTAACAGTTTCTTCCCCCAAGCTATCAGACTCCTCAATGCCCGAAGCCTGGACCGACACCTTGCCCTACTGTCCTGTTCATTATTTATTGTAATGCCTGCACTGTTTTTGTGCACTTTATGCAGTCCTGTGTAGGTCTGTGGTCTAGTGTGGCTTTCTCTGTGTTGTTTTCTTATTACATAGTTCAGTCTAGTTATTGTACTGTGTCATCTAACACCATGGTCCTGAAAAACTTTGTCTCATTTTTACTATGTACTGTACCAGCAGTTATGGTCAAAATGACAATAAAAGTGACTTGACTTGACCAGAAATGCACGTGACCACCTGACCAATATTTTACGATCTTGGATCATATGCTTCCTGCTCTTGCTTATAATCCTCCAACCACTGCAAATCATTGTCACATAATTCTCCTCAACCCCGTAATCTACATCAGCTATTTCTGGACTTGCCCAGCAAAGCTTCTCCTTTGTTCGGTTTGCAAACGGACTCCCAACATTAATGTTGTATGTCCCACCCAATGGCTCAGCTCTCATTGATCAGGATGTCATTTTTCAATTCGTTTATGAAGCCAATCGTTCAACACTCTCACCCGAGTCTCACAGCCATGATTTCACCAACTCCACCGATCTTGGTGTCATTTTAAATATTGCTGATGATATCTCCAAATCACACCTCGAAACCGTTCAGATATTTTCAAAGATCAGTGCACTCAGCACTCATACACATGGTGCACCACCAGTCGTGTGCATCTAATAACAGGTCAGGCATCTACCATTAACTTGTATCTCCTATTGCAAAGCCAAATTTTGATCCATTTGTTCAACATGGTAACTTATTAGTCTGCTTTCCCCGCCATAGTCTGGATGGAGTCGATAAAGATCACATATCTGCAGTAATATGCTTTGCCCCTTTCTTAAAATTTAAATAACTTCTGTTCAGTCCGATGGCCCCGTAACAAACACAATTATGCTCATTTCTGAATAGGCGCTGCTAGCAATCATAAACATGGTACACCACTGGTCAAAAAGTCGAGCATCTACTATTAACGTTGCATCTCCTATTGCAACGCCAGTTCATGAGCGTCCGGATAAAGCAAATGAAAGTCACATATCTCCATTCATATATTATGTCCCTTGTTTAAATTTTAAATCATTTGCAGACCGAATGTGCCCTTAACAAACACAATAATGCTTATCTCTGAATAGCTGCAATCATTCCACGTGATAATTAAATGCTATCTCTCTTTAATATTCCACAATCTCACAATTTCAACGAATGATACGTTGGGATCACAGCTCTATGATCACCAGAATTTTCCAGTTGCCATTATTTGTTAGTGGACAACATTCCTGCTCCATCCTGCCAGACGTCTAGTCGCTATAGAATACTTGAATGCTTTTTGGAAGTATGACGGTTCGAACGTCGTTAGAAACTGAAACCTTTACTTAGCCTAATCTCACCATAGAGGCACATCCAATGTCAATTTCCATTATGCTAAAGAAACAACTTGCTAGACAAACTCAGAAGACAGTATCAGTGCAGGGAAGTGCATTTTCGGTGTTCATGGTCCAGGCCCTGAGAAACAAGCAGGCTGATTCTAAATACGAATAACTGAAGGGAAAAAGTAGCAAAAGGTGGTGGACGGAAGAAGATTGAAGAGAACGGCAAGCACAGGAAAGTGTAGGCGCTGGCAATCGGTTAGCAAATGATGCTTTGACATAGGAAAGGACCAAGAAGCGCGGAATCAAATAAGGAAGGTGCTCTCCGCATTGGGAAAGAGCAACACGACAGAACTCGGTAAATGAATGTGTGGTTGCTTGGCAAATGGAGAGTTTGGAGCAGGAAACTGAAGCTGTCTGGTTGGATATGGCATGGGACTGTGAGTCAGTAGGGGGAAAAATAATTCCTCGCCACCAATTCTACAGCATTGCATTACCCCTCCTGACATGGATCAGCACAAGACTGTTTGATTTCGCTCCACATTTTCTGCTCACATCCTAATTGGGGCTGTTTTCGGCGAACCTCCTGAAGAATCGCCGGCTGTCTATTCTCTTTGCAGACTCCAACGACCCACATAATTCCCCAAGCAGTGTTTCATGCTTCTGGTCCCAGGATATGATATTCCTGTGTCTGTTTCGTTGCAAGGCAGACTTAGTGGAACAAGTATACTGAGCTGCAACTGCGGGAGAAAAAACCCCCCTCTAATTATATGTTTTCTCATCTCTCCTAATATCTTGCATCCCGACCCTATATCTTTTTCACGGTGATATTGTGACTGCAACATAGCACAGCGAATATGACGTAATGACGGTCCATTCACAAATTTTCACTTGGAGCACTTCTCAGCTTACTACAGGGAAAAGAACCATCTACCTTCTTCCACAGGGATAAATTCTATACATGAATGAACAGAAGGAACATACCGACTTTTCATTGATTAACTTGTTTAGAATTGTCGGTACTCCGGGGAATTTCATCACTAGATACGTCCAAACTATTTCGAAATTTACTGACGCCAGCTGGAACAAATATCCCAGTGTAGTTGTTTATAATTCAACGGAACGGATCCTTCACATAGAAAACGCTGGAGACGTTCTACAGTATCAGGAAAATATATTATATCATAATCGCAGTTGTTGGTGTCCCTGGTAAGCAACTATAATTTTATTTTGTTATTTATGTAAGTTTACACTCAACATTGTCTCCCGGTTTGATCTATAGTTGAAAATGTTTGCCTGCTAATACACTGGTTTTGATTGAACCAAGTGGTATCGTTTCCACGATGCAAGATCCTCAATGTATGGCACTAATAATGATAATTTTATTAGTTTTAATTATACTAGTAATAGTACTAAATATTATTATTATTATTATTATTATTATTATTATTATTATTATTATTATTATTATTATTATTAATAATAATAATAATAATAATAATAATAGTAGTAGTAGTAGTAACAGAACGACTGTTTGTCTTTCCAAGCGTTTAAAGTTTACTGAAAGGTTAGATTGTAAAACCACAGAGGGACATCTGGTGAAGAAGTCGACAAGTAGCCCGGTTACTGCCTGATAATAAATAATAAAATTCGCAGATAAAATCGGTGTTGTTGAATTTTTGGCCACGAAAGTTAAGGGTAGTAACAAATACTTTAAAATCTTTGCCTTATGCGAATGATCCAAGTAATTGCTATTTGATCTGGCTGTTGCTGATGTTATTTGTTTCTTTTTCTGCCGCTGCTGTTGGTTAAAGAAGCTTTTTAACTGGTGAAACACAATTATCCCAGCAACTCATTGGTCTGTAACGTTGCTATTACATTCTGTAAAATATTGTTCTATGTTTATGGATTGTTAATATTCTATTGATTGTTAAAATTAATTCACTTTTGCGAAGATATTCCTTAATATTGTTTGGGGTCCCACCACTGCACTGACCTGTGCACGCAACTCAAGGGTGTGACTGTGAGTGAAGAAATTCTCATGAACACATGTATTTAAATGTTACCGTACCATTCAGGCCAAGGGGATTTGTGAAGATAGACAGCTGTATTTACATAACTGAGGTAGGCTTAAAAAGCCCGTGTTTTGTTCGCTTCGGTATTCCGATTGTATGAATGGAATGGAGCTTCCTGGTTGGCCCCGCTTCCCATTCCCTCTTCTCACTTCAGTCTTTGCTTTGCTGGTCATGTTCGTATTTTGGGTCCCGGTTCGTGATGTTCCTGACATTGGTAATACTCTGTGTATATTTGGTTTGGTCTTTAGATTCCCTCAGACCGGCTCAATTGCATAGCATACACCCGCCTCTCTAGGCCCTCCAAGCAACCCATAATCTTCTCCTGGATCATTCCAGCCGAGTTTTTTTGCACATTTCCAAGATATTCACGGGGTTTATTACAGAGCGGAGCCTGAAGCCTGACATCAGATATTTAAGATCTATCAGTCAAAGCTCTTCGCCATGACTTCCTGGCTCTTAGAGCCACTGAATCATCGAGATTTGCGGCACGAAAACAGGCACTTCAGTCTATCGAGGCCCCAACGACTATCAGATGCCCATTTGTACTAACAATATCAGTGTTTTATTCTCTGCACATTTGTTCAGTTCCATTTAGACTCCACCATTCACATGTACAGTGGATGCAGACATTCATGTACAAACAAATATAGGCACAGAAGTGCACACAGATAGACGCATGCGGCCTCACACAGATACACACTGCAACACACCTAAAGACATTCAGCTTTCCATATTAAAAGACAGGGCATACATGCACCATTACACGTAATCTACAGGACGCAAATGAAAAGAAGTCCTCTTTTGTAGGTCCCCACTCCAGCAACATCGGACTTGTGCTGCTCCGTTATGTTGTTACTTGTGGGCAGAAGGCCGTGTGAAGGATTCTGGGTAATGGTCAGAGTTGCCTTTCTCTCGCCTTCTGTAACGTGAAGGTAATACCTTAAACTCTATTTCACTTCTTCCATCGTACACCGAGTTGTGGATTTTTATTGTGACCTTCGCCTGTCACACAACAGCACAGTGAGATGTATATTTACAGTATCTAACTCATGATAATGTTGGGATATTTGGGAATTTAACCGCATGGAGTCCAAGAAAGCAAATGACAATATTTCAGGTGGATAAAACGTTCTGTGCAAACCGATGTGTATGTTTCTATTTGGAGAAGGGGAGACATTCCAATTGGAACGGGGGTCTCAGTCTCTCTCCCTCCCCCCCACCCATTTGTGCAGAGTAATGGTGGGGGAAGTGGAGCCAGAGGACACAGCGACATGGAGAAGGACCTCATACTGTAGGTGTAAGAGATCGAGATTGCAGCCAGAGCTGGAACTGGAGGCAGAAGGTCCGCAGTTTAGAGGTGGTCGCAGCCAGCGTCCGGAAAAGACTAGAGACAGCAGGTGGTCTGGATGCGGCCTCGGTTGAGGTTTCATGGTAGGTGGTGGTGAGTGAGGTCCGGAGCTGTGATGGAGAAGAAGACAGCGCACACAGACGTCTCTGAGGGAGGCGCGTGGAACCCTGAGGGAGATGACATCAATGGAACACAGGTACATGACATCCTCGGAACGGGAAGATATGTGGCGGTGACGACAAATTCAAGCTGCTGTGGCAGAGAGTTTGGTTGAGGGCAACGTCGAAGTCTCGGAGGGCATCAGAGATTGCAGAGAGGCGTGAGTGAGAGAGGGTGGAGGGGGTGGCCAGGGGTGGGAGTGAAGTATGAAGTTGGGAGGTGATAGGTGGACGAGCTCAGAGGAGCTGGAAGAGAAATTGTTGAGGGTGAGAAGCATTTACGCCAGTCAGATGGAACACGGCTTGCTCTCGTTAGTCTGGTATGAAAAATAAATGCCAATATAACTCCGGAGTTACTTTCAGACACCCTTCAGTTTTAACTGTTGCAACAGGTTGCATCCCTTCTGGGAAGTTTCGGATTAAACTTGTGCAAAACATGAGGTGATGTCGAAACATAACTCCTGATATTCACAAACGGTACAATTCCATCAATCTGAAGGAAGAACAGACATTTCCACCGGTTCACCGAAAGGATAGGTTTGGAACTGAAATGCAGGGAATAACGAAAAATGCATTTGCTTACAGTCGCTTATTCACTCCATTTTCTGTCCAGCACCATCCTCATGCTGTCAGACTGTATCATCACAATGCACAGGCTAGTGTTTCTGACACTCGTACCCCAGAGATGTCCAGTTCTCTCTCAGAACAACAGACACACTGTGGGAATGGCGACTTTCTCGTCGCAATTATTTATTTCAGATTTATTTTCATTCTGATGGGCGTTCTAACCATCATTCCGAGGACTTTTCACAGTGTACGATCTGCCAGATGATGTCACATTCCTGGTTATTTTTACACTCATGGGGTCTGGTAGTCAAACAAGTGAATTGATCGCTGCGTGTAGAAAATGCCCCAAGCCTTTTCCCGTTTGGAAAACTGTACTACCGAATCATGTCTGTGCTCGGCGTCATTGGTAACCATAATTGACCGATTTGTAATGGTCTGTAAATGTGTTACGAATTGGCTGATTATATGTACATGCTGAAAGACTGTCCGGTTTACCTGATGGAAGTTTATAATATTCTGATCGGCATCGATAGAGTCGGCAGCTGATGACGTTTTTTCCAGAGACGGAATGTTCAGTAGTGGGGGACTTGGATTTCAAATTTGAAGATTCATGTTTATTCATTACCTGTACATCGACGCATGCAGCCAAATGCGTCGTTTGGTAAACAACCAACACACCTGAGGGTTTGCAGGGGCAGCCTGCAAGTTCTGCCTCCAATCCTGCCCCAACAGATCAAACCCACAACATTGAACAGAACGATAGAGAACACTGCAAAACAGAACACAAATAACAACAAAACAAAGGCAGCAACACAAGCCCCGACCCACCCTCCCACCCTCGCAACAGAGAGTCCTCCAGCCTACATCGGACTTGGACACGCAGGCACTGGGCGTTCAACTGCCTCAGCGGACTCACAGAAATTCCCGGATTTCTGGAGATCCGGCCGACGGGAATTGACTTCAAGGACAAAAGTAAATTTATTATCAAAGTATATGTATGTTACCATATTGGACACGGAGATTTGATTTCTTGCTGGCATCCTCATTAAATTCAATAACCATTACAGAATCAATCAAAGACCGCCCCCAACAGGGACAACAACCAGTGTCCGAAAGAAAACGAGATAATTGTAATAAATGAACGAATACAGAATAAATACCGAGAAAATGAGATGAAGAGTCTTTGAAACTGAGTCCATAGGCTCTGGGAACAGTTTGGTGACGGGTCAGTGATGTCCAGTGAAGTGACATTATCCCCTTTGGGTCAAGAACCTGATGGTTGAGGGCTAGTGACTGCTCATGAACCTGGTGGTGTGAGTCCTGAGGCTCTTGTACCTTCTTCCCGATGACAGCTGCACGAATGGAGCAGGATGTGGTCCCTGATGATGGATGCTGCTTTACCGGGACAATGTGCTCAATGGTGAGGAGCGTTTTACCATGATGGACTGGGCTGTATCCATTTCTTTTTGTAAGATTTCCTGTTCAAGGACATCGGCGTTTCCATACTGGGCTTCTAGCCAATATAGTCTCCGCCACAGCTCCATAGACCTTTGTCAAAGTTTTTGATGTCATTTCGTATCTTCACATACTTCTAGTGCCCAGGGCAGGTCCTCTGAAATGATCCATCGAGGAATTGAAGGTTGCAGACCCTCTCTACCTCTGATCCCCCGATGAGGACTGCCTCATGGATCCGGTTTCCTCCTCCTGAGGTCAATAATCAGCCCCTTGGTCTCGCTGATATTGAGTCAGAGGTTGTTGTTGTGGCTCCGCCCACCCGGATTTTCAGCCTCGATCCTGTTGCTGATTCGTCACCGCCTTTGATCCGGACAATGGTATTGGTGACGTCAGCAAACTCTAACATGCCATTGGAGCTGTGCTTAGCCTCACAGTCATCAGTATAAAACGAGTAGAGCGGGGGCGGGGGACTGAGCACACAGTCTTGTGGTACACGTGTGCTGATGGAGATTGTGGAGAGCATGGATTTGCCAATCTGGACTGAATGGGTTTGCAAGGAAGTCGAGGATCCCATTGCACGAGGTGATACTGAGCCCATGGGCTTCCGATTCGGAACTTGGGTCTCGATTCTCGACATCGGGCACATGACTCACCGATCAGGACTCGAACTCCGCAGTCACTGATGACAATTGTATCGATTAGCGAATCCAGGGTGTCATCAGACCTTCCCGCGAGGAACTCTGGCTCGCCATGACTGGCTCCCCCATTGTCTCAGAGTGATTTTTCTTTTGCCTTTTTCTAGTTCATTTTTATTTTGACTTCAATGCCACTGTTTCCTTGACCTGGTGTGAAATTTGTTTTGAAAAACGAGCGTCTGCCTCCACAGCCTCGGCTGGCCGTGGATTCCTGACCCTTCTCGTCTCCGGTCCAGTTGATCACCACTTTCCCATTATTTGTTGCCAGAAATTGAAAATAAAATATGATACCCCAATATCCGCGGCGCTCATTTGGGTGACCACTGGCATTTTCACGTGTTTACACAACGCTCCTTTCTGCTTCATATATCCACCATCAAAGGTGATCAATAACATGTAATGGCATTGCAAACTCAGACAAGGTGAGTACACTGAAATCCGGCGTGTGCGCTCTCATTAAGAGTTACACTCCGTTCATAACATTCGCTTTAGTTTTATTTCTGAAAGCTGTGACGGTCAGGCGCATATTAGCGGACAGTCACAGGCGCCCGGCATGAACTCTATTTATTATATTGCAGGAGAGTATCCAGACAGATTTAAAGATTATACCCTTGAATATTTCTAATATATGGTCCATAACATAAGCCCGTGCACGAGGATTATTCATCCATGTCTGACACATTCCGTGTTCAGGGATCAATTCCGGGACTTTATCCTGGCTTTTCCAACCTGAAGTCCACGGTTCCCCTGCTTACTAGTTTCAGTTTGTGACATAAAAAGTGTTGGGAACACTGAAGGCGGAGATGGCCTCTTTTCACATCACGTGCCCAATCCATCCCCAACGCTTCCTCATGATGATTTTGGCCAAGCCCTCTTGAAGACACTGAAGATGCAGGCGTGTTTGGAGATCTTTCTTGGCCTGGAGATACAGAGGATCCCCCGGAAGGTTGTGTGTGAAATGACGACAGCTTGGCAAGGTCGCTCTCTGTGATTCCCCAGCACTCTGACCTATACAAGAATGTGGACAGATCACAGCTCTGCAAAGCTTCACCTTGGGGTGGACGCTGTAGTTGGTTGATCTACATATGTTGTGTCACTGTTCTGAAGACATTGCTCGCTGAGTCTGCACTGGATTTTGTCCCTGGTCCCCCCATCCTGCTGAATGATGCTGCAAAGGTCGGTGAATCTGCCGGTACTGGGTAAGTTGATGCCACGGGCCTTGACGAGAGGAGGAGACTCTGCATTGAGGGTCATGGTCTCAGTCTTTCTCTGGCTGACTGTGAGTCCAACCAGTGTACAGTGTGTGTATCTGTGACAGTAATGTAAGGTCATCCGCAAAGTCAAGCTCTTCCAAGCAGAGAATGGAGTCCACCTAATGGCTCTCTGTTTATCTTTTGTTGTTTCCCTCATAACACAGTCACCGGGTTAAACAATATCGCCGGCATTATACAGCCTTGCCTGACTCCTGTCCTGGCTAGAAAGCTCAGGTTGCTGGCCCCAACTGTGCATAGAATCTCAGGATGAGTTGGACGATTTTGAAAAGGGTCCTGCATGATCTGAGAGTTTCCCAAAAACTCTCCCTGTGGATGCGATCAAAAGCCTTTTCAAACTCAACGAAATTTACATACAGTTGTCCCTGCAGCTCGGCACACTGCTATGTGAAGTTCTGCAGCGTGAAGATCTGCTCGTCAGGGCCTTTGTTCTTCCTGAAGCGAGCTTGCTCCTTCCTCAAGCACACATCGGTAGCAAATGTCATCCACTGGACAATGGCTTTGGTGGGAGTCATGCTGGACACTGACAGAAGTGTGACAACTGGACAGTTTTTACAATCTCCTGGGGATGTTAACAATGACTCCCCTTGTCCAGTCACTGGGTACCCGTCCCCATTCCCATCCAATAGCAAACAATGGTTGCAGGACGGCAGCTGCAAACTCAATTTCACCTTTCAACGGTTCGGGTTCAGAGTGGAATGTCCTGGAGTCTTCGTGATTTAATTGCAGCAACAATCTCCAAACGTTTGCAGGATCTCCCATTAAGGAAATTGGTGTTTCTATACCAGGCTGTACCAGGCAATCTACTCTCCACGGCACATCTCTAGCAGCTGGTAAAATTTTTCTGATGCCATGCCGAATGTTCATAAAATTCTAAGGCAGAACAGGCACTCGTATTTGCTCTTACCTACTGAGCCCATTACAGGTCCTCCGAAGTAACAACACCGAGGAATTTAAAGTTGATGTCCCTCTCCAGCTCTGTTTATCTCGATCAGGACTGGATCACTGGCCTCAGGACCTCCTCCTGATATCAACAATCAGCTCCTTGATCCGCAGCTGATGACGTCAAACACACGTAGATTAGAACACAGAGCAGGCCGGGAGCATGTTATCGCTGGGTACATCAATTCCCCCTCCCACGCATCCATTCCGTCCACCCCTCCGGCAATTCTTTCAATCGTAAACAAATCAATCTGGAAGGAAACTCTTCTCCAGAATTGCACCTTGATGAATTAATGAGCTGACAGGGATTAAAAATTTATCTAAAATTGTCTGTTTTATTTAATGCTTCTCAACACGTTAGTGAGATCCCAGTAATAATTCCACATTCATGAGATTTGCAGCTGTATCAGCCTTACACAGCCACCCGGCCACCAGTCTTCTCCCCCTTTCTGATATTCCTTCTTGTAATAATTTGTTCACGTTCACCCTGATCATCAAAATCACCCGCTTCTACTACTAACCATTGGATGACCCCCAAGACTGAACATTTCCGTGGTCCGTAGCCTTCTCTGCCTTGGCTGCAGAAAACTGGCGTCCCAGGGACCAAGTTCGTGAGATGAGAGAATGGATCTGGGAACACATCTGATTTACTAAAGAGAATGAAAACTAATTCCTAGTTCACCCAGCTGCGGGGTTTATGTTGGAATGCAATGGGTCACAATGATTGAATTAGTGTCAGACTTCGCACATTTCCAGGCTCAGGTTCGTGCTGAGGATCAGAGCAAAAGTGGGCAGTTGGAATCGATATGAACATTTCACTATATCATTTATTTACACAGGATGTTGTATTTTAATCGAGGCATTGGGCTACGTACAACTCAGAAGCCGTCCCTTTGGTCAATTACTTCCATTGTTTCTATCTATACCAACCCCATTTTCCAGACCATTGTCCATAGCCTTCTCTGCCTTGGCTTTCCAATTCCCGTTCTGAACAGTTCGGACATGTTGGGGAAGACTCCACATCCATCCTCCTTGGGCAGAGCATTCCAGGCTCCAACAGTCGGATGAAAATAACTCACACCGACACAGGGGCTGTGTACTAGAAAGGCCAGAGTCGCCTCTGCTTTCTGAGGAGACTGAGGCCCTTTTGAGTGTGCAGGCCTTTCCTTCACTTGTTTTACCTGTCTGTCGTCGCCAGTACAATCCTCTATGTGGTGGTGTACTGGAGTAAATGGCATCAATACGGGTGAAGCCAACAGGCTCAGTATGCTGATTAGGAATGTTGGGACTGTTGCGGGAGTCAAACTGGACACACTGGAGGCTGTGGTAGAACAAAGGGCCCTATGGAAAGTCCCGGCAATTCTGAACAAATGTTTCTCACCCTCTGCATGCCACCTTGGCTGAACGGAGGAGCACTTTGAGTGATAGACCTAGACAACGGTGCTGCTCCAAAGAGTGCTATATGCGGTCATTCTCACCCTCGACCATTAGGCTCTATAATGAGTGAACCTTTAGCTGGGAAAATGATGAACCCCCTCCTGTTTGAGATAACTTATTTTTATTTTTTATTCTTCCTCACTTCTCCTAATGTTTGTTTATCTGTGCACTTGTATTGCTACTGTGACACTGTCATTTCCTTTGGGACCAATAAAGTATCTATCTTCCATCTGTCTAATTTCAGACTGCTCTGACATGGAGGTAAATTTCTGCCTATCTACCTTGCCTGTACATTGCATGCATCTACTAGGTCTGTATTTAGTAGGGAAT
The DNA here is from genome assembly GCF_048418815.1 of Hemitrygon akajei. Lineage (NCBI taxonomy): Eukaryota > Metazoa > Chordata > Chondrichthyes > Myliobatiformes > Dasyatidae > Hemitrygon > Hemitrygon akajei. The sequence continues at coordinate 436,503 of NW_027331949.1, forward strand.
GTTCCCAGGAGGACAAGCCCCGTCTCTGTCATCGTTCCTCATCAACAATCACACCGTCCCAAACAATATCCTAGTGAATCTCACCGAAATTGCCTTCGATGGAGAAGCTTGCTCAGATTGGGGATTTCCCTCAATGTCCAGGAACAAAAAGAGAAAACAGACACCTGTCCAGCCTCTGGCATTCAGATCAGTCTGTAGGGTGAAACTACATCATAAGATGACAGAGAGAGAACAATTAAAAATGAGAAACAAAACTCTTCTTGCATATGAGCGACAAGATGAGATACCAAACTGGTACAAAATGGTTAATCGACCTGCAGTTAGTGTGGCAGCGAGCAACCACTGACAGCTCCTGCAAACTGGATTCAATCCGGACCTCTGAAGACCTCGCGTTCCTCTACCATTCCGATTTCCATCAAAATCCCAAAAATGACCAGGTTGGTAGTTCACTGGACTGAACAATAATCTCCTTTAGTGTGTAGAAAGGGGGTCTTCTCCACGGATTCTGCAACGAGTAGTTAAAACTCCCCAATCCATCACCGGCACCAGTCTACCCCCCATCAATTACAGACATACAGGAATGTGCTGGTAAAAAAGGCCAGCGGGATCACACCCGCTCTTTCCATTTGCTGCTTGCCCCAGTTCCATCACACAGCATCCACCCCAGGGCCACTAGACTCAAGTACAGTTGTTTTCCCCAAACCGTCAGCTGATCAACACTCCACCCATCACCCTCGAACACCGCTATATACACATCACCTACTGTCACTTTATGTACATACAATCTCTCTATATGACTGTTACACATCATTGCGTTTTAAAGGAATGCATTGATTTGTTGTGGTTTAATTTTGTTTATTTTATTGTGTTCTCAATGTTTTTTTTTCATGCTGTATTGAATCCGGAGTAACATTAATTTATTTCACCTTTACACTCGGACACTGACGAATAACAGTAAAACACCGTGAATCTTGACTCTTGAATATGTAGATAAAGTTCTGCTAAATAAAACCCGCGATTTTCCATTAGATCTAACATCCCTCTCGCTACCAAACTTCCACCTGTCATTGCCATTGTCTGCATCCATGTGTAACTTATTCGGTTATTAAATAGTACATTCTTGGTCGGGAGATATTGAAAGCAGCTGTGGCTGGGGTCAGTTCTTTAGTTTGTTAATGAATCACAGCAGTGACGTCACGGGGTATTTCACTGCGCTGATGAACTGTTATCTGAACTTGACCTGAGTCACCCCATAAATAAATGTGTTTGTGCAACAGCTTAAATTCTGCAACGTGTACCCGGCCTGCTCAAAGATATATTCAGAATCGGTGTTATTGTTAGGATCTGTTTGAGAAACAGACACAGTCAGGGAATCTCACCGACACCCCCACCTTCTGAGGAGGATGAAGCGAGCTGGGCTTCGCACATCCATACTGTCGTCACTCTGCAGCTGCGCAGTAGAGAGAATCCGAACAAGCTGTATAACTGCTTGATCTGGAAACTGTAAGACAGCGGACAAGAAGGGTCTTTAACGGGTAGTCAAAACTACCCAACGTGTAGTCAACTAGGATACCCCCATCAATGACATATATAGAGAAAGGTGCCTGTAGTGTTCTCATTCAGGTGTAAAAACTCTGAACTAAACACCGAGGTAAACCGTAGTCAATGAGGGCACGATCGCAGTAAGATTAACCGTTTGCTGTTCACTCTTCCATATTAACGTATGGTGAAAGCTGTTGATAAAACAATACAATATATATATACAGTATTTGTTTCCTTCTTGACATCACATTTACATCATAAATACTTGTAAAAGTAAAACTACAGCAAACTATATTACATTAAAGTACAACATACAGTCAGAATCTACCTACGCCATCAACAGGCTTTAAATACATTTCAGCACAAACTATCCAACAACTCTTTCAATAGCACAAGAAAATAAACTTTATCAACCGTCATTACTTATAACAGAATCAGCGTTAACATTTTTACTTCAACATATCGATTATCTTATGAATTTATGGAGTTGCTTCTATGATGTTTCTTAGTGCACAGAAAGAAACTTTTCTCGCGCTGATCCTGCACACACAAGCCCCCTCCTTCCCGTTTCTCCAAACTGGTATTTTCCCACAAGACGCGGTGAAACCGGGTGTGACGTCATCGCATGCATCACAGACAACGAATTTACTTTCCACAACCGTAACTAGAAAATAATTACAAACGAATTACTAAAGTGAAAATGTAATAAAGCTAAACAAATGCCTTAAGGGTAGCACAGTGCGCGTTGATGACCAGTAACATAATGAAGGACCCTACACATAGACTGTATATCCCATCCCATTAGGGAGGATGCAACGTGATGTCCACGGCAGGACCATCAGACACAAAACATTTACTTTCCCCGAGCAGTATGAGTGATCAGCACCTCCACCGCTACTATATCATTTCCCGCCATTCGCAGCACAGCGTCATGTATTGGTCATAAACCATCTTTCAATATAAGCCATCTTAATTATTTATATTTATTGGTTTTTTAATCATTTTTATTATTTGCTATTTTTTCTCAGCTCAAGCTGGTAAAACCTAAGGTATGGTCAGACACAAGCACACTGTTTTCCCAATTGCTACAAACTTTCTGGCCATTCCAGTGAGTGCTTAGTATCGTGGCTCCCTAATTGTTTAATGCTATTGTGTAGTGACTTTGGCGTGATAACGGTTGTAGATATTAATATCAGGAGAATGATACCCTGGTCATGTTCCAAAGTCTTTCAATTTCCTCATTTAATTCAGCATATTTCTGGTGTTTTTTTTTTTGCTTATTGATTTCTGTAAGTTATGTGTGTTTGGTATGGCTACATCTATTAAACAAATGGTTCTTGCCTGTTTATCCTGGATTATTATATCCGGACGTTTCTTATGGATGATCTGATCTGTAATAACTGATCGGTCATCATATCATTTGCGTTATTCTGACTCTAGCCCTGGATCAGGCTTGTATTTATAATCAGGAGTGATTTATTTTATGAGTTTGCATTTTAAAGCGAGATTTCATGAATGATGTTTGCCACTTGATTGTGCCTGTGTAAGTAATCAGAGAAAATCAATCTGCTACAGGGTCCTGTAACGTGTTGGATTGTTTCTTGACATTTTCTTCATTTATCATCTCTTAATTTGCTGGTCTTTTATTATGTATTTTTGATATTTTTGTGTAACCACCTGGTTCTGTATTGCTACAAGGAACACTTCTGTTTCTGGGAAGAGATCTCCATCCCTGAGCGAGGGGTTCGACGCCTCCTTGTCGACATCTAGTCTGCTCAGACTGTGGGGATGTCTTCCATGGGGAGTCAGACTCTTCCATTGGTTAACGTTTTCCTCAATAGTGGTGACGTCTCTGTTTTTCTGTGTCGCTCTCTCATTGAAGTTTACTGGTGTATACTCCTTATCAGAATTGTATCTGCTTGCATGGATTGCTGATTCCTGTTTTCTCTGGTGAAAGTAATTGCTGAGAGGTAAATCCTGATAAGTATTTTATATCTTATGGTTTTGTGCTGCATCAGATCTGGAGTAACAGATATTTGTTGTCATTACTCTTGACCACAGAGAGTGAAAATATTTGACCAAGAATCTTGAAATGTGACTGCTGCAAAGCATAAACAGCGAAATTGTCGATCTGACATTATGGCCTTTGCTGAATTAACATTCTGGTCGCTATTGGTGTTATTTTCAGCGAGTGATCACAATATCTGGGGTTCAGTATCACATCATAGTCTGGAGCCATTGGGAATAAACCCTGACTGCCGTCAGTTGTTTTGTCTCCTGATTAAGCGTACAATTGTGATCACTGGCCATTTAACTGCGGCTATGAACTGCTCTCTGAACTTATAGACTGTGTTACTCCATATATAAATGTGTTCATGCATAGACTTAAGTTCTGTAACATGTATCCAAGTGACTTTAAGATAAATTCAGAATCGGTGTAATTATTGGGATCTGTTCCTCTGATGTTATACTTGAAGAAACACTTCAAGAATACAAGTTTACGTTACACTTTGTCGCCAACCACAAAGTGATTAAGCTGCCGGATATGGTGAAGAGGAGGATCGCAGAGCGCCGCCTGCTTTCCATTTCCGGGTCACTGCAGTTCTCCCCCTTTCTCTGACCCCTCAGTCCCTTACGAACCCGACTGGCCGCTAAAATGTGCCGGACCGTCAGGGCGTTGAGGATCAGAATTAGTGCGAATGGAATCAGAGGGGTTAAACTCTTGTCGAATCGATCAAAGCTCACCCACTGGTGTTCAGTGTAATAAGCTGGAATGGCCTTACAAAACCACAATACACCATCGAGTATCTCTCTTGGGTTATGAATGAAATAGAAGGGGATAATTTTTAAACACATAATAGTGCAGGTGATCACCAGAACCAAGGCCAGGGTCCTTCCTGTACAATAGCCGGCTTTTAACTTCTGACAACAAATGGTGACAAACCGATCGAAGGTGAAGGTGACCGTGAGCCAGACCGAACAGTCTCTGGAAGCGCATTGCAGTACAAAGATAATGCTACACAAGGGATACGTCTCCAGGAAGGATCCCGTGGAATAGTTCTTGATCCGTGTGCAGAATGCAGTGACGACAGCCGTCAGATCCGCCGCTGCCATGGCAACCAGGTACCGTGTGGTGCACGTGGAGAGGCCGCACTTCCCCCGGGACAGGATTGCAATCGCCACTATGTTCACTGGGCGGGAGAGAAGAGAAAACAGGTATGGGATCAGAGCTTTGTCTTATTCTGCTATGAATTATATTGCATTTCTTAATATTCCTGTAAATGCCTGCAAGAAAACGAATCTCAAGGTGGTATATGGTGATGTATTCATATCTGATCAGAAATTTACTTTGAACTTTGAACATTAGGATGTAAAAAAATTAGGACTGAAATGACTAAGGTTACAAAACAATACAGTTTCTGAAATTCTTGACCCAGGACGAATGTTCTACAAGAATTTGTCTCTGAGGTCTTAGCTGACGGAAGAGAAGTTAATGTATTAACTTGAAGCCGTTCTTCGGAACTGGTTTATAGTTTTACGCGGCTGTTGCTGCTACAGGGTGAGTGTGTAAGGGGGCGCCGCTCTCCGAGTGGAAGCGGGGTAGTCAGGGGATAAACTCTCGGCAATGTTACTGGTCAATGGATGAATGGAATGGACAAACAGATGGATACAGGATGAACAACATGCAGAGCAGAAGACATCCCCCAGGGCTCTCCTTCACTCTCAGATGTACCTGGCAATGATGAAATTGAATGAAAGAGGCTGAGGAAACATCAGAGACGGGAAACCTGGTCAGAAAGGGGCAACAAGAGACCGAACATTGTCTCCTTCACAGTTCTGAAAAAGGCTCTTCAGCCTGAAACACTCTTTATTTTCTTACTCTTCCCATGGATGCGGACAAACCTGCTGATCATCTCCCGGATTTTCCATTTTTCCCATTGTCACAATGACAACGAGCTTGATAACATTATCCTATCTACAATTCAGCTTTGAAACTAATCACCTCTGATGAAGTATCGAATGGCGAAGAGTAGGATCGCAGTCCGCCGCCGGCTTTCCACTTCTGGGTCTCTGCAGTTCTCCCCTGATCTCTGACCCTTCGGACCCTTACGGAATCGACTGGCCGCTTCCTTATCGCTCCCATAAAGCCATAAGACTAGGAGACATGGGAGCAGAGTTGGGGCATTCAACAGATCGAGTCTGCTCCCCCATTCCATCGTGGCCAATTTATTATCCCTCTCAACCCCATTCTCCTGCCTCATCCCCGTAACCTTTCATCACACCCTGACCAATGAAGGACATATCAACCTCCCCTTTAAATATACCCAATGAGTTAGCTTTCATAAACGTCTGAGGCAAATGGATTCCACATAGTCACCAACCTTTCGCTTGAGAAATTCCTCCTCAACTTTTCAGTGAATAGGCATCCTCCTGCTCTGTGTCCTCTGGTCCTAGATTCCCTCACTACCACAAACGTCCTCTCCATGTCTACTCTATTTAGGCCTATCAATGTTCCAATGGGATTAGTTACAACCTGTATATCTTATTATCGCTAGAGATTTCTGTCGTTTGTCTCTCGAATTCACCAATTAACTTGTCAGGAGACAGAATATTTCCTGGTGTTTGGCCAGCCCTTAGAGATACTACGAATTAAAAGTTTACCTCGTGTTCACCTGTCATCACTATAACACGCCAATATAATTTTTTCCCCACTACTAAGGACTGAAGGCGGGTGCTGAATTGGTTACCCGCTTGTCACTCTGAATTTCTGGACCTTGCCAAGAGAAAGACAAAATAAAATGCGCAGGCAGGCAAAACAAAAATTTTACATTTTAGAAACCTGAAGAACAAACAAGAAATGCTGGAGATTTTCAGTGGGACAGTCGTTGTCTCTGAGGAGGCAATCACATTTAAAGTTTCAGGAAACCGATCTTTCCTCAGATTAATAACATCTGTCCAATGGTTAAGTAGAGGGAATTCGAGCTGGTTTTCTCTGATTTTTCTTTTTTCGCTCTGCACTATCTCCAACTTCCAGTTTGATTAATAAAATTGAGAGTCCTGGTGATACAGAAGGCATTAAACAGAGGGTAGTGAAGGGAGGCTGAAATGCACCGTGTGTATGTGAAGGGAAAAAACACTCTCTCTGGGCACATGGCTTCCTTCCACGAGGTGAAAAGGACTGAAGCAGTCAGCATACATTGCAACAGATGATACTATTTTGGATCAAACCAAGGAATTTTCTTCTATCAGCTGAGCAACCAGGATTATTATTAATAGCCACTGTAAAGTGTATAAGCCATATGAACAATCTGCAGTTACTCTAATTTCTTGAAATGCTCTACAAGGTACCAGAATGACACACACAAACACTCCAGTAGAACGCGGCAGGTGAGGGCGCATCTATTTAACCAATAAAAAGTCGTCGTTTCGGGCCGAGACACCAACATCAAAATGGGAAAGTCGAATTTAGTTCAGCTCACAATCCTGCAACTGCGGGACTTCTAATTCCACGTTCTTTTGCATCACTATACATTTTCCAGTAAATGATTTATACACTTTGCTCTGAGTACTGCAAACTGAGACTACTTTTCCACGTCCTTGCAGTCGCCTGATGGTAATATCGAAAGTATTTTGTGTCTAAGAACGTTGCTATTGCTTCTTACAGAAGGAAAACAACCCATTGTTCACTTTAAACGAACCGTCAGCTCCCAGCTTTTAACTCTCGTTTAAGCGTGTCCAGCGCAGACGTTGAGAACTCGCTGAATTCCACACAGGGAAGCTCGCCGGTGCTGTTAGTGGAGTTCAGAAAGGACAAGACGAGGAAACAGAAACCAATCCTCACAGAGGGGTCAGATGTGGAGAGAGTGAGCAACTTCAAGTTTCAGGGTGTCAGTATATCTGTGGGCCTAACCTGGACGGAACGTATGTTTGCAGCTATAAAGAAGGCAAGACAGCAACAATATTTCATTGGGAGTTTGAGGAGATTTGGTTTATCAACTAAAACACTCGAAAACGTCTGCAAGTGTACCGGAGATAGAGCATTCGGACTGGCTGCAACGCCGTCTGATATGGGAGGGGCTACTGAACAAGATCGAAGTATGTTGCAGAAACTTGTAAAATTAGTCAGCACCATCATGGGTACCAGCCTCCGTAGTGTACAAGACATCTTCATGGAGCAGTGCCTTAGGAAGGCGGTGTCCATCATTGTGGATCCTCACCACCCAGGACGTGTCCTCTTCTCATTGTTACTGTTGGGAAGAAGGTACAGAAGCCTGAAGGCACACACTCACCGATTTAGGAACAGCTTTCTTCCCCTCTGCCAAACGATTGCTAAATAGATATTGAACCGATGAACACGACCTCACTACTTTTTGTTTTTCCGCACTATTTATTTTAACTGGTTAATAGAAATATATAAACTGAATGTAACTTAGATTTTTTTTCTTCCCTGTACTTATTTATCATGTCTTTCACTGTACTGCTGCTGTGAAGCTGATAAATCTCGCGACATACACCGCTGATATTAAACCTGGTTCTGATTCTGATATTGATCAATATCGAGACCCAATGCCAGAAGGTAAAGAATGAAACAAAAGAAGGGGGGGGGGGGGGGGGGACAGTTTCACGATAAGCTGAGTTGTATGTCTTCACTGTGCCAGTTAATATATTTTGTTGAAACATTATTAAGCTGTATTCCCTCTTATTGAGAAGTAATACGGATTAACAATCAGCAATAAAACAATGAAGCAACCAAGTTATTATGCAAGTGATTCTGTGCACATTTGCATTATGGAAGTGCCTTTGAGACAAAATTTGAATGTGCTGATTGTTAATATGTTTGACATTCAGCTTCTTCACTCTAACTGTTACCGGACTGCCACTGCACAGGAAGGTTTGCTCTGATTAACATACTTCATTCAGTAAAGGTCGAGAAGTTATCGCATGTCACCTCGCTAATGAACACCGGGAACATAGAATATTGCGAAAAAGTAAATGACCGCATCTGTAATAAAGAATACAAGCAAAAAATACGAAGCTACTCCACGGTTGTTCAGGCAATGTGATTTGTGATGTTGTCCTGCTGAAAGACAGGCTTCCTACCCAGTTTAAACTTCCTGCCGGAGGATTTTACGGATGAACTCTCTGTACTCACCAGCATTCATTTTCTCAACAGTCCTGACCAGATTTCCAGTCTCTGCTGCTGAAAAGCATCTCCATAGCATGACGCTACCTTCACCACACTTTACCGTAGGGATGGTATTGTCTGTCTAATGTACAGTATTAGATTTACGCCACAGAAGCTGCTTATTGCTGAGGCCAAAGATTTCTACTTCAGTCTGATCCTAGCACAAGACCTTCTTCCACACCCATACAGTATGTTGTCAGTGACGCTTTGCAAAGTCTCGATGGGCAAAAATATGTTCTTACCGATGCTGTTACGTCGCCATCATCCTATAGAGATTCTTTTCAGCAGAAGGAACTGGAAATCAGTCAGGATTGATGAAAAGATGAATGTGCTAAACATAGAGAGATCCTGGATGAGAACCTGCTTACCTCAGTCAGAAAGCTTAAGCTGGGGAGGGAGATTTCTTTGAGCAGATCAACAACCCAAATCACACTGCCAGAGCAACCGTGGAGGGGCTTCAAATGAAGAACATTGATGTGTTTGAGTCACCCACTCAGAGTCCTGAACAGAACCCGATGGAAAATCTCCGGCAGGACCTCTAGATGCTGTCCACCGCGGCTGCGCATCTGACCTGGCACAGACTGAGCACTTTTGCAAGGAGGAGTGGGACATCTCGCTCCATCACGCTGTGCAAAACTAGCAGTCGTGTCCAAGAAGACTACTGGCTGTAACTGCTGGGAGAGGTGGTTCAATTAAGTACTGAGCAAAAGGACATGAATCATCCTGAACTGCTTTCGTATTTTACTATATTCCTTGTTTTCTGGCCTCTACTGAGAAACAGGAGCATGTGATTCACAAATAAACATTCCCAGTTAAATTGATCACAATCGCTGGTTGTAATACTCATTTAACTGAACGAAGTGTTGAGCACCTGATACATTTACAAGGCTCTGTAGTAGCCGAATCGGTTTAAGAATTTCTTTTGGAAATGTCCTGCCATGTATTTCCCATCACAGTAAACATCCATTCACAGACTGGAATATTCTAAAGAATATAAACCTTCCACTGATCTTTTCATTGCACTGTTGTTTAATATCAGACAGAATTTCACCCGACACAAATCATACAGCCGGTACATGTTTTTTTCTCTTTCTTTTTTGTGCCATCTGCAGGAAATTTCAGTCAAACAACTTAGGTGTTTCGTTAAATAGCTTTTCACTATCATCAACTATAGTGCTGAGCACAGCTTTCTTGACATTTTCTGTTATCCAGGTGCCTATCTGTGTTGCAAGGACGTGACTGAGGACGAACCCAAGTGCAGGACACAGGCACGGGGACAGGCTCGAGAGGCGCTGGCACAGTCGCAAATGTGGAGCAGATGCCCAGGAGAGTCTTTAATCAGAGACAAGGTTCCCGTAGAATATCCAGGGAATGATGCGGAGCTGGGAACTGACAGTCCTAAGGGATCAGGAAACGAGGTTTACACTCACTAGAATTGACCAACGATCTGGCAGCTCATTGCTGTGAGGCCAGGGTTCTCATCCTGTGTTCACTGATGGAAACCAGCTGTGCTGTAATTAATGGACTGGGAACAATTGGAATTCAGACGAGGGGATTAAGGCCCAAAACAAGGGGATAATAGCAAGATGGGGGATTGCCAGACGAGTCCATGATAGTACGCCCCCCCCCCAAATGGGAGCCTCCAGGCTTGTCCGGATGGTCCCGATGGAAGTCCTGGATGAGGTAAAGGTCTAGGATGAAGGAGCAGGAAACCCAGGAACACTCCTCTGGGCTATATCCTTATCAGTCCACCAGGTATTGGAGACCCCTGCCCCGACGGCGCACATCCAGTAGCCGCTGGATGGTCTATGCCGGGTGGTTGTCGATGGTTCGGACGGGTGGAGGGGTTTCGGACGGAGGACACAAGGGACTGACGGAAACTGGTTTTAATTGGGAAACATGAAAAGTACCTGTAGGGAGGCAGTCCTCACTTGGGAGATCGAGTCCAAAGTAAAAGAGGCCCAAGGGGATGACCCTGACCCCGGCAACAGACCCGTGCATAGACTTAGGTAGCTTAAGTCATACTACTGTGGGGCTGATGACACTTCCGACTTTGAAAGGTCCCAGGAAATGAGGGGCGAGTTTCTTAGGCTCGTTTTTGAGAGGAATATCTTTGGATGATAGTCACACCTTCTGCCCAGGTTGATACTGAGATGCTGGAGTCCGATGGCGATCGGCAATCCTCTGGTTGTGATCAGCTGATCAGATCAGGATCGTGAGTGTGTACTCCCAAACCTTGGGGCACCGATCGATATGGGCCTGAACAGACGGCACCGCAATCTCCTCTTCCTGAACGGGAAACAGCGGGGGTTGGTTCCCAAGGGAGCATTCAAAAGGAGATCTTCCGGTGGCTGTACTAACCAGAGAGTGGTGGGCGTACCCATCCCACGTGAGGTGGTCTCTCCAGGTAGATGGGTTGTTGGCTGTTATGCAACGTAGCTCTGCCTCCAAATCCTGGCTGACCCGTTCCATCTGCCCGTTCGTCTGTGGGTGGAAGCCGGATGATGGGCTAACAGAGGCACCCAGGGATTGACAGAAGGTCTTCCATACCTGCGAGATGAATTGAGGACCCCGATCGGAGATGATATCCGCAGGAATTCCATGGAGGTGGAAGACGTGACGGACAAGAAGTTCTGCGGTCTCCTGAGCGGAAAGGCGGGAGGGCTACAACGTGCACCATCTTGGAGAATCAGTCTACCACGGTGAGTACGGTGGTGTTTCTGTGTGAAAAGGGTAGTCCCATGACGAAAGGACGTGCGACCAAGGACAACTAGGAACAGATAGGGGACCAAGTAATCCACAGGTGGCTGGTGGGAGATTTTTCAGCGGGCAGAGACATAGGAACGGGTATCCACATCCATGGAAGGCCTCCAAAAGCATCTTTTCAGGAGGGACAGGGTCCGATCACTCTCGGGGTGGCAGGCGTACCGAGACGTGTCCCCCACTGGAGAACCTGAGACCTGACGGAAATGGGCACAAAAAGGCGATTGCCGGGGTCATGATCGTCCCTTTGGGCCTCTTTTACTTTGGACTCGATCTCCCAAGTGAGGGTTGCCTCCACACAGGATGGTCTCCGGGCTGGAAGTGTTCTCCTTGGAGTTGTATTGGTGGGAGAGCGCGTCCGGCTTCCCGTTCTTGGACCCCGGATGGTAAGTGAGAGAAAACTTGAATCATTCAAAAAATAATGCCCAACGGGCCTGGTGGTAGTTCAAACACTTGCGGATCGTGGGTCTGAGCCATTCTTCCACTGCCCGGATCTTCTCGGGGTCTGCCCTCACCAGCCCACTCTCAATGATGTAGCCCAGGAAGCTGACCAAAGGGACGTGCAACTCACATTTCTCCGCCTTCACGAGTTCTCCCACAGTCTCAGGAGGACTAGACGGATATGGTGAATGTGTTTCTGGGGGCTGCTATAAAACATTAAGATATCATCTAGGTAGACAAACACGAAACGATTAATAAAGTCCCTCACCACATCACTGATTAAGGCTTGAAAAACGGCAAGGGCATTGGTGAGGCAAAACGACATGAACAAGTATTCCAAGTGGCCTAATGGTGTATTAAATGCCGTCTCCCTTCCTCATCCTGACTGGATGGTAAGCGCTACGAAGGTCCAACTTCGAGAAGGTGGTGGTTCCGTGAAGTGGTTCAAATGCCAAGTTAATGAGGAGTAGTGGGTACTTATTCTTAATGGTTATACTGTTTAGGCCTCGGTAATCAACACAAGGATGAAGTGACCCGTCCTTCTTTTCTACAAAGAATAAACCGGCGTCCACTGGGGAAGATTTAAAAGGAACACAGCCTTATACAGTGGGCAGCGTTGTTTTGCGGGCAGCGGAGTGTGCCGGGAGCAGAGTGAAGGCTTAAGGGCTTTGGCTCAATGGGTTTAGGCAGAAATGGGCAAGGTAAGTTTAGTTTTCAATTTTTCCTGTTATTTGAGGAAAGGGGGAAGTATGAGTGTGAGGGCAGCTTGTTGTTCTCGGTGTCGGATGTGGGAGGTCCTGGAATCTCCGAGCCTCACGGACGTCCACATCTGCGTCAGGTGCGCCGGGCTGCAGTTCCTAAGGGACCGTGTTTGGGAACTGGAGCTGCAGCTCGATGACCTTCGTCTGGTTAGGGAAAGTGAGAAGAATTACAGGCAGGTGGTCATACCGGGGTCACGGTTCGGAGAGAGAAGAGGAAGAATCAGGTGCTAGAGAGTACCTCTTGACAGTAAGTATTCCTGTTTGAGTACTGTTGGGGGGGGGGGGGACAGCCTACCTGGGGGAAGCAACAGTGGCCGTGCCTCCGGCACAGAGTCCGGCCCTGTAGCTCAGAAGGGTATGGAAAGGAAGAGGAAGGCTGTAGTAATAGAGGACTCTATAGTTAGGGGGTCAGGTAGGCGATTCTGTGGACGCAGTCAGGAGACCCGGATGGTAGTTTGCCTCCCTGGTGCCAGGGTCCAGGATGTTTCTGATCGCATCCAAGATATCCTGAAGTGGGAGGATGAGGAGCCAGAGGTCGCAGTACATATAGGTACCAATGACATAGGTAGGAAAAGGGAAGAGGTCCTGAAAGGAGAATATAGCGAGTTGAGAAGGACCTCAAAGGTAGTAATCTCGGGATTACTGCCTGTGCCACGCGACAGTGAGAGCAGGAATGGAATGAGGTGGAGGATAACTGCGTGGCTGAGGGATTGGAGCAGGGGGCAGGGATTCAAGTTTCTGGATCATTGGGACCTCTTTTAGGGCAGGTGTGACCTGTACAAAAAGGACGGGTTGCACTTGAATCCTAGGGGGACCAATATCCTGGTGGGGAGATTTGCATAGGCTACTGGGGAGACCTTAAACTAGAATGGTTGAGGGGTGGGAATCAATTTGAAGAGACTAAAAGAGAGCAGGTTAGCTCACAAATAGAGAAAGCTAGTAGCCAATGTGTGAGGGGGGATAGGCAGGTGACAGAGAAGGGGAGCGCTCAGACCGAAGATGTAGGGGAGAAGGAAGAAAAAGATAATAAAGTTGTTTGCACCGTTAGGGATAAACAGAGAGGAAGAGGTGGAGAGTCTCTTAAATGCATCTCTTTTAATGCTAGGAGCATTGTAAGAAAGGTGGATAAGTTTAGAGCTTGGATTGATACCTGAAAATATGATGTAGCTATTAGTGAAACATGGTTGCAGGAGGGGTGTGATTGGCAACTACAAACCCCATTTCCAGAAAAGTTGGGATATTTTCCAAAATGCAATAAAAACAAACATCTGTGATATGTTAATTCACGTGAACATTTATTTAACTGACACAAGTACAAAGAAAAGATTTTCAATAGTTTTACTGACCAACTTAATTGTATTTTGTAAATATACACAAATTTAGAATTTGATGGCTGCAACACACTCAACAAAAGTTCGGACAGAGGCATTTTTACCATTGTGTTACATCACCTTTCCTTTTAGTAACACTTTTTAATTGTTTTGGAACTGAGGATACTAATTGTAGTAGATTTGCAATTGGAAATTTTGTCCATTCTTGCTTGATATAAGACCTCAGCTGCTCAACAGCCCGTGGTCTCCGTTGTCTGATTCTCCTCTTCATGATGCGCCATACATTTTCAATAGGAAATAGATCTGGACTGGCAGTAGACCAGTCAAGCACATGCTGTTGTAGCCCGTGCAGAATGTGGTCTGGCATTGTCCTGCTGAAATAAGCATGGACGTCCCGGGAAGAGACGTCGCCCTGATGGCAACATATGTCTCTCTAAAATCCTAAGATACACATCAGAGTCAATGGTACCTTCACATACATGCAACTCACCCATGCCGTGGGCACTGATGCACCCCCATACCATCACAGATGCCGGCTTTTGCACCTTTCACTGATAACAATCAGGATGGTCGTTCTCATCTTTGGCATGGAGAACTTGATGCCCGTTTTTTTCCCGAAAACTAGCTGAAATGTGGACTCATCTGACCACAGCACATGGTTCCACAGTCTTTCGGTCCATCTGAGATGAGCTCGGGCCCAGAGAACCCGCCGGCGTTTCTGCATAGAGTTGATATACGGCTTCCTCCTTGCATAATACAGTTTCAAGTTGCATTTCTGGATGTAGCGACAGACTGTGTTAAAAGTGACAATGGTTTTCCTAAGTACTCCCGAGCACAGGTGGCTATAATTGTCACAGTAGCATGATGTTTCTTAGGCAGTCCCGCCTGAGGGCTCGAAAATCACGCACATTCAACAGTGGTTTCTGAACTTGCTCTTTATGCACTGAGATGCTCTGAATTCTCTGAATCTTTTCACAATATTATGTACTATAGATGTTGAAAGACCTAAATTCTCTGCAATCTTGCATTGGGAAATACTCCTTTTGAACTGACTAACAATTCTCTCACAAATTTTGGCACAAAGGGGTGAGCCACGACCCATCCTTGCTTGCAAAGACTGAGCCTTTGACGGACGCTAATTTTATACCCAGTCATGATACCTCACTTGCTACCAATTAGCCTGCTTAATGTGGAGTCTTCCAAACCGGTGTTACTTGAATATCTTATTTTAACTCTGTCCGAACTTTTGTTGAGTGTGTTGCAGCCATCAAATTCTAAATTTGTGTATATTTACAAAATACAATTAAGTTGGTCAGTAAAACTATTGAAAATCTTTCCTTTGTACTTTTGTCAGTTAAATAAGGGTTCACGTGAATTAACATATCACAGATTTTTGCTTTTATTGGATTTTGGAAAATATCCCAACTTTTCTGGAAATGGGGTTTGTAAATATTCTTGGCTTTCATTGCTTCCAGTGGGATAGAATCGGAGGGGCAAGAGGGGGAGGTGTTGCATTGCTTGTCATTAAAAATATTACAGCGTTGCTCTGGCAGGATAGATTAGAGGGTTCATCTAGGGAGGCTATTTGGATGGAATTGAGGAATGGGAAAGGTGTAGTAACACTTATAGGGGTGTATTACAGACCATCTAATGGACAACGAGAATTGGAGGAGCAAATTTGTAAGGAGATAGCAGATATTTGTAGTAAACACAAGGTTGCGACTGTTTGAGATTTTAAGTTTCCACACATAGACTGGGAAGCCCATTCTATCAAAGGACTGGATGGTTTGGAGTTTGTAAAATGTGTGCAGGATAGTTCTTTTACAGCAATACATAGAGACTAGAGAAGGGTCAGTGTTGGATCTCCTGTTAGGGAATGAAATAGGTCAGGCGACGGAGGTATGTGTTGGGGAACACTTCGGGTCCAGTGATCACAATGCTATTAGTTTCAATGTAATTATGAAGAAGGATAGGACTGGACCCAGGGTGGAGAAATGTGATTGGAGAAAGGCTAACTTTGAGGAGATGCGAAAGGATTTGGAAGGGGTGGATTGGGACAATTTGTTTTACGGGAAGGATATAATATAGAAATTGCGGTCATGTAAAGGTGAAATTTTGAGGGTACAGAATCTTTATGTTCCTGTTAGGTTGAACGGAAATATTAAGTTTGAGAGAGCGATGGTTTTCAATGGATATTGGAAACTTGGTTAGGAAAAAGAGACATATCTACAATAATTATAGGCAGCATGGAGTAAATGAGGTGCTCGAGGAATATAAAGAATGTAAGAAGAATCTTAAGAAAGAAATTAGAAAAGCTAAAAGAAGATATGAGGTTGCTTTGGCAAGTAAGGTGAAAATAAATCCGAAGGGTTTTGACAGTTATATTAATAGCAAAAGGATAGTGAGGGATAAAATTGGTCCCTTAGAGAATCAGAGTGGACAGCTATGTGTGGAGCCGAAAGAGATGGGAGAGATTTTGAACAATTTATTTTCTTCAGTACTCACTAAGAAGAAGGATATTGAATTGTGTAAGGTAAGGGAAAAAAGTAGGGAAGTTATGGAAACTATGACAATTAAAGAGGAGGAAGTACTGGCGCTTTTAAGGAATGTAAAAGTGGATAAATCTCCGGGTCCTGACAGGATATTCTCTAGGACCTTCAGGGAGGTTAGTGTAGAAATAGCAGGGGCTTTGACAGAAATATTTCAAATGTCATTAGAAACGGGGATGGTGCCGGAGGATTGACGTATTGCTCATGTGATTCTATTGTTTAAAAAGGGTTCTAAGAGTAAAACTAGCAATTATAGGCCTGTCAGTTTGATGTCATGGTGGGTAAATTAATGGAAGGTATTCTTAGAGATGGTATATATAATTATCTGGAGAGACAGGGTGCGATTAGGAACAGTCAACATGGATTTGTGCATGGAAGGTCATGTTTGACAAATCTTATTGAATTTTTTGAAGAGGTTACTAGGAAAGTTGACGAGGGTAAAGCAGTGGATGTTGTCTATATGGACTTCAGTAAGGATTTGACAAGGTTCCGCATGGAAGATTAGTTAGGAAGGTTCAATCGTTAGGTATTAATATTGAAGTAGTAAAATTGATTCAACAGTGACTGGATGGGATATGCCAGAGAGTAGTGGTGGATAACCATTTGTCAGGTTGGAGACCGGTGTCTAGTGGTGTGCCTCAGGGATCTGTATTGGGTCCAATGTTGTTTGTCATATACTTTAATGATCTGGATGATGGGGTGGTAAATCAGATTAGTAAGTATGCAGATAATACTAAGGTAGGTGGCATCGATAATGAAGTAGGTTTTCAAAGTTTGCAGAGAGATTTAGGCCAGTTAGAAGAGTGGGTTGAGCGTTAGCAGATGGAGTTTAATGCTGATAAGTGTGAGGTGCTACATTTTGGTAGGAATAATCCAAATAGGACATACATGGTAAATGGTAGGGCACTGAAGAATGCAGTAGAAGAGAGTGATCTAGGAATAATGGTGCATAGTTCCCTGAAGGTGGTATCTCATGTGGATAGGATGTTGAAGAAAGCTTTTGGTATGTTGGCCTTTATAAATCAGAGCATTGAGTATAGGAGTTGGGATGTAATGTTAAAATTGTACAAGGCATTGGTAAGGCCGAATTTGGAGTATTGTGTACAGTTCTGGTCACTGAATTATTGGAAAGATATCAACAAAATAGAGAGAGTACAGAGAAGATTTACTAGAATGTTACCTGGGTTTCAGCACCTAAGTTACAGGGAAAGATTGAACAAGTTAGGACATAATTCCTTGGAGCGTAGAAGGTTGAGGGGGGACTTGATAGAGGTATTTAAAATTATGAGGGGGATAGAGAGAGTTGACGTGGATAGGCTTTTTCCATTGAGAGTTGCGGAGATTCAAACAAGAGGACATGAGTTGCGACTTAGGGGGCAAAAGTTTAAGTGTAACATGAGGGGGAATTTCTTTACTCAGAGAGTGGTAGTTGTGTGGAATGAGCTTCCAGTAGAAGTGGTAGAGGCAGGTCCGGTATTTTCATTTGAAGCAAACTTGGATAGGTATATGGACAGGAAAGGAATGGAGGGTTATGGGCTGAGTGCGGGTCAGTGGGATTAGGTGAGAGTAAGCGTTCGGCACGGACTAGAAGGGCCGAGATGGCCTGTTTCCGTGCTGTAATTGCTATATGGTTATTGTGGTGCAGTGACTGAGGTGATAGATAGCTCAGGGGCGGAGTAGTGGTGCTGAATAGAATGGTTGATCAGAATAAGTGTCTGGGGGGAGGGGTGGAAAAAACTTCTAAAAATCCTTCAGAGAAGGATGCAGAGGAAGTTCAGCAGGATGTTGCCTAGATTAGAGTATGTCTTGTGAGGGAAGTTTGAACGATCTGGGGCTTTTATCTTTGGAGCTACGGAGTGTGATTGAGGTGTACAAGGTTACAAGAGACACAGACAGGCTGGACATCGGCACCTTTCCCCCAGGGTGACAACCGCCAGTACGAGAGGACATGCGTTGAGGGTGAATGGAAGAACGTTTAGGATCAGAGGTCAGTTGTTTCTTTTCTGGGCTCTGGGAACGGACTGCGGGGGTGCTGGTCATGGCTGACACAACAGCGACATTAAAAGACACTTGGATTGTCACAGGGGGACTTGGAATGGACCCAAATGCAGGACGCAGGCACTGAAGTACTAGGGATAGGACAGGAACAACTAAAGGATAGAACAAGATGGGATTCAGAGAAAGTTCAGGCGAGGCAGGAGGATCCCAGAGTTCAGTCAAGACAAGGCGGATCCCAGAGTTTATGGCAAGGCAGAGTCCTCCACCAGCCAACGGCAATCAGGCCTGGCTTACCCGACGGAGGCGAGGGACAGGAAAGGGGCAGCCTCCTCCGGGCGGGCCGCATAACTCCTCGGCAGGGCCACCTCCCTGGCAGGACCACGGGGGCCTGGGCAAGACGCGGGAAACCTGGGAAGGTGCGGGGTATCACCCGTCGGAAGCGAGGGGTAGGAAAGAAACAGAGTCCTGCGCCAGGCAATGGCAATCTGGCCTGATTTACCCGACAAAGGCAAGGGGTAGGAAAGGGACAGAGTCCTCCGGGTGGGGCGCATAACTTCTTGGCAGGGCCGCCTCCCAGGCATGAACACAGAAGCCTGGGCAAGACGCGGGAAACCTGGGCAGGTGCAGGGCACCACCCGTCGGAAGCAAGGAATAGGAAAGGGACTAGGTCCAGGGTGACTCCGAGACTGACTCACAGAACTAGGTGGGTACTCCAAGCCGGGGCGAACAGGACAAACAGAACGAAGCCGGGAAACAGCGCAACCAGGGCAACCATGATGAACGGGTAGAACAGGATAGACAGGCAAACAGCGCGACAGCGCAAACAAGGCGAACCGGACGGAACAGCGGGACCAGGGCAACCATGATGAACGGGTAGAACAGGATAGACAGGCAAACAGCGCGACAGCGCGAGCAAGGCGAACCGGACGGAACAGCGGGACCAGGGCAACCATGATGAACGGGTAGAACAGGATAGACAGGCAAACAGCGCGAGCAAGGCGAACCGGACGGAACAGTGGGACCAGGGCAACCATGATGAACGGGTAGAACAGGATAGACAGGCAAACAGCGCGAGCAAGGCGAACCGGACGGAACAGCGGGACCAGGGCAACCATGATGAACGGGTAGAACAGGATAGACAGGCAAACAGCGCGAGCAAGGCGAACCGGACGGAACAGTGGGACCAGGGCAACCATGATGAACGGGTAGAACAGGATAGACAGGCAAACAGCGCGAGCAAGGCGAACCGGACGGAACAGCGGGACCAGGGCAACCATGATGAACGGGTAGAACGGGATAGACAGGCAAACAGCGCGAGCAAGGCGAACCGGACGGAACAGCGGGACCAGGGCAACCATGATGAACGGGTAGAACGGGATAGACAGGCAAACAGCGCGAGCAAGGCGAACTGGACGGAACAGCGGGACCAGGGCAACCATGATGAACGGGTAGAACAGGATAGACAGGCAAACAGCGCGACAGCGCGAGCAAGGCGAACTGGAAGGAACAGCGGGACCAGGGCAACCATGATGAACGGGTAGAACGGGATAGACAGGCAAACAGCGCGAGCAAGGCGAACTGGACGGAACAGCGGGACCAGGGCAACCATGATGAACGGGTAGAACAGGATAGACAGGCAAACAGCGCGAGCAAGGCGAACCGGACGGAACAGCGGGACCAGGGCAACCATGATGAACGGGTAGAACGGGATAGACAGGCAAACAGCGCGAGCAAGGCGAACCGGACGGAACAGCGGGACCAGGGCAACCATGATGAACGGGTAGAACGGGATAGACAGGCAAACAGCGCGAGCAAGGCGAACCGGACGGAACAGCGGGACCAGGGCAACCATGATGAACGGGTAGAAAGGGATAGACAGGCAAACAGCGCGAGCAAGGCGAACTGGACGGAACAGCGGGACCAGGGCAACCATGATGAACGGGTAGAACGGGATAGACAGGCAAACAGCGCGAGCAAGGCGAACTGGACGGAACAGCGGGACCAGGGCAACCATGATGAACGGGTAGAACAGGATAGACAGGCAAACAGCGCGACAGCGCAAACAAGGTGAACCGGACGGAACAGCGGGACCAGGGCAACCATGATGAACGGGTAGAACAGGATAGACAGGCAAACAGCGCGACAGCGCGAGCAAGGCGAACCGGACGGAACAGCGGGACCAGCGCATACAAGAGAAACAGGGGAATAGGACAAGACAAACAGGACAGAACACGTTCAGAGCAGGACGACCCCCCCCAACTAGGCTCAGTCCCAGAGCCCCTTATATACACCTGCCAGCCGATGGGCATCAGGGCCACCTCCACGAGTCCAAACAAGCCACAATGATCCACAGGTGTGACTAATTGGCTTAAGGGTGAAAAGAGGGACGGCTACAAGACCTGGAGTCCGGAGTCCACTGACCAGATCAAGACCCGGAATGCGGGCTCCAGACCGGACTATAACATGGATAGATGGACAGCTGTAGTGAAAATATAGACTGTGTAGGAGTGAATGGTTATATTGATGGCAGAGTAGGTCTATATATGCAGGTGGACACAGCTTGGTGGGCCGAAGGGCCTGCAGCGTATTGTACTGGTCCTTGATTTAATTTTGTGGAAAATTACCACCAGATGTGGAGACGAGGAAGGAGATTGAGTACATGAAAAGCAACAGTTTTAAGTTATAAGTGTTAAACGGGCTCGTTGGTCTAGTGGTATGATTCTCGCTTTGGGTCTAAATTTGCGAGCATGCGAGAGGTCCCGGGTTCAAATCCCGGACGAGCCCCTTGATTGAAATACTGTATTTTTAGAACCCACTCAGTCAGTGGAGCGCAGGAGAATGAGGGGAGATATTTAGATGTATACAAAATTATGAGGGCTATGTATAGGTCAATGCCTGCAGGCTTTCTACCCTCAGGTTGGGCGAGACGACAAGTCGAGATCAAAGCGTTAGTGTGGATGGTAAAATATTCAAGGTTAGCACCTTCATCCAGAGGTTGTGGTGAGCGTGGAATGAGCTGCAAATAGAATTGTAACAATTAAGAGAAGTTTGTTTAGGCACGCGGATGGGAGGTGTATGGAAGGCTATGTTCTGGGTGCGGGTGGGTGGAATTAATCAGAAGGCTGGCATGGACTAAATGGACCGAATGTCCTGTTTCCGTTCTGTAGTGTAATGTTACTCTATGAGGGACTTGGGCCGGTGAAGAAATGGAATGGAATGGGAATCATTGTGAAGCTAAGTGGCCAATTCCTGCTCCTACAATCCTGTGTTCTTGTATTACTGAAATTCAGCTCTATCGATAGGAACAGGTGTCCTGAGTGTGATACTCTCTACATTGAAGCTAGATACAGGACGTGAACAGGAATGGAGAAACCCGGGGAATTAGAGCAACCCAGGTATTCAAAATTATGACTGGGAAAGACAGTTTTACTGCAAGCAGGTCCTTTCCACTGAGGTTGGAGCCAGAAATCATGGGTTAAGGGTGAAATGTGAAATAGTTAAGGAGGGGGGTTTCCTAAGGGGGAGTTTCTTCACTCGGAGGGCGGTGGAACTCGCTGCGAGCGGAAGTGGTGAATGCCGGCGCCATTTCAACATTTAAGTGAAGTTTGGATACGTCCGTGGATGAAAAGGGTGTGGAGGGGTGTGAATCAGGAGCAGGTCGATGGAAGGAGTTTGGCACATACTAGAATCCGAGGGACAAAAGGAGGAGGATTTGCATTGCTTGTAAGAGAAAATATTACAGCTGTGCTCAGGCAGGATAGATTAGAGAACTCGTCTAGGGAGGCTATTTGGATGGAATTGAGGAATGGGAAAGGTGTAGTAACACTTATAGGGGTGTACTATAGACCACCTAATGAGGAGCGAGAATTGGAGGAGCAAATTTGTAAGCAGATAGCAGATATTTGTAGTAAGCACAAGGTTGTGATTGTGGGAAATTTTAATTTTCCACACATAGACTGGGAAGCCCATACTGTAAAAGGGCTGGATGGTTTGGAGTTTGTAAAATGTGTGCAGTGTAGTTTTTTGCAGCAATACATAGAGGTACCAACTGAAGAAGGGGCAGTGTCGGATCTTCTGTTAGGGATTGAGATAGGTCAGGTGATGGAGGTATGTGTTGGGGAGCACTTCGGGTCCAGTGATCACAATGCCATTAGTTTCAATATAAATATGGAGAAGGATAGGACTGGAACCTGGGTTGAGATTTTTGATTGGAGAAAGGCCAACTTTGAGGAGATGCGAAAGGATTTAGAAGGAGTGGATTGGGACAATTGTTTTATGGGAAGGATGTCATAGAGAAATAGAGATCATTTAAAGGTGAAATTTTGAGGGTACAGAATCTTTATGTTCCTGTTAGGTTGAAAGGAAAGGTTAGAAGTTTGAGAGAGACATGGTTTTCAAGGGATATTGGAAACTCGCTTGGAAAAAGAGATCTGCAATAAATATAGGCAGCATCGAGTAAATGAGGTGCTCATGATATGAGATGATATAAAGGATGTAAAAAGAATCTTAAGAAAGAAATTAGAAAAGCTAAAAGAAGATATGAGGTTGCTTTGGCAAGTAAGGTGAAAATAAATCCAAAGGGTTTCTACAGTTATATTAATAGCAAAAGGATAGTGAGGGATAAAACTGATCCCTTAGAGAATCAGAGTGGAGCCAAAAGAGATGGGGGAGGGTTTGAACAATTTCTTTTCTTCAGTAATCAATAAGGAGAAGGATATTGAATTGTGTAAGGTAAGGGAAACAAGTAGGGTATTTATAGAAACTATGATGGTTAAAGAAGAGGATGTACTGGCTTTTTTAAAGAATATAAAAGTGGATCTCTCTGGGTCCTGATAGGATATTCCCTAGGACCTTGAGGGAAGTTAGTGTAGAAGTAGCAGGGGCTCTGACAGATATATTTTAAATGCCATTAGAAACGGGGATTGTGCCAGAGGATTGGCATATTGCTCATGTGGTTCCATTGTTTAAAAAGGGTTCTAAGAGTAAACCTAGCAATTATAGGCCTTTAAGCTTGACATCAGTGGTGTGTAAATTAATGGAAAGTATTCTTAGAGATGGTCTATATAATTATCTGGATAGATCAGGTCTGATTAGGGACAGTCAACATAGATTTGTGCGTGGAAGGTCATTATTGAATTTTTGGCAGAGGTTACAAGGAAAGTTGACGAGGGTAAAGCAGTGCATGATGTCTACATGGACTTCAGTAAGGTCTTTGACAACGTTCCACACGGAAGCTTAGCTAGGAAGGTTCAATCGTCAGGTATTAATATTAAAGTAGTAAAATGGCTTCAACAGTGGCTGGATGGGAGATGCCAGAGGGTAGTCGTGGATAATTGTTTGTCAGGTTGGAGGCCGGTGACTACTGGTGTGCCTCAGGGATCTGTAGTGGGTCCAGTGTTGTTTGTCAAATACATAAATGATCTGGATGGGGTGGCAAATTGGATTAGTAAGTATGCAGATGATACTAAGGTAGGAGGCGTTGTGGATAATGAAGTAGGTTTTCAAAGCTTGCAGGGAGATTTAGGTCAGTTAGAAGAGTGGGCTGAAAGATGGCAGATGGAGTTTAAAGCTGATAAGTGTGAGGTGCTACATTTTGGTAGGACTAATCAAAATAGGACATATATGGTAAATGGTAGGGCATTGAGGAACGCAGTAGAACAGAGTGATCTAGGAATAATGGGGTATAATTCCCTGATGCTGGAATCTCATGTGGATAGGGTCGTGAAGAAAGCTGTTGGTATGCTGGCCTTTATAAATCAGAGCATTGAGTTGGGATGTAATGTTAAAATTGTACAAGGCATTGGGGAGGCCAAATTTGGAGTATTGTGTGCAGTTCTGGTCACCGAATTATAGGAAAGATGTCAACAAAATAGAGAGAGTACAGAGGAGATTTACTAGAATGTTACCTGGGTTTCAGCACCTAAGTTACAGAGAAAGGTTGAACAAGTTAGGTCTTTATTCTTTGGAGCGTAGAAGGTTGAGGGGGTACTTGATAGAGGCATTTAAAATTATGAGGGGGAAAGATAGAGTTGACGTGGATAGGCTTTTTGCATTTGGAGTAGGGGAGATTCAAACAAGAGGACATGAGTTACAAGTGCAGGGGCAAAAGTTTAGGGGTAACATGAGGGGAAACTTCTTTATTCAGAGAGTGGTTGCTGTGTGGAATGAGCTTCCAGCAGAAGTGGTAGAGGCAGGTTCGATTTACTAATTAAAAAAAAATTTGGTTGGGTATATGGATAGGAAAGGTTTTGAAGGTTATGGGCTGAGTGCAGGTAGGTAGGACTGGGTGAGTGGAAGCTTTCAACACGGACAAGAAAGGCTGAGATGGCCTGCTTCAGTGCTGTAATTGTTATATCATCATATGCTTATAATGGACAGAGAGGGTGAGAGAGAGACAGTTCACAGGATAAATCCCCCACACCAGCCATGTGTCAGTGTTCTATACTGGGCTGAATTTACAGGAGTGTAATGGACAGAGATGGTGAGAGAGGGACAGTTCACAAGATAAATCCCCCCCAGCTCCCCACACCAGCAATGTGTCAGTGTAGGACTCTGGACTGAGTTTTCCGGAATATTGTGTCCAATGTTGTTTGTCATATACAGTAATGATCTGGATGATGGGATGGTAAATTGGATTAGTAAGTTTGCAGATGATACTAATACAGGTGGCATTGTGGATAATGAAGCAGGTTTTCAAAGCTTGCAGGGAGATTTCGGCCAGTTAAAAGAGTGGGCTGAGTGATGGCAGATGGAGTTTAATGCTGAAAAATGTGAGGTGCTACTTTTTGGTAGGACTAATCAAAATAGGACATTCATGGTAAATGGTAGGGCATTGAGGAATGCAGTAGAAGAGAGTGATCTAGGAATAATTGTGCATAGTTCCCTGAAGTTGGAATCTCATGTGGATAGGGTGGTGAAGAAAGCTTTTGGTATGCTGACCTTTATAAATCAGAGCATGAGTATAGTAATTTGGATGTAATGTCACCGAATTATAGGAAAGATGTCAACAAAATAGATAGATAGATAGATAGATACTTTATTCATCCCATGGGGAAATTCAACATTTTTTCCAATGTCCCATACACTTGTTGTAGCAAAAACTCATTACATACAATACTTAACTCAGTAATAATATGATATGCATCTAAATCACTAACTCAAAAAGCATTAATAATAGCTTTAAAAAAAAGTTCTTAAGTCCTGGCAGTTGAATTGTAAAGCCTAATGGCATTGGGGAGTATTGACCTCTTCATCCTGTCTGAGGAGCATTGCATCGACAGTAACCTGTCGCTGAAACTGCTTCTCTGTCTCTGGATGGTGCTATGTAGAGGATGTTCAGGGTTTTCCATAATTGACCGTATAAGAGAGTATAGAGGAGATTTACTAGAATGTTAGCTGGGTTTCAGCAGCTAAGTTACAGAGAAAGGTTGAACAAGTTAGGTCTTTATTCTTTGGAGTGTAGAAGGTTGAGGGGGGACTTGATAGAGGTATTTAAAATTATGAGGGGGGACTTGATAGAGGTATTTAAAATTTTGAGTGGGTCAGATGGAGTTGACGTGGATAGGCTTTTTCCATTGAGAGTAGGGGAGATTCATACCAGTGGACATGAGTTAGGAATTAAGGGGCAAAAGTTTAGGGGTAACACGAGGGGGAACTTCTTTACTCAGAGAGTGGTAGCTGTGTGGAATGAGCTTCCAGTAGAAGTGGTAGAGGCATGTTCGATTTTGTCATTTACCAAAAAATTGGATGGGTGTATGGACAGGAAAGGAATGGAGGGTTATGGACTGAGTGCGGGCCAGTGGGACTAGGTGAGAGTAAGTGTTCGGCACAGACTAGAAAGGTCGAGATGAGCAGTTTCTGTGCTGTAATTGTTATATTGTTATAATGGACAGAGAGGGTGAGAGAGGGGCAGTTCACAGGATAAATCCCCCCACATCAGCAATGTGCCAGTGTTGGACACTGGGCTGAATTCACAGGTCAGTTAATCTCCCCGCCCAGTGAGCTGCACTTTCCGCCCTGTCATTGGTCAATTTGCCTGCGAAGGGTTGCCAGACTGAAATTTTAATTTAAAGCCAAACAATACTAGAAAAATGCCAAACAAATTTCAATGTTTCTCACACTCACATCACATGAAAAGCTCCAGATCCAGGTTATTACTATCCTCTTCACAGGAATGAGTGGAATGTGCAGCATAAACCTTGTCCGATGTGAAGTTTTTTAGCATTTCTGGAGATGCAGTGAAGTCTTTGCAACACATTCCTGAAAGCAATAATTCTGCCCTGATTCTCACCGTAGCATCAAGAAGATTCAGCTGCATTCTGTTTCTTGCCTTTGTTTTAACGGAGGATATAAGAGAAAAATATCCTCACAACTACAACATTGCTGACAGGGGTTGTTAGGCAAGTAAGGGCAAAGGTGGCAACCTCTTTAAATGCCTGATGGTGAAGTACACCAATCCAAAACTGTTCAGTGTCTGTCGGGAGTCCGTCTTTCTTAAATGGAGCTTCTTCTTTCCAATCGACAAAAGGCATTTTTCTGTGTTGTTCTTCAATAATGCTGACGTTGTTTCCTGAAAGGTGTATAAAGGGTAACTCGGAAAACATGGGTCTTGAGTCTTGATTTAAAATTATCACAGGGCTCAATTTTGATAAACTTTCAAATGTATCTCTCGCCGATGGAAGTCTACAAGTTACTTGACTGAGAGCTTCTTCTCGCATAGACATACATCTTTCTTTGACATTTTTTATTTCTAGGTGGGCCAAGGCACTGTGGTTCTGCTGTAGGAACTTATTATATGCTGTTAAGAATTTGATACCAAAATCAACTTGATTAACATTTTTTTCTGTCTTTTGGCATCATACAATCTGTTCTGAAGACTCTTCTGGTGTAAGAATATTTGTTGGTACAATTCATAAGGATCAGCTTTGGTTTGCTGAAAAAGGCTGTTCAGTCTTTCAAGTTCATGCACAACAGGTGTTGCAAACTCAAAGAACAAGTAGTTTCTGTAGTCTGAGTGACAACATTTCCTTCAAATTGCTTTGAATTTTGTACTAAACTTTGATTGGGCTAGTTCAGCAGAAGTGAAATAAGCCTTTAGCTCTTCCCAGTTCATCAGAACCTTTCCAGGCACAAGCATTAGGCGTCTTGCTTTGAATTTTGTATCAAACTTTGATTGGGTGAGTTCAGCAGAACTTTAGCTCTTCCCAGTTCATCAAAATATTAAACAAAACCTTTCCATGCACAAGCCACCAAGCAGATGAAAGGTTTTTAAAGAGGAGGGGGGACAGTTTGGGCTAGCTGAAATGCTGAGCTGTGTTCATCACTCTAAACAATTCTTTGTATGTTTCTGGTTTTAATTCACTATGGAGAAACCAGTTGGGTATTTCTGACAGCAAAAATCCAATATTTGATAGATAGATAGATAAATAGATACTTTATTCATCCCCATGGGGAAATTCAACATTTTTTCCAATGTCCCATACACTTATTGTAGCAAAACTAATTACATACAATACTTAACTCAGTAAAAATATGATATGCATCTAAAATCACCCTGTCAAAAAGCATTAATAATAGCTTTTAAAAAGTTCTTAAGTAGTTTACTTAAATACATTGAGTCCTAACCCCGGCACTTTAACATATCTTACTCCTGGTGGTTGAATTGTAAAGCCGAATGGCATTGGGGAGTATTGATCTCTTCATCCTGTCTGAGGAGCATTGCATTGATAGCAACCTGTCACTGAAACTGCTTCTCTGTCTCTGGATGGTGCTATGTAGAGGATGTTCAGGGTTTTCCATAATTGACCGTAGCCTACTCAGCGCCCTTCGCTCTGCTACCGAAGTTATACTCTCCAGTACTTTGCCCACGACAGAGCCCGCCTTCCTTACCAGCTTATTAAGACGTGAGGCGTCCCTCTTCTTAATGCTGCCTCCCCAACACGCCACCACGAAGACGAGGGCGCTCTCCACAACTGACCTATAGAACATCTTCAGCATCTCACTACAGACATTGAATGACGCCAACCTTCTAAGGAAGTACAGTCGACTCTGTGCCTTCCTGCACAAGGCATCTGTGTTGGCAGTCCAGTCAAGCTTCTCGTCTAACTGTACTCCCAGATACTTGTAGGTCTTAACCTGCTCCACACATTCTCCATTAATGATCACTGGCTCCATATGAGGCCTAGATCTCCTAAAGTCCACCACCATCTCCTTGGTCTTGGTGATATTGAGACGCAGGTAGTTTGAGTTGCACCATATCACAAAGTCCTGTATCAATCTCCTATACTCTTCCTCCTGTCCATTCCTGACACACCCCACTATGGCCGTGTCATCAGCGAACTTCTGCACATGGCAGGACTCCGAGTTATATTGGAAATCTGATGTGTACAGGGTGAACAGGACCGGAGAGAGCACGGTCCCCTGCGGCGCTCCTGTGCTGCTGACCACCGTGTCAGACCTATAATCTCCCAACCGCACATACTGAGGTCCATCTGTCAAGTAGTCCACTATCCAATCCACCATGTGAGAGTCTACTCCCATCTCCGTTAGTTTGTGCCTTAAGATCTTGGGCTGGATGGTGTTAAAGGCACTAGAGATGGCAGCTTGGATACTGCATATTGAATGCACAGTGCCAGCGAATGACAGATACATTTGAGTTGCACACAGAAAGGAGACACATCTTTTTGTCTAGACCACACAGAATTGTTGCATCCAACCATGCAGATTGCACCATTGGATGCAAAACCAACCAATGCAATTTGCAAGACTCTGGCCACATCTTTTGATTTCCTTGTCAATCAAATTGAATGTTTTCCCCTGTAGCCTCTTGCACTGGAATTAAACCTAGAAACCCAGTTACAATTTTCTTTGAACTATCACTTAAAAATCGAACTAAAATACACAATTGTTTTTGTGTTGAAATGTCTGTAGATTCATCTATGATGATGGCATATTTCTTGTTCTGAAAGTCATCAGTAAATCAGTTGTCAGTGCAGGCGAAATGATGTTTTTGATTCAGCATGCACATTTAGTTTTATGTAACTCTATGTGCTCCAGTGTACTCCCATGCCCATGAGCTATCATGATTTCACTAAAGTGGTCATCTGTATATATCGCACAATGGCAGGTCATGCTTACAGCAATTTGCAGCTCTACTGCCTTAACTTTATCATTACCTTGCCTAGGAGTCTTTGTTACATTAAGCTGCGTCTGGAGTTCTCCGCTTGAGTGTGTTTCTCCGATTTTTGGTGAAATGTTGCCGGGGCACAATTTACAACAAGCTGCCCCCGATCCATCAGCAGCCTTTTGTACCCAGACAAGTTTTTCTTCCCATTTGCTGTTGTACTTACGATTGCTCTCGTAACAAGCTTTCCATTTCTTTGACATGGCCATAGGTGTTGATGATAAATGATTTGTAAAAACAGCCGAAGGCGTCACAGATTCACCACAAAACGTTATTCCGTATAGAAAGTCGATTTGTATGATTATAAATCACATCCGGACGCTTCGGAGATCCGAGACAAACTGGAGCCGGACTCACGTGACCGGCAGTGTTGCCGGTTTGGCGGCAGAAATGTTGCCGAATGTAACTGACCGAAAAACATTTTTCTTCAAGGAAAGTGCTTTAGAAACAGGACGGCTTGTAATTTTCGTGCAGATAATGTTAGCATGTGAAAAAGCCAAGAAAAACCCAAATGAATTTTCCGAAGCCAAACAAATTGGAAAAAAGCCAATTTTCTGGAATTTGGCTCAGAAGAAGCCTGTCAGGTAACCGTGCGCCGTCGCGAGCACTTCGGCTTACGTCACTGCTCCGGTAACCCCGAGTTACTTCATTGTTCGGGTAAATCGTCGGCTCGCGAGCTCCCCCCTCCGCCTCTGGTCGATCCGTTTGCCGGAGCGCGAGACCCACCTTCCTCGCTTGTTTATTGGTCGGTCAGTCCGCCAATCCCGATAGCCCCACCTCCCTCCCTCCGTCATTGGTCGATGAATCTGCCCGAGGCTCGAGCTCCGCCTGAGGCTGTCGGAGTGTCTGTTTGGCGAGTCTGAGGGTGAGGGAGGGTCTCGGTGAGGGTGTTTGAGTGTATTTGGAGTGACTGAGGGCAAGGGAAGGTAGTAGGTGAGGAGGATTCAGTGAGAGAGGATTTGATAGTGATGAGGTTTTCAGTGAGGGAATGTTTGACCGTGAGAGAAGGTATGAGGATAAGCAGTGTCTCTGTAGGAGGGAGTGAGGGTGAGGAATGTTCTTGGTTAGGGAGGGTATGAGAGTGAGAAGGGTCTCGGTGAGGGAGATTCTGAGGGTGGGGAGGGTCACAGTGAGGATGATGACGGTGAGGAGTGTCTGAGGGTGAGGAGGGACTTGGTGAAGGAAGGTTTGTGGATGAGGAGCTGAAGCTGAGGTGGGTCTCAAACCATGGGACCTCTTACATTGAGTGATGGTCTGAATAGCTCCTGAGGTAGAGATGGGTCTGAGGTGAGGGAACACTCCAGGCTGAGGGATGGACTGAGGGAACTCATGAGGTAAGCGGACGGTGTCAGCTGAAGCAGCTCCAGGGATGGGCTGAAATATCCTGAGATAGTGGGAGGGATTGTGGTGAGGGATGGATCCGAGGGAGCTCCTGAGGTCGAGGGACCATCCAACTTGAGGGATCTCTGTAGGGTCAGAGACGGTGTGTTGAGTGGGAGCTCCCGAGGGTGAAGGACGGTGTGTTGAGAGGGAGCTCCCGAGGGTGAGGGACGGTGTGTTGAGAGGGAGCTCCCGAGGGTGAGGGACGAGTCTGAGGTGGGCAGAGTCCCAATGGTCAGAGTCCACTGATGATGGGTCTGTTACAGGAAGGTGTCAGACTGAGAGCGATGGACTCTCCGTGTCAGGCAGAGGCAACGTCTGGTGAGGAGCCACAGGGGAACATTGAACAACAGATGGAAACCAGGCTGAGGTGAGAGATGGAGCTGAGACTGGGAGGGTGAACATTTCCTCTGGTCTCACTCCCCACTGAGGTATCACTGCTATAGACATTAGGTGCAGGAGTAGGCCATTTGGCCCTTCTAGCCAGCACTGCCATTCACTGTGATCATCGCTGATCATACACAATCAGTACCCCGTTCCTGCCCTGCCCCATATCCCTTCACCCCGCTATCTATAACAACTCTGTCTAACTCTCTCTTGAATGCATCCAGAGACTTGGCCTCCACTGCCTTCTGGGGCAGAGCATTCCACATATCCACCACTCTCTGGGTGAAAAAGTTTCTCCGCATCTCAGTTCTAAATGGCCTACCCCTTATTCTTAAACTGTGGCCTCTAGTTCTGGACTCACCCATCAGCGGGAACATGCTTCCTGCCTCCAGCGTGTCCAATCCCTTAATAATCTTATATGTTTCAATCAGATCCCCTCTCTTCTTTGTAAATTCCAGTGTATACAGACCCAGTTGCTCCAATCTTTCAACATATGACAGTCCCGCCATTCCGGGAATTAACCTTGTGAACCTTCGCTGCACTCCCTCAATAGCAAGAATGTCCTTCCTCAAATTTGGAGACCAAAACTGCACACAATGCTCCAGGTGGGGTCTCACCAGGGCCCTGTACAGCTGCAGAAGGACCTCTTTACTCCTATACTCAATTCCTCTTGTTATAAAGGCCAGCATGCCATTAGCTTTCTTCACTGCCTGTTGTACCTGCATGCTTGCTTTCATTGACTGATGTACAGGAACACCTAGATCTCATTGTACTTCCCCTTTTCCTAACTTGACTCCATTTAGATAGCAATCTCCCTTCCTGTTCTTGCCACCAAAGTGGATAACCTCACATTTATCCATATTAAACTGTATCTGCCATACATTTGCCCACTCACCCAACCTATCCAAGTCACCCTGCATTCTCATAACATCCCCCTGACATTTCACACTGCCACCCAGCTTTGTGACATCAGCAAATTTGCTAATGTTACTTTTAATCCACTGCTGTCCCATCCCTGCCCCTATTATCCTGAGTTAATCTCTACAACACTGTCCTCCATGACCCTCTGCTCTGGAATTACCTCCCGAGACCCCTCCACCACTGAGTGTATGTCCCTCATGATTATAGCACCTCTATAATGTACCCCCCCCCCCCAGGTTGCCCCAGGCTCGCTCAGCTCATTCTCATCTGGGGGAGCAGCCTTCGGGTAATCAGCTGGTGTGGATGCTGTGTGATGTCCCCACCTCACCAAAAACACAGGACACCATATGCGATTAATTGATTACAATTTATAAAGATTACTATAACTAAGTGATTAATAACCATACAGTATATATGAAGGAAAAGAAAATAAAGAAAAGGCACCAAACTTATCAAAGTCCAAAACACTTCGTGCACAATAGTTGGAGCTCAATTACTGAAGTCTTCTGGCCACCATTCGATCACCTCCGAACTCCTCGACTCGCAGCTCAGGACCACCCGAAGTGGTCAACCAGGCATATTTATCTTTGTCTCCTCTCCTCGGGGTACCTCCTGGCCTTGGACCCCCGCTTGGGGTCCGTTCCTCGCCCAGTTTACAGCATTGCGTCCCCTCTCTGTCACCCCCTCACACCGATCTCCCCAAAAGCCCGCCAACAATAGCTTACAGACTCAGAAGAAAGAACAACATTAATCCCAATTGGTTGACAAAGGAATACAATTCTCGTTATCATCAAATTTTAACCCAAACAAGCTTCCAGCACTCTCTCACAACAAAGAAGCATTACTACTTTTAACAAAACAAAGAAACCATTTTGATTAACATACGCAGTAACAAAGAAAAAGAAGAAACCCCCCTTACAATAAGATGACCACTCATTCTCCTACACTCCAGTGGGGACAAAACAAAAAGTCCCAACCTGCTCACCCTCTGTCCATAACTCAGTCCCACGAGTCCTGGCAACATCCTGGTAAATCTCCTCTGCACTCGGTCCGTCCAGCTTCATGATATTGTTCCTGTCGCAGTGTGAATAAACCTGAGCATAGTATTCCAAATCTGGCCTCACCAACATCTTGTACAACGAATAATGTCAGAACATAGAAATAGGAACAGGAGAAGACTCACAAACACAAGACTATCTGCAGATGCTGGGAATCTAAAGCAACACACACAAAATGCTGGAGGAACTCTGCAGGTCAGGCAGCATCTGTGGAAAAGAGTGAACAGTCGACGTTTCAGACAGAAACCCTTCATCAGGACAGAAGAGAAAGAAGAGAAGTCTGATTGAGAAGGTGGGGGGAGTGGAGGAGGAAGTACAAGGTGGTGGGTGATAGGTGAAACTGGGAGAGGGGGAGGAGGTGAAATAAAGAACTGGGAAGTTTGATGAAAGAGATAAAGGGCTGGAGAAGGTGGAATCTGATAGAGGGTAGAAGACCATGGGAGAAAGGAAAGGGGTAGGAGCACCTGAGGCATGTGATGGGCAGATAAGGAGATGAGGTGAAAGAGGGAATAGGGAATGGTGAAGTGGGTGGTGGCAGTTACTAGAAGCTCGAGAAATCAATGTTCATGCCAACTGGTTGGATGCTACAGTAGAGGAGGCTATGGATTGACATATGGTAATGGGAAGCAGAATTGAAATGGGTGGCCACTGGGAAATCCTGCTTTTCCAGCAGTTGGAACATAGGTGCCCAGCGAAGTGGTCTCCCAATTTTCATTGGGTCTCTCTGATATACAGGAGACCACACCAGGAGCACCGGATACAGTAGATGCCCCAACAGACTCACAGGTGAAGTGTCAGCTCACCTGGAAAGACTGTTTAGGGCCCTGAATGGTAATGAGGGAGGAGTTGCTGGGGAAGATGTGACACTTGTTCCGCTTGCAAGAATAAGTGCCGGGAGGAGATCAGTGGGGAGGGACGAGTGGCCACCAGGTATCTCCTCATGGTGGAAAGGGTGTTGTGCAGAATACATAGGGAGAAGTAGCAAGAGAAGCAGTCAATTGAATGTGGGGCTGGGGAACGGCTTTATATGCTCCTGGTATGCTAGTATAAACCAGGTCGAGTGTATTTTTACCTCTGGTAACAAAACCAACATGCTGGTGGAATTTAGGTAGATGACAGGTCAAACCTGCAATTAATGGGATAGGGTGAAGTTTGTCTTTAAACTAAATAATAGGTTCAACAGTTTGGAAGAGTGAGGATGAAGTTAAAGGGAAGAGGAGTGCAGGAGAGGTTACAAAAGTCTCCAGAACAGGATATGAATTTAACTTCTGGTAACATGGGGGTAAAATTGAAAAGGGTGATGAACACAGCACTGAAAGTGTTATCTTTTAATGCTCAGGTATGACGTTGTGGGCATCACTGAGTTGTTGTTGGGAGTTTAACATGCAAGGATACACATTGTATCGAATGGACAGGAGAGTAAGCAGAAGGTTGGGGTGGGAATTGAATTCTGAGAGGGAGATGGCATAGGATTGAGAATATGTAGCATCCTTGTGGGTAAAATTAAGAATCTGCAAGGTTAAAAAGACCCTGATGAGAGTTGTATCACACTGACACAGTGGTGTCAAGAAAACAACCTCTCCCTCAATGTCACAAAAACAAAGGAGCTAGTTGTGGACTACAGGAGGAATGGAGACAGGCAAGTGCCTATTAACATCAATGGATCTGAGATTCAGAGGGTGAACAGCTTTAAGTTCCTCAGCATCACTGAGGATCTCACGTGATCTGTACATACCAGCTGTGTGGTGAAAAAGGCACACCTGCGTCTTTTTCACCTCAGATGGTTGAAAAAGTTTGGTATGGGCCCCCAGATCCTTAGAACTTTTTACAGGGGCACAATTGAGAGCATCCTGACTGGCTGCATCACTGCCTGGTATGAGAACTGTACTTCCCTCAATCGCAGGACTCTGCAGAGAGTGGTATGGACAGCTCAGTGCATCTGTAAATGTGAAGTCCCCATTATTCAGGACATTTACAAAGTCAGGTGTGTAAAAAGGGCCTGAAGGATCATTGGGGACTCGAGTCACGCCAACCGTAAACTTTTCCAGCTGCTACCATCCAGGAAACTGTACCGCAGCATAAACGCCAGGACCAACAGGCTCCGGGACAGCTTCTTCCACCAGGCCATCAGACTGATTAGTACATGTTGACGCAGCTGTATTTCTATGTTATATTGACTGTCCTGGTGTACATAATATTTATTATAAATTACTATAAATTGCACATTTAGACAGAGACATAAGAAAGACTTTTACTCATGTATATGAAGGTTGTAAGTAATAAAAGTCAATTCCAAATCAGTTTACACAGGCCTCAGAACAGTAACTAGGATGTGGAGTACAAATTGCAACAGGAGATAGGAAGGGCATGTAAAAAGGACAATGTAATGATAACCATGGGGGTTTCAATTTGCAGGTAGATTGGGAAAATCATGTTGGTGCTGGATCCTGAAAGAAGGAATTTGTAGAATGCATTCGAGATGGCTTTTTAAAGCAGCTTGTTGTTGAGCCCACCAGGGAAAAGACAAGTCTGGATTTGGTGTTGTGTAATGAGGCAGAGATCATGATATGATGGAATTCACCCTGCAGTTTGAGAGGGAGAAGCTAAAATCAGATGTATCAGTATTACAGTGGGGTAAAGGGAACTACAGAGGCATGAGAGAGGAGCTGATCAAAGTTGACTGGAACGGGACATTAGGGATGTTGGCAGAGCAGCAATGGCTGGAGTTTCTGTGAGTAATTCAGAAGTGCAGGATAGATAAATACCAAAGATGAAGAAATATTGTAAAGGGAGAATGAGGCAACTGTGGCTGTAAAGGGAAGACAATGACAGCATAAATTCGAAAGCAAGGGCATACATTAATTAGTGGGAAGCTGGAGAATTTTAAAAACTAAGTGAAGGCAATAAAAAAGTAATAACAAGAAAAGATGAAATGTGAAGGTTAATTAGCCAATAATATAAAAGGAGAAAACAAAAGGTTTTTCAGATATGCAAGAAGTAGAGACAAGTGGAAAATGACACTGGAGTTCATAATGCAGAATTAAGAAAGGTGGACAAACTTAATAAGTAGTTTGTATTTATCTTCACTGTGAAATACACCATCAGTCTGCCAGAAATTCGAGTGTCAGGGTGCAGAAGTCAGTGTTGTTGCAATTGCAAAGGAGAAGATGCTTGGGCAGGTGAAAGATCTGAAAGTCGATAAGTCACCTGGACCAGATGGACTACACCCCAGGGTTCTGAAAGAGGTGGCTGAAATGATTGTGCGTACATTGGTAGTGATCTTTCAACAATCACTAGGTTCTGGACTGGTTTCCGAGGAATAGAAAATTGTAAATGTTACTCCATTCTTAAAGAAGGGTATGAGGCAAACAACAGGAAATCATTGGCAGTAGAAAACACACAGATTGAGAACAATGGACTGTTCATTTCACTCATGCAGGTGTCATGTGTTGAAAGCCACAGATGCAAATTCACCAACAGACAAAAGTGAGAGGAATTCTTGGAATAGGGTGGTGAGGTGGTAAAGAGAGAGTGATACAGAAAGGTGGGGGCGAAGAGTGAGTTGAGAGAGGGTCAGTGGGATGCCCATGTAGTTTGTGCTCAGTTTCTCTGCAAAACTTTCCAAATTATTCACTCTTGCTTCTGTGGCCATTACAGTTCCAACAGGAACATCCCTCTGGTTAATTCTGCCCTGTTCTGTTCTCCTGTTTGCCACCGGCTGTGAACAGACTGAGAACAGAGGGGTTGTCACATCATAGACACAGGTCACATTTGGTGAAAGGTCACAGGTTGAAGCAAGAGGCATTGGCACAATGTGAGGTGTTGGGGGTGGGGAAAGCGGAGAGTAAAAAAGTGAAAAACAGTTGAGGTGAGGGAGGGAGGGAGGGAGAGAGAGAGTGTGAGTCACAGAGTCATACAGCACAGAAACTGGCCTCCCCACCATTGAGCACATCTAGAAGGAGCATTGACACAAGCAAGCTGCATCCATCATCAGTGACCCCCATCCAGACCGTTCCCTCTTCTCACTGCTTCCATTGGGCAGGAGGTACAGGAGCCTTGGGTCTCACACCACCAGGTCAAGAACAGTTATTACCTTTCAATTATCAGGCTGCTGAACCAGTGAGGATAACTGGACTCACCTCAATACTAACCTGATCCCAACACCTTGTTTACCTTAATGTGTATTGCAACCAGGGATACTGATTAACTGAGAATTTTTATTTGTGAATCACATGCTCCTTTTTTCACATTGGAGCCAAAAAACAGAGAAAATTGTAAAGCATGGAAAAACTAAAAATTCAAGAACTTGAAATGTCATTCGTCAAAATATTCATCCCGTTTGCTCAGTACTTAACTGAACCACCTCTCACAGCTATTACAGCCAATAGTCTTTTTAGATGAGTCTTTATTAGCTTTGCACAATGTGATGGAGCAGGGTTTGCTCACACCTGCCTGTAAATTTACTCAAGCTGTGTCAGATTAATTGAGGAGCAGCAATGGACAGCTTTATTGACGTCTTGCTAGAGATGTTTGATCGAGTGAAGGTCAGGACTCTAACTGGGCCACTCAAGGATCTAGACATAAAACATAGAACCGTAAAACACAGTAACAGCTCCTTTAGCCCGTAATGTTGTGTCGATCCGGCTACAAAGCAAGTCAGACAGACTAATCCCTCCAGCCTACAGAATGTCCATATCCCAACATCTTCCACACATCCATGTGTCTATCTAAACATCTCTTAAAAGCCTCGTGTGTATTTGACTCTACCACCATACCAGGCAGCACATTCCAGGCATCCATCACTCTCTGAGTAAAAAACTTACCCCTCACATCACCTTTGAACCTAAACCCTCTCACCTTCAGTGCATACCTGTATAAGACATTTCAATCCTGAGAAGCAGATACTCCCTGTCCACTCTATCTATGCCTCTCATAATCTTATAAACCTCTATCAGATGTCCCCTCAGCCTCCTCTGCTCCAGAGAAAATAACCCAAGTTAACCCACCCTCTCATGCCTTCTAAACCAGGGAGCATCCTGGCAAACCTCTTCTGTACCCTCTCCAAAGCCTCAACATCTGTCCTGTAGTGATGTGACCAGAACGGTTTGCAACAGTCCAGATGTGACCCAACCAGAGTTTTGTAAAGTCGCAACATAACCTCTTGACTTTGGAACTCAATGCCTCGACTAATAAAAGCAAGCATTCCATAAGCCTTCTTAACCACCTTATTGAACTGTGTAGCCACTTTTAAGGAGCTATGAACTTGAATCCAAAGATCTCTCTGCTCAGAAACACAACTAAGGATCTTACTCTTAGCAGTGAACTGTCTCCTTGCATTTTCCCTGTCAAGGTGCAATACCTTACATTTATTCGGGTTAAGCTCCATCTGCCATTTCTCAGCCCATATCTGCAACTGATCTATATCACACTGTATTCTCTGCACGTCTTCCACACTATCCACAATTTCACCAATCTTGGTATCATCTGCAAACCGGGCTGGTGTTGCCAAGCCCCAATGAGTCATCCCCCCAGCAGTATCCAAAGAGGTGTACTTGCTACTGAGGGCAATAGCCACAGGGGAACCCTTCGTAATCCCCTCACCTCCCCTTCAGTTTTTTTAAAATTTGAAGCCACTTCATGGGAAGATGAATGCTGCTAAATACAGAGAGATCCTGGATAAAAACCTGCTGGCCTCTGCCAGAAAGCTTAAACTGGGCAGGAAGTTCATCTTTCAGCAGGACAACAACCTGAAGCACACTGTCAGAGCACAGAGCTGGTCTGAAGTGGAGGTGCTGCTGTGTCTTCTTATTCAGGGAGGTGATATTGAGGGAGCAGGTGAGGTTATTTGGGATGATAACACACAGGAACTTGGTTCACTTGACTTCCTACAGAGGAGCCATGTATACACAGAGGGGGATGGTTCAGCTTCACTTTCCCAAAGTCCACAAGCATTTCCTTGGTCTTCTTCACATTCAGACTGGGGTTGTTGTTCTCACACCAGTCCACCACCCTCTCCACTTCCTCTCTGTACTCCGACTGATCATCATTGTTGATGAGGCCACAACCACTGTTGTGTCGTCCGCAAACTGTATGACACAGTTTAAGCTGAATCCCGTGACACAGTCATGTGTCAGCAGTGGGCTGAGCATACAGACCTGGGGAGCACCAGTGCTCAGCGTAACTGGACTAGAGACTTTACTGTCCACACAGACTGACTGTGGCCTTTCATTCAGAGTCCAGGATCCAATTACAGAGGGAGGTGTTGACACCCAGAGAGGGCAGTTTCTAGGGTACGATGGTGTTAAATGCCAAACTGGTGTATAAATGTGAGACCCCATTTTCCAGGTGGGACAGGACAGAGTGGATGGCAGAGGCTAATGCATCATCATTGGATCAATTCAATCCGAACCAGAAA
Organism: Hemitrygon akajei; assembly: GCF_048418815.1. Taxonomy (NCBI): domain Eukaryota; kingdom Metazoa; phylum Chordata; class Chondrichthyes; order Myliobatiformes; family Dasyatidae; genus Hemitrygon; species Hemitrygon akajei. The sequence continues at coordinate 476,417 of NW_027331949.1, forward strand.
GTGAACCGGAAAGGGGACAATGTAGGCGGGAGAGAGGCTTTAATGTGCTCCATGACCAGCCGGTCAAAGCATTTCATAATGGCTGATGTTAATGCCACCAGACAATAGTCATTTATGTTACTGTCACCTTCTTTGCCCTGGAATGACAGTTGCCGGCTTGGAAACTGAGGGGCAATGGACTGCCCCAGAGTGGTCTTGAATATATCCGTCAGCACCTCAGTTAGCTGGGATGCACTGTCATTCAGAACCCGACCTGGTATATTATCAGCTTTGTGTGGGTTAACACTGGCCAGGGTATTCCTCACCTCAGCTTCAGCCAGATGGAGGGTCTCCTCCCCTGGGTGTCTCTCTCACCGGCACTTTGTTCTGTGCATCAAACACGCCGTAAACTCTCCTGCACACAATTGACAAACTCTATCCCATCTAGTCTGTTCAGAGTATTTGAATCCCAGGTCAATATGTGGAAAGTTAAAAATCACCTATTATCACAACCTTATGTTTCTTGTAACTGTCTGTGTTCTCTACAGATTTACCCCTCTAAGTCCAGCTGACTATTCAGTGGTTTGTAATATGATCCTATTAATGTGGTCACCCGTTTCTTGTCCCGTAATCCTACCCATATAGCTTCAGTAGTCGAGCTGTCCAGCCTGTCCTGTTGGAACACTGCCGTGACTAGTAATGTCACCACTCTCCCTTTAATCCCCCTGTCTGTTATGTCTAAAACAATGGATCCCCACAACATTGAGCAGCCAGTCCTGCCCCTCCTGTAACCAAATCTCACTAATGCTACAGTGTCATAATTCCACGTGCTGATCCATGTCCTGAGCTCATCTGCCTCTCCTATAATAATGACTGTATTGAAATATACACAACCCAGAACATTAGTCCCACCGTGCCTAACCTTTCGTTTCCTCACATTTAAACAGAGAGAGGAGAAATGGGCTGAAAATTCTATATCCGAATGCACGAAGTGTCAGAAATAAATCGGATGAGCTTGAAGCTCAGGTGCGAATGGGTAACTGTGATGTTGTTGGGATAATGGAGACATGGCTGCAGGGAGATCAGACCTGGGAAATGAACGTACAAGGGTATACGTGCTATCGTAGGGACAGACATATGGGCAGAGGGGGTGGGGTGGCCCTGTTGGTGAGGAATGAGATTCAGTCCTTTGCAAGGAGGGGACATAGGATCAGGAGAAGTAGAGTCTGTGTGGATAGAACTGAGGAACAGTAAGGGCAAAAAGACCCTAATGGGTGTTGTCTACAGGCCACCAAACAGTAGCATGGATATTGGATGCAAGTTGAATAGGGAGTTAACATTGGCATGTGGCAAAGGTAATGTCGCAGTAGATATGGGGGATTTCAACATGCAGGTGAACTGGGAGAATCAGGCTGGTGCTGGACCCCAGGTTAGGGAGTTTGTAGAGTGCCTAAGGGATGCATTCTTGGAACAGCTTGTACGAGAGCCGACCAGGGACAAGACTATTCTGGATCTAGTGTTGTGTAATGAACAGGATTTGATAAGCGATCTTGAAGTAAAGGAGCCATTAGGAGGTAGTGACCATAATATGATAAGTTTTTTTCTGCAATTTGAGAAGGATAAGGGCAGCTCGGAGGTGTCAGTGTTGCAGTTGAACAAAGGAGACTATGTAACCATGAGGGAGGAGCTGGCCAAAGTTAACTGGACGGATATCCTAGCAGAAAAGACAGTGGAACAGCAATGGCAGGTATTCTTGGGAATAATGCACAAGGTGCAAAATCAGTTCATCCCCCGAAGAAGGAAGGATTCAAAGAGGGGAAAGGGGCCACAGTGGTTGAAAAAGGAAGTCAGAGATTGCATAGCATTAAAAAAATGGAAGTATGACAGAGCTAAGATGGGTGGGAGGACAGATGATTGGGAAATTTTTAAGGAAAAACAGAACTTAACTAAAAAGGCTATATGGGGAGAAAAAATGAGGTACGAACGCAAGCTATCCAGGAATATAAAGGAGGATAGCAAAAGCTTTTTTAGGTATGTGAAGAGAAAGAAGATAGTTAAGAACAATGTTGGGCCCTTAAAGAATGAATTGGGTGAAATTGTTAATAGGAAACAGAGAAATGGCAGAAGAATTTAATAAGTACTTTAGATCTGTCTTCACTAGGGAAGACACAAGCAATCTCCCAGATGTATGGATGGGCCAAGGACATAGGGTAACAGAGGAAATGAAACAGATTGACATTAGGAAGGAAATGGTGATGAGTAGACTGATGGGACTGAAGGCTGACAAGTCCCCAGGTCCAGATGGTCTGCATCCTAGGGTACTAAAGGAGGTGGCTCTGGAAACTGTGGATGCATTGGTAATCATTTTCCAATGTTCCTTAGTTTCAGGATCAGTTCCTGAGGATTGGAGAATGGCTAATGTTATTCCACTTTTTAAGAAAGAAGGGAGGGAGAAAACAGAGAACTATCGTCCTGTAAGCCTAACATCAGTAGTGGGGAAGATGTTAGAGTCCATTATTAAAGATGAAATAGTGGCATATCTAGATAGCAGTGATAGGATTGGGCCAAGCCAGCATGGATTTACCAAGGGCAAATCATGCTTGACTAACCTTTTGGAGTTTTTCGAGGATGTAACCAGGAAGTTAAGAGAAGGGAGATCCAGTGGATGTAGTGTACCTTGATTTTCAGAAGGCATTTGATAAGGTCCCACATAGGAGATTGATGGGTAAAATCAGAGCTCATGGCATTGGGGGGAAGATATTGACATGAATAGAAAACTGGTTGGCAGATAGAAAGCAAAGGGTAACGGTGAATGGGTGTTTCTCGGAATGGCAGGTGGTGACTAGTGGGGTGCCACAGGGCTCGGTATTGGGACCACAGCTGTTTACGATTTACATCAACGATTTAGATGAAAGCATTGAGAATAACATCAGCAAGTTTGCTGATGATACTAAACTGGGTGACAGTGTGACATGTGATGAGGATGTTAGGAGAATTCAGGGTGACTTGGATAGGCTGGGTGAGTGGGCAGATACTTGGCAGATGGCGTTTAATGTGAATGTGTGAGGTTATCCACTTTGGGAGTACGAACAGGAAGGCAGATTATTATCTGAACGGTGTTGAGTTAGGTAAGGGAGAAATACAAAGAGATCTAGGAGTCCTTGTTCATCAGTCACTGAAGGTGATTGAGCAAGTGCAGCAGGCAGTGAAGAAGGCTAATGGAATGTTGGCCTTTATTACAAAAGGAATTGAGTACAAGAGCAAGGAAATCCTTTTGCATTTGTACAGGGCCCTGGTGAGACCACACCTGGAGTATTGTGTACAGTTTTGTTCTCCAGAGTTAAGGAAGGACATTCTGGCTGTAGAGGAAGTGCAGTGTAGATTCACAAGGTTAATTCCTGGAATGTCCGGACTGTCTTACGCAGAGAGGTTAGAGAGACTGGGCTTCTACACACTGGAATTAAGGAGATTGAGAGGGGATCTGATTGAAACATATAAGATTATTAAGGGATTGGACAAGATAGAGGTAGGAAATATGTTCCGGATGCTGGGAGAGTCCAGTACCAGAGGGCATGGTTTGAGAATAAGGGGTAGGTCATTTAGGACAGAGTTAAGGAAAAATTTATTCTCCCAGAGAGTTGTGGGGGTCTGGAATGCACTGCCTTGGAAGGCAGTGGAGGCCAATTCTCTGGATGCTTTCAAGAAGGAGCTAGATAGGTATCTTATGGATAGGGGAATCAAGGGATGTGGGGGCAAGGCAGGAACCGGGTATTGATAGTAGTTGATCAGCCATGATCTCAGAATGGTGGTGCAGGCTCGAAGGGCCGAATGGTCTACTTCTGCACCTATTGTCTCACATCTACAGAAGTTTATCAAAAATTTAAGTGACATGCTGAATCTTCGCAAACTTCCAAGACAGTGGAGGTGCTGCCTTGCTTTCTCCATAATGAAAATTATGTGCTTTTACTATTAAGTTAGTTCAGTTAAATTATTATCAAGTTATTTGAAGATACTGTCAAATGAGGTGCTTGAGGATACAAGAAATGCAAGAAAATACTGAACAGAGAAATCAAGAGAGCTAAAAGAGGACATGATGTTGCTCTGTCAGACAAGGTAAAAGCGAATGCCAATGGCTTCTACAGATACAGTAAGAGCAAAAGGATAGCAAGGAACAAAATTGTTCTTCTTGAAGATCACTGTGGCCAGACACAGGCTCTATAGAACTGAGGCAAAAGAGTAGTGAGGTCATGGACCATATCCAGATTACAGAAGAGGTGCTTGATGTTTTGAGGCCAATTAAGATGGATAAATCCCCAGGGACCTGACAAGATATCCCCTCAGCCTTTGTGGGAGGCTGGTGCAGAAGTTGTAGGAGCCCAGTTAGAGATATTTCAAACATCCTTGCCTGAGGGTGAGATGACAGAGGACTGGAAGTTTGCTAACGTTGTTCTGTTTGTTCAAGAAATGCTTTAAGAATGAGCCAGGAAATTACAAGCTGGTGAGTCTGACATTAGTAGTGGGTGAATTATTCAAAGGTTTTGCAAAGGACCGGATACATAAGTATTTGGATAAAGATGACTGATGAGAGATAGCCAACAAGGCTTTGTGCATGGCAGGTCATGTCCAAACTTACAGTTTTTGAGTAGATTAGTCTTTAGGCCAATTCCCACATGGCCTGAAGGTTAATTTGCTTGGGATTCAGGATGAAGTAGACCATTGGATTTAACATTGGCTCAGTTCAGTGTGAGAATAGTAGAAGCTGATTGTCTCTCTAGCAAGAGGCCTGTGACTTGTGTCCACAAGGATCAGTGCTGGGCCTGTTGTTTGTAATCTATAGCAACAATCTGCATGCCAAGTGGTAAACTGGATCAGCAATGTTGCTGCTGACTTCAAGATTGTGGGTGTAATGGACAGCGAGAAAGGCTATCACTGCTTGCAGTGGGATCTGGGCTACCTGAGAAAAGGGGCTGAGAAAGGGCTGATAGAATTTATTGCAGATGGGGGTGAGATGTTGAATTTGGGAGGACAAACCAGGATAAGACTCACATAGTCAATGTTAGGGCTCTGAGGTGTACGGTAGAACCACGGGACCTGGAAATACAGATCCACATTTTGAAGCTGATTTCAAAGTAATGTGTGCAGTTCTGGTCACCTACCGATAGAAAAGATATCAATGAACTTGAAAGAATGAAGAGAAAATTTACAAGGATGTTGCCGGGACTTGAGGATCTGAGTTACAGCGACACTTTGAATCCCTTAGGAATTTATTCATTGGTGTGTTTAGTGGGAATGATGAAATATTTAAGAGGAATCTGAGGGGGATCTTCACTCAGAGGGTGGTGTGAGTGGAATGAACTGCCAACGGAAGTGGTAGATGCAAATTCAATTGTAACATTTCGGAAAAGTTTGGACAGGTGGATGAGATGAGAGAGGTCTGGAGGGTATTGTCTGGGTGCAGGGAGATGGAAACGAGGCAGAGGAGCAGGCTGGCATGGACTAGATGGGCCAAATTTCCTGTTTCTATGCTGTAGTGCTCCATGACTCTATGAACAACACCCCCCCATACAATAAATGTCAATGTGCCATTGGCCCTCCTAACTACTGCTGCCCCTTTCTGCAGTCAGAGATAAACACCCGACGGTGGACCAGTGTGACTACACACTTGCATCTGTGTATAAACATCTTTGCATCTTTCATAAAATTCTCTCTAAATTCCTTCTCCATTACAGACCCTGTACACGGTCCGATCCCTGTTATTGACCCATTGCCAACCTGACCGGGGGTTTATCCTGTGTCCACTCCCCCTCTAATGCCTGCTGTCCATTACAGATGATCTACACCTTCCACTCCACAATACTGACCCATTATAAACCTGGCGACAGTAATCCTGTGACTATTTCCTCTCTAGCACCTGTGTCCATTCCTGTCCCTCTGCTCAATACTGACCCATCACGGAACCCGTGGTTGTTGAGGAAGCTCACTGACTGGGAACAATAGGCTCTTCATTGCAGAGGCTCAGGATAGATGTTGTTTGTTTGCTTTGCATACTTTTTCAAAACATGCATCAACTGTTACACCGCACAGTTCTGGCTTTATTGCTTCGAGAAGCCGGTGTGGAAAGTAGTCGTTGACCTGTAACTGTGTCTGACACCACTCACAGCAGAGAGTGAGGAGGTTGTAGGTGGTCCCATCTCCCTCCAGTTCACACAGCAACACCTCATCGGGACTCAAATGTGAGTAGACATCATCAAACTGATTGAACCTGAAAATTTGTCTTGTTCTCTGTGTTTGTGTGTGGGTGTTGCAGAGAGGGGGGGGGGGAGAGAGAGTGTAAATAAATGAAGGTAGATGGAGCTCCTCTGTCTCATCAATCTTTGAGCTTTCAGGAAGGGATTTCTCACTTCTGTCTGGGGTCTCAGTCATGGAGATCTCACTGTATGTGTGATCCAGAGAGAAAGATCTCACCTCGTTCCGTGGGGACTCCGGGTAGATGGATACCCTTTTCATCCTCAGTTTCCATTCCCATTTACACCTTGTCCTCAGCCCCAGTGTGTCATTTCTCACTGAGTTAATTCTAGTCTTTCATTTCCAGAATGTCACCGGCTGAACTGAGGGTTGTGCTGCTGATCCTGGGTTTTCTGGGTGAGTAATGTCTTGTAGGGACAAACTGCGTGCTGTGTACAATAAGAGGAAGTAGATGTTATTTATTGTTTCTGTAGACGAGCAGAGACAGTCTGTATTTAATGGGGGAAAAGTACTGAAGGGACCTCGGGAACATTATGAATCCAATTTGACACCGGGACACACGGCATTAGAGCTGGTGATCAGAAATGTCCAGATACCTGGTTTGGTAAAACAACAGTAGGGAGTGGAGGGAGATGGGGAGGCAGAGAGGTTTCAGCAGAGAATTTCAGGCTTGAAGACTGAGGAGAAGGCACGGCTGGAAATGCAGTGATTACACTCCGAGAGGCTGGGACTGGAGGGAGTGTTTAGAGGCTGGAGGAGATTATGATGGGAGGAAGTGGTGAGGCTATGTTGGGATGTGAAAGCAAAGTTGGGTTGTATGTTACTTAACCAGATTAGTGAATCGTGGTGGGTGAAGGGACTCGGGGCAATTTCAGGTACATCCAGCAGAGTGTGTGGAGAGCAGAGTGCAGGAGTGGGAGGTGACTGAAGGTGTGAATAAGAGACAGACTGGGTCAGGGGCGGAGCTGGGTGACGTTACAGAGGCAAGCATCACAGTGGGGCAGAGGTGCCTTTTAAATGTTATTATCATACCTGCCTCAATGATTTCCAGTGGCAGCTCATTCTGCATACGTACCACCCTCTGTGGGTTTCCTCTGGGTGATCCGGTTTCCTCCCACAGTCCAAAGATGTACCGGTTAGTCAGTTAATTGGTCTTTATAAATTGCCCCGTGAATAGCAACACACACAAAATGCTGGAGGAACTCAGCAACCAGGCAGCATCTATGAAAAAGAGTAAACAGTCACTGTTTCCAGGCAAGACCCTTCATCAGGACTGGAAAGCAAGAGGAGAAGTCCATCTTTTTTCCCCCAGTCTTCTCTTTCCAGTCGTGATGAAGGGTCTCAGCCTAAAATGTTGACTGTTTATTCTTTTCCATCTATGTTGCCTGACCTGCTAAATTCATCCAGCATTTTGTGTGCATTGCTCTTGGAATCAGTGTCACTGTGTGTCCTCAGTGACCACTTTATTATGTGCAGAGTGTAATTGGCTAATTAGATATTTGTATTAATGGACAAGTGTGCAGGTGTACCTAGTAAAGTGGCCACTGAGTGTATCCCCAATGACTTAGTCCCCACAGTCGTCTGTGGTAATGAATTTCACTGATTCACCACCCTCTGGCTAAAGAAATTCCTGCTTCTCTCTGTCCTAAAGGGACATTGTTGTATTCTGAGGCTGTGCCCTCTGGTCAGAGACTCCTCCACTCTCGGACACGTCTCTGTGTCCACTCTCTCTAGGACTTTCAATATTTGATAGGGCATGTAAGGAAACTCATAGATAGGCACATGGATAGTAGAAGAATGGAGAGCTGTGCAGGAGTAAAGGGTTTGATTGATCAGAATCAGGTCTGATATCACTGGTATATGTATAACCGTTGAGTGTGTGCTTTTAGGCTCCTGTACCACCTCCCTGACAGTAGCAAGGAGAAAAAGGCATGTCCTGGGTGATGGGGGTCATTACTGTTGGATGCTGCAGCTTTTTCTGATTCTGTGCAGTGGCCCCTCCATACCAGATGGTGATACAACCAGTTAGAATGCTCTCCACTGTACATCTGTAGAGATTTGCGGGTGTATTTGGAGACAGACCAAGTCCTTCAAACTCCTGATGAAATGTAGCCACTGTTGGGCCTTCTTTATAATTGCCTCAATATGTTGGTCTAAGGATCGATCTTCAGAGATGTTGACACCCAGTAATTTGAAACTGCTCACCCTTTCTACAGCTGATCCCTCGATGAGGACTGGTGTGTATTCCCTTGACTTCCGTTTTCTGAAGTCCACAATCATTTTCTTGGTCTTACTGACGTTGAGTGCAGGGTTGTTGTTACGAAACCACTCAACCAGCTGATCCACTCACTCCTGTACGCCTCCCCGTCACCATCTCAAATTCTGCCAGCAATAGTTGTGTTATTGGCAAATTTATAGATGGTGATTGAGCTGTGCCGAGCCACACAGTTGTTGGTGTAGAGAGAGAATAGAGCAGTGGGCTGAGTTTGTATCCTTGAGGTGTGCCAGTGTTGATTGTCAGTGAGCAGGTAATGTTATTTCCCATCTGCACTGACTGAGGTCTCCTGATGAAGAAGTCAAGGATCCAGTTACAGAGAGAGGTTTTGGAGATTGCTGATTGGTACTGAGGCTATGATGGTGCTGATCACTGAGCTGTAATCAATAAATGGATTAACAGAATGAGCAACGTAGTAGTGGGCAATGGAGTAGAGGGAGACAGAGTAGGAAGGCTTTGGCTCAAGGGACTTCAGTGAGCAGAGGCTGAGGATGAGCTTGTTCCCAGTCAGGTAAGACCGGGTAAACTCCTTTAATTAATCTAATTATCTTAGGAGTAGGTAATGGAGGCAGCAGTTAGGGCAGTTGAGTGCTCCGTTTGAAGTATGTGGGAAGTCAGGGTGAGTACAATTATCCCTGATGACGACACCTGCAAAAGGTGCATCCAGCTACAGCTCCCGACAATCCGAGTTAGGGAACTGTAGCTGGATGAACCGGATCATTCGGGAGGCAGAGGCAGAAATAAACAGGAGTTGCGGGGAGATAATCACCCCTAAGAGTCAGGAGACAGGTAGCTGGGTGACTGTTAGGAGAGGGAAAGGGAATAGACAGAATGAGCAGAGCACCCCTCTGGCCGTTCCCATCAATAAGTATACTGTTTTGGATACTGTTGGTAGGGACAACCTACCAGGGACAAGTTGCAGTGGTTGCATCTCTGGCACCCTTAGCATTTCTGGCACTGGACCCTCAGCTCAGAAGGGAAGGAGGGAAAAGAGGAGAGTAGTAGTGATAGGGGATTCGATATTTAGGGGGACAGATAGGAGGTTCTGTGGAAGAGAGCGAGAATCCCAGATGGTCTGTTGCCTCCCTGGTGCCAACAGGGAGGTGACATGGGTAGGAAGAGTGAGGAGGTCCTGCAAAGAGAATTTAGGGAGTTAGGTGCAAAGTTGAAGGACAGGACCTCCAGGGTTGCAATCTCAGGATTGCTACCCGTGCCACGTGCTGATGAGGCAGAAATAGGAAGATAATGCAGCTAAATATGTGGCTAAGGAGTTGGTGCAGGAGGGAGTGCTTCATGTTTCTGGACAATTGGGCCTTGTTCCAGGGAAGGTGGGACCTCTTCCGATGGGACGGATTGTACCTGAACTGGAGGAAAACTAACATCCTTGCGGAAAGGCTTGCTAGTGCTGCTCCGAGGGGTTTAAACTAGATTTGCAGGAGGAGGGGAAACCAGAGTGTTAGAGCAGATAGTGAGGTGGAGGAGGATAAAGGTCATGTGAGAGCTGCAAGTACAGTACATGGAGTAAAGCTAGATCTAGCATATAAAGAGGATTTGAGGAATGAGAAACAGAATAATGGATGTAAAGGTCGTAAGGTAAAAGGGCTGAAGTGCATGTACTTCAATACAAGAAGCATCAGGAACAAGGGTGATGAACTGAGAGCTTGGCTACATACTTGGAATTATGATGTAGTGGCCGTTACAGAGACTTGGCTGGCACCAGGACAGGCATGGATTCTCAATATTCCTGGATTTCAGTGCTTTAAAAGGGATGGGGGGGGGGGAGAAAGGGGAGGAGGGGCATTACTGGTCAGGGATCCTATTACAGCTACAGAAAGGGTGGGTAATGTAGCAGGATCCTCTTTTGAGTTAGTATGGGTAGAAGTCTGGAACAGGACTGGAGCAGTTACAAATTGGGGGTATTCTACAGGCCTCCTGGTAGCAGCAGAGATACTGAGGAGCAGATTGGGAGGCAGATTTTGGAAAGGTTCAAAAATAACAGGGTTGATATCATAGGTGACTTTAACTTCCCTAATATTGATTGGCATCTGATTAGTTCCAATGGTTTACATGGGGCCGAGTTTAAGTGTGTCCAGGGCAGATTCCTGTAACAGTATGTTGACAGGCCGACTAGAGGGAATGCCATACTAGATCTAGTATTAGGTAATGAACCGGATCAGGTCACAGATCTGTCAGTGGGTGAGCATCTGGGGGACAGTGATCACCGCTCCCTGGCCTTTAGCATTATCATGGAAAAGGATAGAATCAGAGAGGACAGGAAAATTTTTAATTGGGGAAGGGCAAATTATGAGGCTATAAGGCTAAAACTTGCGGGTGTGAATTGGGATGATGTTTTTGCAGGGAAATGTACTATGGACATGTAGTTGATGTTTAGGGATCACTTGCAGGATGTTAAAGATAAATTTGCACCGGTAAGGATGATAAAGAGTGGTAGGGTGAAGGAACCATGGGTGAGAAGTGAGGTGGAGAAGCTAGTCAGATGGAAGAAGGCAGCATACATAAGATTTAGGAAGCAAGGGTCAGATGAGTCTAACGAGGAATATAGGGTAGCAAGAAAAGAGCTTAAGGGGCTAAGAAGAGCAAGAAGGGGGCATGAGAAGGCCTTGGCGAGTAGGGTAAAGGAAAACCCCAAGACATTCTTCAATTATGTGAAGAACAAAAGGTTGACAGGAGTGAAGATAGGACCGATTAGAGATAAGGGTGGGAAGATGTGTCTTGAGGCTGTGGAAGTGAGCGAGGTCTTCAATGAATACTTCTCTTCGGTATTCACCAATGAGAGGGAACTTGATGACAGTGAGGACAATATGAGTGAGGTTGATGTTCTGGAGCATGTTGATATTAAGGGAGAAGAGGTGTTGAATTTGTTGAAATACATTAAGACAGATAAGTCCCCGTGGCCTGATGGAATATTCCCCAGGCTACTCCACGAGGCGAGGGAAGAGATTGCTGAGCCTCTGGCTAGGATCTTTATGTCCTCGTTGTCCACGGAAATGGTACCAGAGGATTGGAGAGAGGCGAATGTTGTCCCTTTGTTCAAAAAAGGGAGTAGGGATAGTCCGGGTAATTATAAACCAGTGAGCCTTACGTCTATGGTGGGAAAGCTGCTGGAAAAGATTCTTAGAGGTGGAATCTGTGGGCATTTAGAGAATCATGGTCTGATCAGGGACAGTCATCATGGCTTTGTGAACGGCAGATCGTGTCTAACAAGCCTGATAGAGTTCTTTGAGGAGGTGACCAGGCATATAGATGAGGGTAGTGCAGTGGATGTGATTTACATGGATTTCAGTAAGGCATTTGACAAGGTACCACACGGTAGGCTTATTCAGAAAGTCAGAAGGCATGGGATCCAGGAAAGTTTGGCCAAGTGGATTCAAAATTGGCTTGCCTGCAGAAAGCAGAGGGTCGTGGTGGAGGGAGTACATTCGGATTGGAGGGTTGTGACTAGTGATGGGACCTCTACTTTTCGTGATTTTTATTAACGACCTGGATGTGGGGGTAGAAGGGTGGATTGGCAAGTTTGCAGACGACACCAAGGTTGCAGAGAGACATTGATAGGTTGCAGAAGTGGGCTGAGAAGTGGCAGATGGAGTTCAACCCAGAGAAGTATGAGATGGTACACTTCGGAAGGACAAACTCCAAGATAGAGTACAAAGTAAATGGCAGGATACTTGGGAGTGTTGAGGAGCAGAGGGATCTGGGGGTACATGTCCACAGATCCTTGAAAGTTGCCTCACAGGTAGATAGGGTAGTTAAGAAACTTATGAAGTGTGAGCTTTCATAAGTCAAGGGATAGAGTTTAAGAGTTGTGGGGTAATGATGCAGCTCTATAAAACTCTGGTTAGACCACACTTGGAGTACTGTGGTCACCTCACTATATGAAGGATGTGGAAGCATTGGAAAGGGTACAGAGAAGATTTACCAGGTCGCTGCCTGGTTTTGAGAGTATGTATTATGATCATTATTATGTATTATGAGGGAGGCACCAAGGGGAGTGAGTGTGAGGGAACAGTAAGGGGATATTGAATTAGGGTAAGATTGAGGGGTGAAGGAGGTAGGGAGACACTGAGAGCTGAGGGAGGTAGGGAGAAGCTGAGTGGAGAGGGAGATAGGGAGAGTCTGAGGGGAGTGTGAATAAGGGAAAGATTGAGGGGAGTTGGAGGTTGGGAGACAAAGGGGCGACAGGTGTACACAGAGATCATGGAGGGGGAGGTTAGGGGAGACTGAGGAAGGAGAGGGTAGGGAGAGACTGAGGGAAAGGGTGGTTGAGAGAGACCGAGGGAGGGAGGCAGGCAGAGAGTGACCAAGGGTAGACGAAGTTAGGAGGAGACCAAGCGGCGAGTGAAGTGTGGAGATTCCGAATAGAGGGAGTGAGGCAGAGACTGAGGGGTGAGGAAGGTAAGGAGTGACCGAAGGTTGAGGGAGGTAAGGAGAGACCAAGGGAAAGAGGAGGTTGGAGGAGTCAAGGGAGCGATCGAGGGAAATAGGTTGGTGGACATGGAGGTAGAGAGAGACCGAGGCGGGACTGAGTCGAGAGGGAGTTACTGTGTGACCCAGAGTTGACCATGATAGGAAGACACCGAGGGGAGGGGGAGATGGGAGTGAGGGTGAGGGTGGAGGGTAGTAGGGAGGCAAGTGGAAAAGGAGGTAGGGAGTGACTCGGGAGAGGAAGGTAGGGTAAGACCAAGGAGGAGAGTGATAGCAAGAGGCAAGGGGAGAGGAAGGTAGGGAGAGACCAGAGGGGATGGTGGTAGGGAGATATTGAAGGGAGTCAGAGTGAGGACGTAGAGGTGGGGAGAGGGAGGTACAGTGAGTCCGAGGGGAGAGGGAGGTAGTGGGATACTGAGGCATGAATAAGGTAGGGAGAGACTGAGGGGAGAACATGAGGAGAGACCAAGGGTAGGGGGTGTTGGGGGACACCGAGGGTAGAGGGAGGTAGGGAAGGACCGAGTTGAGATGTGGTTAGTGAGCGACCAAGGGAAGAGGGATGTACACAGAGACTAAGGGGATGGGGAGGTTGGGAAAGTCTTGAGGGGAAGCAGGTAGCGAGAGGGGATAGGGAAGTAGGGAGAGACTGAGGGGAGAGGAAAGTTGGAAGAAGCCGAAGGGTGAAGAAATGAGGCAGGTGAGGGTGAGGTTGTGGTGCCCAAGAGGAGGTGGAGATATAGAGAGGGAGACCAAGGGGGGAAGGTGGCGAAGTGATCTAGGGTAGATGGAGTTATGGATGGGAGAGAGGGGGTAGTGAGAGACCAAGGGGGTGAGGACGAGACTGAGGTGTGAGGGAGGTAGGGAGAGACTGGGGGGAGGGGGGATTGTGAAAGTCAGAGGAGAGATGGAGGTAGAGAGAGACTGTGGAGGGAGGGAGATGGAGAATTGAATTGACTTTATTTCTTACATCCTTCACATACATGAGTAAAAATCTTTGTCATATCTCTGTCTGAAGAGGCAAAGTGCAATATATAGTAATTTGTAATAAATATTATGTACAACAGGACAGTCAATATAACATAGAAATACAGTTGTATCAGTGTGAATTAATCAGTCTGATGGTCTGGTGGAAGAAGCTGTCCCGGAGCCTGTTGGTCCTGGCGTTTATGCTGCGGTACAGTTTCCTTGATGGTAGATGCTGGAACAGTTTGTAGTTGGGGTGACTTGGGTCCCCAATGATCCTTCGGGCCCCTTTTACACACCTGTCACTGTAAATGTCCTGAATAGTGGGAAGTTCACATCTACAGATGCGCTGGGCTGTCCACACCACTCTCTGTAGAGTCCTGCGATTGAGGGAAGTACAGTTCCCATACCAGGCAGTGATGCAGCCAGTCAAGATGCTCTCAATTGTGTCCCTGCAGATAGTTCTTAGGATTTGTGGGTCCATACCAAACTTCTTCAACCGTCTGAGGTAAAATAGGCGCTTACCTACTGCCCATGTCACAAGAAATTCTGCAGATGCTGAAAATCTACAGAAAATGCTGAGAAACTCAGCAGGTCAGGCAGCATCCGTGGTGAGGAATGAACAGTGGACGTTTTGTGCTGAGACCCTTCATCAGGACTGGAACGGATGGGGGAAAAAATTGAAATAAAAAGGTGGGGGGAAGAGAAGCAGTACAGGCTGGGAGGTGATAGGTGGAGCCATGTGAGGGGGCAGGTAAGTGAGTGGGAGGGTGAAGTGAGAAGCTGGGAGGTGATAGGTGGAAAAGGTAAAGGGCTGAAGAGACCTGAAACGTTGACTCTTTATTTCTCTCCATAGATGCTGCCTGAGCTGCTGAGCTCCCCAGTACTTTGTGTGTCCTATAGACAACCCAGTGCAGAATGTTCTTTTGGGTTTCTCCCACTCCCTAATTCATGCTTTGGGTTTTTTCCAACTCCTATCTAAACACTCAATTCCCTGGAGGACCCACCATCCCAGGAAATCCCCCGTACCCATAATGGTCGCATGCTCCATCTCTACAGACACACTGCCATGAACGTAACCCCTGAACTGATAACCTTGAACTTAAGAGTCCATTTCATCAGTGACAATAAATTCTATGTGTCAAAGAGCAAGAGCCACATATCTCTTCACTAAAATTAATGAAAAAGAACACAATAGATCACAGGAAAGTTACTAATCACAGTTTGGCATGTTCAGGGCAAGATCCTTAACAGTGTTGCTGAGCAGAGAGATCTTGGGATCCAAGTTCAGAACTCCTTGAAAGTGGTTCAGAGTTCAATAAGGTGGTTAACAAGGCTTATGGAATGCTGTTATTGTTAGTCGAGGCATTGAGGTCAAAAGTCAAGAGGTTGTGTTGCCACTTTGTATAACTCTGGTGAGGCCACATCTGGGGTATTGCAGACATTCTGGTCACCCCACTATAGGAAGGATGTTGAGGCTTTGGAGAGAGTGCAGAAGAGGTTTACCAGGATACTGTCAGGTTTAGAGGGCATGTGCTATCATGAGAGGCAGGATAAACTTGGGTTGTTTTCTCTGGAGCATCGGAGGCTGAGGGGAGATCAGATAGAGGTTTATAACATCTGAGAGGCAGAGATAGAGTGGACAAAGAGTATCTCTTTCCCAGGGTTGAAATGTCACATACCAGAGTGCAGGCATTGAAGGTGAGAGGGGGTACATTCAAGAGGGATATGAGGGGTAAGTTTTTTTTCCTCAGAGAGTGATGGATGCTTGAATGTGCTGCCTGGTATGGTGGTAGGTGCAAATATATTCGAGGCTTTTAAGAGACGCTTTGATAGGCACTTTGATGTGAGGAAGATGTTGGGATGTGAACATTGTGTAGGTAGGAGGGAAAAGCTCAAAGTAAAGTCAAAGTAAATTTTATTATCAGAGTACATATTTCACCACAAACAACCCTGAGATTCATTTTCCTGTGGGCATTTGCAGCAAATCTATAGAATAGTAACTATAACAGGATCAATGACAGATGAAGCAGATTGCAGAAGGCAACAAACTATGCAAATGCAAATATAAGTAAATAGTAATAAATAATGAGAACATGAAATAACAAGATAAAGTCCTTAAAGTGAGATTATTGGTTGTGGGAACATTTCAAGGGATTAGTGTTTGGGTGTTTTTGATTTGTTTTTCGCTGTGTTACGAACCCCGTAACTGGGTTACTTACCAGCAAAGATAGAGACGTCCGTTGGAGTCTGATGATACTATTTTTAACAGTATTTATTAGCAAAAATAAACAAAAATAATATCAATGCAAATATACAGATAATATACGTCGTCAATACTAAACCTAAAAGTGCGGGTATAATAATAATCAATAAGAAATAAGCTCTATCGTTGTCTAGGGGATAATGTATTGTCCGATGGAAATATAAAGTTCGCAGCAGTTCACATAAGTTGCAGTCTTTTGGTTGTCGCCATGTTGCAATTGTTGGAGAGAGAGAGAGAGAAAGAGAATGGGAACATTTACCGCTACGGGTTTTGCCAACCTTCCTTTATGATTTTGATCCGTCAGGTGTCTTGTTGTCATGGCCGTTCAATTGTGACCTCTCCTTTAGCTACACCGTTCTTCCGTGGTGAGCCCGCCACCCAGGCAAGGGAGGATGCACACGAGCTCCCACTGGCTTTCGCTATAAAGCGCTGTCACGGGATTTCTAGTGTTTCTCCTGGTGCGTCTGAGGGGTGTTCCCCAGACCTTCTTTTATCCTCACTCACGGGGTCTCAGATGTCAATCAGGTTGGGATGATGCAATCCCTCAACCAGACCACTCTGGTTGTCCCCTGAGGGGTTTCAATGAATAGTATAGTACTCAATACACAATTCCGTCTCCAAGAGGCAATAGCAGTAGTCAGTGGTTCCGTTCTGCTGATGTCAGGAGACATTCCAAACCTTGTGTATTCTGTGTGTCTCTCTCTCATTATTGACATGATGTGTATCTCTCTCATTTCCTGGCCTGCTGTGTATCTCTCTCATTTCCTGGGTCTCAGACCCGAAATAATAGCGATCTTGCGATTCTCGAAAAGGAGGGGGCAACTTTGCACCCTTCGGCCCCTCAGAGTTGCTCCACCTTCGTAACAGCTGGTTCAGCACAACATTGTGGGCCGAAGGGCCAGTTCCTGTGCTGTACTGTTCTATGTTCCATGTACTAGAACACAGAATCAGAATCAGGTTTATTATCACTGACAAATGTCATGAATTTTGTTGCTTTGCATCAGCAGTACAGTGCAATACACAAGTTACAATAACAAATATATAGAAAATCAATATGTAGTGTAGAAAGAGAGCAAAAATAGTGAGGTAATGTTCATGGGTTCACTGTCCATTCAGAAATCTTATGGCGGAGGGGAAGAAGCTGTTCCTGAAATGATGAGTGTGTGTCTTCAGGCTCCTGTCCCTCCTCTCTGATGGTGGTAATAGGAAGAGGGCATGTCCTGGGTGGTGGGGTCCTGACTGATGGATACTGTCTTTGTTGATTTCTATTGCACATTTGTTGCTTGTCAGTCTTTGTTTGTGTGTAGTTTTTCATTGATTCTATTGTATTTCTTTGTTCCACTGTGAATGCCGGGAAGAAACTGAATCTCAGGGTATTATATAGTAATATGTAGCAATACACACTCACAAAGACCCCTCTTCAGGACTGATAGGGCAGGGGGAAGATGCCAGAACAAAGATTGGGGGGACTGGGGGCAGAGTGGTTAGCTGGAAGGTGACAGGTGAAGCCAGGTGGGTGGGAAGTTCAAGGGCTGGAGAAGAAAGAAACTGATAGGAGAGGAGAGTGAATACAATTGGAGAAACGGAAAGAGGAGGAGACCCAGGGGGAAGTTTAAAGCAGGTGAGAAGTAAAAGATCAGAATGGGAATATAGGAAGGGAGTGGAGTAAATTTTGTTCACCGGAAAGTGAAATCGATATTCGTATCTGGGAGATATGCTGGGAGAGTCCAGTACCAGAGGGCATGGTTTGAGAATAGGGGTAGGTCATTTAGGACAGAGTTAAGGAAAAACTACTTCTCCCAGAGAGTTGTGGGGGACGGGAATGCACTGCCTCGGAAGGCAGTGGAGGCTAATTCTCTGGATGCTTTGAAGAAGGAGCGAGATGGTATCTTATGGATAGGGGAATCAAGGGATATGGGGACAAGGCAGGAACCGGGTATTGATAGTAGATGATCAGCCATGATCTCAAAATGGTGGTGCAGGCTCAAAGGGCTGAATGGTCTACTTCTGCACCTATTGTCTATTGTCATACCATCAGGTTGGAGGGTACCCAGATGGAATATGAGGTGTTGCTCCTCCACCTTGAGGGTGGCCTCATCTTGGCACAAGATGTGCCTCCACCATGTCTGTTCTCAGGATGTGGTTTCCATTCCAGGGTATCAGAGATGTCCTCCTGCTTTAAAGAATGGGGTTTCCTTCCCTCGACTATTGATGTTTCTCTCAATCGTATCTCCTCCCTTTCCCATACATCTGCACTCACTCCATCTTCTCGACTACCTCGTCCTCACCTGCCACCACTTCAGCCTCCGCATCCAACACGTGATCCTGCACAATTTCCTCAATCTCCAAAGGGACCCGACTGCTAAACATATCCTTTCCTCCCCCTGTCCACCACTGTCTGCAGGGATCGCTCACTCCACAATTCCCTTGTCCATATGTCCCTCTCCACTAATCTCCCTCCAGGCACTTATCCCTGCACCTGCCCATTCACCTGCTCCCTCACCTCCATTGAGGACCGCAAGCACTCCTTCCAGGTGAGGAATCACTTCACTGAATCTGCTGGGATTGTCTATTGTTCCCAATGTGGCCTCCTCTACATTGGTGAGATTCATCGTAAACTGGGGTCTGCTTCTCAAGCAGCTCCACACCATTCGCCATAAATGGGATTTCCTGATGGCCAAACGTTTTAATTTTCATGTTCATTCCCTTTCCGACATTGTTGATCTTTTGCCTCCTCTTGTACCAAGGTGAACCCCCCTCAAAGTTGAGGAGCAAGATTTTATATTTCTTCTGGGTAGGCTCCAGTCCGATGTTACAAATATCGATTTTTCCTTCTGGTAAATAAAATTTTCCTCCCCACCTTCCTCCATTCCCCACTCTGACCTTTTACTTCTTCACACCTATTACTTCCCCCTGGATCCCCTCCTCCTTCCCTTTCCTATTGTCCACTCTCCTCTCTGATCAGATTCTTTCTTCTCCTGCCCTTGACCTCTCCCACCCACTTGGTTTCACCTATCACATTCCAGTTAGCCTCCCTCCCCTGTCCCCCCCACACCCAGCTTTTAGCTCCGGCACCTCCTCCCTTCCCTCTCTGTTCTGAAGAAGAGTTTCGGCCTGAATCATCAACTACCGTAGATTCCGGATTATAAGCCGCTACTTTTTTCCCACGCTTTGAACACTGCGGCCTTTACTACGGTGCGGCTAATGCATGGTTTTTTTCATGCCGCCAAAAACATTTTGCCTCGTAACAGTAGACCAATAAAATTGATGAGTAGTTCACAGAGGTCCAATGAAATTGTACGATAAATCAAGCGCACTTTCACAATTAAATTATTGTAAATCAGTCATTTGTACTCACCCTCATCAACATGGAAAACACTCGAAGAAAAGCATTGTGCTGCCTTTATGGCAGTTATTTAGTTTATAATATTTTCGCTTAGTAATTCATTTGTTAGTATTTTCTAGTTAAAGTTAGAAGTGTTTTAACTATATTTGTTTTCTGTACTACATCCCGGAATGCTATGACGTCACATCCGGTTTCGCCGCGTCTTGTGGGAAAATACCGGTTTGCGATAAACGGAAAGGAGGGGGCGAGCGCATTAGACCCGCTGCAAGCATATGATGCAGCTTTTAAGTTAAAGGCGATCAATAACTTTTCCTGGTAGGCTGCAGTATATTTTTTTTTTACCAGTCGTTAGGAGATATTGGAATGTTGTTCGTGCACTGTTCAGTAAAAAAGTATACGCAACGTAATTTGTGTGTTACCGATACGTATGTATATTTAAAAGTAGCCGTGTTACAGGCATGGTTCGAAAAAAAGCATTTGCAATACGTATTTGTTTATGTTACCATACGGATTTAATTAAAAGTTAAAAAATCCTCACGTGTAATATCTTTCTGTGTAAATATCTCATATTACAACGTGGGACACCTGCGGCTTAAAATCCGGTGCGGCCTGTACAAGTACAAAATTGATTTTCTTTCTAAAATTAGAGCCTGCGGCTTTTAATCAGGTGTGCTCTGTAGTCCGGAATTTACGGTATTTACTCTTTTCAATAGATGCTGTCTGACCTGCTGAGTTCCATTTTTGTGTGTGATGCTTTGGATTTCCAACATCGGCAGATTTTCACGTTTGTTATAATAATATAAAAGTATGATGAAAATTAATTTAATTTCAACTTTAATCTTCGATACATCTGCTTTTGAAAGTGTCCTCGATGGTGGGGATGACAAAGCCCATGATGGATTTGGCTGAGTTTATAACCCTCGGCAGCTTTTTCTGATCAGGTGCCCCTCCACACCAGACGGTCATACAACCAGTCACAAACCTCTCCACGATACATCTCTGGAAATTTGCCAGAATCTTTGGTAACAAGGCAAATCTTCTCAAATTCCTCATGAGATATCGCTTCTGGTGTGCCTTCTTCACGATTGTGTCAATGCACAGGGCCCAAAATAGATATTCAGAGATGTTGACAGCTTCCCTCCACTCAACCCCTCCCAACCCGTTCCACATTTCTTACATCCACTGACCCATTCAAGAAGCTACCGAGTGAGTGTTATAGAGTAGATGGTCAAGATGGTGTCTGGGGAGTGCTGTACAATAAATGGTCAAGACGGCGTCTGTGGAGTGTTGTACAATAAATGGTCAAGATGGTGCCTGGTAGTGTTGTATGATTGATGGTCAAGATGGTGTCTGGAGAGAGTTGTACAATAGACGGTCAAGATGGTGTCTGGGGAGTGTTGTACAATAGACGGTCAAGATGGTGTCTGGGTAGTGTTGTACGATTGATGATCAAGATGGTGTCTGGGGAATGTTGTACGATTGATGATCAAGATGGTGTCTGGGGAATGTTGTACAATAGATGGTCAAGATGGTGTCTGGGGAGTGTTGTACAATAGATGGTCAAGATGGTGTCTGGGGAGTGTTGTACAATAGACGGTCAAGATGGTGTCTGGGTAGTGTTGTACGATTGATGATCAAGATGGTGTCTGGGGAATGTTGTACAATAGATGGTCAAGATGGTGTCTGGGGAGTGTTGTACAATAGATGGTCAAGATGATGACTGGGGAGTGTTGTACAATAGATGTTCCAGATAGTGTCTGGGGAGTGTTGTACAATAGATGGTCAAGATGGTGTCTGGGGAGTGTTGTACAATAGATGGTCAAGATGGTGTCTGGGGAGTGTTGTACAATAGATGGTCCAGATGGTGTATGGGGAGTGTTGTACAATAGATGGTCCAGATGGTGTCTGGGGAGTGTTGCAAAATAGATGGTCAAGATGGCGTCTGAGGGAGGGTTGTACAGTGGATAGTCAAGGTGGCACCCAGCTGCGATCTCTGTCAAGATCGTTCCTCAGGTTTAGTTGTTATCAGTTCATAGGAATGGTTTTAGGGACAGAGTGGAAGTCATGGATTAAGTTAAGGTTTAGGGACAGGGTTGTGACAAATTGAAGTCAGGCCTCCACTCCATGTTCGAAAGCCAGCGATGTGGATGGTGAGAAGTGTCATCTTGAGGCCGGGACTTTTGTAGATGTCCTCGATGGTGGGTAGGCCAGTGACCATGATGGAGCTGGTTGAGTTTATAACCCTCAGCAGCTTTTTTTCAATCTTGTGCTTTGCTATCTCCATATCAGTCGTGATGCAACCAATTACAATGCTCTCCATAGTACAACTATAGAAATCTGCTGTGTCTTCAGTTATAATTTATTATTATAAACTAATTATTAGATTATTAAAAATACAAATTATTAGAATATTAGAATCACTGTGGTAACGAGAAGTACAGATAGACTTAGTTTACCCTTCTTGCTGCTTCAGTAAAGATTCCACCCCGGACATTCTCTGATCTCCCTCTCCCATCGGGCAGTATATACACAAGTCTGAAAGCACCTACCACCAGGCTTAAGGACAGCTTCTACCTCCACTGTCATCAGACTCTTGAACAGACGTCTTGTATGATAAGAGGATATGTCCTGGGACCAGCACGTAAAGAAGGCATGTCAGCTCCTCTACTTTCTGAGAGTTTGTGCAATTTCAGTATGCCACCTTAAAGTTTCGCCAACTTCTATGCAAGTGTGGTGAACAGTAGTTCTGCCTGGTATGGAAATGCCAATGCCCAAGATCAGAACAGTAGTGGATAAGCCCAGTCCATCACAGGAAAAGCCCTCCCCACCATTAAACACATCTACAAGCTGTATCCATCATCAAGGACCCCACCATCCAGTCCATGCTCTCTTCTCACTGCTGCCATCGGGAAGGATGTACAGGAGCCTTAGGTCCTACATTACCCTTCAAATCATCAGGCTCCTGAACCAGAGTGGAAAAATTAACTTCATATCTGAGTGTTTCTTAAATGCCCCTAATGTATCTTTCTCTATCACCACCTACCTTTCTCTGTGTTTATAAAAAAAACCTCTGAAATCCACCCTATACTTTACTCCATTCATCGTAAAATTATGAGCCATGGTATTAGCCACTTCCACCTTCGGGGAAAAGTCTCCGGCTGTCTACTCGATCTATGCCTCTTACCATCTTATAGACCCCTATCAAGTCACCTCTCATCCTCCGTCACTACAAAGGTAAAAGCCCGAGCTCACTTGGTCGATTATCGTAAGATATTAATCCAGGCAGCATCCTGGTAAATCTCCTTCACTCACTGTCTGCAACTTCCATCTCCCCCCTATAATGAGATGAAGGGAATGGAGGGGTAGGAGGGGGAAGACTGGA
Source organism: Hemitrygon akajei (assembly GCF_048418815.1). Classification (NCBI taxonomy): domain Eukaryota; kingdom Metazoa; phylum Chordata; class Chondrichthyes; order Myliobatiformes; family Dasyatidae; genus Hemitrygon; species Hemitrygon akajei. The sequence goes on from NW_027331949.1 coordinate 499,317, forward strand.
TAAAGAGGGAAGAACAAAGATGAGTGGAAGGAGAGAGGACAGGTGGCAATAGGTGGAAGGGGCAGCAGCTGTCATTGTGAGTGTCTCCACACATCAAGGACTGCAGCAGTTCAAGAAGTCAGCTCATCACCACCACCACCTTCTCAAGGGCAACTTTGGTGGGACAGTTAAACACTAGCTCAGCCTCTGAAACTCACATCCCTTCGAGGATTAAAAATAATTACTGATGCCCAGAGGTTGCTGAGGGTGGAAGTGCAGATGGGAGTTGTGGTTGGCAGAGAAAGAGGTTGGGGAACGTGAGCTGTACATTAACACTGAACATCGTTTTGTCCCTCTGTCACAGACTCTGCACTGGGTGATCCGTGTGTAAGCCACACTGTCCTGGATCAGCCCTGGAGGAGCACGAATTGTTCCAACACTGAGTGTACTGGTGGACAATGGATGGGTGATGGAAATCTTGAAGTGGGATGGTACAGATTTAACAGGTAAAGTGAGGAGATAATCTCTGAGAAACTGGACACAGAAGGGGAATGTAAACAGGGGAACAAGGGCTGTGTGAATGGGAAATGCAGGGAGACTGGGATCATCAGTGACTACACTGAGATGGGGGGTAAATACAGGGAGAGGGGAGATCCCACATTCTCGGGGTAGAGACAAGGGGGAGGTATAACAAAGAGGGAATTCCCAGGATTGGGGATTATTGACCAGAGACAGGGTACGGACAGGGTGAGTGTAATTTCCCATGTCTCTCTGAGTGAATAAACTCCATCAGATCAGAGACTGACTCTCTGATTGTTGTTTCAGTCCTGGAGGATGGAAGATTCCCGAGACGATCGTTCAACTGTATCGCTGCTCAGGAGAGCTACCAGGCTGGTTACACGGTAGGGTCAGAGTTTACATCATTGGGGCTCGGTTATTTTCAGAGAGGGTCAGACTGATGACCAGATCGCTTCAGATACAAACACAGAACTCAACCTCCCTGCAAGGACTTCCCACAGTTACCCAGACTGCATTCTGGACCTGTATCCTCGTGGAGTACGGTGGAGGAGCTCCATCTTCCTGGAGATTCCCAGGAGTTGGGCTGTGGTTCCATGCATTCAGAGCTGGTGAAATATTTACAGTGGATCCATCTGGGCTTTGCATCTGATCCCAAGGTTGGTCACATCAGGGGTGTGACTTCATCAGCTGGTGGGAGCACCAGATGTCAGTCACATCAGGAGCGGGAAGGCAACATCTGCCAGCCATGGCTGGATCTGCATCTCTTTAGAGCTGCGGTGTCAAACTCATTTTTGGTCATGGGATAGACTGGGCAAAATGCAACTTCACGTGGGCCAAATCAGTTGTGCACGCGTGCGAACTCCCACAGTTAAAGAAACAAATAGTAAATGTAGGCTACACAACTACCCCTAATTTTTATTAGCCTGCTTCCAGCAATCAAACTCAGACAATGAACACAGTTAGCCTCTAATTTTCATTGAAGTGATCACATTTACAGTAATAGAATAGACAGAAAATGAATGAATAACAATATTATGACACTCAATATTTCATAATGCATTTTGCTTACATGTCGCAGTGCATCGAACAGTGTCACTGATTTTTCACTTGCTGGTTCCGGACACCTGACACCTCTTGGCTTTAACCAGCCTGTCAACAGCAGGGACCAGTTTCTGGGCAGTTGTGATTTTCATAATGTCATTTAGATGTCTGTGTGTCAGCTGCGAGCGTAGTTTGGATTTTTTAGTGTTCATTATGGAGAATGCCTACTCACAGAGATATGTTGTCCCGAACATGTAAAGGATCTTTGAGGCAAAGTCTGTCATCCTGGGGTACATCGGTCCCAGGTATTGATAGAATGAGCCCAGACCCACAGACTCAAATTTATATTTCAAAGCTGAGTTACACTGAATTTCAATTAGTTCCATTTGGAGTTTCTCCGACACGTCTGATGCTGCGTTGATGGCAAAAGGCGAGTAAAATAGTGAGAATTCCTTCTCGAGCTGAGTGAAGACATGAAAAGGATTCTGAAACTCACTTTTCAGCGGTGATATTTTGTTCTTATACCTGTCCATGTTGTCATTATTCCCATGACTGACATGCACAGATTGCAAAGAGGGGAAATGAGCTGGGTTGCTTCGGGATAGTTGCATCTCCCACTGGCCTAATTTAACTTGAAAGGCACGAATGCAGTCGTAGTATTCCATAACAAGTTTGTTGTGGCCTTGCATGTTAACATTAAGCACATTTAAGTGCTCTGTTATATCCACCAAAAATATAAGATCACGAAGCCAGACTGGATCATCCAACTCTGCCACTGGCTTCACTTTCTCGTTCATGAATAGTCCAATTTTGCCATGTAATTGAAAAAAATGTTTGAGCACAACCCCTCTGCTCAACCAGCGGACTTCAATGTGGTAGGGTAGGCCGTGTCCAATATTACTTTCAGACAAAAGAGTGTCAAATTGTCGATGGTGAGTCCCTTGACTGTAATAAAATAACCGTTTTGATTACTACATGCATGACATTGTCCATTTTCAGGCTCCTGCTACATAACGTATCTTGGTGTATAATACAATGAAAATTCCAGAATTCCTGCTCTGGATTCTCTGTCTGAACTTTATCTCTGTGTTTCACAACAACACCTGCCTTTTTCCCGACCAGGAAAGTTGCGCCATCTGTTGCCACGCTGACAGCGTGACTCCAGTCATCCCCCAGTCTGTCCAAGGCCTCGATGAGGCTGGAGAAAATGTTGTTTGCTGCTGTGGTGTTTGTCATGGGCACCATCTCCACAAACTCCTCAGTGATGGTCAAAGATGTATCAACAGCAGGAATAAATATTCCCAATTGAGCTACATCAGTCGCAGCGGTGCTCTCATCAATTGCAATAGAGAAGGCAATAAATGACTTCACTTTGTCTTTTAATTGACTGTTTAATTGATTGTGAAAGTCATTACAAAAAGGTCCCCATAATGTGAAAAAATCTTGTCTAGGTACAGAAATAAAACACCTAGTCTTCAAGTAAATTGATTTCTTACAATTTTAAAAGGAAGGTCAGAGTTAACTGATACCAAATTATTCAAAGGAAAAAGTTCACTCTTATGAAGATTAAGGTTATATCCTGAGAACTGATTAAATTCAGAAAGTAAAGGAAGTACTGAGGGTAGAGAGGACTCCACTTTAGAGATGTAAAGCAAAAGGTCATCAGCATAAAGCGACATCTTATGAGAGATACCCCTCCCTAAAATAGTTGAGATGTCAATGGATTCACGAAATGCGATGGTTAAGGCTCTAAGGGCAAATCAAAAAGCAAAGGACTCAAAGGGCATCCTTTTCTTGTTCCACGTTGGAGACTAAATGGTTTAGAACTCTGAGAGTTAGTAAGAACCTGTGCAGTGGAAGATAAATAAAGTAATTTAATCCTTTGAATAAAATTGGACCCAAAGTAAAATTTTTCTAATATTTTAAATAAACAATTCCATTCAACCTGGTCAAAGGCTTTCTCAGCATCTAAAGAAATCACGTTAGTCCTGACGAAGGATCTCGGCCCGAAACATCGACAGTGCTTCTCCCTATAGATGCTGCCTGGCCTGCTGTGTTCCACCAGCATTTTGTGTGTGTTGCTTGAATTTCCAGCATCTGCAGATTTCCTCGTGCACTCATTCTGAAGTTTCTTCAGAGGGAGAATAAATAACATTCAGTAAATGACGAATGTTAAAATGAGAATAACGATTTTTGATAAATCCGGTCCGGTCATCAGAGATAATAGAAGACAGAATGTTTTCCAGCCTATGAGTGAAAAGTTTAGATAAAATTTTAGCGTCAGCATTAAGTAAAGAAATAGGACTGTAGGAAGAGCAATCAGATGGATCTTCATTCTTTTTGAGAATAAGCAAAATAGAGGTGTCATAAAAGGATTGTGGCAACCTGCCTAATTTAAAAGAGTCAGAAAGAACAGAAAGTAAGTGAGGAACAAGTAAAAGACAAAAGGCTTATAAAGCTCTCCCGAACATCCGTTCCCAGGCAATTTCCTCAGAAGAGAAAGGTTGATCTAACCATTTTCGATTAACCTCAGAAAGTGAGGAAATGTTTAAGTGATCTTGAAAATTATTCATAGCAAAATTGGCTTTACAGGAATCACAGTTATACAGTTTAGAGTAACATTCTCTAAAGGTATTGTTTATTTCTAATTAATCAGAAGTTATATCACCACTCGCTTTGGAGATTTTCTTAATTTGATGTTTACCTATTTAAGTTTTAAGTTGATTAGCCAAAAGTTTGCCCATTTTATCACTATGAACATAAAATTGACTTCTTTCTTTTAAAAGTTGAGTTTCAACAGGGTGAGTTAAGAGCAGATCATATTTAGTTTTAACTTCAACATGTTTTTTATATAAGACGGGATCCAGATTGGAAGCATATTTTTGATCAAAATATTGCAGCTGATTACCTAAATCAGTTCTGTTCTTATTAGCTTTTTTTCTTAATACTTGCTTTGTAGGAAATAATTTGGCCTCTACTATAAGGATTATATTAGATTTTTAATCCTGCAGGTTAAATTGCAGGTTTTTACTCTCTGGTCTTCCCCTTTGTTCCTTGTACATTGGGTCGGGTACTGATCGCATCTCAGCAGCAAAGCGTCAAAGATTTCAAGAAGGAGCTAGATAGGTATCTTATGGATAGGGGAATCAAGGGATATGGAGACAAGGCAGGAACCGGGTATTGATAGTAGATGATCAGCCATGATCTCAGAATGGTGGTGCAGGCTCGAAGGGCCGAATGGTCTACTTCTGCACCTATTGTCTATTGTCAATAAGCCTTGAAAGCATCCCACATAATAAGGCTAGAAGTGCCATCTAGCATATTCTCTTCAAAGAAAAAAGTAATCTGACTCTCTAAAAAAATTTTTACAAACCTTATCTGATAGTAAAATATGATTAAAATGCCAAAATCTGTTTGATCGAGAAACTCCCGGAAGATTTAAAGATAAAAAAGACAGGGGCATGGTCTGAAACAGCAATTTTTTTATATTCACAGGATTGAACAGAGGGAACAAATGTATATTGACAAAAAAATAATCTTTTTGATGACAAATGGTCTAAAACAGGATGAAGATGGCAATTAAAGTCACGTCCCAAGATTAAAGAGTACAAATTCAAGTCTGGTAAAGAAAAAAAGGAAAAAAATTAGTTCAAAAAAGCTGTGATCATCTATATTCGGAGCATAGAGATTAGCAAAAACCATTAATTTGTTATCTAATTTCCCTGAGACTATAACGAACTGTCCATTAGGGTCAGACATTACATCATGTTGAACAAAGGCAACTGAATTGTCAATCAAAATCGAAGTACCTCTGGCCTTGGCTTGAAAGGAAGAATGAAAAGCTAGATCATTCCAACGCTTGAACAAACGTCCCCAGTCAGATCTGCGAACATGTGTTTCTTGTTAAAAAAAAATTGAGGCATTCAATTTCGTAATGTAGGTAAAAATCTTATTGCGTTTTACAGGGTGGTTTAAACCTATCACATTTAAACTAAGTAAATTAATATTGTGTACTATTTAAATATGTTTAAAACAGAGGTTAAACATATAAGCCACTGGAATGTACAAAAATCCAAACCTTAACATTCAAAATACTAAACAAGCATTAGATTAGGCGGGATAGATAGGAAAAAGAAAGAAAACAGCCCGCTCCCGCCCTTCTCCCTCCCAAAGAAAAAATCACCCAAGGGAGGACGAAAGCTAATCTACTGATGGATCTCACCCACAACATCCTACTGGTAGAGCTCCAAGAGAAGAAAAGATTAGTAGAGAATGAATTCCAACCCAGACTAAATAACATTCAAAAGAATTAAAAAAAAATCAAAACATAGTTTTTGCAAAGAATAATTTCAAAGAAAACTTACTGAAGTTAAGTCTATTAATTTTCAAATGAAGAGGATTATTTATGAAAATATATTGAACTAAAAAAGAAGTATTCAAATAAAGAAGTAATAAACAAACTGCAAAATTGCAACAAATTGATCAGTCAAACTGAGGGAACAAGGATATATGAAGCAGAAATAAACAGTTAAACTTCTGGGGTTGATAGACTAAAGAGCTGAAGTAGAGTTCTAAACATCACATTGAAAAAAAATTAACTCAGCAAAGAAAATACAATAAGAACAGAAACTAATTATGAGAGTATACGAGAATAGAAGAGAGAATTGTTCAAAACAAAGATGTATTAAGCCATTAGACTACAAAATTCCAACAACAAAGAATCAGTCAAGCTAAGGAAGCATAGTTTATGTGGTACAGTATTAAACAATTAATCTTCTGGACTTGATTCAGCCTGAAGAAAATTGTGCACTTCCTCAGTCGAAAGAAACCACTTAGGAGTTCCATTTTTCAAAATAATCCTGAGGCGAGCCGGGTAATTTAGTGAAGGTTTGTAGCCTTTGTTATATAACTCCACCATGATCTTTTTTATACTTAAATCAATCATTAACTACCTCAGGCGAATACTCTTCGACCAACTTTATCTTATAATCTAAACACTGGGGCTCAGTGAACTCGATCTATTCTTGGTGGTATATGCAAAACATCAGAAAACAAACGAGCCAACAGCTTTGCAAAAAATTCTGAAGGTCGATTGCCTTCACCACTCAGGAGGACCCAAATTTCGTAAATTGTTCCCTCTTGATCGATTCTCCAAGGCGACAATCTATTTTTGAATCTGAGTAGTATGTCCCTGGAAAGTTTTTTGAATAGTCCATTCATTTAAGTTCTGTGGTAACTTTGAAAAACACATCCTAAAGTTGTTCAGACATTTTGCTGAGAACTTTCCAAATTAGCTCCGCAATAGCCTCCATAGCCACGGAAGAATACTCGTCTTTTTTCGAAGTTTTAGCAGGAGTCATCATAATACTCCGAGAGTAAGTTCTCAAAGCAGATTGGATTCAGTGATCTAAAAAGAATGGAGCCATTCGAGAAACGCGTCTACTCCATGCAATGCCAGTAGGAGGAGTCCCTGCCACAGTATTTCTTGACAAGCTGTTATCAGGGCACACCAGCTCAGCCACCGTCAGCATGCATGCTTTGATGCATTTCCCCTCTGAGTATGGCTTCGATGCAGCAGCTATTTTGTTGGCAATAATATAGCTGGCCTTGACAGCTCCATCATGAGTCTCTCGACTTTTGGTGAACACTGATTGCAGTTTTTGCAGAGCTGCTTCAAGCTCATTTACCTTTTGTGTTCTGAGTCGTCCTGCGTGCTTGTCATACTTTTCACCGTGTGACGTCTCATAGTGTCGTTTGATATTGTACTCTTTTGCCACAGCCATTTGTTGCGAGCATATCAGCAACACAGGTTTGCCGTTGACCTCACAGAAGAAAAAAATGATCTTTGCAGTTATCGTTGAATATCTGGCCTTCGATGTCAACTTTTCTTTGCTTGGAAACCATTTTCAACCATAGCAACAAACAGTCTCAACCTTGCTACAGGTGTTACTTACCTGAGTACTCTGTGTGGAACTTGATCCCCCTGAGAAGTCACTTCACAGTCGCTCAGACCACTCTATGGTCCTGTATCATCATGGAGTCTGCTTCCTGGAGTTGGGTTACAGAACTGATCTGCCACTGACCCCATTCTCGATACAACCTGGAAGAGTTTCAACGACTGCAGACTCATTTCAGTGGTGGTGCAATCTCCAGGGAGTTGTGAGAGTCTGCGGACATCATCTTTCACCAATTAGTGGGATAAATTAATAGTTGCCATGGTAACATAGTGGTTAGCGAGTAGCTATTACAGCTCAGCGTGTCGGAATTCAGAGTTCAATTCCAGCATCATCTGTCCTCCCACAGTCTATAGACATACCTGTAGATTAATTGGTCGTTTTAAAATGTCCATGATTCAGTTAGGGTTAATCAGGGTTGAGGAGGGTTGCTGGTGTTAATTGGTCTTTGAAAATTGTCCCATGATGAGGTTTGGGTTAATCAGGATTCTTGAGGGTTACTGGGGTGGTGAGGCTCGAAGGGTCGGAAGCACTTACTCCGCACTTTATCCCAAATAGATAAATAAATTAATTTTACTAAACATTCAGTTCAATTGTGGGGAAACATCAGGAAATAAGAATAATACTGGAAAGTACAGACACTATGTCTTAGGTCAGTGATTGGGAAGCTAGTGGAGACGATTCTTTAGCATTCGACATGATCATTTGGAAGGTCGTGGGTAAACGTGGGACAGTGAATATTTCTTTCTGCAGGGCAAGTCATGACTTACTGACTTTATTGAGTTTGTTGAGGGGTTGACTGAGGTGATTGATGAAGGTAGAACTGTGGATGTTGTCTTCATGGATTTTACACCGTGAGTTCATCAGACAGAGGTGCGCAATGAGGCCACTTGGCCCATTGAGTCTGCAACACCATTTTATCATGGCTGCTTTACTATCCCTCTGTCCCATTCTCATGCCTTCCCCTCATAACCTTTGACGCCCTCATGAATGAAGAACCTATCCACCTCAGCTTTAAATATACCCAATGAAGTGGCCGTCACAGCCATTTGTGGTAATGAATTCCACAGATTCACCACCCTCTGGATAAAGAAATTCCCCCTCATCTCTCTGCTAAAGGGAGGTTCTTGTGTTGTGAGGCTGCACCCTCTGGTCCCAGACTCCCTCAATATAGGAAACATCCTCTGCATGTCCACTGTATCCAGACCTTTCAATATTGGATTGGTTTCAATGAGATCCCCCAGACGTTTGACAAGGTCCCTCATGGGAGGCTCATTCAGAAGATGAAGGTGCTGCTGCGGGGAGGGTGGGGTGGAGAGGGAGAGGGCAGCAGCTCAGTGCTGACTGAGGCCGGACCGGACCGTGGGTTGTGAACCACTGATTTACAGTGGGTCCTGATTCACATTCCCCGCTGTACTGTGGGACCGGGTACATTTTACAGTGTTTATAAATCTCATTCCAGGTCCCCATCCCAACGTGGGAGAGGGGGAGGTGACCAGGACCGTCTGCTTCACTGCAAAAAAAAACATCTGTTACTGGAAACGGGAGATCACAGTGAAAAACTGCTCCGGTTACTTTGTGTATCGACTGAAGCCGACCTGGAGTACTGCTGTGTACTGTACAGGTAGGTCAACATTCCCCAGTGACACCACAGTGTGGTAGTTGTGGGGAAATTCTGGGACGTCCTGAGTCACCAACACACACCGCGGGCTGAGTTTTCCAGTCGGCTGCCCTGCCCGTGGTCTGTGATCACCTTTCCCGTATCCCCCTTCACACCGGGGTCAGAATGAAACTGCCCAGTCTGACCTGTGACAGAGATCATAGAACACAGAACAGTACAGCACAGCACAGGCCCTTCGGCCCACAATGTTGTGTCAGCTGCCGGGAGAGAGTCTACCCATTCCCTGGAGTGAGGGAGGGTGAGGCTGACTGGAAATAGAGGGAGCAGTGGTGAGAGTGAGGGGAGGGGGGAGTGACATACCAAACGGAGAGGGAGATGGAGGGAGAGCGAGGGGAGAGGGGGAGGGTGATAGTTCGAGGAGAAAGAGAGGCAGGGTGAGACCGAGGAGAGTGGGTGACAGTGATAGGCTGAGGGGAGGGGGATGCAGGGAGAAGCCCAGGTAGGGGAAAATAGGGAGAGACAGTGTGAGGCAGGGAGAAGCTGCGTTGAGAGGGAGAAAAGGAGAAGGTGAGGGAGAAGCTGAGGGGGGTGGGTGGTAGGGGAGAGGCCGTGGCGAGGGGACTCGGGGAGAGGCTGAAGGGATGTTGAGATATGGAGTGGCCGAGGGGAAGGGGAGAGTGGGAGACGATGAGGGGAGGGAAAGGGCGAGTCCGAGGGGAGAGGGAGGTGTGGGAAAGGCCTGGGTGGAGACAGGGTGTGGCCGGGGGAAGCAGGAGACAGTGATAGCTGAGGGGAGGGCAGATGGAGAAGCCTACATGATGGAGTGACAGAAAGACTGACAGGAGGAGGAGACGGGGTTAGGCCGAGGGTAGCTGGCTCCCCTCTTGGCCTTTCTCTTCACCTGTATATCATCTCCCTCTGGTCCCCCTACTCCAATCCTTACCCCCTTGTCTCTCAAATCCTTCTCCTCGCATCCCCCTCTCTTGGCATTCACTCTGTCTGCATCACTCTCTTGTCAGTCTCTCTTTCCTTCCCTCCAGTAGGAGTGTCACTCTCACTGATCTCTCTGCCCACTCTCCTCACACAGTCATCACTCTCTCTTCACTCACCTCATTCCTCCCACTCCAGCATCCCACCTCTCTCTCTATCTCTCTCTCCTGAGTGTTTTCACAAATTTCCTTCTGTCCACGTACTGAATTACTCAAATCCCTCTCCGGTCATTTCTATGTCTCATCAGTCACCATGTAACTCCTCACAGTCATTCCTCCCTTCCTCTCTGTGACCATCCTCCCCTCTCTCCTCCCCTCCCTCCTGTGACACTCTCAGTCACTCCCCCCCTCTGCCTTATCATGTTTGAGCGGTGGACTGACAGGTTGGATTGCGTGTGTCTGTACACTGCCGGGAGACAATGTCCATCAACTGCTGGATGTTTTGAATGTTTTGTACCTTGTCCCCAGAGGAATGCTGTCTCGTTCAGCTCTATCCATGTATGGTTTGAATGATAATTAAGCTTAATTTGATTTGATTTGTAGACCTATTGTGATAGGCAAATCACAGTGGGTCCAGGTCCTCGCTCTGGCACGAGTTGATTCTAGTCATGAGTAATTCAGTACGTGGACAGCAGAAAATGGGTGAGAGGGATGGAGCGAGAGGTGCAATGTGGGAGTGGGGAGTGAACAGAGAGGGGTGGAGTGACTGAGAGTGGCACAGAAGGAGAAGGATGATGTTTGTGAGAGGGGAGGATGGTCACAGAGAGGAAGGGAGAAATGACAGTGAGGAGATTCACGGTGACTGATGAGATGTAGAAACAACCGGAGAGAGATTTGAGTAATTCAGTGCATGGACAGCAGAAAGTTGGTGAGAAGGATGGAGGGAGGTGGTGTGCTGGAGTGGGAGGAATGTGACGAGTGAAGAGAATCGACTACAGCTCTGCCTTTAATACCATCATTCCAAATAAACTGATTCCTAAGCTCTGGAACCTGGGTCTTAGCACTCAGATCTGCGCTGGATCTTCAATTTCTTCACAGACAGGACCCAGGCTGTAAAGATAGGGGACAAGCTCTCCTCTACAATCACTCTGAGCACTGGTGCCCCACAAGGCTGTGTACTCAGCCCCCTGCTGTACTCACTGTGCACCCATGATTGTGTAGCCAACTTTCCATCAAACTCAATATATAAGTTTGCTGATGACACCACAGTTGTAGGCCATATCTTGAGTAATGATGAGTCTGAGTACAGAGAGGAAATTAAGAACCTGGTGGCATGGTGCGAAGACAATAACCTATCCTTCAATGTCAGCAAGATGAAGGAATTGGTTGTTGACTTCAGAAGGAGTAGCGGACCGCACAACCCCATCTACATCGGTGGTGCGCAGGAGGAACAGGTCAAAAGCTTTAAGTTCCTCGGGGTGAATATCACAAATGACCTGACTTGGTCTGACCAAGCAGAATCTACTGCCAAGAAGGCCCACCAGCACCTTTACTTCCTGAGAAAGCTGAAGAAATTTGGCCTGTCCCCTAAAACCCTCACTAATTTTTATAGGTGCACCGTAGAAAGGCATTCTTCTAGGGTGCATCACAACCTGGTATGGAAGTTGTCCTGTCCAAGACTGGAAGAAGCTGCAGAAGATCGTGAACATAGCCCAGCACATCATACAAACCAGTCTTCCATCCTTGGACTCACTTTACACCACACGCTATTGGAGCAGTGCTGCCAGGATAATCAAGGACAAGACCCACCCAGCTAACACACTTTTTGTCCCACTTCCCTCCAGGAGAAGGTTCAGGAGCTTGAAGATTCATACGGCCAGATTTAGGAACAGCTTCTTTCCAACTGTGATAAGACTGCTGAACAGATCCTGACCTGGATCTGGGCCGTACCTTCCAAATATCTGGACCTGACTTGCACTACCTTACTTTCCCTTTTCTATTTTCTAATTATGATATATAATTTAAATTTTTATTATATTTACTTCCATTTCTATTTCAGGGAGTGCGAAGCGCAGAAACAAATATCACTGTGATGATTGTACGTTCTAGTATCAATTGTTTGGTGACAATAAAGTATAAGTATATTGTGATGACTGTTAGAAAAGTTGGGCAGAGAGATCGGTGAGAGTGGGTTTTTTTCAGTTAGTGGGGTTCTTTTTTTCTTTTTCTTTCAAAAAAATATTCTTAACACTTTATTTTCTCTTATTATTGATATGTTGCTTAGCTTTGTTTATCAGTTATTTGTTAATTTAATTCCTTATTGTATATAATGACATATTGACAATGTATCTTTTTTGTTAATCTTCAATAATAATTAATAAACAGATTTTAAAATGGAATGCCAGTGGTGCTCCAACTGGAGGGAGGGCAGGAGAGACTGAAAAGAGAGTGATGCAGACAGAGTGAATGCTGAGAGAGGGAGATGTGAGGAGAGGGATTTGAGATACAAGGTAAAGGTATTAAAGACCAAAGGAGAGGGGAGAGTATGTATTTCAGAGTACAGATCTGACCTGCACTTGAGCCTCCTGTTCCTGCCATTGAGTTCCTACCTGTTTCTTATTGCAGAACCACTGTCAGACACAACTCGGGAACCCCAGGGATCGGTGACCGGAGAGCCTGGTCCAGGGTTGACCACCAACCCAGCAGGGTCTGTGAGGTCAGGTACAGATTCCCAGTCAGACACAACTTGGGAAGCCCAGGAAACAATGACAGGAGAGCCTGGTCTGGGTTTGACCACCAGCCCAGCAGGATCTCTGAGCTCAGATATTTGTGATGCAGTTTGTGAGGGTCAATGAATAGAACGATCTTTCCCTCCTTTAGTCCTCGATATTCATCTGGACTTTGTCTGAGAGACGTGTCCACTCACAGAAACTTTGGGAGGGAGAGGTGGTGAATGGTGACTAGATGGTTTTGGCTTCTTTTCAAATCAGAGACCTCTTTGTCAAATTGTTGTTCCAGTGGCTACCCATTTTAATTCTACTTGCCATTCCCTTCTGATATGACTGTCCACAGCCTCCTTTGACTTGATGAAACCACCCCCAGGTTTGAAGAGCAACACCTCATAGTCTGTCGGGGTCACAACCAACCTGATGTCATGAATATCGATTTTTCTTTCATCTAGTAAATTCTCCTCCCTCCAACTTCCCTCTTTTTCCATTCCCATTCTGGCTCTCCTCTTAGCCCTACCCCTCTCCTCATCTGCCCATCTCCTCCGTCTATTTAATCCATTGTTCACTGTCCTGTCTTATTGGATTTCTCCTTCTTCATCCCTTTACCTTTTCCACATATCACCTCCCAGCTTCTCCCATCATCCTGCTCACTCACACAGACATCTTCTCACTGCCTGGCTTCACCTGGCTTCACCTGCCAGCTTGTACAATTTCCACCTTCTTATTCGGGCTTCTGCCCCCTTCTCTTCCAGTCCTGAAGAAGTAACTTGGCCCAAAACTTCGACTGTTTATTCTCTTCCAGAGGTGCTGCCGGACCTTCAGCACTTTCTGTGCATTGTTCTGGATTCCAGCATCCGGAGAAACGCTCGTCTGTACAACTGCTTGTCCCGGTTGTGATGTTTAAGATCTGCCCATTTCCCATGTCTCTGTTACTTTGTTCCAGATCTGGAGACTTCAACATTGGAACAGTCTACAGGATTGTCTACTGGAGAACACACCCAGGAACTGTCCACTGTCCCGGTGGGAGATACATCCTCAGGTACCAAGTCTCATGTCTGTCTGTGTTCATTCAGTCTCTGTCACTCTGTGAGGTTGAACCTCCCGTGGACCAGTTCACCTACTGGATGTACAGTGCATTGTGGGTAGGGCTGTGAATGATGGAGTCAGTGGTTCCTCTCTCCTGTCTGTTGGGTTGGGTTTGGTGAGTCGTGAGGGTTGAGGCTCTGTTGAATCTGCTGTCTGTTGGGTCTGGTGTTCCCGGTGTGGCCTCCTCTACAATGGTGAGGAGGAAATGGTAAGCTGGAGGAACAGCTTCTCGAGCATTTCCACACTATCTACCATAAGCGGGATTTCCTGATGGCCAAACATTTTAATTACTATTAGCATACCTGTTCCGACATGTCGATCCACAACCTCCTCTTGTGCCAAGATGAGGCCACCCTCAAGGTGGAGGAGCAACATCTTATATTCATTCTGTGTACCCTCCAAACTGATGGTATGAATATCGATTTCTCCTTCTGCTGAACAAAATCCCCCCCTCCTCCTCCTACTTCCTCTATTCTCCACTCTGACCTTTTATTTCTTCTCACCCAACTGTTACTTACCCCTGGGTCACATCCTCCTCTCCTTTCTCCGACTGTCCACTCTAGTCTCCTGTCAGATTCTTTCTTCTCCGGCCCTTGACCTTTTCCACCCACCTGGCTTCACCTATCACCTTCCAGCCAACCTCTCTCCCCTACCCCCACCTTTTAATTCAGGCATCTTCCCCCTTCCCTCTCAGTCCTGAAGAAATGTCTTGGCCTGAATCATTGAGTGTTTACTCTTTTCCATAGATGTTGCCTGACCTGCTGAGATCCCCCAACATTTTGTATGTGTTGCTTTAGATTTCCAGCATCTGCAGATTTTCTCATGTTTGTTACGGTAATGAGCAAGTGCATTGCTAATTAATTTAATCTGAACTTTAATCTTTGATGCATCTCCTTTTGAAAATGTCCTCTATGATGGGGAGGATGTTGCCCATGATGGAACTGGCTGAGTTTACAACCATTAAACACATCTACAAGCAGCATCTGTCATTAAGGACCCCACCATCCAGTCCATGCGCTCTTCTCACTGCTGCCATCGGGAAGGAGGTACAGGAGCCTTAGGTCCCACATTACCCATCAAACCATCAGACTCCTAAACCAGTGTGGATAATGTCAATATTTATCTCAGTGTTTCTTAAATGCCCCTAATATATCTGAAACTACCACCAACCCTGGCAGGACGTTCCATGCACCCGCTGTTCCCTGTGTGTAAAAAGAAAAGAAAAAAACTTAGCTTTGAAAATTATGGCCCCTGGTATTAGCCACGTCCGTCCTGGGGAAAATAATAGTTGTCTGTCTATTCAATCCATTCCTCTTACCATCCTGGTACACCTTTATCAAGTCACCTCTCATCCTCCTTCACTCCAGTGATAAAAGCCTGAGCACACTCTCGAAAACTTCCACATCCTTCCCATAATGAGGTGAGCAGAACCACCCAACCCAGTCTGCCCTGACACACATGGGGAGCACAGAAACATTGTAAAGGCTGTGGTGGGGAAGAAGGGAATGGGGAAGAGTGAAGGAGAATGAAAGGGAAGGAGGGAAAAGACTGGGGTGGAGGGAAGACCGTGGGGAGAGGAAGGAGGGTGGAGAGGAGGCGTCAGGGGAAGTGAAGGTGGAGGGAGACCAGAGGTGGGGAATGGGATGGTAAGGTCTGGTGTGTCGGATGAAGCGAGGTGATTGGAGGTGGGGGGGAGCCATTCCCTTCTTACCCCTCCCTTCTTCTCAATGTCCCCTCCCCTCTTCCCTTTACGATCTTCACATGCTCATTATGTGTGACAGGGTGACAGGTCACCTCATTGTAGGAAGGATGTGGAAGGTTTAGAGAGAGTGCAGAATAGATTTACCAGGACGATGTCTGGATTAGAGAGCAGGTCTTCTGAAGAGAGGTTGAGTGAGCGATGGCATTTCACTTTCGAGTTAAAGAGGATGAGAGGTGATTGATGGAGGAGTACAGGATGGTAAGAGGCATAGATCAAGTGGACAGCCAGACATTTCCCCAGGGAAGATTGGCTTATACCACGGGGTATAATTTTAAAGTGACTGGAGGGAAGTATAGGGTGGATTCAGAAGTAAAAGTCTTTACATTGAGAGAGGGGTGGGTGTGTGGAACACCCTGCAATGGGTAGTGGGAAAGACATCTGTCTTTAGGGGCATTAGGGGCATTCAAGGGATATTAGAAACTTGGTTCGAAAAAAGAGGGATGTCTACAATAGATATAGGCAGCATGGAGTAAAGGAATTGCTTGAGGAATATACAGAATGTAAAAGGAATCTTAAGAAAGAGATTAGAAAAGCTAAAAGAAGTTACGAGTTTGGTTTGGCAAATAAGGTGGAAGTAAATCCGAAAGGCTTCTACAGTTATATTAAAAGCAAGAGGATAGTGAGGGATAAAATTGGTCCTTTAGAGAATCAGGGTGGTCAGCTATGTGTGGAGCTGAGGGAGATGGGAGAGATTTTGAACGATTTCTTCTCTTCGGTATTCACTAAGGAGAAGAATATTGAATGGTGTAAGGTGTGGGAAACGAGTAAGGATGTTAGAACCTATGACAATTAAAGAGGTGGAAGTACTGACGCTTTTAAGAAATTTAAAAGTGGCTAAATCTCCGGGTCCTGACAGGATATTCCCCAGGACCTTGAGGGAAGTTTGTGTAGAGATAGCAGGAGCTCTGACGGAGATCTTTCAGATGTCATTAGAAACGGGGATTGTGCCGGAGGATTGGCGTATTGCTCATGTGGTTCCATTGTTTAAAAAGGGTTCTAGAAGTAAGCCTGGCAATTATAGACCTGTCAGTTTGACATCAGTGGTGGGTAAATTAATGGAAAGTATTCTTAGAGATAGTATTTATAATTATCTGGATAGACAGGATCTGATTAGGAGTAGCCAGCATGGATTTGTGCGTGGAAGGTCATGTTTGACAAACCTTATTGAATTTTTTGAAGTAGTTACGAGGAATGTTGACGAGGGTAAGGCAGTGGATGTAGTCTATATGGACTTCAGCAAGGCCTTTGACAAAGTTCCACATGGAAGGTTAGTTAAGAAGGTTCAGTCGTTAGGTATTAATGCTGGAGTAATAAAATGGATTCAACAGTGGCTAGATGGGAGATGCCAGAGAGTAGTGGTGGATAATTGTTTATAGGGATGGAGGCCGGTGACTAGCAGGGTGCCTCAGGGATCTGTTTTGGGCCCAATGTTGTTTGTAATATACATAAATGATCTGGATGATGGGGTGGTAAATTGGATTAGTAAGTATGCTGATGATACTAAGGTAGGAGGTGTTGTGGATAACGAGGTGGGTTTTCAAAGCTTGCAGGGAGATTTATGCCGGTTAGAAGAATGGGCTGAATGTTGGCAGATGGAGTTTAATGCTGAGAAGTGTGAGGTTCTACATTTTGGCAGGAATAATCTAAATAGAACATACAGGGTAAATGGTAGGGCATTGAGGAATGCAGTGGAACAGAGAGATCTAGGAATAACAGTGCATAGTTCCCTGAAGGTGGAGTCTCATGTAGATAGGGTAGTGAAGAAGTCTTTTGGAATGCTGGCCTTTATAAATCAGAGCATTGAGTACAGAAGTTGGGATGTAATGTTAAAATTGTACAAGGCATTGGTAAGGCCAAATTTGGAATATTGTGTACAGTTCTGGTCACCGAATTATAGGAAAGCTATCAATAAATTAGAGAGAGTGCAGAGACAATTTACTAGGATGTTATTTGGATTTCAGCACTTAAGTTACAGAGAAAGGTTGAACAAGTTAGGTCTCTATTCATTGGAGCGTAGAAGGTAGAGGGGGGATTTGATCGAGGTATTTAAAATGTTGAGAGGGATAGATAGAGTTGATGTGAATAGGCTGTTTCCATTGAGAGTAGGGGAGATTCAAACGAGAGGACATGATTTGAGAGTTAGGGGGCAAAAGTTTAAAGGAAACACGAGGGGGTATTTCTTTACTCAGAGAGTGATAGCTGTGTGGAATGAGCTTCCTGTAGAAGTAGTAGAGGCCAGTTCAGTTGTGTCATTTAAGGTAAAATTGGATAGGTATATGGACAGGACAGGAGTGGAGGGTTATGGGCTGAGTGCGGATAGGTGGGACTAGGTGAGATTAAGAGTTCGGCACGGACTAGGAGGGCCGGAATGGCCTGTTTCCGTGCTGTGATTGTTATATGGTTATATGGTTATTTAACAAACTCTTAAGTACGTGGATGACAAAAACATAGAGGGTTATCTAGGAAGGAAGGGTTAGATTGATCTCAGAGTAGATCTGCACAGCATTGTGGGCTGAAGGGCCTGTGCTGTGCTGTACTGTTCTGTGTTCTATGATCTCTGTCACAGGTCAGACTGGGCAGTTTCATTCTGACCCCGGTGTGAAGGGGGATACGGGAAAGGTGATCACAGACCACGGGCAGGGCAGCCGACTGGAAAACTCAGCCCGTGGTGTGTGTTGGTGACTCAGGACGTCCCAGAATTTCCCCACAACTACCACACTGCGGTGTCACTGGGGAACCGTGACCTGCCTGTACAGTACACAGCGGTACTCGAGGGTGTCGGCCCCAGCCGATAGACAAAGTAACCGGAGCAGTTTTTCACCCTGATCTCTTGGCTCCAGTAGCTGGTGGCTCCAGCTCAGATGAAGCAGACGGTCCTGGTCTCCTCCCCCTCTTCCACGTTGGGATGGGGATCTGGAATGAGATTTATAAACACTGTAAAACATACCCGGTACCACAGTACAGCGGGGAATGTGAATCAGGACCCACTGTAAATCAGTGGTTCACAACCCACGGTCCGGTCCGGCCTCAGTCAGCAATGAGCTGCTGCCCTCTCCCTCTCCACCCCACCCTCCCCGCAGCAGCACCTTCATCTTCTGAATGAGCCTCCCATGAGGGACCTTGTTAAACAGGTTATAAGGGGAAGACATTAGAATGGGACTGAGAGGGATAGTAAATCAGCCATGATTGTATGGTGTTGTAGACTCAATGGGCCGAGTGGCCTAATTCTGTTCCTCTGTCTGATGAACTTATGGTCGAAAGTCTTTGAGGACAACAACCTCAGCTCTAACTTCATCAATCGCCTCTGTCAACCTCTCGAAAAAATCAAGCAAGTCAATGAGTCACGACTTGTCTCTCAAGAAGAAATGTTGACTGTCACTAATTCACACATGGACTTCCAGAATTTCATAAGTCCAGTTCCTCAGAATCCTCTTCACTAGCTTCCTTACTGACGTGAAACTTGCTGTCACAGAATCACAAAGTCAAAGAAAACTGGAACAGAGTAACAGGCCCCTCGGCCCATCCAGACCGCGCTGACCCATTTACACTGCCCAGTCCCATCAACTTGCACCTGGTGACACATCACTCCATACCCCTCCCATCCATGTACCTATTCAAACTTCTCTTCAAGATTGAAATCAAAATGGCATCCACCACTTGCTCAGGCAGCTCGTTCCACACTGTAGTTTCCAGGATTATTCCAGTTTCCTGACATTTTCTCCACATTTGAACTGAATGTTCAGTCCATATTTCATACTTATTTACTTATCTACTTGGCAATCAAGCATCAAGTAGGAGGTTCGAACACTTTGAGCCGCACCACCCCAGTAACCCTTGACAACCCTACCATTGACCCAAACTTATTCATGGGAAAATTTACAATGCCCAGTTAACTCACAGTGGGAGTGGGAGGAAACCGGGGAAAACCCGCCCGGTACGTCTTTGGACAGTGGGAGGAAACCGGAGAACCCGGGGAAAATCCATGCATTCCATGGGGAGGATGGACAGTGACTCCTTACAGATGACACTGGAATTGAACTCTGAACTCTGACACCCCGAGCTGTAATAGTGATGCGCTAACTGCAATGTTACCATGGCAACCATGAATTTATCCCTCTATTTCGTGAACGATGTTGGCTACTGACTCCCCCAACTCCCTGGAGATTCCCCCACCACTGAAATGAGTCTGGGGTTATTGAAACTCCTCTGGGTCGTATCCAGAATGGGGTCAGTGAGCAGATCAGTTCTGTAACCCAACTCCAGGAAGTTGTCACTCCTCCACCGGACTCCATGACGATACAGGACCGTAGAGCGGTCTGAACGACTGTGGGGAGACCTCTCAGGGAGATGGTGTTCTGGGTCCTTTGAAGAGATCCGGGTCATCAGTCTGACTCTCCACAAAAATAACCGAGCCCCACTGATGTAAACTCCGACCCTACCGTTTAACCAGCCTGGGGCCTCCCTAGAGCAATGAAACTGTGGAACGACCATCTCAGGAATCTTCCATCCTCCGGAGTTGAAACAGCAATCAGAGTCCATGATCTGAGGGAGTTTATTCATCGAGAGAGAGATGGGAAATTACACTCACCCTGTCCGTACCCTGTCTCTAGTCAATAAAACCCTCAAATCCTGGGAATTCCCTCTCTGTTGTACCTCCCCCTTGTCTCTACCCCAAGAATGTGGGATCTCCCCTCTCCCTGTATTTACTCCCCATCTCAGTCTAGTCACTGATGATCCCAGTCTCCCTGTATTTCCCATTCACACAGCCCTTGTTCCCCTGTTAACATTCCCCTTCTGTGTCCAGTTTCTCAGTGATTATCTCCTCACTTTACCTGTTAAATCTGTACCATCCCACTTCAAGATTTCCATCATTCATCATGTCCACCAGTACATGAAGTGCTGGAACAACTTGTGCTCCTCCAGGGCTGATCCAGGACAGTGTGGGTTACACACAGATCACTGAGTGTGGAGTCTGTACCTGAGGGACAGAACAATGTTCAATATTAATGTACGGCCTACATCCTCATCCTCTTTCTGTGCCAACCACAACCCCCATCTGCACTTCCACTCTCAGCAATCCCTGGGTAACAATAGTTATTTTTATGTATTGAAGGGATGTGAGCTTCAGAGCCTGAGCCAGTGTTCAACTGCCCCACCAGAGGTGCCCTTGAGAAGGTGGTGGTGGTGAGCTGACTTCTTGAATTGCTGCGGGCCCTGAGGTTGTTGTCCTCAAAGACTTTCGACCATAATTTCATCAGACAGAGGAGCAGAATTAGGCCACTCGGCCCATTGAGTCTCAACACCATTCCATCATGGCTAATTTGCTTTCCCTCTCAGGTCCCTATCCCAATGTGGGAGAGGGGGAGGTGACCTGGACCGTCTGCTTCACCTGGGCTGGAGTCACCTGTTACTGGAGCCAGGAGATCAGAGTGAAAAACTGCTCTGCTTACTTTGTGTAGTGGCTGGGGTCAACTCCCTGGTATTACACTGTGTACAGTACAGGTTGGTCACGGTTCCCCAGTGACACAGCAGTGTGGTAGTTGTGGGGAAATTCTGGGATGTCCTGAGTCACCAACACATACCACAGGCTGAGTTTTCCAGTCAGCTGCCCTGCCCATGGTCTGTGATCAGCTTTCCCGTATCCCCCTTCACACCGGGGTCAGAATGAAACTGCCCAGTCTGACCTGTGACAGAGATCATAGAACACAGAACAGTACAGCACAGCACAGGCCCTTCGGCCCACAATGTTGTGCAGACCTACTCTGAGATCAATCTAAACCTTCCTTCCTATATAACCCTCAATGTTTCTGTCATCCACGTACTTACGAGTTTGTTAAATGCCCCTAATGTATCTGTCTTTACCACTACCCCTTGCAGGGTGTTCCAAACACCCACCCCTCTCTGTGTAAAGAACTTAATTTCTGACATCTACCCTATACTTTCCTCCAGTCACTTTAAAATTACACCCCCTGGATTAAGCCACCTCCAACCTGGGAAAAAGTCTCTGGCTGCCTGCTTGATCTATGCCTCTTACCATCTTGTACACCTCCATCAAGTCACTTCCCATCATCCTTCACTCCAAAGAGAAAAGCCCTCACTCACTCAACCTCTCCTGACAAGACATGCTCTCTAATCCAGACATCGTCCTGGTAAATCTATTCTGCACTCTCTCTAAAGCTTGCACATCCTTCCTACACGAGGTAACCTGAGACTTCCGGGCTGCCCTGTCACACATAGGGACCATATGAAGATTGTTGAGGGGAAAAGGGGAGGGGACATTGTGGAGAATGGAGGGGGTCAGATGGGAATGACTGGGGTGGAGGGAAGTGGGAAAGTGGAGAGGAGGGAGAGTGGTGGGGAGAGAAAGGGGAGTGAGGAGGAGGGAGGAAGAATGAGGACAATAGAGGGAGATTGTAGGTGGGGATGGGAGAGAGGTCTGGGGTACGAGATAGAGACTGGAGGGTGGAGGGGTGCTCAGAGGGAGTCGTAGACAGTTGTGGGGGTGGTGGGAGGGAGAGACAATAGATGCTGGACGGTCCACAGCTCAGGAATTAGTGGTGGGGATCATCAAAGGGAATTCTGATCCCCATAGTCAGTCCCAGAATTTGATCCCAACTCTTTGACAGTTTAATGGGGGCACAACTGCGCAAGCGCGTGTAAGTGAGGCAGCGGGAGAATTTAAAGGGAGCAGTTAGACAGAGTGGGCGACGGAGTAGAGGGAGACAGAGTAGGAAGGCTTTGTCTCCAGAGGCTTTGGTGAGCAGAGGCTGAGGACGAGCTTCACTCCAATTGAGGTAAGGCCGGGTAAGTTCCTTTCAAAGGAGAAAGTTTCAAAGGTTGAGGCAAGTATTGGGTAGGTCATGGCATCTGAGATTGGCCCCGTGGTTTGTTCATCCTGCAGCATGTGGGAAATCAGGGATACTTCCAGTGTCCCTGACGACTATGTGTGCAGGAATTGTGACCAGCTGCAGCTTCTGGCAGACCGCATTGATCGTCTGGAGCTATGATTGGATTCGTTCTGAAGCATCCGCAATACTGAGAATGTCGTGAATAGCACGTTCAGTGAGTTGGCCACACTGCAGGTAAAGGCTACACAGGCAAAAGGGAATGGGTGGCCACTAGACAGCATAGCAGTAGGCAGGTAGTGCAGGAGTCCCCTGAGGTCATCTCCCTCATAAACAGATATACTGTTTTGGATACTGTTGGGGGAGATGTCTCATCAGGGGAAGGCAACAGCAGCCGAGTTCATGGCACCATGGGTGGCTCTGCAGCACAGGAGGGAAGGAAAAGGAGTGGGAGAGCTATAGTGATAGGGGATTCGATTGTAAGGGGAATAGATAGGCGTTTCTGTGGCTGAAAACGAGACTCCAGGATGGTATGTTGCCTCCCTGGTGCAAGGGTCAAGAATGTTTCTGAGCAGTTGCAGGACATTCTGGAGTGGGAGGGTGAACAGTCAGTGGTCGTGGTGCACATAGGTACCAACGATATAGGTAAAAAATGATATAGGATGAGGTCCTACAAGTTGAATTTAGAGAGTTAGGAGATAAACTAAAAAGTAGGACCACAAAAGTAATAATCTCTGGATTACTACCAGTGCCACGTGTTAGTCAGAGTAGAAATAGGAGGATATTTCAGATGAATACATGGCTTGAAAAATGGTGCAAGGGGGAGGGATTCAAATTTCTGGGGCATTGGAACCAGTTCTGGGGGAGGTGGGACCAGTATAAACAGGACGGTCTGCACCTGGACTGGACTGGAACCAATGTTCTAGGGGGAGCGTTTGCTACTGCTGTTCAGGAGGCTTTAAACTAATGTGGCAGGGGGATGGGAACAAGTGCAGAGAGACAGAGGGGTGTAAAATGAGGGTAGAAGCAAAAAGTAGTAAGGTGAAAAGTAAAAGTGGCAGGCAGGCAAATCCAGGACAAAAATCAAAAAGGACTGCTTTTCAACATAATTGTATAAAGGCTAAGAGTGTTGTAAAAACAAGCCTGAAGGCTTTGTGTGTCAATGCGAAGAGCATTCATAACAAGGTGGATGAATTGAATGTGCAGATAGTTATTAATGAATATGATATAGTTGGGATCTCAGAGACATGGCTCCAGGGTGACCAAGGATGGGAGCTCAACATCCAGGGATATTCAATATTCAGGAGGGATAGACAGAAAAGGAGATGGGATAGTGTTGCTGGTTAGAAAGGAGATTAACGCAATAGAAAGGAAGGACATTAGCCTGGAGGATGTGGAATCGATATGGGTTGAGCTGTATAACACTAAGGGGCAGAAAATGCTGGTGGGAGTTGTGTGCAGGCCACTTAACAGTAGTAGTGAGGTTGGCGATGGCATTAAACAGGAAATTAGAAATGCATGCAATAAGGAACAGTAATTATAATGGGTGACTTCAATCAACATATAGATTGGGTGAACCAAATTGGTAAGGGTGCTGAGGAAGAGGATTTCTTGGAATGTATACAGGATGGTTTTCTGAACCAACATGTCGAGAAACCAACTAGAAAGCAGACCATTCTAGATTGGATATTGAGCAATGAGGAAGGGTTAGTTAGCAATTTTGTCGTGCGAGGCCCCTTGGGTAAGAGTGACCATAATATGGTAGAATTCTTCATTAAGATGGAGAGTGACATAGTTAATTCAGAAACAAAGGTGCTGAACTTAAAGAAGGATAACCTTGAAGGTATGAGACGTGAATTAGCTAAGATAGACTGGCAAATGATACTTAAAGGTTGACGGTGGATATGCATTGGCAAGCATTTAAAGATCGCATGGATGAACTACAACAAGTGTTCATCCCAGTTTGGCAACAGAATAAACCAAGGAAGGTAGTGCACCCGTGGCTGACAAGGGAAATTAGGGATAGTATCAATTCCAAAGAAGAAACATACAAAATTAGCCAGAAAAAGCAGCACACTCGAGGATTGGGAGAAATTCAGAGTCCAGCAGAGGAGGACAAAGGGCTTAATTAGGAAAGGGAAAAAAGATTATGAGAGAAAGCTGGCAGGGAACATAAAAGCTGACTGTAATAGCTTTTATAGATATGTGAAAATAAATAAATTGGTTAAGACAAATATAGGTCCCTTACAGTCAGAAACAAGTGAATTGATCAAGGACATGGCAGACCAATTGAATAACTACTTTGGTTCTGTCTTCACTAAGGAGGACATAAATAATATTCCAGAAATAGCAGGGGACTGAGCATGTAGTGAGATGGAGGAACTGAGGAAAATACATGTTAGTAGGGAAGTGGTGTTAGGTCAATTGAAGGGATTACAGGCAGATAAATTCCCAGGGCCAGAGTGCTTAAGGAAGTAGCCCAAGAAATAGTGGATGCATCAGTGATAATTTTTCAAACCTCCTTAGATTCTGGATTAGTTCCTGAGGATTGGAAGGTGGCTAATGTAACCCCACTTTTTAAAAAAGGAGGGAGAGAGAAACTGGGGAAACTATAGTTCCCTGACATCAGTGGTGGGGAAAATGCCAGAGTCGGTTATCAAAGATGTGATAACAACACATTTGGAAAGAGGTGAAATCATCGGACAAAGTCAGCATGGATTTGTGAAAGGAAAAACATGTCTGACAAATCTTATAGAATTTTTTGAAGATGTAACTAGTAGAGTGGATAGAGGAGAACCAGTGGATGTGGTATATTTGCATTTTCAAAAGGCCCCACACAGGAGATTAGTGTGCAACCTTAAAGCACATGGTATTGGGGGTATGGTATTGATGTGGATAGAGAGTTGGTTGGCAAACAGGAAGCAAAGAGTGGGAATAAACAGGACCTTTTCAGATTGGCAGGCGGTGACTAGGGGGTTACCGCAAGGCTCAGTGCTGGGACCCCAGTTGTTTACAATATATATTAATGATTTAGACAAGGGAATTAAATGCAGCATCTCCAAGTTTGCAGATGCCATGAAGCTGGGTGGCAGTGTTAGCTGTGAGGAGGATGCTAAGAGGATGCAGGCGGACTTGGATAGGTTAGGTGAGTGGGCAAATTCATGGCAGATGCAATTTAATATGGATAAATGTGAGGTTATCCACTTTGGTGGCAAGAATAGGAAAACAGATTATTATCTGAACGGTAGCCGATTAGGAAAAGGGGAATTGCAACAAGACCTGGGTGTCATTGTGCACCAGTCATTGAAAGTGGGCATGCAGGTACAGCAGGCGGTGAAAAGGGCGAATGGTATGTTGGCATTCATAGCAAAAGGATTGGAGTACAGGAGCAGGGAGGTTCTACTGCAGTTGTACAAGGTGAGACCACACCTGGAATATTGTGTGCAGTTTTGGTCCCCTAATCTGAGGAAAGACATTCTTGCCATAGAGGGAGCACAAAGAAGGTTCACCAGATTGATTCCTGGGATGGCAGGACTTTCATATGAAGAAAGACTGGATCGACTAGGCTTATACTTGCTGGAATTTAGAAGATTGAGTGGGGATCTTATCGAAACATATAAAATTCTAAAGGGATTGGACAGGCTAGATGCAGGAAGATTGGTTCCGATGTTGGGGAAGTCCGGAACGAGGGGTCACAGTTTAAGGATAAAGGGGAAGCCTTTTAGGACCGAGATGAGGAAAAATTTCTTTACACAGAGAGTGCTGAATCTGTGGAATTCTCTGCCACAGGAAACAGTTGAAGCTGGTTCATTGGCTATATTTAAGTTAGATATGGCCCCTTGTGGTTAAAGGGATCAGGGGGTATGGAGAGAAAGCAGGTACAGGGTTCTGAGTTGGATGATCATACTGAATGGCGGTGTAGGCTCGAATGGCCGAATGACCTACTCCTGCACCTATTTTCTATGTTTCTATGGACACAACTCAGGAATGTTAGGGATCAGCAACTGGAGAACCTGCTCCAGGTTTCTCCACCATCTCAGCAGAGTCTCCAAGCTCAGAAGCAAATGCCCAATTCTGCCCTCTTCCTTTCCAATGCTGATGAGTCTCAGCCCAAAACATTCACTGTTTATTCCCCTCGAGACGCAGCCTGACCTGCTGAGTTCTTCCAGCATTTTGTGTGTGTTGCTCTGGATTTCCAGCACCTGCAGAATTTCTCATCTTTATGGATTATTGTCCCTGTTTAATCTCTGCCATTCTCCCATGTCTCTGTTACTTTGTTCCAGACCTGGAGGCTTCCACAATGGATCAGTCCAAAGTATCATCTACAGGACAACCCACCCCATCACCATCCTCTGTCTCAGCAGGAGAGACATCCTCAGGTATTAGATCTTGTGTCCATCCGGATCTCTCAGTCTCTCGGTCTGTGATGTCAAATTTCTCATGGACTAATTCAGCTGTTGGATGTGCATCGTAACGGGCTGCCAATGAGCGTTCACTTATTCCTTCTCTCCTGTCTGTGTGAAATTTCTGCTCTGTCCAAGATTATTCACAGTTGGTGTGCATTGTGGTGATGAATAATCCCCTTTGTCTGAGGTAGTCCATGGAGCTGTGTAAGAAGGGTTGTCAGGGAGAGGATAAGGACAGAAACCCGGGGATTTAATGACAGAGGGGTTCCCTGGGGAAGTGTCTGTCAACCTTTGGAATGACGGAGATCTGGTTCAGCATTAGAGGGATGTGTTCAGACTGACACTAGGTGTTTGTGGAGCAAAGATCAGGGAATACAGGTGTAGGTCTGGAGCTTCGGAGAATGAGGGGAAAAGGTTTACAAAATTATGAGGCGTATAGTTAGGGGTACATGCAAGCAGGCTACTTCCACTGAGGTTGAGTGAGACCTGAACTAGAGGTCACAGGTTAAGAGTGAAAGGTGAAATGATTAAGGGGAACATGAGAGGGAACGTCTTCACTCTGAGGGTGGTGCGAGGGTGGAACAAGCTGCTGACTGATGTGGTGGATATGGGTTTGATTTCAACATCAAAGAGAAATTTGGATGAATACATGGATGGGAGGGGAATGGACGGCTCTGTTCTGGGTGCAGGTTGATGGGACGATGCAGAATATTAGTTCAGCATAGACTAATTCCTGGGATGTCTGGACTGTCTTATGCAGAGAGATTAGAGAGACTGGGCTTGTACACGCTGGAATTAAGGAGATTGAGAGGGGATCTGATTGCAACATATAAGATTATTAAGGGATCGGACAAGATAGAGACAGGAAATATGTTCCAGATGCTGGGAGAGTCCAGTACCAGAGGGCATGGTTTGAGAATAAGGGGTAGGTCATTTAGGACAGAGTTAAGGAAGAAACTTCTTCTCCCAGAGAGTTGTGGGGGTCTGGAATGCACTGCCTCGGAAGCCAGTAGAGGCCAATTCTCTGGATGCTTTCAAGAAGGAGCTAGATAGGTATCTTATGGATAGGGGAATCAAGGGATATGGGGACAAGGCAGGAACCGGGTATTGATAGTAGATGATCAGCCATGATCTCAGAATGGCGGTGCAGGCCCGAAGGGCCGAATGGTCTACTTCTGCACCTATTGTCTATTGTCTATTGACCGGATAGACCAAAGGAACTGTTTCTATGCTGTAGTGCTCTATGACTCTCGATAACTAGGAGTGAGCGGATAGTGGTGGCAGGGCGGTGGAGAGTTTAAGGGGATGTGAGGGAAAGAGGAGGGAGTAGGGGTGGGGGGGTCACTGAAGGAAGACTGGAGGTGGGAATAGGAGAGAGGTCTGGGGTGTGTGACGAAGAGAGAACAAGAAAGAGGAAGGGGGGAGTCAGTCTGAATCAGGTTTACTATCACTGCTTAAACATTAAGTAAGTTTGAATTGACTTTACTTCTTTCATCCTTTACATACATGAGTGGTCAAAATCTTTACATTACGTCTCTCTCTGAATGTGTAATATGCAAATTATTGTAATTTATATTAGTTGGATATACAGGAAGATATACAACAGAACTGTCAATATAGTTTAGAAATACAATTGTGTTGGTGCAAATTAATCAGTCTGATGGCCTGGTGGAAGAAGCTGTCCTGAAGCCTGTTGATCCTGGCTTTTATGCTGTGGTACCGTTTCCCAGATGGCAGCAGCTGGAACAGTTTGTGGTTGGGGTGACTCAGGTCCCTAATGATCCTTCAGGCCCTTTTTACACACCTGTCACTTAAATGTCCTGAATAGTGGGAAGTTCACATCTACAGATGCTCTGGGCTGTGCACACCACTCTCTGCAGAGTCCTGCGATTGAGGGAAGTACAGTTCCCATACCAGGCAGTGATGCAGCCAGTCAGGATGCTCTAAATTGTGTCCCTGTAGAAAGTTCTTAAGATTTGGGGAATCATGCTGAGTATCTTCAACTGTCTGAGGTGAAAAAGGCACTGTTGTGCTTTTTTTTTAACCACACAGTCAGTATGTACAGATCAGGTAAGGTCCTCAGTGATGTGTATACAGAGGAACTTAAAGCTGTTCATCCTCTCAACCCCAGATCCATTGATGTCAATAGGGGCGAGCCTGTCTCTATTCCTCCTGTAGTCCACAACCAGCTCCTTTGTTTTTACGACAATGAGAGAGAGGTTTGTTTTCTTGACACCACTATGTAGACCGCCTTGTTATTATTTGAAATAACGGCAATCAGTGTAGTGTCATCTGTAAATTTAGTTAGCAGATTGGCGCTGTGGATGTACAGAGAGTAAAAGAGGGGGCTTAGGACACAACCTTGGGGGCTCCTGTGTTGAGGGTCAGAAGAGCAGATGTGAGGGAGCCTATTCTTTCTTACCACCTGTTGTACAAAAAGAGAAGAAAATTATTGAGGTAGTGAACATGGGTTCATTGTCCATTCAGAAACCTAATGGCAGAGGAGAAGCTGTTACTGAGGGAGTGACTGACAGGAGAGTGATTCAGGCAGAGCGAATGCCAAGACACGGACATGTGAGCAGGCAGATTTGAAAGACAAAGATTGGAGGGATGAAAGAGGAAAGGAGAGAGGTGTAGATATATTTCAAAGGGCAGGTTGACCAGGAATTAAACCTCTTGTTCTCAGCCTTTGAGTTCTTTCCTAATCTGATGTAGAATTTATTCATCATCTACAGATTCCCAGTTGGACACAACTCGTGAAACAAAGGAATCAGTGCCTGGAAAACCTGGTCCGGGTTTGATCACCACCCCAACACGGTCTGCAAGCTCATGTACAGATACCCAGTTGGACACAACTCGTGAACCCCAACAAACAGTGACTGCAGAACCTGGGCTGGGTTTGACCACCACCACAGCTGGGTCTGTGAGCTCTGTTACAGATTCCCAATCAGACACAACTCAGGAGCCACATGGATCAGTGATGGGTGATTTTGATCAGAGCTTAACCACCACCCCAGCAGGGTCTGCGATCTCAGGTACAGATTCCCAGTCAGAGACAACTTGGAAACCCCAAGGCTCAGCGACGGGAGAACCTGGTCCAGGTTTGACCACCATCCCAGCTGGGTCTGCGAGCTCAGGTACAGATTCCCGGTCGGACACAACTCATAAAATCCAAATTACAGCTACTGGAGAACCTGGTCCGAGTTTCACTACCACCCCAGCAGGGTCTGCAAGCTCAGGTGCAGATCCCCAGTCAGACACAACTCAGGAAGCTGAGGTATCAGCGATGGGAGAACATGATCCAGGAATGACCACCACTCTAGCAGAGTCTATGAGCTCAGGTACAGATTCCCAGTTGGAGTCAACTCAAGAAGCACTTGGATCAGCGATGGGTGATTTTGCTCAGAGCTTAACCAGCACCCCAGCAGGGACTATGAGCTCAGGTACAGATCCCCAGTCAGCCGCAACTCAGGAAGCTGAGGTATCAGTGATGGGAGAACATGATCCAGGAATGACCACCACTCTAGCAGGGTCTATGAGCTCAGGTACAGATCCCCAGTCAGCCGCAACTCAGGAAGCTGAGGTATCAGCGATGGGAGAACATGATCCAGGAATGACCACCACTCTAGCAGGGTCTATGAGCTCAGGTACAGATTCCCAGTTGGAGTCAACTCAAGAAACACTTGGATCAGTGATGGGTGATTTTGCTCAGAGCTTAACCAGCACCCCAGCAGAAACCACGAGCTCAGGTACAGATCCCCAGTCAGACGCAACTCAGGAAGCTGAGGTATCAGCGATGGGAGAACATGATCCAGGAATGACCACCACTCTAGCAGGGTCTATGAGCTCAGGTACAGATTCCCAGTTGGAGTCAACTCAAGAAGCACTTGGATCAGTGATGGGTGATTTTGCTCAGAGCTTAACCAGCACCCCAGCAGAAACCACGAGCTCAGGTACAGATACCCAGTCAGATGCAACTCAGGAGACCCAGGGATCAGCGAATGGAGAACCTGTTCCGGGTTTGACCATCACTCCAGAAGGATCTGCAAGCTCAGGTACAGATTCCAGTTGGACACAAAATCAGGAACCACAGGGATCAGCAGCTGGAGAACCTAGCCAGGGACCGAGGGGAGAGAAAGGTAAGGAGAGAGAGGTGTGAGGCAGTTACAGAATGCGAGGGGAGAAGAAGATATTGAGAGACTGGAAAGAGAGAGAGATAGATAGCGTCAGTGGGGTGGAGGGAGTTAAGGAGAGGGTTAGGGAGGGTTTGAGTGAAGAGGGAAGTGCAGAAAGACCAAGGGGAAGGGAAGGTAGGGAGAGACCGAGGGGTGAGGAGTCACCGCAAGATGAAGGGGAGAGAACGAGGGGATAGGGAGGTAGGGAGAGACTGATGAAGAGAGAATTAGCAAGAGAGTTGGGGGGTGAGGGTCATAGAGAGAGGTTGAGGTGAGACGGGTAGGGAGAGATTAAGAGAAGAGAGATGTATGGAGAGACTGGGCTGAAAAGAATGAAGAGTGAGTATAAGGGAAGGGTATGGATGGACTGAGTGGAGAGGGAGGACAGAGAAAGGTTAAG
Organism: Hemitrygon akajei; assembly: GCF_048418815.1. Classification (NCBI taxonomy): domain Eukaryota; kingdom Metazoa; phylum Chordata; class Chondrichthyes; order Myliobatiformes; family Dasyatidae; genus Hemitrygon; species Hemitrygon akajei. Next base: position 530,763 of record NW_027331949.1, read on the forward strand.
TATTGAGGGAGAGGGTGGTTGAGGGAGTGAGAGACTGAGGAGAGATGTAGGTAGGGAGAGATCGAGGAGAAAGGGACGTTAGCAGTGTCTGAGTGGAGAGCGTGATAGGGAGGGTGAGAGGGCAGGGTAGTAGTGAGACTCTGAGGGGAGAGGAATGGAGGGAGAAACTGCAGGAAGATGGAGGAATGGGGAGACCAAGGGGAGAAGTAGGAAGGGGTCATTGAGAGTGACCGAAGGGAGAGGGAGGTAGGGATGGACCAAGGGTTTTGTGAGGTAGTGAGACCAAATGGTGAAGGTGGTAGGGTGAGTCCAAGGGGAGAGGAAGTTAGGTAGAGATAGGAGTGATGCAGTTACAGAGAGGGAGTGGAGAAGGAGATATTGAGAGGCTGATGAGAGATAGATAGGAAGAATCTGTGGGGTGAAAGAGAGGGTTAGGGAGGGTTTGAGTGAAGAAGGAAAGACCAAGGGGAAGGGAAGGTAGGGAGAGATCGAGGGGTGAAGAGTCACTGCAAGACTAAGGGGGGAGTGGAGGTAGGGAGAGACAGAGGGGATGGGGACATAGGGAGAGAGAGGTAGCGCGAGACTGGAGGGTGGGGGTCATTTAGAGAGGCCAATTAAGACGGAGGTAGGGAGATATTAAGGGGAGAGGGACGTATGGAGAGACTGGACTGAAAGGAATGGAGGGAGAGAACAAGGGGAAGGTATGGATGGGCTGTGGGGAGAGGGAGGGTGGAGGGAGGTAGGGAGAACAAGGGGAGAGGCTGGCCATGAGAGATAAGGGGCAATGGTGGGAGGGAGAAACCATGGAGAAATGGAGGGAGGGAGAGACCAAGGAGAAAGGGACAATGGCAGTGTCCGAGGGGAGAGCATGATAGGGAGAGTGAGAGGATCAGGGTGGTTGTGAGACTCTGAGGGGAGAGGAATGGAGGGTGAAACTGCAGAGAGATGGAGGAGTAAGGAGACTTGAGGAGAGAAGTGGAAAGGGAGGGACAGAAGAGAAGGGGTCATTGGGAGTGACTGAGGGGAGAGATACTGAGTGTCTGAGGGGTGAGGGAAATACTGAGTGTCCGAGGGGAGAGGGTGGTTGGGAGTGTTACAAGAATCAGCCCTTGTAATAATGAACAGTGAGGCACAGAGAATCTGTACTTACCGAAAAGTAACATTTATTGTGTCAACTAAAAACACATGGGTTCACAAACTGTTTCCGTGTGCACCCAACTAGAATCCCTGAATCTCCATGAACAGTCAATGGAGAGAAAAGCTATTACTGGGAAAGGAGTCTACGCTGGTCAGGCGTTCCCCGTGGTCCCAATCTCCATGTATCCGTGGGGTCGTCCTTATCCGCAATGGTTGGTCTCTGTTCCTCATCAATTGAACCATTGTCTCCATCCCATTGGCTCAAGCTCACCTGACTTACCCGGGTCACCTTCTTCCTGGTCACTGTACAGGGCTACAGCCCACATTGTTTTATGGCTCTGCCCACCCCAGCCTTGTGTATTTCTGTCTTTACACTCTGACTGGTCCAAACCAGTTAAATGAGGCAACCCAGACAGAGTCTAACGAGATTACAGATTGTAGGTCTGGCATTTTACATGACAAGTAGCTACACCTCTGAGAATGGTCTCAGGTTTATTGCCCTGATTAGGTTGTCCCAGAGTCAAGAATCAGTTCAGAGTCCACGCCCTTTACATAACAAATGGCTACTTGTTTGAGAATGGTCTCAGGTTTAGCAGATCATTACCTGATGCTTCCTGTGTCCACAACCAGTTGTTCTAATTTGATTATCCAAGCGCAAGAATCAGTTTAGAGTCCACAAAAAGTGTGACACAAAGTCAACTGGCTTGTTTGCTTCCCCTGTCCTTGATCAGAATGCAGTTTCTTCTGGCCAGCATCTCCCTCCTATTGATCCAAAGATAAATATTGTAGGATCATTATCCTCCTCTCATTCAGTTGACGACTGGTAGGACTGCCATGGAATCCCAGTAGGTAAGCAGCACTTGCATTCTATAAATACACCGTAGATTCCGGATTATAAGCCGCTACTTTTTCCCCACATTTTGAACAGCTTTGAACTCTGCGGCCTATAATCCAGAGCGGCTAATACATGGTTTTTTTTCATGCCGCCTCGTAAACATTTTGCCTTGTAACAGTAGACCAATAAAATTGATGAGTAGTTCACAGAGGTCCAATGAAATTGTACGATAAATCAAGCGCACTTTCACAATTAAATTATTGTAAATCAGTCATTTGTACTCACCCTCATCAACATGGAAAACACTCGAAGAAAAGCAAGACCCGAGCGCGTCAGACCCGATTAGACCCGATCGCATTGCGCAAGCGCGTCAGAGCCGATTAGACCCGATCGCATTGCGCAAGCGCGTCAGAGCCAATTAGACCCGATCGCATTGCGCAAGCGCGTCAGAGCCGATTAGACCCGAGCGAAAACGCTGCTTTTAAGTTAAAGTCGATCAATAACTTTTCCTGGTAAGCTGCAGTATATATATTTTTACCAGTCGCTAGGAGATATTGGAATGTTGTTCGTGCTGTTCAGTAAAAAAGTATATGCAACGTAATTTGTGTTACCGATACGTATGTATATTTAAAAGTAGCGGTGCGGCCTAAAATCCGGTGCGGCCTTTACAATTAAAAAATTGATTTTATTTCTAAAATTAGAGCCTGCGGCTTTTAATCAGGTGCGCTCTGTAGTCCGGAATCTACGGTAATATTAACATTTACTGGTATTAACATTACCAGGAGAGAGGGTGGTCGGCAGAGTCTGAGGGGAGAGGGTGGTTGGGAGAGTCCGAGGGGAGAGGGAAGTTGGGAGAGACTGAAGGGAGAAGGAGGTCAGGAGAGACTGAGGAGGGAGGGAGGTACGGGGAGTCCAAGGGGGGAGGGAGGTACGGGGAGTCTGAGGGGCCGTTTTACACATCTGTCTGTGAACGTCCTGAATTATGGGAAGTTCACAACTACAGATGCGCTGGACTGTTTGCACCACTCTCTGCAGAGTCCTGCATTTAAGGGAGGAAAAGCTCCCATACCAGGCATCACTGCAGCCAGTTAAGAAGTTCTCAATTGTGCCCCTGTAGAAAGTTCTCAGGATTTGGGGGCCCATACCAAACTTCCTCAACCGTCTGAGGTGAAAGAGGCACTGTTGTGCCTTTTTCACCACACAGCTGGTATGTACAGACCATGTGAGATCCTCGGTGATGTTTAAGCCGAGGAACTTAAATCTGTTCACTCTCTCAACCCCAGATTCATTGATACCAAAGAGAAAGGGAGGTAGGGAGACACCGAGGGGAGAGGAATGTAGGGAGAGTGAGGGGAAAGGGATGTATGCAGAGGATGAAGGGAGGGGGAAGTTTGGGGTGTCCGAGGGGAGAGGGAGGTAGAAAGAGTCTAAGGAGAGAGGGAGTCAAGATTCAATTTCTTGTGGGAATACTCAATAAATCCAATACCCCTAGGGAATCAATGAAAGTCTACCCCAAGAGGGGGGACAACCAGTGTTTAAAAGAGAACAAACTGAGCAAGTACAAATAGAAAAATAACAAACAAACAAACAAACAAACAAATAAATAAATAAATAATCAATAAATATTGAGAACATGAGATGAATAGTCCATGAAAATGAGTCCATAATTTATGGATCAGTTCAGTGATGGGCAAATGAAGTTGAGTGAAGTTATCCACACTGGTTGAGGAGCCTGATGGTTGACGGTAATAACTCTTCCTGAACCTGGTGGTGTGGGTGCTGAAGCTGCAGTACCTCTTTCCTGATGGCAGCAGCGAGAAGAGAGCACGGCCTGGGTAGTGTGGGTCCTTATGATGGATGCTGCTTTCCTGTGTCAGACACTGTGGATATGGGGAGAGCACGGCCTGGGTAGTGTGGGTCCTTATGATGGATGCTGCTTTCCTGTGACGGACCCTGTGGATATGGGGAGAGCACGGCCTGGGTAGTGTGGGTCCTTATGATGGATGCTGCTTTCCTGTGACGGACCCTGTGGATATGGGGAGAGCACGGCCTGGGTAGTGTGGGTCCTTATGATGGATGCTGCTTTCCTGTGACGGACCCTGTGGATATGGGGAGAGCACGGCCTGGGTAGTGTGGGTCCTTATGATGGATGCTGCTTTCCTGTGACAGACCCTGTGGATATGGGGAGAGCACGGCCTGGGTAGTGTGGGTCCTTATGATGGATGCTGCTTTCCCGTGACAGACCCTGTGGATATGGGGAGAGCACGGCCTGGGTAGTCTGGGTCCTTATGATGGATGCTGCTTTCCTGTGACAGACCCTGTGGGTATGGGGAGAGCACGGCCTGGGTAGTGTGGGTCCTTATGATGGATGCTGCTTTCCTGTGACAGACCCTGTGGATGTGGGGAGAGCACGGCCTGGGTACTGTGGGTCCTTATGATGGATGCTGCTTTCCTGTGACAGACCCTGTGGATGTGGGGAGAGCACGGCCTGGGTAGTGTGGGTCCTTATGACGGATGCTGCTTTCCTGTGACAGACCCTGTGGATGTGGGGAGAGCACGGCCTGGGTAGTGTGGGTCCTTATGACGGATGCTGCTTTCCAGTGACAGACCGTGTGGATGTGGGGAGAGCACGGCCTGGGTAGTGTGGGTCCTTATGACGGACGCTGCTTTCCAGTGACAGACCCTGTGGATGTGGGGAGAGCACGGCCTGGGTAGTGTGGGTCCTTATGACGGACGCTGCTTTCCAGTGACAGACCCTGTGGATGTGGGGAGAGCACGGCCTGGGTAGTGTGGGTCCTTATGATGGATGCTGCTTTCCTGTGACAGACCCTGTGGATGTGGGGAGAGCACGGCCTGGGTAGTGTGGGTCCTTATGACGGATGCTGCTTTCCTGTGACAGACCCTGTGGATGTGGGGAGAGCACGGCCTGGGTAGTGTGGGTCCTTATGACGGATGCTGCTTTCCAGTGACAGACCGTGAGGATGTGGGGAGAGCACGGCCTGGGTAGTGTGGGTCCTTATGACGGACGCTGCTTTCCAGTGACAGACCCTGTGGATGTGGGGAGAGCACGGCCTGGGTAGTGTGGGTCCTTATGACGGACGCTGCTTTCCAGTGACAGACCCTGTGGATGTGGGGAGAGCACGGCCTGGGTAGTGTGGGTCCTTATGATGGATGCTGCTTTCCTGTGACAGACCCTGTGGATGTGGGGAGAGCACGGCCTGGGTAGTGTGGGTCCTTATGACGGACGCTGCTTTCCAGTGACAGACCCTGTGGATGTGGGGAGAGCACGGCCTGGGTAGTGTGGGTCCTTATGATGGATGCTGCTTTCCTGTGACAGACCCTGTGGATGTGGGGAGAGCACGGCCTGGGTAGTGTGGGTCCTTATGATGGACGCTGCTTTCCAGTGACAGACCCTGTGGATGTGGGGAGAGCACGGCCTGGGTAGTGTGGGTCCTTATGATGGATGCTGCTTTCCTGTGACAGACCCTGTGGATACGGGGAGAGCACGGCCTGGGTAGTGTGGGTCCTTATGATGGATGCTGCTTTCCTGTGACACACCCTGTGGATACGGGGAGAGCACGGCCTGGGTAGTGTGGGTCCTTATGATGGATGCTGCTTTCCTGTGACACACCCTGTGGATACGGGGAGAGCACGGCCTGGGTAGTGTGGGTCCTTATGATGGATGCTGCTTTCCTGTGACAGACCCTGTGGATATGGGGAGAGCACGGCCTGGGTAGTGTGGGTCCTTATGATGGATGCTGCTTTCCTGTGACAGACCCTGTGGATATGGGGAGAGCACGGCCTGGGTAGTGTGGGTCCTTATGATGGATGCTGCTTTCCTGTGACAGACCCTGTGGATATGGGGAGAGCACGGCCTGGGTAGTGTGGGTCCTTATGATGGATGCTGCTTTCCTGTGACACACCCTGTGGATGTGGGGAGAGCACGGCCTGGGTAGTGTGGGTCCTTATGATGGATGCTGCTTTCCTGTGACAGACCCTGTGGATATGGGGAGAGCACGGCCTGGGTAGTGTGGGTCCTTATGATGGATGCTGCTTTCCTGTGACAGACCCTATAGATATGGGGAGAGCACGGCCTGGGTAGTGTGGGTCCTTATGATGGATGCTGCTTTCCTGTGACAGACCCTGTGGATATGGGGAGAGCACGGCCTGGGTAGTGTGGGTCCTTATGATGGATGCTGCTTTCCTGTGACAGACCCTGTGGATATGGGGAGAGCACGGCCTGGGTAGTGTGGGTCCTTATGATGGATGCTGCTTTCCTGTGACAGACCCTGTGGATATGGGGAGAGCACGGCCTGGGTAGTGTGGGTCCTTATGATGGATGCTGCTTTCCTGTGACAGACCCTGTGGATATGGGGAGAGCACGGCCTGGGTAGTGTGGGTCCTTATGATGGATGCTGCTTTCCTGTGACAGACCCTGTGGATATGGGGAGAGCACGGCCTGGGTAGTGTGGGTCCTTATGATGGATGCTGCTTTCCTGTGACAGACCCTGTGGATATGGGGAGAGCACGGCCTGGGTAGTGTGGGTCCTTATGATGGATGCTGCTTTCCTGTGACAGACCCTGTGGATATGGGGAGAGCACGGCCTGGGTAGTGTGGGTCCTTATGATGGATGCTGCTTTCCTGTGACAGACCCTATAGATATGGGGAGAGCACGGCCTGGGTAGTGTGGGTCCTTATGATGGATGCTGCTTTCCTGTGACAGACCCTGTGGGTGTGGGGAGAGCACGGCCTGGGTAGTGTGGCTCCTTATGACGGATGTTGCTTTCCTGTGACAGACCCTGTGGATGTGGGGAGAGCACGGCCTGGGTAGTGTGGGTCCTTATGATGGATGCTGCTTTCCTGTGACAGACCTTATAGATATGGGGAGAGCACGGCCTGGGTAGTGTGGGTCCTTATGATGGATGCTGCTTTCCTGTGACAGACCCTGTGGATATGGGGAGAGCACGGCCTGGGTAGTGTGGGTCCTTATGACGGATGCTGCTTTCCTGTGACGGACCCTGTGGATATGGGGAGAGCACGGCCTGGGTAGTGTGGGTCCTTATGATGGATGCTGCTTTCCTGTGACGGACCCTGTGGATACGGGGAGAGCACGGCCTGGGTAGTGTGGGTCCTTATGACGGACGCTGCTTTCCTGTGACAGACCCTGTGGATATGGGGAGAGCACGGCCTGGGTAGTGTGGGTCCTTATGATGGATGCTGCTTTCCTGTGACAGACCCTGTGGATATGGGGAGAGCACGGCCTGGGTAGTGTGGGTCCTTATGATGGACGCTGCTTTCCTGTGACAGACCCTGTGGATACGGGGAGAGCACGGCCTGGGTAGTGTGGGTCCTTATGATGGACGCTGCTTTCCTGTGACAGACCCTGTGGATACGGGGAGAGCACGGCCTGGGTAGTGTGGGTCCTTATGATGGATGCTGCTTTCCTGTGACAGACCCTGTGGATACGGGGAGAGCACGGCCTGGGTAGTGTGGGTCCTTATGATGGATGCTGCTTTCCCGTGACACACCCTGTGGATGTGGGGAGAGCACGGCCTGGGTAGTGTGGGTCCTTATGACGGACGCTGCTTTCCCGTGACACACCCTGTGGATGTGGGGAGAGCACGGCCTGGGTAGTGTGGGTCCTTATGATGGATGCTGCTTTCCTGTGACGGACCCTGTGGATGTGGGGAGAGCACGGCCTGGGTAGTGTGGGTCCTTATGATGGATGCTGCTTTCCTGTGACACACCCTGTGGATACGGGGAGAGCACGGCCTGGGTACTGTGGGTCCTTATGATGGATGCTGCTTTCCCGTGACACACCCTGTGGATATGGGGAGAGCACGGCCTGGGTACTGTGGGTCCTTATGATGGATGCTGCTTTCCTGTGACAGACCCTGTGGATACGGGGAGAGCACGGCCTGGGTAGTGTGGGTCCTTATGACGGACGCTGCTTTCCCGTGACACACCCTGTGGATGTGGGGAGAGCACGGCCTGGGTAGTGTGGGTCCTTATGATGGATGCTGCTTTCCTGTGACGGACCCTGTGGATACGGGGAGAGCACGGCCTGGGTAGTGTGGGTCCTTATGATGGACGCTGCTTTCCTGTGACAGACCCTGTGGATATGGGGAGAGCACGGCCTGGGTACTGTGGGTCCTTATGATGGATGCTGCTTTCCCGTGACACACCCTGTTGATGTGGGGAGAGCACGGCCTGGGTAGTGTGGGTACTTATGATGGATGCTGCTTTCCTGTGACACACCCTGTGGATATGGGGAGAGCACGGCCTGGGTAGTGTGGGTCCTTATGATGGATACTGCTTTCCTGTGACACACCCTGTGGATATGGGGAGAGCACGGCCTGGGTAGTGTGGGTACTTATGATGGATGCTGCTTTCCTGTGACACACCCTGTGGATATGGGGAGAGCACGGCCTGGGTAGTGTGGGTCCTTATGATGGATGCTGCTTTCCTGTGACACACCCTGTGGATATGGGGAGAGCACGGCCTGGGTAGTGTGGGTCCTTATGATGGATGCTGCTTTCCTGTGACAGACCCTGTGGATATGGGGAGAGCACGGCCTGGGTAGTGTGGGTCCTTATGATGGATGCTGCTTTCCTGTGACAGACCCTGTGGATATGGGGAGAGCGCGGCCTGGGTAGTGTGGCTCCTTATGACGGATGTTGCTTTCCTGTGACAGACCCTGTGGATGTGGGGAGAGCACGGCCTGGGTAGTGTGGGTCCTTATGATGGATGCTGCTTTCCTGTGACAGACCTTATAGATATGGGGAGAGCACGGCCTGGGTAGTGTGGGTCCTTATGATGGATGCTGCTTTCCTGTGACGGACCCTGTGGATATGGGGAGAGCACGGCCTGGGTAGTGTGGGTCCTTATGACGGATGCTGCTTTCCTGTGACGGACCCTGTGGATATGGGGAGAGCACGGCCTGGGTAGTGTGGGTCCTTATGATGGATGCTGCTTTCCTGTGACAGACCCTGTGGATATGGGGAGAGCACGGCCTGGGTAGTGTGGGTCCTTATGATGGATGCTGCTTTCCTGTGACGGAGCCTGTGGATATGGGGAGAGCACGGCCTGGGTAGTGTGGGTCCTTATGATGGATGCTGCTTTCCTGTGACAGACCCTATAGATATGGGGAGAGCACGGCCTGGGTAGTGTGGGTCCTTATGACGGACGCTGCTTTCCCGTGACACACCCTGTGGATGTGGGGAGAGCACGGCCTGGGTAGTGTGGGTACTTATGATGGATGCTGCTTTCCTGTGACAGACCCTGTGGATATGGGGAGAGCACGGCCTGGGTAGTGTGGGTCCTTATGACGGATGCTGCTTTCCTGTGACACACCCTGTGGATATGGGGAGAGCACGGCCTGGGTAGTGTGGGTCCTTATGACGGATGCTGCTTTCCTGTGACAGACCCTGTGGATATGGGGAGAGCACGGCCTGGGTAGTGTGGGTACTTATGACGGATGCTGCTTTCCTGTGACAGACCCTGTGGATATGGGGAGAGCACGGCCTGGGTAGTGTGGGTACTTATGATGGATGCTGCTTTCCTGTGACAGACCCTGTGGATATGGGGAGAGCACGGCCTGGGTAGTGTGGCTCCTTATGATGGATGCTGCTTTCCTGTGACAGACCCTGTGGATATGGGGAGAGCACGGCCTGGGTAGTGTGGGTCCTTATGATGGATGCTGCTTTCCTGTGACAGACCCTGTGGATATGGGGAGAGCACGGCCTGGGTAGTGTGGGTCCTTATGATGGATGCTGCTTTCCTGTGACAGACCCTGTGGATACGGGGAGAGCACGGCCTGGGTAGTGTGGGTCCTTATGACGGATGCTGCTTTCCTGTGACAGACCCTGTGGATATGGGGAGAGCACGGCCTGGGTAGTGTGGGTCCTTATGACGGATGCTGCTTTCCTGTGACAGACCCTGTGGATATGGGGAGAGCACGGCCTGGGTAGTGTGGGTCCTTATGATGGATGCTGCTTTCCTGTGACAGACCCTGTGGATATGGGGAGAGCACGGCCTGGGTAGTGTGGGTCCTTATGACGGATGCTGCTTTCCTGTGACAGACCCTGTGGATATGGGGAGAGCACGGCCTGGGTAGTGTGGGTCCTTATGATGGACGCTGCTTTCCTGTGACAGACCCTGTGGATATGGGGAGAGCACGGCCTGGGTAGTGTGGGTCCTTATGACGGATGCTGCTTTCCTGTGACACACCCTGTCGATATGGGGAGAGCACGGCCTGGGTAGTGTGGGTCCTTATGACGGATGCTGCTTTCCTGTGACAGACCCTGTGGATATGGGGAGAGCACGGCCTGGGTAGTGTGGGTCCTTATGATAGATGCTGCTTTCCTGTGACAGACCCTGTGGATATGGGGAGAGCACGGCCTGGGTAGTGTGGGTCCTTATGACGGATGCTGCTTTCCTGTGACAGACCCTGTGGATATGGGGAGAGCACGGCCTGGGTAGTGTGGGTCCTTATGATGGATGCTGCTTTCCTGTGACAGACCCTGTGGATATGGGGAGAGCACGGCCTGGGTAGTGTGGGTACTTATGATGGATGCTGCTTTCCTGTGACAGACCCTGTGGATATGGGGAGAGCACGGCCTGGGTATTGTGGGTCCTTATGATGGATGCTGCTTTCCTGTGACAGACCCTGTGGATATGGGGAGAGCACGGCCTGGGTAGTGTGGGTCCTTATGATGGATGCTGCTTTCCTGTGACAGACCCGGTGGCTATGGAGAGAGCACGGCCTGGGTAGTGTGGGTCCTTATGATGGATGCTGCTTTCCTGTGACAGACCCTGTGGATATGGGGAGAGCTTTACCTGTGATGGACAGGGCCAAATCCACTACTTTGTGAAGGATTTTCTGTTCAAAGGTATCAGTGTTTCCATTCCAGGCAGTGAAGAGCCAGTCACTATACTCTCCACCACACATCTCTGGAAGTTTGTCAGAGTATCAGATGTCTTGCTGAATCTTCACTGGATTCTGAGGAAGTAGAGGTGCTGCCCTGCTTTCTTTGTAATTGCACTGATGTGCTGGGCCCAGGACAGAACCTCTGAGATGATAACACTGAGGAAGTTAAAGTTGCTGACGCTCTCCACCTCTGATCCCCCGATGAGGACTGGCTCAAGGACCTCTGGTCTCCTCCTGAAGTCAGTGATCAGCTCCTTGGTCTTGTTGACGTTAAGCTTTTGGGTACTGGTATGATTGTCATTCTTTGGAAGCAGGTGGGAACCTTTGATTCCAGTGGTGAGAGATTGAAGAATTCCTTGAATACTCCCACAGTTGGTTAGCGCAGATTTTCAGTTCCCTTCATTACGGCCCAACGTCTTGAGGGTTCACCCTATCTAATGGTGTTTGATGTCGACCTCTGAGACAGAAATCACAGGGTCACCAGATGTTACAGGGATTTGGCCAGGGAAGTGTTATTCTCCCTTTCGAAGTGTGCATGAAAGGCATTGAGCTCATCTGGGAGTGAAGCATCACAGCCATTCTTGATATTAGATTTTGCCTTGTAGGAAGTGATGGCCTGCAGACCCTGGCAGAGCTGAGTAGGTTAAAATGTTGGCACAATAGCATGGGCTGAAGGACCTGTACTGCGTTGGAGAGATCAATGTTCGATCTGTCAGAGTGTGGCTGAAGGTCAGGAGAGAGAGTGTAAAATGAGAAGTTTTGGGTAGGGCTGGTCTTTTTCAGCTGTTCAGGTGTGGTAAGTGTCGGCGTTGGAGGCTGAAACTCAGCTTGAAATAAAAGGGAGGGATGGTCAAGTAGAGTGGCTACTGTCAGACTATGCCAGTGAGAGAGTGGGAAGGCTTCAGTGTGAACAGCCAGAGGCACATAGAAGAGATGAGCATTTTCTTTCAGTACAGAGTATTTAGGAAGGAATGGTCTTCCTGTCAAATGTGGGAATTCAGGTTACCTGACTGTTTCCCTGATGACTGCATCTGTGGGAAGTGCATCCAACTTCAGCACCTGACCGATCAGGTCACAGAGCTGAAGCTGGATGTAATTAGGATCATCCAGGAACCTGAAGATTTTATGGATGAGAATTTTGAAGAGCTCGTCACACCCAGAGTACAGGTTTCGCACAGTAGATGAGTGACCACCAGGAGAGGTAAGGGGATTAGGGAAGTCAGTGCAGAGTTCCCTGTGGCCATTCCCCTCAGCAACAAGTACATCTCTTTGGATCCTGCTGGGGGACGACCCATCGGGGCACGGCAGCAGCAGTAGCCAGACTGGTGGCACTGTGGCTGGCTTTGAGACTCAACAGGGAATTGTAAATTCAGGATTGTAGGAGTCTCGGAGACTAGGGGACAAAAAGGAGATTCTGTAGCCACAAAGAAACACCACGATTGTGTGTTGACTCCTGGGTGCGAGGGTCTGGGATATATCGGAGTGGCTGCAGGATATTCTCAAGGGGGAGGGTGAACATCCAGAGTTTGTGGTGCATATTGGTACCAATGACATAGGCAGAAAAGGGGAAGAGGTCCTACACAATCAGTATATAGAGTTAGGAAAGAACCTTCAAGAGAAGGAGCTCCAAGGTAGTAATCTCTGGATTACTCCCAGTGCCACGGTCTAGTACAGGTAGGAATGGAGTGATAACACAGATGAATGAGTGGCTTAGGATATGGTGCAAGGGACAGGGTTTCATGTTCTTGGATCATTGGAACATTTTCTGGGGAAGGGATGTCATGTACAAGAGGGACAGGTTGCACCTGAACTGGATGGGAACCAATATCCTGGCCGGGAGGTTTTCTGATGCTACTCAGGAGAGTCTCAACTAGTTTTGCAGGGGACTGTGAACTGGAGCCCCAGGTCAGTAAGGGAAACATCAGACTAGTAGGTAGATGTTAGGGGAAGTATTGAAAGGCAGACTCAAAATAACAGGTATGATGGGTCAGATGGTCTGAAGTGTGTATATGTTAATGCTTGGAGTATTATGGGTGAAGGTGATGAATTTAGAGCGTGGATCAGTACATGGAACTACGATGTTGTGGCCATTACTAAAACTTGGTTGGAAGAGGGGCAGGAATAAATGATTTATGTACCAGGCTTTCTAAGTTTAAGAAGATAGAGAAGGTGGTAAAAGAGGTGGTGGTGGTTGGGGGTAGTGGGACTACTAATCAGGGACAGTATCACATCTGCACTCGGGAGACATAATGGAGGGGTCAAAACCTGAGTCCATTTGGGTGGAACTCAGGAATAGGAAGGGTGCAATCACCTTGATGGGATTGAACAACAGAGCCCACAATAGCCACTGGGACATTGAGGAGCTGATATGTAATCAGATTTAGGAAATGAGTAAAAATAATAGGGTTGTTGTCATGGGGGTTTCCACTTCCCTAATGTAAACTGGGATTTTCTTTGTGCAAGAGGGTGAGATGGAGAAGAATTTGTTAAGTGTATCCAGGAGGGATTCTTAAATCAATATGTGGATGGTCCATCAGGAGGAGATACTGTACTGGACCTAGTGTTGGGTAATGATCCTGTCCAGGTGACTGACCTTTCAGTGGGTGAGCAGTTAGGGAACAGTGACCACAACTCCTTAACTGGTAGGATAGCGATAGATGGGGATAGGTATGGTCCTTGCAGGAGAGATTTAAATTGGAGAAGGGCAATTTTTGAGGGGATGAGGCAGGAAGTAAGAAGTGTTAATTGGGAGCACTTTTTTTTGGCAAGTCCACATCAGACACATGGAGAGTATTTAAAGGTCAATTACACAGAGTACAAGAAAGATATGTACCTGTTAGAAGGAAGGACAGAGGTGGAAAGATAAGAGAACCTTGGATGTCCAGAGAATTTATGAATTTTGTCAAGAAGAAAAAGGAAAAGTATGTAAAACGTCTGAAGTTAGGATCAAACAAAGCACATAAGGAGCATAAAGAAACAGGAAAAGAAATAAAGAAGGGAATTGGGAAAGCCAGAGGGGCAAAGAGAAGTCCTTGTCAAGTAGGATTAAGGTGAATCCCAAGGCATTCTATACAAATGTCAAGCAAGAAGATAACTAGGGAGAGATACGACTGCTCAAGGATTCTTTGCTTGGATGCAGAGAATGTGAGTGAGGTACTTAATGAGCACTTTGCTTGAGTATTTAGTATAGAAAGGGGTGGAGGACCAGGACATCAGTGCTGACTGTATAAACATGCTGGGGAATTTAGAGGTCAAGGAAGAGGAAGTGTTGGGACTCCTGATGGATATTAATGTGGATAAATCCCCAGATCATGATGAGACTTACCCCAGTTTATTGTAGGAGGCAAAAGATGAGAATGCTGGGGCCTTGGCCAGTATCTTTGTGTCATCTCTTACCAGAGGTGAGATTGCAGAGGACTGCTGAATAGCTAATGTTGCACCTCTGTTTCAGAATGAAACAAGGAAACTATAGACTGGTAAGTAGATGCACAGTGTTTCTGACTGGTCCCATCCTGGCCTGGTATGGAAACACCAATGCCTAAAATCAGAAAAGTAGTGGATACAGTCCAGTCCATCACAGGAAAAGCCCTCCCCACCATTAAACACATCTACAAGCAGCATCTATCATCAGGGGCTGAGTTTTCCAGTCGGCTGCCCTGTCCGTGGTCTGTGATCACCTTTCCCGTATCCCCCTTCACACCGGGTGAGAATGAAACTGCCCAGGACAGGCCCACAATGTTGTACTGTAGAAAGCGAGCAAAACCAGTGAGGTGATGTTCATGGGTTCACTGCCCGTTCAGAAATCTGATGGCAGAGGGGAAGAAGCTGTTCCTGAAACACTGAATGTGTGTCTTCAGGCTCCTGTCCCTCCTCTCTGATGGTGGTAATAGGAAGAGGGCATGTCCTGGGTGGTGGGGGTCCTGACTGATGGATACTGTTTTTGTTGATTTCTATTGCACATTTGTTGCTTGTCAGTCTTTGTTTGTGTGTAGTTTTTCATTGATTCTATTGTATTTCTTTGTTCCACTGTGAATGCCAGGAAGAAACTGAATCTCAGGGTATTATATAGTAATATGTAGCAACACACACACACAATGCTGGGGAAACTCAGCAGGTCAGGCAGCATCTATGGAAAAGAGTGAACAGTCAACAGTCTGAGGGGAGAGGGCGAGACAGCAAGGGTCCGAGGGGAGAGGGAGTGATGGCAAGGGTTTGAGGAGAGAGGGAGAGATGGAGAGAGTCTGAGGGGAATGCAACGGGAGAGGGCAATGAGGTGCAGGACTGAGTGGAGAGGGCATGGCGGCAAGGTTCCGAGGGGAGAGGGGGAGGTGGTGAGGGATATACAAAGGGAAGAGAGTGCAAGGGAAAAGAGACCAAATGGAGTTGGACAAAGGGAGATAATGAGGTAAGAGCGAGTGAGACACCGAGGGGAATGTAGGGAGAGACCGGAGGAGAAGGAGGTGTCGAGAGACTGGGCGAAGTTGGAGTTGGCGAGAGTCCAAGGAGGAGAGGGAAGTGGTGTGGGGTCGAGGGGAGATGAAGAGGTAGGGATGGTCCAAGGGGAGAAGGTGAGGTGGGGAAGGACTGAGGGGAAGGGAAGGAGAGTCAGAGGGGAGAGGGACTCAGGAAAGATGAAGGGAGAGGTAGTCCCTGGGCTGAGGAAGCATGTGGGAGAGACTGAGGGGAGAGATTGTGAGGGAGAAAGTGAGTGGTTGGATGTAAGGAGAGAATGAGGTCAGAGGGAGGGAGACCCAGGTGGAGAGATAGATCAAGGGGAGAGGGAGGTGGGATAAACTGAGGAGTGGGAGTGTTAGGGTGAGATTGTGAGGAG
Source organism: Hemitrygon akajei (assembly GCF_048418815.1). Taxonomy (NCBI): domain Eukaryota; kingdom Metazoa; phylum Chordata; class Chondrichthyes; order Myliobatiformes; family Dasyatidae; genus Hemitrygon; species Hemitrygon akajei. The sequence continues at coordinate 546,496 of NW_027331949.1, forward strand.
AGGGAGGTAGGGAAGATAGTAAGTGGAGACTTTGGGAAGAAGTTGAGGGAGAGAACAAGGTGTGAGGGAGGTCGGGGGAGACTGAGGAGGGAGGATGTGAGTGTGAGACCAAGGGGAGAGGGAGTAAGGGAGAGTTCAAGGGGAGTACGAGGTAAGGAGGGACCGAGGACAGAGAGAGGTAGGGAGTGTCCGAAGGGTGAGACATTGGGGAGAGGGAGGTAGGGAGGCACCAAGGAGAGAGAGTGTGAGGGTGGCAGAGTGATCTAGGATAGATGGGGTTAAGGAGGGGGAGGGAGGGGGTAGGGAGAGACTGAGGGGTGAGGATGAGGTTGAGGTGTGAGGGAGGTAGGGAAAGACAGGAAAGAGGGAGTTTGTGAAAGTCAGAGGGGAGGTGGAGGTAAGAGAGAGACAGTGGAGGGAGGGAGACGGAGAATTGAATTGACGTTATTTCTTACATCCTTCATATACATGAGTAAAAATCTTTACGTTATGTCTCTGTCTGAAGGGGCAATGTTGCAATATCTAGTAATCTGTAATAAATAATATGTACACCAGGACAGTCAATATAACATAGAAATACAGTTGTATCCATATGATTTATTCAGTCTGTTAGCCTGGTGGAAGAAGCTGTCCCGGAGCCTTTTGGTCCTGGCTGTTATGCTGTGGTACCATTTCCCAGGTGGTAGCAGCTGGAACAGTTTGTGTTTGGGGTGGCATGGGTCCCTAATGATCTTTTTGGCCCTTTTTACACACCTGTCACTGTAAATGTCCTGGATAGTGGGAAGTTCACATCTACAATGTGCTGGACCATCCGCACCACTCTCTGCAGAGTCCTGTGATTGAGGGAAGTACCAGGCAGTTTTGCAGCCAGTCAGGATGCTCTCAATTGTGCCCCTTATGATTTGGAGGCCCAGGCCAAACTTCTTTAACCGTCTGGGGTGAAAGAGCTGCTGTTGTGCTTTTTCCACCACACAGCCAGTATGTACAGACCCCGTCAGATCCTCGGTGATGTGTATAACCATATAAACCATATAACAATTACAGCACAACACAGTAACAGGCCATCTCAGCCCTTCTAGTCCGTGCCGAACGCTTACTCTCACCTAATCCCACTGACCCGCACTCAGCCCATAACCCTCCATTCCTTTCCTGTCCATTTTTGCTTTAAATGACAATACCGAACCTGCCTCTACCACTTCTACTGGAAGCTCATTCCACACAGCTACCACTCTCTGAGTAAAGAAATTCCCCGACATGTTACCCTTAAACTTTTGCCCCCTATGTCTCAACTCATGTCCTCTTGTTTGAATCTCCCCTACTCTCAATGGAAAAAGCCTATCCATGTCAACTCTATCTATCCCCCTCATAATTTAAAATACCTCTGTCAAGTCCCCCCTCAATCTTCTACGCTCCAAAGAATAAAGACTTAACTTGTTCAATCTTTCCCTGTAACTTAGGTGCTGAAACTCAGGTAACATTCTAGTAAATCTTCTCTGTACTCTCTCTATTTTGTTGAAATCTTTCCTATAATTCAGTGACCAGAACTGTACACAATACTCTAAATTTGGCCTTACCAATGCCTTGTACAATTTTAACATTACATCCCAACTCCTATACTCAATGCTCTGATTCATAAAGGCCAACATACCAAAAGCTTTCTTCACTACCCTATCCACATGAGATTCCACCTTCAGGGAGCTATGCACCGTTATTCCTGGATCACTCTGTTCTACTGCATTCTTCAATTCCTTACCATTTATCATGTATGCCCTATTTGGATTATTCGTACCAAAATGTAGCACCTCACACTTATCAGCATTAAACTCCATCTGCCATCGCTCAGCCCACTCTTCTAACTGGCCTAAATCTCTCTGCAAACATTGAAAACCTACTTCATTGTCCGCAATGCCACCTACCTTAGTATCATCTGCATACTTACTAATCCAATTTATCACCCCATCATCCAGATCATTAATGTTATATGACAAACAACATTGGACCCAGTACAGATCCCTGAGGCACACCACTAGTCACCGGCCTCCAACCTGACAAACAGTTATCCACCACTACTCTCTGGCATCTCCCATCCAGCCACTGTTGAACCCATTTTACTACTTCAATATTAATACTTAACGATTGAACCTTCCTAACTAACCTTCTGTGCGGAACCTTGTCAAACCTTGAATGCTGGATCTCGGATCATGGATTTGTAACAAGTCCTTGGTGTTGGTCTTTGAACTAAAAGAATACATCTGAGCCGTGACCTTGATGGAGACCGCAGCTCGGTATCATCATGTCTGGGATATCGTCCTCACACTGCACGTGGGAGTAATTTAGTTGGGAAATGGTCTGTATGGGATATGGTCTTAACGCCAGCTCATGGGAGTAATTTAGTTGGGAAATGGTCTGTCTGGGGGTGGTGGGCAGAAAGGCCCATTTCTCTACAGAGCCCAGTGAACAATGTGGTTTATTTTGTGGATATTTCTCAGCTCCTGTATATCAGGTTCATGTGGCACGGCCCAGTACCCACTCTGTGTTCATACTGTGTCATCTCCCTCCCTCCCTCATACCTACAGCCCATGTCAGTTACAAACACATGAGATTCTGCAGATGCTGAAAATCTGTGGAAAATGCTAGAGAAACTCAGCAGGTCAGGCAGCATCCATGGTGAGGAATGAACAGTGCACGTTTTCTGCTGCGACCCTTCATCAGGACTGTAAAAGATGGGGAAAGAAACCAAAATAAGAAGTTGGGGGGAAGAGAAGCAGTACAGGCTGGGAGGTGATAGGTGGAGCCAGGCGAGGGGGAGGGTGTGAGTCAGGGGATGAAGTGTGAAGCTGGGAGGTGATAGGTGGAAAAGGTAAAGAGCTGGAGAGATCCGAAACATTGACTCTTTATTTCTTTCCATCGATGCTGCCTGACCTGCTGAGCTCCCCTAGTATCTTGTGTGTCCTATACACCGCCCAATGCAGAATGTTTTGTCAGGAGTTTATCCCACTCCCTAATTCATGCTTTGGGTTTTATTTGATTCCTGTCTACAAAACACTCAATTCCCTGGAGGACCCACCGTTCCAGGAAATCCCCCTGTACCCATAGTGATTGCATGCTCTATCTCTACATGATGGTAACCCCAGAAGAGGGACAGGCATTCAGCTTGGGCAGAGCCCTTGACTGCCTGGACCCACGAATGGCCATCTTGGCCAGGTCCAGGAACAAGCCCACCAGTAGATTCTCTGAGTGACCCAACCCCCTCCGTACTGGGTGACCATATATCAGGAGCACAGGGCTGAAGTACAACCAAAACGTGAGCAGCAGCCCCTTCAGATACTCAAACAGGGGCTGCAACCTCTCACACTTCATATAAACATTGTACACTGACTCCTCCCAGCCTCACAAAGGACAGGTGAACTGGGTGTCTGTGAAACGGCTCAAAAATCTATTGCATGGCACAGGGGAAAAGTTCACTCAACTTCACTCGCCCCATCATTGAAATGTTCCCACAACCTATGGACTCACTTTCAAGGACTCTTCATCTCATGATCTTGATATTTATTGTTTATTTATTTATCATCATTATTTCTTCTTTTTGTATTTACACAGTTTGTTGTCTTCTGCACTCTGGTTGAGTGGCCTAACTGGTCAGTCTTTCATTGATTCTGTTGTGGTTACTATTCTATAGATTTATTGAGTATGCAACAAGAAAATGAATCTCAGGGTTGTATATGGTGACATATCTGTACTTTGATAATAAATTTACTCTGAACTTTGAAATGCACCTTATGCTGAATGTCAATCATCTGGAAAAAGTTTTATAATTTGCTAATTTATTTGTGGCAATATTACTTGATGTGTTGTGAGTTATATATACTGTGTTGTGCACCTTGGTCCAGAGGAAGATTATTTTGTTTGTAAGGATACGTGTATATGGTTGAATGATGATAACTTTGAACTTGAGAGTCCATTTAATCAGTGACAGTAGATTTTATGTGTCGAGGTGCAAGAGCAACATATCTCTTCACTACAATTAATGAAAAAGAACACAATAGATCACAGGAAAGTTACTAATCAAAGTTTGACATGTTCAGGGCAAGATCCTTAACAGTGTTGCTGAGCAGACAGATCTTGGGATCCAGTTTCAGAACTCCTTGAAAGTAACTACATAGTTCAATAAGGTGGTTAAGAAGGTTTATGGAATCCTGATGTTGTTAGTCGAGGCATTGAGGTCAAAAGTCAAGAGGTTGTGTTACAACTTTGTATAACTCTGGTTAGGCCACGTCTGGTGTATTGCACACATTCTCGTCACCCCACTATAGGAAGGATGTTGAGGCTTTGGAGAGGGTGCAGGAGAGGTTTACCAGGATACTGTCAGGTTTAGAGGGCATGTGCTATCATGAGAGGCAGGATAAACTTGGGTTGTTTTCTCTGGAGCATCGGAGGCTGAGGGGAGATCAGATAGAGGTTTATAACATCTGAGAGGCAGAGATAGAGCGGACAGAGAGTATCTCTTTCCCAGGGTTGAAATGTCATATACCAGAGTGCAGGCATTGAAGGTGAGAGGGGCTAGGTTCAAGAGGGATGTGAGGGGTAAGTTATTTTTCCTCAGAGAGTGGTAGATACCTGAATGTGCTGCCTGGTATGGTGGTAGGTGCAAATATATTCGAGGCTTTTAAGAGACGCTTTGATAGGCACTTTGATGTGAGGGAGAAGTAGGGATGTGAACATTGTGTAGGTAGGAGGGAAAAGCTCAAAGTAACGTCAAAGTAAATTTTATTATCAGAGTACATATTTCACCACATACAACCCTGAGATTCATTTTCCTGTGGGCATTTGCAGCAAATCTATAGAATAGTAACTATAACAGGATCAATGAAAGATGAAGCAGATTGCAGGAGGGAACAAACTATGCAAATGCAAATATAAATAAATTGCAATAAATAACGAGAACATGAAATAACAAGATAAAGTCCTTAAAGTGAGATCATTGGTTGTGGGAACATCTCAAGGGATTAATGTTTGGGTGTTTCTGATTTGTTTTTTAGCTGGTTCAGCACAACATTGTGGGCCGAAGGGCCTGTTCCTGTGCTGTACTGTTCTATGTTCCATGTACTAGAACACAGAATCAGAATCAGGTTTATTATCACTGACAAATGTCATGAATTTTGTTGTTTGCAGCAGCAGTACAGTGCAATACACAAGTTACAATAACAAATGTACAGAAAATAAATATGTAATGTAGAAAGAGAGCAGAAATAGTGAGGTAATGTTCATGGGTTCTCGGTCCGTTCAGAAATCTGATGGATTGAGGGGAAGTGGTTCCTGAAATATTGACTGTGTGTCTTCAGGCTCCTGTCCCTCCTCTCTGATGGTGGTAATAGGAAGAGAGCATGTCCTGGGTGGTGGGGTCCTGACTGATGAATACTGCCTTTGTTGATTTCTATTGCACATTTGTTGCTTGTCAGTCTTTGTGTGTAGTTTTTCATTGATTCTATTGTATTTCTTTGTTCCACTGTGAATGCCGGGACGAAACTGAATCTCGGTATTATATAGTAATATGTAGCAACACACACACACAATGCTGGGGAAACTCAGCAGGTCAGGCAGCATCTATGGAAATGAATAGTTAGTTGATAATTTGGGCCAAGACCCCTCTTTAGGACTGAGAGGGCAGGGGGAAGATGCCAGAACAAAGGTTGGGGGGATGTGGGCAGAGTGGTTAGCTGGAAGGTGACAGGTGAAGCCAGGTGGGTGGGAAGGTCAAGGGCTGGAGAAGAAAGAAACTGATAGGAGAGGGGAGTGAATACAATTGGAGAAACGGAAAGAGGAGGACACCCAGGGGGAAGTTTAGAGCAGGTGAGAAGTAAAAGATCAGAATGGGAATATAGGAAGGGAGTGGAGTAAATTTTGTTCACCGGAAAGTGAAATCGATATTCATGCCATCAGGTTGGAGGGAACCCAGATGGAATATGAGGTGTTGCTCCTCCACCTTGAGGGTGGCCTCATCTTGGCACAAGATGTGCCTCCACCACGTCTGTTCTCAGGATGTGGTTTCCATTCCAGGGTATCAGAGATGTCCTCCTGCTTTAAAGAATGGGGTTTCCCTCCCTCTACTATTGATGTTTCCCTCACCTGTATCTACTCAATTTCCCATACATCTGCACTCACCCCATCTTCCTGAGACCGTCATCCTCACCTAGCAGCACTTCAGCCTCTGCATCCAATGCATTATCCTCCACAATATCCTCAATCTCCACAGGGACCCGACTGCTAAACATCCTTTCCTTTCCCTGCCCACTGCAGTCTGCAGGGATCGCTCTCTCCACGATGTCCCTCCCCATTAATCTCCCTCTAGGCACCTATCCCTGCTCCTGCCCATTCACATCCTCCTTCACCTCCATTGAGGGCCCCAAACACTCCTTCCAGGTGAGACATCACTTCACTGAATCTGTTGGGGTTGTCTATGTTCCCAATGTAGCCTCCTCTACATTGGTGAGACTCATCGTAAACTGGGGGACTGCTTTTTGTGCGCCGCCACACCATCCTACATAAACGGGATTTCCTGATGGCCAAACATTTAAATACCGATTCCCAATCCCTTTCCACTGTTGTTGATCTATACACATGTCTTATGCCATGATGAATCCTCTTAAAGTCGAGTAGCAACACGTCATATTCCTTCTGCGTAGCCTCCAACCTAATGTTACGAATATCGATTTCTCCTTCCGGTGAACAAAATTCTCCTCCCCTTCGTCTATTCCCCAAAGTGACCTTTTACTTCTTTGCACCAAACTATTACTTCCCCCTGGGTCCCCTCCTCCTGACATTTCTCCTATTGTCCACTCTCCTCTCTGATCAGATTCTTTCTTCTCCAGCTCTTGACCTTTCCCACCCACTTGGCTTCTCCTATCACCTTCCAGCTAGCCTCCCTCCCCTCCCCCCACCATTTAGTCAGGATGGGGAACGTGAGCTGCACATTAATACTGAACAACGTTCTATCCCTCAGTCACAGACTCTGCAATCAGTGATCCATGTGTAACACACACCGTCCTGGATCAGCCCTGGAGGAGCACGAATTGTTCCAACACCCAGTGCACCGGTGGACAACAGATGGGTGATGGAAATCTTGAAGTGGGATGGTACAGATTTAACAGGTAAAGTGAGGAGATAATCACTGAGAAACTGGACACAGAAGTGGAATGTAAACAGGGGAACAAGGGTTGTGTGAATGGGAAATGCAGGGAGACCAATATCATCAGTGACTACACTGAGATGGGGAGTAAATACAGGGAGAGGGGAGATCCCACGTTCTCAAGGTGGAGACAAGCGGGAGGTACAATGGAGAGGGAATTCCCAGGATTGGGGATTAGTGACCTAAGACAGAGTGAGTGTTATTTACCATGTCTCTCTGGGTGAATAAACTCCCTCAGATCAGGGACCGACTCTCTGAATGTTGTTTCAGTTCCGGAGGATGGAAGATTCCTGAGACGGTCGTTCCACGGTATCACTGCTCCGGGAAGTACCCAGGCTGGTTAAACGGTAAGGTCAGAGTTTACATCAGTGGGGCTCAGTTATTTTTGGGGAGGATTTAACTGATCACCCAGATCTCTTCAGAGGATCATAGCATGCACACAGAACCCCATCTCCCAACAGTCACTCAGACCACTCTACGGTCCTGTATCGACATGGAGTCTGGTGGAGGAGTGCCAACTTCCGGTAGTTGGGTTACAGAACTGATCTGCCCACTGACCCCATTCTGGATACGACCCAGAGGAGTTTCAATGACCCCAGACTCATTTCAGTGGTGGGGCAATCTCCAGGGAGTTGGGGGAGTCTGCAAATATCATCGTTCACTAATTAGTGAGATAAATTAATGGTTGCCATGGTAACGTAGCAGTAAGCACGTCACTATTACAGCTCGGTGTGTCGGAGTTCAGAGTTCAATTCTGGTGTCATCTATAAGGAGTTTCTGTGCATCCTCCCCGTGGAATGCATGGGTTTTCCCCATGTTCTCCGTTTTCCTCCCACTGTCTGAAGACATAACGGGTACTTTGGGACCGGATACATTTTACAGTGTTTATAAATCTCATTCCAGGTCCCCATCCCAACATGGGAGAGGGGGAGGTGACCAGGACAATTTGCTTTACCTATGGTGTAGCCACCTGTCACTGGAGTCGAGAGATCAGGGTGAAAAACTGCTCCAGTCACTTTGTGTATCGGCTGGGGCCGACACCCTTGAGCAACGCTGTGTACTGTACAGGTAGGTCACCGTTCCCCAGTGACACAGCAGTGTGGTAGTTGTGGGGAAATTCTGGGACGTCCTGAGTCCCAGAACACACACCACAGGTTGAGTTTTCCAGTCGGCTGCCCTGCCCCTGGTCTGTGATCACCTTTCCCGTATCCCCCTTCACACCAGGGTCAGAATGAAACTGCCCAGTCTGACCTGTGACAGAGATCATAGAACACAGAACAGTACAGCACAGCACAGGCCCTTTGGCCCACAATGCTGTGTCAGCTGCCAGGAGAGAGTCTACCCATCTCCTGGAGTGAGGGAGGGTGAGGCTGACAGGAAATGGACAGAGCAGTGGTGAGGGGAGAGGGAGGAGTGACGTACCAAGCAGAGAGGGAGATGGAGGGAGACTGAGGGGAAAGGAATATAGGGAGAAGCCGAGGGGAGAGACAAAGAGAGGCCCAAGTAGGGGAAGATAGGGAGAGGCCAAGGGGAGAGTGAGACAGGGTGAGGCCGATGGGTGGGGAGTTAGTGACCGAGTGGAGTGGCAGGTAGGGGAGAGGCCGAGGGTATGGGAGGCTGAGTGGAGGGAGAGGTAGTGGAGAGTCTGAGGGAATGGGGAGACAGTGAGAGTCCGAGGGGATTAGGGAAGTCAGTGCAGAGTTCCCCTGTGGCCATTCCCTTCAGCAACAAGTATATCTCTTTGGATCCTGCTCGGGGATGACCCATTGGGGCACGGCAGCAGCAGTAGCGAGCTTCATTATCCAACACCAGGTCAAGTACAGTCCCTCCCTCAATGGACATTCCACATATTGATTAAAGAAATGCTTCTGGATACATTTAACAAATTCTCCATCTCACCCCCTTGCATGCAGAAGATCCCAGTTTACATTAAGGAAGTTGAAACCCCCATGACAACAACCTTATTATTTTTACACATTTCCTTAATCTGATTACATATCTATTCCTTAATGTCCCAATGGCTATTGATGGGTGGGGGGGGGGGGGAGGTGGTGTGGGGAATTCCTGTTGTACAATCCCATCAGTGTGATTGCAGCCTTCCTATGACTGAGTTCTACCCAAATGGACTCAGTGTCTGACCACAGAGTTAGGCTATTTGGCCCAATGTGTTTGCTTCTCTATTGAATAATAGTTAATTTATTTTCCCTCTCAACCCCATTCTCCTGCCTTCTCCCCATAACCCTAACCCTTATTAATGAAGAACCTATCAACCTCTGCTTTCAATATCCCAATGACATGGCCTCCACAGCCATAAGTGGCAATGAATGCCACAGATTCACCACCCACTGACTAAAGAAATTCCTGTTCATCTCTGTTCTGAAGGAATGTCCTTTTATCCTGAGGCTGTGCCCTCTGATCCGAGAATCGCTCACTATTGGTAACATCCTCTCCACGTTTACTCCATCTAGACCTTTTAATACTCGATAGGCCAGCATCCCATGTCATCTTCATCACCCAGCTGCTTTCAAGGATCTTTTGCCATGTACACTTAGTGGCCAATTTATGAGCTACATCTGTACACCTGTTCTTTAATAAGATGTAGGAGCAGAATTAGGCAATTCAGCCATTGGGTCTGCCCTGCCATTTGATCATGGCTAATCCATATCCCTATCAACTCCATTCTCCTGTCTTCTCCCTGTATCTTTCACGTCTTGACTTATCAAGAATCTATCGACCTCTGCTTTAAATATACCCGGTGAACTAGCTTCCACCAACTGCCTGTGGCAACAAAATGGACAGATTCACCATCCTCTGGTTAAAGGAGGATGAATCTTCAGGAGCTTGAAGATTCGTATGGCTAGATTTCAGGAGCTTGCAAATTCGTGCGGCCAGATTTGGGAACAGCTTCTTTCCAACTGTGATAAGACTGCTGAACGGATCCTGACCCGGATCTGGGCCGTACCTTCCAAATATCTGGACCTGACTTGCACTACCTTACTTTCCCTTCTCTATTTTCTAATTATGATTTATAATTTAAATTTTTATTACATTTACTTCGATTTGTACTTCAGGGAGCGCGAAGCACAGAATCAAATATCACTGTGATGATTGTATGCTTTAGTATCAATTGTTTGATGACAGTAAAGTAAAGAAATTCCTCCTTATTTTCCATCTATTCTGATGTTGTGTCCATCTGGTCCTAGACTCATGCACTACAGGAAAAATCCTCTCCACATCCAGTTATCTATTCTTTTCAAAATTCAATAGGTTTCAATTAAATATCCCTTTATTCTTCTAAGTTCCAGTAACTACCAGCCCAGAGCCGTCAAATAATCCTCATAGGATAAACCTTCCATTCGGAATTATTTTCAGGAACATCCTTTGAACCGTCTGCAATATCAGCACAATTTTTCTTAGACAAAGGGCCCAAAACTGCTCACAATACTCCAAGTGAGGCCTCACCAGTGCCTTATGATGTCTTAGCATTACATCCATGTTTTTATATTCTAGTCCTCTTGAAATGAATGTTAACATTGCATTTGCCTTCCTTAACACCGACTCAACCTGCAAGTTAACCTTTAGGAAATCATGCATGAGGACTGCAAAATGCCTTTACATCTCGGATTTTAGAATCTTCCCATTTAGAAAATAGTCTGCGCTTTCATTCCTTCGAACAAAGTTCATGACCGTGCATTTCCCAACACTGTATTCCATCTGCCACTTCCTTGCCCATTCTCGTAACCTGTGTCCGTGCTTCCACAGCTCTATCCGTCCCTCCACCTGTTATCATATTGTCAGCAGACCTGGCCACAAATCATTGACATACAACATAAAATGAAATGGTCCCAACACCGACCTCTGAATACCCCTCTAGTCACTGGCAGCCAATCAGAAAAGGCTCCCTTCATTCCCACTCTTTGCCTCCCACCAACTAGTCAATGCTCTATCCATACCAGTATTTTTCCTGTATTACCATGGATTCTTATGTTGATAACTAGCCTCATGTGCAGCACCTATAAGAAGGCCTTCTAAAGGTTCAAGCATACAACATTCACCAATTTTTCCTTTGTTATTACCTGCTTGTTATCTCCTCAACAAATTCCAACAGATATGTGAGTCAAGATTTTCCCTTAAGGTAACCATGCTGACTTTGGCCTATTGTGTGTCTCCAAATACCCAAAAAATTCATTCTCTACAATACTCCAACATATTCCTAACCACTGAAGTCAGGCTAACTGATGTATCATTTCCTTTGTTCTGTATCCCTCCCTTCTTGAAGAGTGGAGTGACATTTGCAATATTCCATTCCTCCAGAACTAAGCTAGAATCTAGGAATCATGGAAGATCATTACTAATGCCTTCAAAATCTCTTCAGCTACCTCTTTCAGAACCCTGGGATGTAGTCTATTCGATCTAGGTGACTTATCTGCTTTTAGACCTTTTAGTTTCCCAAGCATCTTCTCCCTAGTAATAGCAACTGCATTCACTTCTGCCCCCTGATACTCTTGAATTCCAACATACTGCTAGTGTCTTCCACAGTAAAGACTGATATAAAATACTTTGAATCAGAATCAGGTTTTTATCACTGGCATGTGACATGAAATTTGTTAACTTAGCAGCAGCAATTCAATGCAATACATAATCTAGCAGAGAGAAAAAAATAACAATAAAAATTTTTAAAAATAATGATAAATAAGTAAATCAATTATGGTATACGTGTATTGAATAGATTTTTTTAAGTGCCAAAACAGAAATACTACCTCTCCAGTGTAATTTTTCAGTCATCTACTCTATCCTCTCTTTTACAAATCAGGTTTATTATCACTGGAATGTGTCATGAAATTTGTTAACAGCAGCAGCAGTTCAATGTAATACATAATACAGAAGAAGAAATATAATAATAATAAATGAATAAGTAAATCAATTACAGTATATGTATATTGAATAGATTAAAAATAGTGCAAAACACCAAAAATAAATAATATATATTTAAAAAGTGAGGTAGTATCCAAGGGTTCAATAACCATTCAGGAATCGAATGGCAGAGGGGAAGAAGCTCATCCTGAATCGCTGAGTGAGTACCTTCAGGCTTCTGTATCTCCTACCTGATGGTAACAGTGAGAAAAGGGGAGGTCCTTAATAATGGACGCTGCCCTTCTGAGACACTGATAGAGCCGACTAAACTTTCAACCCTCTGCAGCTTCTTTCAGTTCTGTGCAGTATCCCCCACCAATGCAGTGATGCAGCCTATCAGAATGCTCCCCATCGTACTCTCTAAATGAAATATAGCCCCTGTCTTGCCTTCTTTATAAATGGATCAGTATTCTGGGACCAGGTTAGATCCTCAGAGATCTTGACACCCAGGAACTTGAAGCTGCGCACTCTCTCTACTTCTGATCCCTCTGTGAGGTTTGGTATGTGTTCCTTCATCTTACTCTTCCTGAAGTCCACAATCAGCTCTTTCATCTTACTGATGTTGAGTGCCAGTTTGCTGCTGTGACACCACTCCACTGGTTGGCATATTTCGCTCTGTACGTCCTCTCATCACCATCTGAGATTCTACCAACAATGGTTCTATTGTCAGCAAATTTATAGATGCTATTTGAGCTATGCCTAGCCACACAGTCATGGGTATATAGAGATTAGAACAGTATATCTGTAAAAACTTTTAGTATTCTCTTTGACATTATTGGTAAGCTTACCATATTTCATCATTTCCTTTCTCATGCCTTTTGTTGTTTTTTAAAGCTTTCCAATGCTCCAACTTGCCACTAATTTTTGCTCTATTGTATGCCCTCTCTTTTGCTCATATGTTGGCTTTCACTTCACTTGTCAACCACAGATGCATCATCCTGCTTTCAAAATACTTCTGTTTCTTTGAGACGTATGTATCCTGCACCTTCCAAATTGCTCCCAGAAACTCCAGCTATTGTTGCTCTGCTAGTGTCCCCTTCCAATCAACTTTGGCCAGCTCCTCTCTTACGCCTCTTTAATTCCCTTTACTCCACTGTAATACTGATACATTTGACATTTGCTTCTCACTCTCAAGTTGCAGAGTGAATTCTGTCATATTATGGTCACTGTCTCCTGTGGGTTTCTTTATGTTAAGCTCTCTAATCAAATTCGGTTCGTTTCGCAACACCCAATCCAGAATAGTTGATCCCTTATTGGTGTAAAAACTTTCATACTGATATTCTCCATGACTATTGTAACATTGCCTTTTTGACATGTATTTTATACTTCCTGTTGTAATTTGTAGCTCACATTCTGGCTACTGACCTGTATTTGCAGTTCCCTAACTCTATCCACAAAGAGTCTACATATTCTGACCATCTACTAACAATTTCTAAAGATTAGATGACATTTTTTGCCAACGGAGCTATGTCATCCCCTCTACCCACCTGCCTGTCCTTTCACTAAAAGATATATCCTTCTGTATTAAGCTCCAACTATAATCTTCTTACAGCCACATCTCAGTGATGCCCTCAATGGCCCATTTCTGCCCATTTCTAACTGTGCTACAAGATCATGTTCTATATACTGCATGCACTCAAAAAAAGTACCTTCAGTTCTGTCAACACACACAAAATGCTGGTGCAATGCAGCAGGCCAGGTAGCATCTATAGGGAGAAGCGCTATTGACGTTTCGTGCTGAGACCCTTCATCAGGACTAACTGAAAGGAAAGATAGTAAGAGATTTGAAAGTAGGAGGGGGAGGGGAAAATGCCCGAAACATCGACAGCGTTTCTCCCTATAGATGCTACCTGGCCTGCTGCGTTCCACCAGCATTTTGTGTGTGTTGCTTGAATTTCCAGCATTTGCAGATTTCCTCGTGTTGACCTTCAGTTCTGTATTTGTCTTCCTTTTCAGTTTTGTTCTCCTGTTACACTGTAACTCATCCTACTGACTGCAATTTTGACCTATCATCTGCCTGTTCTTCCTGACAATCTCATTACACACTGCCTCTGCTTGCATGCCAACTGTCCCATCCTCAGCCCTATCACGCTGGTTCTCAACCCCCTGCCAAGTTATTTTAAACACTCTCCAACAGTTCTCTTAAACCTGCCCGCTACGATGTTAGTCCCCCTTGGTTCAGATGTAAACCCCTTCCTTTTGTACAGGTCATATCTTCCCTAGAAGACATCCAAGTGATCCAGAAATCTGAAACCCTTCCTCCTGCACTAGTTCCTCAGCCATGCATTCATCTTGTCAAATCATCCTGTTTCTTACCCTCAATGGCATCTGCCACAGGTAACAATCCAGAGGTTACTACTCTAGGGGTTCCTCTCTTCAGCTTTATACCTATCTCCCTAAATACTCTCTTCAGGATCTCCTCCCTTTTCCTACCTATGTCATTGGTGCCAATATGTACCAAGACTTCTGGTTGCTCCCACTCCCTCTGTAGAATGCCATGGTCCCAATCCGAGACATTCCTAACTGTGGTACCTGGGAGGCAACGTACCATCCAGGTGTCTCTGTTGCATCTACAGAATATTGTGTCCACTCCTCTAACAATGGAATCCCCTATCACCACTGCAGTCCTCTTCTTACTTCCCTCCTGAGCCACAGTGATGTACTCGGTGTCAGAAACCCAGTCACTGTGGCTTCTCCCTTGTAGGTTATCCTCTTCCCCCCTCCCACCCCTAACAGTATCCAAAGTGGAATTACTTATTATTGACTGGAACAGCTATTAGAATACTCTGTACTGTCTGCTCATTCCCTTTCCCTCTCAGGTACCTGTCTCCTGCAACTTCAGAGTGACTACCTCCCTGTAGCACCTGTCTATCAGCTCCTTAGTTATGAGATGAAGGTCATCAAGTGGCAGCTCCAGTTCTTTAATACATTCTCTGAGGATCTGGAGCTCGGTGCATCTGATACAGAAGTGGTTATCTGGGAGGCTGGAGGTCTCTCAGAATTTCCACAACTCACACAAAAAACACAATACAGCCCCTGGAGCCGTTTTCAGGTCTCTAACATATGTGCTAACTGATGAAGAAAGATGAAGAAGAAACTTGCCAGATACATACCTCACCCAAGCTTGTTCTCACCGAAGCCTGATGAGCCAAAGCCTCCCCACTCTAACATAGGTCCACTCACACAATGGCCACTCCACTTGTCCCTACCTTATCTTTATTTGTCCTCGCTAATTAATTGCTATTTGATTGGGCCATTAGAAAATGTTGAAAGCCAATGAATGCTCTTTTTAAAATTTCATTCATGGACCTGTGAGTTATGTCCTCTGTCACCTCTGATTTGACTGGGCTGCTAGGAAAACACTGAAAGCCCATTAACTCTCCTTTTTAAATCTCACTCACGGACCTGTGAGTTACCTCCTCTCTCATTACTGCAAATATCTAATCAGCCAATTACCTGGCAGCTACTGAATGTATAAAAGCATGCAGGCTCAGCCAAGAGATTCAGTTGTTATTCAGACCAGACATCAGAATGGGGAAGAAACGTGATCTAAGTGACTTTGACCATGAAATGAATGTTGGTGCCAGATCAGCAAATGATTGCCGGGTGTTCTGAGTATCTCAGAAACTCCACACACCACGGTCTCTAGAGTTTACAGAGTATGGTGCGAGAAACAAAAAACACCCAGTGAGTGACAGTTCTGTAGGTGAAAATGCCTTGTTAATGAGAGAAGTCAGAGGAGAATGGCCAGACTGGTTCAAGCCGACAGGAAAGTATCCGTAACTCAAATAACCGCATGTTACAACACTGATGTAGAGAAGAGCATCTCTGAATACACAATATGTTGAACCTTGAAGTGGATGGGCTATAGTAGCAGAAGACCACAAACAGGCACTTGGTGGCCACTTGATTAAGTACCTCATTAACCTAATAAAGTTGTCACTGAGTGTAAACCAAGGCCCCTCTATTCTTCATTACTTCTTAGCTACTAATCATGGTGAATGTCCTAGCCTCATTAGTGCCACCACACATTTATCTGTATTTGAGAGGAGAGTCCTTGACAAGGATGGTTCAGACCCAAGTGCTGGAGTATCTGAAGCAAGGATTGAGACTCTGTTCTGTTCTGATCCTGGGCACTGGCGTTTCCATACGAGGCTGTGATGCAACCAGTCAGAAATACTCTCGATTTAAAGAAATGACCTCTGACATCCAGCCAATACTTTCCTCCAGTCACCTTAAAATTATGCAGCATGGAACAGACCCTACTTGTCCTTTCAGCAATCCCTGACTGATTCCCTCAACTCATCACAAGACAATTAACCTACCAACCAGTACGCTTTTGTAATTTGGGTGGAAACCACAGTCAGAGGAAACCCACATGGTCACAGGCAAAACATACAAACCCCTTACAGGCAGCGGTGAGAAATGAACTCGGGTCACTGGTACTGTAACGTGTTGTGTTAACCACTACGCTACCATGCAGCCCCCTGGTATGAGCCTCTTCCACCCTGGAAGAAAGTCTCTGGCTCACTACTTCATCTATGCCTCTTACCATCGTACACCTCTGTCAATTGATTATCCTAAGACGTTAATCCCAGCGACATCCTGGTATATCTCCTCTGCACACTCTCTAAAGCTTCTACATCCTTCCTATCCTGATGTGATCACAAGCACACATGCCCTGCCACCCATGGATACCAGGTGAAGATTGTAAAGGGAGGTGGAAGGGAATGGGGAAGAGTGAAAGAGAATGAGGGGTAGAAGAGGAAGGACTGGGGTGGAGGAAAGTGCAAAAGTTAAGAGGAATGAGAGTAGAGTGGAGGTGACAGGGGAAGGGGGAGCAGATGAAGACCGGAGGTGGGGTTGGGAGAAAGGTCTGATGTGTAGGATGAAGATAAGGGACTGGACGGGAGGAGTGATGTTGAAAGGGAGCTCCCTTGGGGAGGAGAGAGTTTCTGGTAGTTTCCCTCAAAGACACACACTCCCCTGACTTAGAAATACATTGCTTTTCCTTCAGTGTCACTGGGTCAAAACCCTGGAACTCCGCCTCTGAAACACTCACCCTTTTGATGAATAAAAACAAAACAAAATTATTGGTGGCCAGGGGTTGCTGAGGGTGGAAGTGCAGATGAGGGTTGTGATTGGCAGAGAAAGAGGATGGGGAATGTAAGCTGTACATTAACACTGGACATCGTTCTGTCCCTCAGTCATAGACTCCGCATTTGGTGATCCGTGTGTAACCCACACCATCCTGGATCAGCCCTGGAGGAGCACGGATTGTTCCAACACTGAGTGTACCGGTGGACAATGGATGGATGATGCAAATCTCGAAGAGGGATGGTACAGATTTAACAAGTAAAGTGAGGAGATAATCACTGAGAAACTAGACACAGGAGGGGAATGTAAACAGGAACAAGGGGTGTGTGAATGGGAAATGCAGGGAGACCAGGGTCATCAGAGACTACACTGAGATGGGGAGTAAATACAGGGAGAGGGGTGATCCCACACACTCGGGTTGGAGACAAGGGGAGGTACAACCGAGGGAATTCCCAGGATTGGGGGAGGGGCTGTTATTGATCAGAAACAGGGTAAGGACAGGGTGAGTGTAATTACCCATCTCTGTCTGAGTGAATAAACTCCTTTAGATCAGGGACTGACTCTCTGATTGCTGTTTCAGTTCTGGAGGATGGAAGATTCCCGAGACGGTTGTTCCATTGGGTCACTGCTCCGGGGAGACCCCAGGCTGGTTAAACGGTAGGGTCAACATTTACATCTGTGGGACTCAATTATTTTCAGAGAGGGTTAGACTGATAACCCAGGTCCCTTCAGATATGAACACAGAACCTGATCTCCCTGAGAGGACTTCCCAGTTTCCCAGACTACACTCTGGCCCTGGATCCTCGTGGAGTCCAGTGGAGGAGTTCCAGCTTCCTGGAGTTCCCTATGGATTCAGAGCTGGTGAAGTCTCTGAATGTCAGTGAAATTTTTCCAGTGGCTGTGTCTGGGATTTGCAGCTGAATCTGAGCTTGGGAACATCAGGGGTGGGGCTTCATTGGCTGTCAGTCATATCAGTGGCGTGTCTTCACCAGCTGTCAGTCACATTAGGGGTGGGGCCTCACCAGATGTCATTCACATCAGGAGCAGGACGGCAGCATCTGTCAGCCACAGCTGGATCTGCATCTCTTCAGCGGGCCCTAGCATGGACATAGAACCCCATCTCCCTGAGAGGTCTCCCCACAGTTGCTCAGACTGCTCTACAGTCTTGTATCATCATGGAGTCCACTGGAGGAGTGACAACTTCTTGGAGTTGGGTTACAGAATTGATCTGTCCACTGTCCCCATTCTGGATATGACACAGAGGAGTTTCAACGACCCCAGACTCAGTTCAGTGTTGGGGCAATATACAGGGACTTGGGGGAGTCTGCAGTCATCATTGTTCACCAATTAGTGGGATAAATTAATGGTTGTCATGGTAATGTAGCGGTAAATGTGTCGCCATTACAGCTCGGGCGTCGGAGTTCAGAGTTTAATTCCAGTGCCAACTGTCCTCCCAAAGTTCATAGACTTACCTGGTAGGTTAATTGGTCATTGTAAATTGTCTATGATTAGGTTAGGGTTAATCAGGGTTGTCGAAAGTTACTGGGGTTGGAAGGGCCAACATCACGCTTTATCCCAAACAGTTAAATAAATAAATTAAGTTTACTGAACATTGAGTTCAATTGTGGAGAAAACGTCAGGAAATAAGAATAATACTGGAAACTACAGACTAGTGTATCTCAGGTCAGTGATAGGGAAGCTAGTGGAGACGATTCTTTAGGATTAGACTTATGATCATTTGGAAGGTCGTGGGTGAATTAGGGACAGTGAAAATTTCTTTGTGTGGGGCAAGTCATGACTTACTGACTTTATTGAGTTTGTTGAGGGATTGACAGAGGTGATTGATGAAGGTAGAACTGTGGATGTTGACTTCATGGATTTTACACCATGAGTTCATCAGACAGAGGTGCAGCATGAGGCCACTTGGCCCATTGAGTCTGCAACACTATTCCATCATGCTGATTTACTACCCCTCTGAACCCCATTCTCTTCCCTTCTCCCTGGAGCCTTTGAGAGTCTCATGAATCAAGAACCAATCAACCTCAGCCTTAAATACCCAATGATGTGGCCGCCACAGCAGTTTGTGGTAATGAATTCCACAGATTCACCACCCTGTGGCTAAAGAAATTCCTTCTCGTCTCTGTGCTAAAGGGAGGCTCTTGTGTTCTGAGACTGTGCCCTCTGGTCCTAGTCTCTCCCACTATAGGAAACATCCTCTCCATGTCCACTCTATCTAGGATTTTCAATATTCGATAGGTTTCAGTGAGATCCCCCAGACGTTTGACAAGGTCCCTCATGGGAGGCTCATTCAGAAGGTGAAGGTGCTGCTGCGGGGAGGGTGGGGTGGAGAGGGAGAGGGCAGCAGCTCAGTGCTGACTGAGGCCGGACCGGACCGTGGGTTGTGAACCACTGATTTACAGTGGGTCCTGATTCCCATTCCCCGCTGTACTGTGGGACCGGGGACATTTTACAGTGTTTATAAATCTCATTCCAGGTCCCCATCCCAATGTGGGAGAGGGGGAGGTGACCAGGACCATTTGCTTTACCTATGGTGTAGCCACCTGTCACTGGAGTCGAGAGATCAGGGTGAAAAACTGCTCCAGTCACTTTGTGTATCGGCTGGGGCCGACATCCTTGAGCAACGCTGTGTACTGTACAGGTAGGTCACCGTTCCCCAGTGACACAGCAGTGTGGTAGTTGTGGGGAAATTCTGGGACGTCCTGAGTCACCAACACACACCACGGGCTGAGTTTTCCCAGTCGGCTGCCCTGCCCTTGGTCTGTGATCACCTTTCCCGTATCCCCCTTCACACCGGGGTCAGAATGAAACTGCCCAGTCTGACCTGTGACAGAGATCATAGAACACAGAACAGTACAGCACAGCACAGGCCCTTCGGCCCACAATGCTGTGTCAGCTGCCGGGAGAGAGTCTACCCATCCCCTGGAGTGAGGGAGGGTGAGGCTGACAGGAAATGGAGGGAGCAGTGGTGAGAGTGAGGGGGTGTGCGGACCAAGCAGAGAGAGAGATGGAGGGAGACCAAGGGGAGAGGAAGATAGGGAGAGGCCGAGAGGAGTGGGAAACAGAGAAAGGTCCAAGTAGGGGGAGGCCAAGGGATGGGGAGACAATGAGAGGCCAAGGAGGCGGGGGTCCAGTGAGAGGCTGAGGGCAGGGAGAGACAGAGACGCCGAAAGGGAGGGGACATGGGGATGGGGAGATGAGGGGAGGCAGAGACACGGAGAAGCCGAGGGAAAGGGGAGACAGACAGTGAGAGTCCAAGGGGATGGGGAGACAGGGAAAGCCTTGGAGTGGGAGAGGGAAAGGCCAAGGGGATTGGAGTTAGAGGGATGCTGAGGGGATGTGAAGACAGAGGCCGAGGGGAGTGGGTGACTGAGAGAGGATGCAGGGAGGGGTAGAGAAGGTGAGGCCGAGGGAATTGGAGGTAGGTGAGATGCTGTGGAGATGAGAGTCGAGGAGGTGCTGAGGCGAGGGGGAAGACAGGGAGAGGCCGAGGGGAGAGGGAGACAGGGATATCTGAGGGGAAAGCAGACAGAGAGGACGAGGGAATGAAAAACCCAGGATATGACGAGACAAGGAGAGGCCGAGGGGAGGGGGAGACAGGGAGATGCTGACAGGGTGGGGCCGAGGGGGTGGGAGACTGAAAAACGCCCATGTAGGGGAAGATAGGGAGAGGCCGAGGGGAGGGGGAGAAAGTGAGGCTGACAGGGAGAGGGTTAGGGGCAGAGGAGACAGGGAGATGATGAGAAGAAGGGGAGAGAGGTAGAGTCTGAGGTGAGGGTGAGGCAGTGATGGGCTGAGGGGAGGGGAGACATTGCAAGGCCGAGGGGAAGATGTGACAGGGAGGAGCCAACATGATGGGGTGACAGGGAGTGGTCGAGGGGATGAGGAGGCATGGCGAGACCGAGAGGATGGGGGTGCCAGGGGAGAGGCCGAGAGAAGTGGGAGACTGATTGGCTGAGGGGTGGGGGAAGCATTGCAAGGCTGGGGAGCAGACAGGGAAATGCCGACAGCGATGGGTCAAGGGGATGGAGAGACAGGGAGAAGCCAAGGGGAGTGGTATTAGTCACTTCCATCCTGGGAAAACAAGTCTCTGTCTCATCACTCAATCTATACCCCCGGTATTAGTCACTTCCACCCTGGTGAAACAGTCTCTGTCTCTTCACTCAGTTTCTGCCTCTTATCACTGTGTACATTTGTATCAAGTCACCTCTCATCCTCCTTCTGTCCAAAGAGGAAAACACCAGCTCGCTCAACCTTTCCTCATAAGACATGCTCCGAAATCCAGGCAGCATCCTGGTTAATCGAATCTGCAGCATTTCTAAAGCTTCCCCATCCTTCTGATAATGAGGGGATCAGAAACAGCCACGCCTGATCTGACCTGTCTTCATCTGGAGAACAGGGGGAGATTTTAAAAGAGGGAAAGAGTGGAGGAGAAGGAAGGTTTTTGAGAAGAAAGTCTGGGTGGAGGGAAGTTGGAAAGTGGAGAGGAGGGAGCGTGTAGTTGGTGAGAAACGAGAGGTCTAGGATGTGGGTTGAAGAAAGTAGTGTGGTACTTGTGGGGAAATTTTGGGACGTCCTGAGTCACCAACACACACCACGGGTTGAGTTTTACAGTCGGCTGCCCTGCCCGTGGTCTGTGATCACCTTTCCCGTATCCCTCTTCACACCGGGGTCAGAATGAAACTGCCCAGCCTGACCTGTGACAGAGATCATAGAACACAGAACAGTACAGCACAGCACAGGCCCTTCGGCCCACAATGTTGTGCAGACCTACTCTGAGATCAATCTTACCCTTCATCCTACATAACCCTCCATGTTTCTGTCACCCACGTACCTATGAGTTTTTTGAATGCCCCTGTCTGTACCACCACCTTTTGCAGGGTGTTCCACACACCCATCACTCTCTAAAGAGCTTAATCTCTGACATCCACCCTGTATTTTCCTCCAATCATCTAAAATTACACCCTCTGGAATTAAAACAACAACACACAAAGTCAAAGTCTCGGCCCAAAACGTTGACAGTGCTTCTCCCTATAGATGCTGCCTGGCCTGCTGTGTTCCACCAGCATTTTGTGTGTGTTGTTGTTTGAATTTCAAGCATCTGCAGATTTCCTCGTGTTTACGCTCTGATATTAACCTGAACTGGAGGGGATTTAATATCCTGGGAGGGAGGTTTGTTAATGCTATTGGGGGCAGGTTTAAACTAGTGAAGGGGCAGAGGATGGGGTGGTTGGGGCACAAGTAGTGACAGCTTGTCGGGAATTTATGAGAAGGATAGACAGATGATACAGCAAAAAAGCACTCAGCCAGATGGCTTGAGATGTGACTGTTTTAATGCAAGGAGTATCATAAGCAAGGCGGGTCGACTTGGAGCATGGTTCAATACATGGAGCTGTGATGATGTGGCTGTTACAGAGTCTTGTCTGTCTCGGGCAGGAATGGCTGCTCAGTGTGCTGGGCTTCAGATGTTTCAAAAAGAACAGAGAGGGAGGCAAAAGAGGTGGGGTGTGGCATTGCTAAATAGGGATAGTGTCACGGCTCCAGAAAAGGAGGGAGTCATGGAGGGATTGTCTACTGAGTCATTGTGGATGTAAGTCAGAAACAGGAAAGGATCAATAACTCTACTGCTTCTTTTTTCGTATAGACTCCCCAATAGTAACAGAGACATCGAGGAGCAGATAGGGAGGCAGATTCTGGAATGGTACAATAATAATAGGGTTGTTGTGATGAGTGATCTTAACTTTCCTAATATTGACTGGCATCTCCTCAGAGCAAGGGGTTTAGATGGGATGGAGTTTCGTAGTTGTGTTCAACAATGTATCCTGATGCAATATGTAGATAAGCCACCTGGAGGAGAGACTGTATTTGATCTGGTGTTGGGAAATGAACCTGGTCAGCTGTCAGATCTCTTGGTGGGAGAGCATTTTGGAGGTAGTGATCACAACTCTGTCTTCTTTACCATGGTGCTGGAGAAGGATAGGTGCAGACAATTTAGGAAAACATTTAATTTGGGTAGGGGAAATATAATGTTATTAGGCAGAAATGGGATCATAAATTGGGAACAGATGTTCTCAGGGAAAAGCATGGCAGAAATGTGGCAAATGTTCAGGGTGTTCTGCATAGGATCAGAGGGATCTTGGGGTCCATGTCCATAGGACACTCAAAGCTGCTGTGCAGGTTGACAGTGTTGTTAAGAAGGCATATGGTGTGTTAGCATTAATCAGTCATCAGATTGAGTTCAAGAGCCGTGGGGTAATTTACAGCTATATAAGACCTTAGTTAGACCCCACGGAGTACTGTGTTCAGTTCTGGTCATTTCACTACAGGAAGGATGAGGATACTATAGAGAGAGTAAAGAGGAGATTTACAAGGATGTTGCCTGGATTAAGAATAGTCTTTTCTCCTTGGAGAGATGGAGAATGAGGTGTGACCTGACAGAGGTGCATAGGCATTGATCGTCTGGGTAGCCAGTGGCTTTTTCCCAGGGCTAAGATGGCTAACACGAGGGGGCATAGTTTTAAGGTGCTTGTAGGTAGGTACAACGGGGATGACAGGGGTACATTTTTCCACACAGAGAGTGAAATGCACTGCCAGTGATGGTGGTGGAGGTGGATACAATAGGGTCTTTTAAGAGACTCTTAGATAGGTACATGGAGCTCAGGAAAATAGAGGGCTATGCAGTAGGGAAATTCTAGGCAGTTTCTAGAGTAGGTTACATGGTTCGCACAACATTGGGGGCTGAAAGGCCTATAATGTGCTGTAGATTTCTATGTTCAGGAACAGTTATTACCCCTCAGACACCAGGCTCTTGAACCAGAGGGGATAACTTCACTCAATTACCATTACTCCATTTCACACACCATTACTAAACTGTCCCTTCAGCCTATGGACTCACTTTCAAGGACTCTTGATCTCATGTTCTCGCTATTTATTGCTTATTTATATATATTTTTTCTATTTTCTATTTTGCACAGTTGTCTTTTGCACAATGTTTGTCTGCATGGGTGTAATAGGACAGCATGGACTTGATGGGCCGAAAGGACCCGTTACCCAGCTGTACCTTTCAATAAATTAGTAAATATTTTTAACTAATTTAAAAGAAACTCAAGTTTTGCACTGCACTGCCGCAAAATAACGAATTTCCAGTGATGATGTCCAATAGTGATAATTAGACTGATTCTGATTCTGGGAATATATAAAAATGTTTAGAAGATTACAAGGGGTACAGAGAGGGTCGACTCAGGGTCAATGTAAGATTTATGATCAAAGTACTTATTTGTCACCACATGCTACCCTAGGATTCATTTTATTGCAGTCATTTACAGGAAAATAAAGAAATACAACAGAATTTATGAAAAGCTATACAAAAACAAAGACTGACAAACAACCGGCGTGCAAAAGAAGGCAAATTGTACAAATGAAATATTAAATACTACTGAGCTGATGAGTTGTAGATTCCTTGAAAGTGAGTCTGTAGGTTGTGGAATCAGTTCAGAGTTGATGTGAGTGAAGTTATCCACGCCGGTCAGGAGTCTGATGGTTGTGGGGTAAAAAATGTTCTTGAAGCTGGTGGTGTGGGACGTCCTGCTGGAAATATTACTACTGATCAGGGTGAATATAACTAGAGCACATCGATTTATTGTCAGTGGTCAGAGATCCAGGATCAGAATCAGGTTTATTATCACTAATGTACTTTGTGAAATTTGTTGTTTTTTTGTTAGCAGTACAGTGCAAGATATAAAAAATATTCTTGTATGTTCCAATCAAAAATAAATGAACAGTACAAAACGAGGAATAGTGAGGTCATGTTCATGAGTTACAGAACCCAAAAGAATGAACAACAGAGAAACTTTAAAACCCCAAAGCCCCCCTCCCCCTCCCACACAGAAGCAGCAGCATCAACAAATCAACCTCCCCCCTCCACCCCCACCCATTTCAGCAAAAATGCGTCAGCAACCCCACCCACTAAGCAACAGCAAAGCAGCCAAAGAGAGACCATGATTCGCAGTCAATAAAAAACTGTTGTTTTTATTGTCATGTCACAGGCTCTCTCTCACTGACAAGGATCAGAGAGATGTCACCCATTTCACAGTGAAAGAGGAGACTGACAGTCACTGTGACAATGTTACAGTCTGCTGCATTGCTTTTTATTCCAAGATTTTCCGACTCGAGTATCGGCAGAACACTCTCCCCGCCACTGAGAGAGTGAATGAGTGCGATCGCTCAGCTACAGAAACCTCCATCCATACATCCGCCACAGCGAAATCCTGATATTCCTTCTCATGCGACACCTCAGTCAGCAACATCGGCCTGGAATCAGTAATCCACAGGGCCTCGACTTAAGCCTCCTGTTCCTGTTGTTGAGTTCTTTCCTGATCAAAGATAAAACTTGTTTACTACTTTACCCTTCCTTTGTATGTCTTCTTATTGCAGATCCCCAGTCAGACACAACTCGGGAACGTCAGGCATCAAAAACCGGAGAACCTAGTCCAGATTTATCCTCCACTCCAGCAGAGTCTTCAAGCTCAGAATCTGATCTCCATTCAGACACAACTCGGGAACCCCAGGGATCAGCGACTGGAGCCCGTGTTTCAGGTTTGACCAACACCCCAGCTGGGTCTGTGAACTCAGGTATCCATCGTGGGGTCATGTTTCCCTTCTTCACTCCTCAATATTCATCTGGGCTTTGACTGAGAGTAGTGACTGGTCACAGACATTCACGAGGGAGAGTTGCTGAACAGGACTGGATGGTTTTGGTATCTCTTCAGATCAGAACAGGGACTGGATGGTTTTGGTATCTCTTCAGATCAGAGACCTTCTTTTCAAATTGTTGTCCCAATGGCTACCCATGCCATTTCCATTCCCACATGTCTGTCCAAGGCCTTCTCCACTGACGTGATGAGGCCAATCTCAGAATGGAGGGGCAACACCTCATATTGTGTCTGGGTAGCGTCCAAATTGACAACATGAACATTGATTTCTCTAACTTCCGGTAATTTATACCTAACAATTCCCTCTCTTTCCATCTCTTTTTGGCTCACTCTTTAGCCCTTCTCTTCTGCTCACCAGCCCATCATCTCCCTCTGGTCCCTCTCCTCCATTCCTTTATTCTCCGGTCCACTGTCCTCTTCAGCCCTTTACCTCTTCCACATATCACCTCCCAGCTTCTCAAATCATCCCCTCCCTCACCCACCCACTTTCCCACTCACCTGGCTTCACCTGTCACCTGCCAGCTGTACTCCTCGCCACCTCTTTATTCTGGCTTCCTCCCTCTTCCTTTTCAGTGCTGATGAAGGGTCTCAGCCCAAACCATTCACTGTTTATTCCCCTCCAGAGATGCAGTCTGACCTGCTGAGTTCTTCCAGCATTTTGTGTCTGTTGCTCTGGGTTTTCAGCATCTGCAGAATCTCTCATCTTTATGAATTATTGTCCCTGTTTAATCTCTGCCACTCTCCCATGTCTCTGTTACTTTGTTCCAGACCTGGAGGCTTCCACAATGGATCAGCCCGCTGGATCGTCTACAGGACAACCCACCTCATCACCGTCCTCTGTCTCAGCGGGAGAGAGATCCTCAGGTATTAGATCTTGTGTCCATTGGGGTCTCTCGCTCTGTGATGTCGAACTTCTCATAGACCAATTCAGCTGTTGAATGTGCATCGTTAAAGGCTGCCAATTAGTGTTCACTTATTCCTTCCCTCCTGTCTGTGTGAAATTTCTGCGATGTCCAAATACTCACAGTTGGTGTGCTTTATTGTTATGAATATAAAACACAAAATAATTGATTGTATAAGTATTCTGCCTCTTCAATTCAGTATTTAGTAGATGTACTTGTAGCAGCAATTACAGCTTTGAGTCTGTGTGGATAGGTCACCAATCAGGTTTGCACATCTGGAGACTGCAATTTTTCACCGTTCTTCTTTACAAAACTGCTCAAGCTCTGTCAGATTTAATAGTGATCGTGAGTGAACAGCCCTTTTCAAATTCAGCCACAATTTCTCAATTGGGTTGAGGTCTGGACTCTGACTGGGCCACTCCAGGACATTAACTTTGTTGTTTTTAGTTCATTTCTGTGTAGCTTTGGCTTTATGCTTGAGGTCATTGTCTTGCTGGAAAACAAATCTTCTCCCAAGTCGCAGTTTTTTTGCACACTGTGTCAGGTTTTCCTCCAGGATTTCCCTGTCTTTTGCTGCATTCATTTTACCCGCTACCTTCACAAGCCTTCCAGGGCCTGCTGGAGTGACGCATCCCCACAGCATGATGCAGCCACCACCGTGCTTCACGGTAGGGATGGTGTGTTTTTGATGATGTGCGGTGTTTGGCTTACACCAAACATAGTTTAGTCTGACGGCCAAAAAGAATTTTGGTTTCATCAGACCATAGAACCTTCTTCCACCAGACTTTGGAGTCTTCCATATGTCTTCTGCCAGTGTTTATGTAAGTTTTTTTCAACAATGGCTTTCTCTTTGCCACTCTCCCGTAAAGCTGCGACTGGCGAAACACCCGGGCAAGAGTTGTTGTGTGCGCAATCTCTCCCATCTCAGTTACTGAAGCTTGTAACTCCTCCAGAGTTGTCATAGGTCTCTTGGTGGGTTGCTCTCTAGTCCCCTTCTTGCTCACTCACTCAGTTTTTGAGAACGGCCTGCTCGAGGCAGATTTCCATTTCTTGATGATTGACTTAACTGTACCCCAAGGGATAGTCAGTGACTTGGAAATTCTCTTGTTTCCATCTCCTGACTTGTGCTTTCCAATAACCTTTTTGTGGAGTTGTTTGGAGTTTTCTTTTGCCTTCATGGTGTAGTTTTTGCCAGGATACTGACTTACCAAGAGTGTGTGTGTATGTGCGTATATAAGTATATTTATATGTATGTGTGTGTGTGTGTGTGTGTGTGTATATATACACACACACACACGCACACGCACACGCACACCACTTCCGCAAAACAAATGAATTTCACAACATATACTGTTGATATGAATTCCGACTCTGGGTGGAAGATGTCAGTGAAGGGAATGGCTGGATGAGGTGTGTGGGTGCGAAAGGAGGGGATGGGAATTTAGTGAGAGTGATGTGGTCTGTGCTTTGGGAGAGGGTAATGTAGGGGATGAGAGGTTTGATTTGTTAGACCTGTAGTGTTTATTGGATTCTTATGAACTGGTACCTTCCATTCTCTGCAGTCAGGTTCATCCTGACCAGCTTTTCAGTGTCTTTTTCTGTAATCACTCACACCTCCTCATCTACCCTGTCTCTCTCCTTACAGATCCCCACTCGGACACAACTCAGGAACCCCAGGGAACAGCGACGGGAGAACCTGGTCTGGGTTTGACCACCACCCCGGAACGATCTACAAGCTCAGGTATCCGTGGTGGGGATCACTGAATGGAATGTTGTTCCCCATGGTCAGCCCCTAAAATTCATCCTGTGTCAGACTGAGGGCAGTGACGGGGGATTGGGAAGGAGAGCGATGGTGTTGGTTTCACCACAGACCCAGTCTCCCATTCCCTGAACTCCTGTTCCATTGTAATGACCTGTTTCAGTGTTTCCACTTGTCCCTGTCTCTGTTCCTTCATTACAGACCAGGAGACTTCCACAGGGGAACAGCCCAAAGGATCAACTACTGAAGGGCGTATGCAGAAACCGTCCTCTGCCCCAATGGATTCCTCAGGTACAAAGTCTTGTGACTGTTGGAGACATTTGATCGCTTCCACTCGCATTCATCCACTCCCCCAGTCCCCCACTACCCCACTCATGGTCCTGTTCACCTATTTGACCTGCAGTGCAGGGGAAAATGAATGATGGTGTCAGGGGAGATGGCAGATGGCTGGTTGGTGGCTGGAGAGGGAAAGCATGGAGACTGGATGTGATGTGAGGGATGGTCGGAGTGATTGAGGAGGGAGTGGGTGACTGATGAGTGGAGGGGGAATAGAGGGACCTGATGTCACTGAGGAAGGGAACGACTGGATGTGATGGGAGGGATGTGTGGGTGAGGAGAGATGATCGGAGTGATTGAAGAGGGAGAGGCTGACTGAGGAGTGATGTGGAGGTGGGGGGTGAGAGCTGATTGATGTTTGGTACGGCCTGAATATAGAGAGATAATGAGTGAATGAGGGAGGTTTTTTTGCCAGTTTCCATGACGCGTTCCTCCAAGAGTCCATTTTCCGTGTGATCATAAGTCTTCACTCCTCGTTAACACACTACACCCAATAGCAGAAGCTCTAATCTTCTGCAACAATGACTGTGTACTGCTCTAATCTTAGATGTGGATGTAACTGACATCATTTCTCATGTCCATAAAACTGTCCAATGCAGATAATTGGGAAATCCCACATTCCATGTCTCTGTCTCTCACTCTGGATTCATCCATCTTTGCTTTCTTTTCAAACTACCACTTTCCACCCCACTCACTGTCGGCCTCTCCCTCATTCTCTGCCTCTCTACCTGTGCACACACTCTCCCTGACCGCACCTCTGCCCTTTTCTCACACTCTCCCTGTCCCTGTCTAAATGAATATTGACATAGATATTTGATGATGGTGTGGGGAGGAATCAAGGTGTTCAAGGGTGGTGATTGAGGGAGAAGAGATTGCACGATGGAAGGGACGGAGACGTGGGAGCACATCCTCTAAGCAGCACCTGACCTGACAGTGATACCATGTTGACACTGGGCTGTTATGTTCAGGAGAAGAGGACGGGTGGATTGACGTGCAGGTGACAGCGAGTGGAGACATGAGTGAGGAAGAAGTGCGGGAAGCCATTCAAAACAAGGTGAGAGAATGAACTGAACTGGATGGGGTGGAGGGAGGGCAGAACACGGGGACAAATATCCTCTCGTTCCCTTCCCCCTGCCACTTTCCCCTCCTCCCATTCCCTCCCAGTCCCTCATTTCTCTATTACTCACAAATTTCTCTCCTCTCATCCTCCTCTTTCCTCTTAGCTCCCTCCGTCTCTGTCACACCTCTGCCTCCTGTCTCGATGCTCCTCTCCTTCCGTCACTCCTTAAAATTCTCCTTCCTCGGCAATCATTCATGTTTCCTCCTCTCTGGCTGCAGCTCCGGGAGATGTTCAATGATCCGGATCCTCAGATCAAGCTTGTGCAGTGCACGTCGGAGCCTCTGGAGGAGTGAGGGAGTGATCCGTCAACAAGTGAAGGAGTCTGCAGTGCCATCTCACTGACGCTTTACACCCTCTCCCTTACTCCAGTCTGCCTTTAGACTATCATACGGCTCACAGAGGGTTAATCCTAGGAGAGCCTGAGATATTGCTACACTCTGCTGATTCCCCAGTGTGCCGCAGCCTGCGAGATTTTAGTTGGTCACATTGTGAAGTACGATTCCATTGAGCAGTGACGCCAGAAGCCTAGAACTGAGAGTGAGCCTGTTCCAGGCAGGGCAAATTTCCAAAATGATCAGATTAATCACAGAAAATACTGGGTACGGTCCCCGTAAACACCAACACTCCTCACTACAGGACCGGGTCAGTGTGAGACGTCACACACCACCCACAGTGTACGGTCTGTAAACACCGACACCCCTCACTACAGGACCGGGTCAGTGTGAGACGTCACACACCTTCCACAGTGTACGGTCTGTAAACACCGACACCCCTCACTACAGGACCGGGTCAGTGTGAGACGTCACACACCTTCCACAGTGTACGGTCTGTAAACACCGACACCCCTCACTACAGGACCGGGTCAGTGTGAGACGTCACACACCTTCCACAGTGTACGATCCCCGTAAACAACGACACCCCTCACTACAGGACCGGGTCAGTGTGAGACGTCACACACCTTCCACAGTGTACGGTCTGTAAACACCGACACCCCTCACTACAGGACCGGGTCAGTGTGAGACGTCACACACCTTCCACAGTGTACGGTCTGTAAACACCGACACCCCTCACTACAGGACCGGGTCAGTGTGAGACGTCACACACCTTCCACAGTGTACGATCCCCGTAAACAACGACACCCCTCACTACAGGACCGGGTCAGTGTGAGACGTCACACACCTTCCACAGTGTACGGTCTGTAAACACCGACACCCCTCACTACAGGACCGGGTCAGTGTGAGACGTCACACACCTTCCACAGTGTACGGTCTGTAAACACCGACACCCCTCACTACAGGACCGGGTCAGTGTGAGACGTCACACACCTTCCACAGTGTACGGTCTGTAAACACCGACACCCCTCACTACAGGAACGGGTCAGTGTGAGACGTCACACACCTTCCACAGTGTACGGTCTGTAAACACCGACACCCCTCACTACAGGAACGGGTCAGTGTGAGACGTCACACACCTCCCACAGTGTACGGTCTGTAAACACCGACACCCCTCACTACAGGAACGGGTCAGTGTGAGACGTCACACACCTTCCACAGTGTACGGTCTGTAAACACCGACACCCCTCACTACAGGACCGGGTCAGTGTGAGACGTCACACACCTTCCACAGTGTACGGTCTGTAAACACCGACACCCCTCACTACAGGACCGGGTCAGTGTGAGACGTCACACACCTTCCACAGTGTACGGTCTGTAAACACCGACACCCCTCACTACAGGACCGGGTCAGTGTGAGACGTCACACACCTTCCACAGTGTACGGTCTGTAAACACCGACACCCCTCACTACAGGACCGGGTCAGTGTGAGACGTCACACACCTTCCACAGTGTACGGTCTGTAAACACCGACACCCCTCACTACAGGACCGGGTCAGTGTGAGACGTCACACACCTTCCACAGTGCACGGTCCGTAAACACCGACACCCCTCACTACAGGACCGGGTCAGTGTGAGACGTCACACACCTTCCACAGTGTACGGTCCGTAAACACCGACACCCCTCACTACAGGACTGGGTCAGTGTGAGACGTCACACACCTTCCACAGTGTACGGTCTGTAAACACCGACACCCCTCACTACAGGACCGGGTCAGTGTGAGACGTCACACACCTTCCACAGTGTACGGTCTGTAAACACCGACACCCCTCACTACAGGACCGGGTCAGTGTGAGACGTCACACAGCTTCCACAGTGTACGGTCTGTAAACACCGACACCCCTCACTACAGGACCGGGTCAGTGTCAGACGTCACACACCTCCCACAGTGTACGGTCTGTAAACACCGACACCCCTCACTACAGGACCGGGTCAGTGTCAGACGTCACACACCTTCCACAGTGTACGGTCTGTAAACACCGACACCCCTCACTACAGGACCGGGTCAGTGTGAGACGTCACACACCTTCCACAGTGTACGGTCCGTAAACACCGACACCCCTCACTACAGGACCGGGTCAGTGTGAGACGTCACACACCTTCCACAGTGTACGGTCTGTAAACACCGACACCCCTCACTACAGGACCGGGTCAGTGTGAGACGTCACACACCTTCCACAGTGTACGCTCTGTAAACACCGACACCCCTCACTACAGGACCGGGTCAGTGTGAGACGTCACACACCTTCCACAGTGTACGGTCTGTAAACACCGACACCCCTCACTACAGGACCGGGTCAGTGTCAGACGTCACACACCTTCCACAGTGTACGGTCTGTAAACACCGACACCCCTCACTACAGGAACGGGTCAGTGTGAGACGTCACACACCTTCCACAGTGTACGGTCTGTAAACACCGACACCCCTCACTACAGGACCGGGTCAGTGTGAGACATCACACACCTTCCACAGTGTACGATCCCCGTAAACACCGACACCCCTCACTACAGGACCGGGTCAGTGTGAGACATCACACACCTTCCACAGTGTACGGTCTGTAAACACCGACACCCCTCACTACAGGACCGGGTCAGTGTGAGACGTCACACACCTTCCACAGTGTACGGTCTGTAAACACCGACACCCCTCACTACAGGACCGGGTCAGTGTGAGACGTCACACACCTTCCACAGTGTACGGTCTGTAAACACCGACACCCCTCACTACAGGACCGGGTCAGTGTGAGACGTCACACACCTTCCACAGTGTACGGTCTGTAAACACCGACACCCCTCAGTACAGGACCGGGTCAGTGTGAGACGTCACACACCTTCCACAGTGTACGGTCTGTAAACACCGACACCCCTCACTACAGGACCGGGTCAGTGTGAGACATCACACACCTTCCACAGTGTACGGTCTGTAAACACCGACACCCCTCACTACAGGACCGGGTCAGTGTGAGACGTCACACACCACCCACAGTGTACGGTCTGTAAACACCGACACCCCTCACTACAGGACCGGGTCAGTGTGAGACGTCACACACCTTCCACAGTGTACGGTCCCGTAAACACCGACACCCCTCACTACAGGACCGGGTCAGTGTGAGACGTCACACACCTTCCACAGTGTACGGTCTGTAAACACCGACACCCCTCACTACAGGACCGGGTCAGTGTCAGACGTCACACACCTCCCACAGTGTACGGTCTGTAAACACCGACACCCCTCACTACAGGACCGGGTCAGTGTCAGACGTCACACACCTTCCACAGTGTACGGTCTGTAATCACCGACACCCCTCACTACAGGAACGGGTCAGTGTGAGACGTCACACACCTTCCACAGTGTACGGTCTGTAAACACCGACACCCCTCACTACAGGACCGGGTCAGTGTGAGACATCACACACCTTCCACAGTGTACGATCCCCGTAAACACCGACACCCCTCACTACAGGACCGGGTCAGTGTGAGACATCACACACCTTCCACAGTGTACGGTCTGTAAACACCGACACCCCTCACTACAGGACCGGGTCAGTGTGAGACGTCACACACCTTCCACAGTGTACGGTCTGTAAACACCGACACCCCTCACTACAGGACCGGGTCAGTGTGAGACGTCACACACCTTCCACAGTGTACGGTCTGTAAACACCGACACCCCTCACTACAGGACCGGGTCAGTGTGAGACATCACACACCTTCCACAGTGTACGGTCTGTAAACACCGACACCCCTCACTGCAGGACCGGGTCAGTGTGAGACGTCACACACCACCCACAGTGTACGGTCTGTAAACACCGACACCCCTCACTACAGGACCGGGTCAGTGTGAGACGTCACACACCACCCACAGTGTACGGTCTGTAAACACCGACACCCCTCACTACAGGACCGGGTCAGTGTGAGACGTCACACACCTTCCACAGTGTACGGTCCCGTAAACACCGACACCCCTCACTACAGGACCGGGTCAGTGTGAGACGTCACACACCTTCCACAGTGTACGGTCCGTAAACACCGTCACCCCTCACTACAGGACCGGGTCAGTGTGAGACGTCACACACCTTCCACAGTGTACGGTCTGTAAACACCGACACTCCTCACTACAGGACCGGGTCAGTGTGAGACGTCACACAGCTTCCACAGTGTACGGTCTGTAAACACCGACACCCCTCACTACAGGACCGGGTCAGTGTGAGACGTCACACAGCTTCCACAGTGTACGGTCCGTAAACACCGTCACCCCTCACTACAGGACCGGGTCAGTGTGAGACGTCACACACCTTCCACAGTGTACGGTCCGTAAACACCGACACCCCTCACTACAGGACCGGGTCAGTGTGAGACGTCACACACCTTCCACAGTGTACGGTCCATAAACACCGACACCCCTCACTACAGGACCGGGTCAGTGTGAGATGTCACACACCTTCCACAGTGTACGGTCCGTAAACACCAACACCCCTCACTACAGGACCGGGTCAGTGTGAGACGTCACACACCTTCCACAGTGTACGGTCCGTAAACACCGACACCCCTCACTATAGGACCGGGTCAGTGTGAGACGTCACACACCTTCCACAGTCTACGGTCTGTAAACACCGACACCCCTCACTACAGGACCGGGTCAGTGTGAAACACACATCTGGGTTTACAATAAAATGGGAAAATTAGCTGATGGTGGGCCTCATTGTATTAATATATCATCATTACTTTGCTCTGAATTGATTGAACTGAAATTATGTGTGAAATAATGAATCGCTTTTTGATAAAAATGCAGAACCGAGAAGACATCATGGTCTGTGGATGTAGTGAGGAAGATCCCTGATCTCCAGAGGTTCTGAGGAAAGTATCCTGTGCACCTTTGCAGACATCTGTGTACACTCGCAGAGCACAGGACAATCCTGCACATACCCACCCAATCAGCACGACACCCCGACACATCCGTCTGACACAGTCCCGATCTCCATCGCTCACTCTGACATACTCTTCTTCTCCATCTGTTTCTCTCTCTGACACTCTCATTTCCATTTCTCACATCGAGTAAGTCAGTCAATCTCTAACCACAGATTCCCACAAATGGAGAGAGGGAGATTGGGACAGGACGTTGGACAACAAAGTGCAGAGACGGTATAATGTGTCCTCAGTCTGCAAGGGTTTGAAGGGTTGAAATCCAAGGGATCTTTGACATTCCTGAATATTATTTGTGTGTGAAGCTGATGATTTGCATTGTTATTGCTTGTTGTGCTGCTCAATAAACATGGAACTGTCCGAACACAAGGTTCTGAGAGATGTGTTCCTTTTATATCATCTGTAATTGTGGGTCAATGTGGAGAGCTGAGCATTAGCGCGAGAGAGTGGGCAGGGCAGAAACAGTGGGTGGTGTGAGGTCAGGGTGTGTGAGTACAGATTATTCGGGTGGGTGGTCAGGGTGGGGGGGGGGGCTCAAAACCCTTCATGGACCTGGGGGAAATTGCAGTGTGTGTCCTGACGGGGTTGGAGTGGATAGAATGATAATGAGGAGGTGGAGAAGGAAACTGGACCCTTACTCTCTCAGATACCTATTTTGTTCTCCTCCCTGTAAGCTTATTCTGTCCTTCCCTCTCCACCCCCCCACCCCATGGCACTATATCCCTGTATAGGGAAGAGTACATTATTCTATCCTCATATCTGCACACTGTCTGTCTTAATCTTTTCCTCCTGTTTCCCTTCTCTCCTCCAATGTTCTCTCTACCCTTCCCACCCTCTCTCATTCTCCCTTTCATACATTCACCCCATCCCTCCCTATCATTTTATCTCTTTCTCCCATTCTCTTTCACTCCTTTTATCTCCCATCCATCCCTTTCATTCCATTTTCTCTCCTTCATTGCATCTCTTTCTCGTTCTCTCACTCCGTCACTCTCTGAAGACCCGGTTCGATCCCCGTCCCCAGTGCTGTCTTTGTGAAGTTTGCATTCTCTCCCCTCACCCTACCTCCCTCAGACCAGGTGTGGAGGGAACAAATTCTCTCTTACCTCCTTGGTAAATGTGCGCCCTTTAGTCTGACCCTGTCCTCTGGTCCGAGGCTTCCATTTCCTCCCTCCACCATTCCCACCCTCTCATCCTACCTCACTATATATTTCCTCTAATTTTCTCAACCACTCACTCTATCCTTTCTCATAACTTTTTTCCTCTCCCATTCACACACTATCTTCCCTCCTCCTCATTCTTCTATCTTCACTTTATCTTATTCTCCCATCTTTTTGTCTCCAGATCCCATCCTCACTCCATCTTTCCCTTTCCCAGTATCTCACTCCCTCTCTCTCCAGCTTCTCTCCATCTTTTCACCTCTCCACTCCATCTCTCCACCCCTCGTCCCCTGTTCTTCTCCCGTCCTCTCCACCTCTCCCTCTCTCCACCTGCTGTGCTTAGTTCAGGGGAGCCCGCTGCGAGCCTCAGCACCCCCTCCAACTCGGCACTCCCCCGGCGCAGCCCCTGCAGGGGTAGTGCCTGGATGGCGCCAGTGATCCTGGATCCTCAGCTACTTCCTCTGGGATTTGATGATCTCCAGGATCCGTCCACATCTGGCACCCTGGCCAATTCCCTACACGGGGCCGCTGAGAGAGGGTTAAGGACTCGGTCTGTGAGAGGAGGCGTTAATTTAAAAAGCGGGGTGTTAATGTCCAGGGCCAAAGGAGGAGGAGGTTAATGTATTGGGGCCAAGGGAACAGATTGTTAATGTCCAAAGCCTAAAGGGGAGTGTGTTAATGGCTCGTGGTGAACGAGGAGGGTGGTAATGTACCAGGTCAAAGGAGGAGGGGTTAATCCACCAGGCTGGGAGAGGGGAAAAGTAATCAGTCTGTACTATTAGTTCTCAGGGCTGAGAAGAAAGATGGAATATTTCAGAATATAGAGTTTGTAGACGGTGAAGCCAGGTGGGTGGGAAAGGTAAGGGCTGGAGGAGGAATCTGATATGACAGGAGAGTGGACAGTCAGAGAAAGGAAAGGGAGGGGGAACATAGTGAGAAAAGTAATAGGTGAGAAGAGGTAACAGTAAGAGTGGCGAATTTAGGAAGGGCATGGGGTGGGGGGGTGAATTTCTTCATCGGAAGGAGAAATCGATATTCACGCCTTCAGGTTCAAGGCTACCCAGACGGAATATAAGGTGTTGTTCCTCCACCCTGCGGGCAGCCTCATCTTGGCACAGGAGGAGGCCAAGGACTGACACATCGGAATGGGAATGGGAATCGGAATTAAAATGTTTGGCCACCGGAAAGTCCCGCTTGCGGCGGATGGTGCGGAGGTGCTCAATGACGCAGTCCCACAATCCTCACCAATGTAGAGGAGGCCAAACCGGGAGCACCGGTCACAATAGAAGCTGATGAAGTGTTACCTCACCTAAAAGGATTGTCTGAGGCCCTGAATGGAGGTGAGGGGGGAGGTGTGTTAGTAGGTGTAGCGCTCAGGTCATTTGCAGGGATAATGAGGAAGGGAGATGAGTGAGGAGGGACGAATGGTTAAGGGGATCGTGGAGGAAGAGATTCCAGCGAAATGCAGAGATGGGGGGTTGTAGGGGCAATATTGCGGAAGTTGCAGAGGAGAATGTGTTGGACGTGGAGACTGGTGGGGTGGACAAGTAGAACTCTATCACAATTAAGATGGTGAGAATCAATTACAACCAAAGTTAGACTCTTCCAATAGAATAACTTATGAAACAAAATCCTTACATAAGAAAGTTAATACACTTTTTGAGGATGTTGCTCTAATTGATATATAGAGGGACCTTTTCCCCAACAGAAGGGATTATACTCATTATTCTGCCCCCCATTCTGCATATACAAGAATAGACTACTTAATAACATTTGGAAAAGACAAAGATAACATAAACACCTGTGGAATTATGGCAATAGATGT
Source organism: Hemitrygon akajei (assembly GCF_048418815.1). NCBI lineage: Eukaryota > Metazoa > Chordata > Chondrichthyes > Myliobatiformes > Dasyatidae > Hemitrygon > Hemitrygon akajei. The sequence continues at coordinate 584,838 of NW_027331949.1, forward strand.
AAGTGACCATGCACCTATATATTTATCTGTTGATTTTGACCTACAACCAAAGAATACTACTTGGAAACGAAATTCAAGTCTACTCAATGATCCCTACTTAAAGGAACAATTAAAAAAAAAGTAATTTGTCTTGGAATTCAATAAGGAGAGGTTTCACCTCCCATTCTAAGGGATACTCTGAAGGCTGTTTTAAGAGGGAAATTATAGCAATATATTCATATAAGAGAAAAAAAAGGAATCAAAAATTAGAGGAATTACTAAATAGGATGAAGGAACTAGAAAATAAACACAAATTGAATTTGGCACAGGATACATTGGAGGAAATTTTTAAAAATTGGAATGAAATTAATAGTTTAGCTACACAAGAGATCAGGAAAAAAAATAATGTTGCTGAAACAGAGACATTATGAAAGTGGATCTAAGTCTATGAAAATACTGACGTGGAAACTGAAAAAAAAAGATAAAATACAACTCATAGACTTAGGAATCCAAGAACAAAAATGATTAAAAAAAAGTAAGCTGTGAAATTCAAGAAGCTTTTGAAGTGCTTTACAAAACTCTATATTCCAAAGTTCCAGGGGAAAGCATAACCCAAACTGACACCTTCCTGAATTCTCTAGAGTTACCCACTTTAAGCGAAGAACAACATAGAACGATGAATGCTGACATAACTGAAGCTGAACTAAAAGCTGCAATTAGTAGGCTTAAATTAAGCAAATCACCAGGATCAGGTGAGTATACGGCAGAGTGGTACAAAGAATTTAAAAATGAGTTAATTCCTGTTGTACTCCCCTCACTGAACTGGGCTCTTAAAAAAAAAAAGTGCAAATGCCACCCAGTTGGAAGGAGGCAATAACTTCAGCTATACCGAAAGAAGGCAAGGATAAAATGGAATGTGGGTCATTTAGACCAATATCTGTTCTTAATGTAGATCATAGATTATTTACCTCCATCATGGCCAAACGATTAGTTTCTACCCATACTGATACATAACGATCAGACAGGTGTTATACAACTACGCCAAGCATATGAATACATGAAGGACACTTCACATTATGGATCATATACAAAAAAAATTGAAGCAATAGTAATAAGCATGGATGCTGAAAAGGCATTTGATTCGGTTAATTGGAATTTTCTTTACAGAGTTTTACATAGATTTGGTTTCCATGACACAATTATTAAAACTATACAGGCACTATATGACTACCCTACTGCCGGGATTAAAATCAATGGATATTTATCAAATAGTCTTACTCTGGAAAGGGACACGAGATAGGGTTGTGCATGGCCACCACTACTCTTTGCATTATATCTGGAACCATTAGCTCAATACATCAGACAAAATGAAGATATCAGGGGAATTACTATTAAAGAGACAGAGCATGAATTGGCCTGTTACGCAGATGACATTTTGATCTATCTAGGACAACATGCTCTTTACCTAAATCGATGCAATCCTTTGAACAATATGGTCAATTATCAGGATACAAGGTCAACATGGATAAAACCCAATTACTTTCATATAACTATAGCCCACCAAGAGAAATTGAAAGTAGATATCCCTGGGCATGGCAAACAGAGTCTTTCAAATATTTGGGCATCATTATGCCAAAAGATTTTGCAAAGTAATCAGAATACAATTAACAGCCTATATACAAAAAATTAAGGAAGATATAACAAGATGGAACCTAATTACTTTTTTTAAGTTTCAGTTCAAGGACTGAATCGATTAAAAGGAATATACTGCCCAGAATATTATATCTCTTTAAAACCCTACAAATAGAGATGAATGAAAATCGAGTCAATGAATAGAACAAGATGTTATCAAGATATATTTGGCAAGGTAAAACGGCTAGAGTTCGTTTCAAATCTTTGTGATTAGCCGAGAAAAGGGGGGGATGGGGCCTACCTTCCTTAGAGATTATTATTTTGCAGCACGGGTGAGTGCTGTGATGCATTGCTGCAACCCGTCATATGACTCTCAATGGAACAACATTGAGGAGCGGGTACTTCCCATCCCCATACAGGCAATTTTGGCTGATAACAACCAACAAAGGTACATAGATACTATTGATAGCCCATGGGTGAAATGGACTCTTAAAATGTGGAAACTACTATAAAATAATGTAAACTACAGGGAGACAGTACAATTCTTAAATGGTGTGCATATGACTTGGATTTTACGCCGAATAAACTGGATGATAGATTTAAGGACTGGACAGCTAAAGGAATGACAGTTTTTTGCAATATAATGAAAGAAGGAACACTGCTCAGTTCTGAAATGCTTAAAGAGAAATACTTATTAGGAAAACAAGACTTTTATCAGTATTTACAGATGCGACAATATGTTAATAGGACGGTTAAAATGTAAGTGTTTGATAGAGCTATTTAGAAAAGAATGTAATTCAGATAATGGTAGTAGAATCATTTCAAGCAGGTATAAGGGTTTGTAAAATCTTAAAACACATTCAACTTCATACATGAAAACAAAATGGGTGAAGGAAGGGGGGATAATTATATCTGAGGAAGGACGGACAATAATATGGAGGTAGCAATGGAAATGTACCACTTCACAGAAATGGAGGGAGTTTGGATGGAAAAAAAACTTGATATTTTATTACACCCTCTCAGAAATCCGATTATGATAGTAACCTCCCTGTTTGCTGGAGAAATTGTGGAAATCAAAATGCAAACCATTATCATATTTTCTGGGAATTCCCCATTATCAAAGACTATTGGAGTGGGATACACAATGCCCTACAAGACATCTTTAAATGTGAAATACCCTTAGGAAGTAAGACCATATATTTTGGGTATATACCTCAAGAACGATTGAAAAGAGATAAATATTTAATGATATACTGCTGGTGGTTGGTAAAAAGACTCTGACTAGTGTTACGTACCCGTGACACGTGACAGTGGTACCCTTGTCACGTGACTGGGGTTGAAGTTATACTGGACTTGAGGTAATGGTCTTGTGATGGTGGAGTGATGTCATTTTCCCGCCAGTAGAGGTCATGTGACAGGTTTTTTTTACAGGGTATAAAAAGAAGACCCACCCTGTCAGGTGGGGCAGTTCGTGGCGGGATTTGCCAAGCTGACTTCATGTTACTGCGTGATTTAATGCGATGACGCAGTTTAGTTGAAAAATGAAGTTTTATATAATGCCTAAAGTTTAAAAGGTCATTGCCAGCGGTTTCTTTGCTGTGGAGAGTGAAGATAAAAGTTTGGAAGATAAAAATCGAGGAGAATCGATTTTCGACGGTGGAAAGTTCGACCTTATTTGATCCTCATTCGGAAGGATTTCGTTGACTATTCTTGTTGTTAATCCCTGGGTTTGACCAGAAAGGATTGAGAATAGTGTGGAAAGAAGGTCAGTTCCTTTAAGCCGTTATATTTTATAAAATTCTTCGTGGGAAAGTTCGACGCCGGGGAATCGAAGGACATCGACGTGGAAGAGAATTTAAATCGCTTTAAAAAGTCTCTCCTTTTAAAAGGACTGTGAGCTTTTGAACTTTCGGCATACCGCTTTAAAGAACTGTTTACTTTCGGCATACCGCTTTAAAGAACTGTTTTTTTTCAATACCGCTTTAAGGACTGTTTGAATTGCAGCGCTATAAGAACTGTGAATGTGTCGCACAGCAGCTGAGTTCCGATTACGTTTGGGTTTGTTTACTTTTGAGGGGGTTTGTTTTCAGTGTTTAATAAAAGTGCTATTTGTTATGAAAAACCATTGCCTAACTCATCTATATTTATTGTTGCCTGAATACGTAACATAATTATGGGGGCTACGTCCGGAATTGGATCGTTTTGAGTTTAAAATGCTTGTTGAATTTTGAATCGGTGTTTTGGAAACGGGGAATACTCGATTCTTTTGTTTGATTGGCTTGTGAGTGGTATTCGGCAACGATGAATATTGATGAGTTTCTGGATTCGCCAGCCGCGGATTTTTTAGCGAAGACGAAAAAAACTGAAGTATCTGAGATTGCTAAGAGATTGCAACTTAAAGGTATTTTGGCGACTACATCAAAAGCTGTAATACAGAGAAAAATCGCATCACATTTTGTGGCTTCGGGTGTTTTTGATGAATCGATTTTAGAATCGTTTCCAATAAGTAATCTGGAGATGCAGTTGCAAATCGAACAAATGATGTTAGAGAGGTGTAAATTGGAATCTGAACAAAAGCAGAGAGATTTTGAATATGCAATGGCGAAATTAAGGTCTGGGAATCACTCTTCTGATTCTAAAAAACCGTTTGTTGCTAGCCAAGAAATTAAATTGGTCCCTCCATTTAGTGAAACAGAAGTGGAAAGATATTTTCAACATTTTGAAACTATTGCTCGGATGTCAGACTGGCCGAAAGATAAATGGTCAGTGTTGTTACAGAGTGTGATTAAAGGCAAAGCACAACAAGTTTACACAGCTTTAACTGCTGCGCAAGCATTAGATTATGATATTGTGAAAACAAATATTCTCAAAGCATATGAGTTAGTCCCAGAAGCGTATAGGGAAAGATTCAGGAGTTTGAAGAAGTCTGTGGAAAAGACTTATGTGGAATTTGCCTATGATAAAGCTATGTGTTTTGAGAGATGGGTTTCTTCTAAAAATGTAAATGAGGACTATGATACATTGAGAGAGCTGATTTTAATGGAGGAATTTAAAAGAAGCATTCCTGTTGAGGTAAGGACCTACTTAAATGAGAGGGATACTGATAAATTGCAGGACTGTGCTAGATTAGCTGATGAGTATGTTTTAATCCATAAGAATAAATTTCCTCAGGGTAGAATTTTTTAGAGGAAAAATAATATGGAGACTCAAGGTAAATCAGAAATTAAATCAGAGGTTAATGAGAAAGGTAAGGAGGAAGGAAAACCTGTGAAGGAAAGACTGTTTGGTCTTATTTGTAACTATTGTAAGAAGCCTGGCCATGTAATAGCTAACTGTTTCAAATTGAAAAAGAAAGAGAAGGAAGCAGTTCCAGATGCTTGTGTGCAACATACTGAAGCACCTGTAAAGTTACAGGGTTTGGTAAACACAAATGAGGATTTGTTAGAGTCTGACCAAGTTAGAAAGGGATATGATCATTTTATAACTGAAGGGTTTGTATCCTTGAAAGAAGGATCTACTCTGGTGCCAATAAAAATTCTTAGGGATACTGGAGCTTCTCAATCACTGATGTTAGATAGTGTGTTGAAGTTTAATGAAGAGAGTGATACTGGTGAGGTGAATTACATAAGAGGTGTTGGAAGTGATTTTATGCCTGTACATTTACATAAAGTAAATTTAAAGTCAGGGTTAGTTACAGGATTTGTTAAAGTAGGATTACAGCATAGCTTACCTGTGAAGGGTATTTCTTTATTGTTAGGTAATGACTTGGCAGGTGGACAAGTTTTTCCTGAAGTGCATTTGACAATGGAGTCAGAGGAACCAGAGGTGAATTCTAACACAGATTCTTCCTGTGTTGTGACTAGAGCTATGGCTAAAAAGATTGATGTGCAGAATGAGATAGACCTCAGTATGTGCGGTTGGGAGACTGTAGGTCTGACACGGTGGTCAGCAGCACAGGAGCGCCGCAGGGAACCGTACTCTCTCCGGTCCTGTTCACCCTGTACACATCAGACTTCCAATATAACTCGGAGTCCTGCCATGTGCAGAAGTTCGCTGATGACACGGCCATAGTGGGGTGTGTCAGGAATGGACAGGAGGAGGAGTATAGGAAACTGATACAGGACTTTGTGATATGGTGCAACTCAAACTACCTGCGTCTCAATATCACCAAGACCAAGGAGATGGTGGTGGACTTTAGGAGATCTAGGCCTCATATGGAGCCAGTGATCATTAATGGAGAATGTGTGGAGCAGGTTAAGACCTACAAGTATCTGGGAGTACAGTTAGACGAGAAGCTAGACTGGACTGCCAACACAGATGCCTTGTGCAGGAAGGCACAGAGTCGACTGTACTTCCTTAGAAGGTTGGCGTCATTCAATGTCTGTAGTGAGATGCTGAAGATGTTCTATAGGTCAGTTGTGGAGAGCGCCCTCTTCTTTGTGGTGGCGTGTTGGGGAGGCAGCATTAAGAAGCGGGACGCCTCACGTCTTAATAAGCTGGTAAGGAAGGCGGGCTCTGTCGTGGGCAAAGTACTGGAGAGTTTAACATCGGTAGCTGAGCGAAGGGCGCTGAGTAGGCTACGGTCAATTATGGAAAACTCTGAACATCCTCTACATAGCACCATCCAGAGACAGAGAAGCAGTTTCAGCGACAGGTTACTATCGATGCAATGCTCCTCAGACAGGATGAAGAGGTCAATACTCCCCAATGCCATTAGGCTTTACAATTCAACCGCCAGGACTTAAGAACTTTTTAAAAGCTATTATTAATGCTTTTTGAGATAGTGATTTAGATGCATATCATATTTTTTAATGAGTTAAGTATTGTATGTAATTAGTTTTGCTACAACAAGTGTATGGGACATTGGAAAAAATTAGTTGAATTTCCCCATGGGGATGAATAAAGTATCTATCTATCTATCTATCTATCTATCTATCTATCTATCTATCTATCTATCTATCTATCTATCTATCTATCTATCTATCTATCTATCTATCTATCTATCTACTCATGACTGTTCAACTCAGGATTTGAGTTTTGAGGATGTGTCAGAGACTTTCTTACCTTCATTGTTTGAACAAGATTCTGGGAGTAAGTCTGACTATGAAGATTTATCTCTGTCTCGGAAGGAGATGATAGCAGAGCAGAATAGAGATCCTGAGATTATAAAATTAAGGGAACAAGCTTTACTAGGTAGTGAAATTGAGAAGGTGTCAGTAGGATATTATTTGGAAAAAGGAGTGTTGATGAGGAAGTGGAGGTCGCCTACAATTCCTGCAAGTGAGGAATGGAATGTTGTTCCTAAAGTTTATCGGAATGAGATTTTGACTTTAGCTCATAGTGTGCCTTTAGGTGGACATCAAGGGGTAAGGAAAACTGTGGACAAGATTTTAAAACATTTTTACTGGCCTGGTCTAAGAAAAGATGTGGCGATGTTTTGTAAGACGTGCCATACTTGTCAAATTGTGGGTAAACCAAATCAGGTTACACCAGTAGCTCCATTACAACCTATTCCAGCATTTGGTGAACCGTTTTCTAAAGTTATTGTAGATTGTGTTGGTCCATTACCAAAGACAAAAACTGGTTATCAGTATTTGTTGACTATCATGTGTACTTCGTCTAGGTTTCCAGAGGCAGTACCACTTAGGAATATAAAAGCTAAAACTGTGACGAAGGCTCTTATAAAATTCTTTACTTATTTTGGATTGCCTAAGGAAATACAAACTGATCAAGGCAGTAATTTTATGTCTGGATTGTTTCAACAGATAGTTTATAAATTGGGAGCTAAGCAAATCATTTCATCTGCATACCATCCAGAATCGCAAGGTGCCTTGGAGAGGTTTCATTCTACTCTCAAGAATATGATTAGGACATATTGTGTGGAAAATGAAAGTGACTGGGAAGAGAGTATAAACTTACTTTTATTTGCAGTAAGGGAATCGGTACAGGAATCTTTAGGTTTTAGTCCATTTGAACTTGTGTTTGGGCATAGAGTTAGAGGACCTTTAGCTTTATTGAAGGAACAGTGGATTAGTAAGGAGGTACACACTAATTTGTTGGACTATGTTTTGAAATTTAAGGACAGGTTACATAAAGCTTGTAGTTTAGCCAAGGAAAATTTAAAGTTGGCTCAGGAGAAAATGAAAACTTGGTATGATAAAGAAGCTAGGTTGAGGATGTTTAAGCCTGGAGATAAGGTGTTGGTTCTTTTCCCAGTGCAGACAAATCCTTTACAAGCTAGATTTCATGGTCCTTATGAATCTAAAATCAATGATGTGGATTATGTAATAAAAACTCCAGATCGTAGAAGGTCAACACAACTTTGCCACATAAATATGATTAAACCATATTTTGGGAAACAATCTGATACTGTGACTGTTGTGGTTAGTGAGAATGAGTTTGATTTAACTGGGAACATGATAGATGATTCATCTGACTTTCATTCTAAATCTAACATTGTTTCTGTTAGGTTACCTAATTCGACCATTCTGGAAAATATGGATGAGAAATTAGCACATTTACAGCTAGAGCAGAAACAACAGATGAAGGAATTGATTTTTAAGTATAAGGATTTGTTTCCAGATGTTCCGAGAAGGACTACTATAGCTTCACATGATGTAGATGTTGGAGATGCCAAACCTATTAAACAACATCCATATAGGATGAACATGGAAAAATGTGAACTTGCTGAGAAAGAAATTGAATACATGTTAGAGAATGATATTATTAGACATTCTAACTCGAATTGGAGTTCGCCATGTGTTATGGTGCCAAAACCTGATGGTAGTATTAGGTTTTGTACGGACTATAGGAAAGTGAATGCTGTAACAAAAACAGATGCATATCCAATTCCTAGAGTAGATGATTGTGTAGATAAGGTTGGAAAAGCAAAGTTCCTTACAAAGATTGATTTATTGAAAGGGTATTGGTGTGTTCCATTAACGGACAGAGGTAGAGAGATTTCTGCATTTGTAACTCCATCTGGGTTATATGAGTATAATGTTCTTCCATTTGGGATGAAGAATGCCCCAGGTACTTTCCAGAGGATGATAAATTCTGTGATTCAGGGATTGAAAAATACTGATGCTTAAATTGATGATTTAGTGACAGGAAATGATACTTGGGATGCACACATAATTGCGGTGGAGAAATTGTTTGAAAAGCTTTCAAAAGCTAACTTGACTATTAATTTAGCCAAGAGTGAATTTGGACATGCCACTGTGACTTACCTTGGTTATGTTGTAGGTCAAGGTAAGGTAGCTCCTGTTCAGGCAAAAGTTCAGGCAATTTTAGAGATTCCCACTCCGACGGGGAAAAAAACTCTCAGAAGATTTTTGGGAATGGTAGGATATTATCGAAAATTTTGTAAGAATTTTGCTAATGTTGCCCTTCCATTAACTAACCTTTTGCAGAAGAAGGTGAAGTTTGTGTGGACAGTGCCTTGTCAGGAAGCATTTGAAAAATTGAAAACAATGATATGTCAACAACCTGTGCTTAAGGCACCTGACTTTGAAAAACCTTTTCCATTAGCTGTAGATACTAGTGATGAAGCTGCGGGAGCAGTATTGATGCAAAGGAATGAGGGTGATGAGGTTGATCATCCAGTAGCTTACTTTTCTAAGAAATTTAATAAGCGTCAAAGAAACTATTCAACAATAGAGAAAGAATTGTTATCTCTTGTTTTAGCTTTGGAATATTTTGAGGTATATGTTGGTACAACTCAAAAACCACTTATTGTTTACACTGATCATAATCCGTTAGTTTTTCTGAGTAAGATGAAAAACAAAAACAGAAGATTGTTAAATTGGAGTTTGATGTTACAAGAGTACAATATTGTGATAACTCATATTAAAGGCAAAGATAACGTGGTTGCTGATTGTCTATCTCGATGTTGAATGTACAATGTAATATTTTTTTGGAGTGGTTAGTTTTTTCTGATTGTAACACTCCTACTGTATTGTATATTGTGTATGTTATATAATTTATACATTTGTTTTTCTTGTAAGTAATTGTTAAAATTTTTGTTCTTGTCAGACCAAAAATGTTTTTTTTGGAGGGAGGTGTTACGTACCCGTGACACGTGACAGTGGTACCCTTGTCACGTGACTGGGGTTGAAGTTATACTGGACTTGAGGTAATGGTCTTGTGATGGTGGAGTGATGTCATTTTCCCGCCAGTAGAGGTCATGTGACAGGTTTTTTTTACAGGGTATAAAAGGAAGACCCACCCTGTCAGGTGGGGCAGTTCGTGGCGGGATTTGCCAAGCTGACTTCATGTTACTGCGTGATTTAATGCGATGACGTAGTTTAGTTGAAAAATGAAGTTTTATATAATGCCTAAAGTTTAAAAGGTCATTGCCAGCGGTTTCTTTGCTGTGGAGAGTGAAGATAAAAGTTTGGAAGATAAAAATCGAGGAGAATCGATTTTCGACGGTGGAAAGTTCGACCTTATTTGATCCTCATTCGGAAGGATTTCGTTGACTATTCTTGTTGTTAATCCCTGGGTTTGACCAGAAAGGATTGAGAATAGTGTGGAAAGAAGGTCAGTTCCTTTAAGCCGTTATATTTTATAAAATTCTTCGTGGGAAAGTTCGACGCCGGGGAATCGAAGGACATCGACGTGGAAGAGAATTTAAATCGCTTTAAAAAGTCTCTCCTTTTAAAAGAACTTTCGGCATACCGCTTTAAAGAACTGTTTACTTTCGGCATACCGCTTTAAAAAACTGTTTACTTTCGGCATACCGCTTTAAAGAACTGTTTTTTTTTCAATACCGCTTTAAGAACTGTTTGAATTGCAGCGCTATTAAGAACTGTGAATGTGTCGCACAGCAGCTGAGTTCCGGTTACGTTTGGGTTTGTTTACTTTTGAGGGGGTTTGTTTTCAGTGTTTAATAAAAGTGCTATTTGTTATGAAAAACCCTTGCCTAACTCATCTATATTTCTCCGCATCTCTGTCCTGGAACGGCATCCCCTTATTTTAAGATTATGCCCCCTAGTCCTAGTTTCACCCATCATTGGGAACATTCTCCCCGCATCCACCCGATCAAGCCCCTTCACAATCTTATATGTTTCAATAAGATCGCCTCTCATTCTTCGGAACTCCAATGAGTAGAGTCCCAATCTACTCAACCTCTCATCATACATTGGGGAGAAGACGCCGAGGAAGGTGGACGTGTGCCGCACTGCTCGGTTGACAACTTCGGGTGGTCCCAGGTGCGGGGTCGTGGAGGTCGGAGGAGAGCGAAGAGTGGTCGAACGGTTCGATGGTTGAGCTCCAATGATGTGCGCTCAATTGACTGAACTCTGATAAGTTTTGGCGCCTTTTCTTTATTTTCTTTTCCCTCATATATACTATATTGTTAGTAATCACTTAGTTCTAGTAAGATTTCTGAAGTGTATTCTGTAACCATACCTGGTGTGAGCTTGATATTGTGTGCACGACGTTGCATTAACTTGTATTCCACAGCATTTAAGTATACGGGAGGCGGGGTTTGGCGGGTGGCTGGAATTTTCCCCCGAGACTTACGCCTGTCTCGTAAGCGTTACATGACTATATGATATATATGTGTACTTTTGTGTATAGATGTATACAGTATCTGAAACACATCTTATGGAAATGTTTGTTTGATGATAAACTTCAATAAAAATAAATTACAAAAAGAACAGAAAACGAGGAAACTGAGAAAAGGGAATAGCATTTTTACATGGGATAGGGTGGGAAGCGGTATTGTTATTAAAACCGTGGGAACCAGTAAGTTTTTAAGAGATCTCGGTTGACAGTTTGTCTCCAGAGATGGAGACAGAGAGATTGAGAATGGAGAGGGAGGTGTCAGAGATGAACCTAGTCAATTTACGGGCAGGGTGGAAGTGAGAGGCAAAGTTGATAAAATTGACGAGCTCAGCACGGGTACATGAAGCAGCGCCAATACAGTGGTCAATGTAGCGGAGGAGGAGTGGGGGAGTGTAACCGGGGATGGTTTCAAACATGGGTTGTTCTACGTAGCCAGCTAACAGGCAGGGGCCAATCGAGTGCCCATGGCCACGTCTCGAGTTTGGAGAAAGCGGGAGGAGGTGAAGGAAAAATTGTTCCCGGGGAGGACCAGCGCTGCCAGATGGAGGAGGGTGGTGGTGGAGGGGGATTGCTCGGTTCTTTTGTCAAGAAGGAAACGGAGAGTTTTGAGGCCTTCTTGATGGGAGATAGAAGTGTTCAGGGACTGAACATCCATGGTGAAGATGAGGCGGTCAGGGCCAGGGAATTGAAAGTTACTGAGGGGATTGATTTCACCTTTCACCCTGAACCCATCACCTCCAGTTGTAATCTCGCCTAACCTCAGTGGAAAAGTGTGTTTGCATCTACACGCCTCAATTTTGTACACAGTAGGAGTGGGATCCGTTGCCATTGGAGGCCGCAGTGAGCCTCAGCAACACCCTCTCCGCCTCTCAGTCCTCTCTGCAAGCTTTGATAATCTTCCTCCTGTCCACTACACTCCCAAACTTGGTGTCATCGGAAAATTTTCTGATCATTTGGAGAAGGAAATCGGAGGATCAGAACGGGAGTGCGGCGGGAGCCATTTTAATATTTTCTTCTTCTTATCGGAGTTAAGAGAGGCGGGACTGCGCAGGCGTGTGACGTCGGGCAGTGAAGCGGGGAAGATTTAAGAGGAACACAGCCTTATACAGCGGGCAGTGGAGTGAGCCGGGAGCAGAGTGAAGGCTTAAGGGCTTGGGCTCAACGGGCCTAGGCGGAAACGGGCGAGGCAAGGTAGATTTAGTTTTCAGTTTTTCTTGTTATTTGAGGAAAGGGGGAATTATCAGTGTGAGAGCAGCTTGTTGTTCTTGGTGTTGGAAGTGGGAGGACCTGGAGTCTCCTAGCCCCCCCCCCCCCCCCCCCCCCCCCGGACGTCCACATTTGCGCCTGGTGCGCAGAGCTGCAGCTGCTAAGGGACCGTGTTAGGGAACTTGATGACTTTCGTCTGGTCAAGGAGAGTGAGGAGTTGATGGAGAGGAGTTACGGGAGGCAGACAGGTGGGTCACGGTTAGGAGGGGGAAGGGGAAGAGTCAGGTGCTAGAGAGTACCCCAGTGGCTGTACCCCTTGACAATAAGTACTCCTGTTTGAGTACTGTTGGGGGGGGGGGGAAACAGCCTTCCTGGGGGAAGCAACAGTGGGCGCGCCTCCGGCACAGAGTCTGGCCCTGTAGCTCCGAAGGGTATGGAAAGGGAAAGGAAGGCAGTAGTAATAGAGGACTCGATAGTTAGGGGGTCAAACAGGCGATTCTGTGGACGCAGTCAGGAGACCCGGATGGTAATTTGCCTCCCTGGTGCCAGGGTCCGGGTTGTTTCTGATCGCGTCCAAGATATCCTGAAGTGGGAGGGTGAGGAGCCAAAAGTCGTGGTACATATAGGTACCAATGACATAGGTAGGAAAAGGGAAGAGGTCCTGAAAGGAGAATATAGGGAGTTAGGAAGGGAGTTGAGAAGAAGGACCACAAATGTAGTAATCTCGGGATTACTGCCTGTGCCAGGCGGCAGTGAGAGTAGGGATGGAATGAGGTGGAAGATAAATGCGTGGCTGAGGGATTGGAGCAGGGGGCAGGGATTCAAGTTTCTGGATCATTGGGACCTCTTTTGGGGCAGGTGTGACCTGTACAAAAAGGACGGGTTACGGTTGAATCCTAGGAGGACCAATATCCTGGCGGGGAGATTTGCTAAGGCTACTGGGGAGACTTGAAACTAGAATGGTTGAGGGGTGGGAATCAATTTGAAGAGACTGGGAGAGAGGAGGTTAGTTCACAAATAGGGAGCTTGTAGACAGTGTGTGAGGGAGGATAGGCAGCTGATAGAGAAGGGGAGCACTCAGACCGAAGATGTAGGGGAGAAGGAAGAAAAAGATAATAAAGTTGTTTGCACCGTTAGGGATAAACAGAGAGGAAGAGGTGGAGAGTTTCTTAAAGGCATCTATTTTAATGCTAGGAGCATTGTAAGAAAAGTGGATGAGCTTAGAGCATGGATTGATACCAGGAAATATGATGTAGCTATTAGTGAAACATGGTTGCAGGTGTGATTGGCAACTAAATATTCCTGGATTTCATTGCTTCAGGTGTGATAGAATTGGAGGGGCAAAAAGATTTACATTGCTGGTCCGAGAAAATATTACAGCGGTGCTCTGGCAGGATAGATTAGAGGGCTCGTCTAGGGAGACTATTTTGGTGGAATTGAGGAATGGGAAAGGTGTAGTAACACTTATAGGGGTGTATTATAGACCACCAAATGGGAAGCGAGAATTGGAGGAGCAAATTTGTAAGGAGATAGCAGATATTTGTAGTAAGCACAAGGTTGTGATTGTGGAAGATTTTCATTTTCTACACATAGACTGGGAAGCCCATTCTGTAAAAAGGCTAGATGGTTTGGAGATTCTAAAATGTGTGCAGGGTAGTTTTTTTTGCAGCAATACATAGAGATACCAACTAGAGAAGGGGCAGTGTTGGATTTCCTGTTAGGGAATGAGATAGGTCCGGTGACGGAGGTATGTGTTGGGGAGCACTTCGGGTCTAGTGATCACAATACCATTAGTTTCAGTATAATTATGGAGAAGGATAGGACTGGACCCAGGGTTGAGATTTTTGATTGGAGAAAGGCTAACTTTGAGGAGATGTGAAAGGATTTAGAAGGAGTGGATTGGGACAATTTGTTTTATGGGAAGGATGTAATAGCGAAATGGAGATCATTTAAAGGTGAAATTTTGAGGGTACATAAACTTTATGTTCCTGTTAAGTTGAAAGGAAACTTTAAAAGTTTGAGAGAGCCATGGTTTTGAAGGGATATTGGAAACTTGGTTAAGAAAAAAAGAGGGATCTATAAATAGATATAGGCAGCATGGAGTAAATGAGGTGCTCGAGGAATATAAAGAATCTTAAGAAAGAATTTAGAAAAGCTAAAAGAAGATATGAGGTTGCTTTGGCAAGTGAGGTGAAAATAAATCCAATGGGTTTCTACAGTTATATTAATAGGAAAAGGACAGTGAGGGATAAAATTGCTCCCTTAAAGAATCAGAGTGGACAGCTATGTGTGGAGCCAAAAGAGATGGGGGAGATTTTGAACAATTTCTTTTCTTCGGTATTCAATAAGGAGAAGGATATTGAATTGAGTAAGGTAAGGGAAACAAGTAGGGTAGTTATGGAAACTATGATGATTAAAGAGGAGGAAGTACTGGCGCTTTTAAGGAATATAAAAGTGGATAATTCTCCGGGTCCTGATAGGATATTCCCTAGGACCTTGAGGGAAGTTCGTGTAGAAATAGCAGGAGACGGGGATAGTGCCGGAGGATTGGAGTATTGCTCATGTGGTTCCATTGCTTAAAAAGGGTTCTAAGAGTAAACCTAGGAATTATAGACCTGTAAGTTTGACGTCAGTGGTGGGTAAATTAATGGAAAGTATTCTTAGAGATGGTCTATATAATTATCTGGATAGACAGGGTCCGATCAGGAGCAGTCAACATGCATCTGTGCGTGGAAAGTCATGTTTGACAAATCTTATTGAATTTTTTGAAGAGGTTACTAGGAAGGTTGACGAGGGTAAAGCAGTGGATGTTGTCTATATGGACTTCAGTAAGGCCTTTGACAAGGTTCCACACGGAAGGTTAGTTAGGATGGTTCGATCATTAGGTATTGATATTGAAGTAGTAAAATTGATTCAACAGTGGCTGGATGGGAGATGCCAGAGAGTAGTGGTGGATAACTGTTTGTCAGGTTGGTGTGCCTCAGGGATCTGTACTGGGTCCAATGTTGTTTGTCATATACATTTATGATCTGGATGATGGGGTGGTAAATTGGATTAGTAAGTATGCAAATGATCCTAAGATAGGTGGCGTTGTGGATAATGAAGTAGGTTTTCAAAGCTTGCAGAGAGATTTAGGCCAGTTAGAAGAGTGGGCTGAAAGATGGCAGATGCAGTTTAATGCTGATAAGTGTGAGGTGCTACATTTTGGTAGGACTAATCAAAATTGGACATACATAGTAAATAGTGGGGCATTGAGGAATGCAGTAGAAGAGAGTGATCTAGGAATAATGGTGCATAGTTCCCTGAAGCTGGAATCTCATGTGGATAGGGTGGTGAAGAAAGCTTTTGGTATGCTGGCCTTTATAAATCAGAGCATTGAGTATAGGAGTTGGGATGTAATGTTGAAATTGTACAAGGCATTGGTGGGGCCAAATTTGGAGTATTGTGTACAGTTCTGGTCACCGAATTGTAGGAAAGATGTCAACAAAATAGAGAGAGTACAGGGGAGATTTACTAGAATGCTACCTGGGTTTCAGCACCTAAGTTACAGAGGAAGGTTGAACAAGTTAGGTCTTTATTCTTTGGAGCATAGAAGGTTGAGGGGGGACTTGATAGAGGTATTGAAAATGATGAGGGGGATAGATAGAGTTGACGTGGATAGGCTTATTCCATTGAGAGTAGGGGAGATTCAAACAGAAGGACATGAGTTGAGAGTTAAAGGGCAAAAGTTTAGGGATAACACGAGGGGGAATTTCTTTACTCAGAGAGTGGTAGCTGTGTGGAACGAGCTTCCAGTAGAAGTGGTAGAGGCAGGTTCGGTTTTGTCATTTAAAAAAAATGGATAGGTATATGGACAGGAAAGGAATGGAGGGTTATGGGCTGAGTGCAGGTAGGTAGGACTAGGTGAGAGTAAGTGTTTGGCACGGACTAGAAGGGTCGAGTTAGCCTTTTCCCGTGCTGTAATTGTTATATGGTTATATAGTAAACCACATTATCACACAGATCATTGATATAGATGACCAACAATGGACCAACAAGTCCCTGGCACGTCACTCGTCACAGGCCTCCAATCAGAGAGGGGACCATCCACTGATACTCTCTGGCTTCTCCCAGAAAACCAATATCTCATCCAATTTACTCCCTAATGTCGGATGCCGAGCGATTGAATCTTATTGTCCAACCTCCCATGCCATACCTTGTCAAATGCCTTGCTAAAGTCCACGTGGACAACATCTACTGTCTTACGTTAATCAACTTTCTTGCTAACATCCTTGAGAAACTTGATCTAGCCTGCAAAGCACACAGCCATGCTGACCGTCCCGAATAAGTCGATGTCTATCCAAATACTGATATATGCGGTCCCTCAGAATACTTTCCAATAAACTTCCTATCACTGATGTCGTGTTTACCTACTTGTTATTTCCTCGTTTCCATGGTGAATTTTCTGTTTGGATTCAGAACTGGCTTGTCCACTGCGACCGGGTTGTTCTAGATATTCTAGCTGCAGGACTGTCATTCCTTGTGTTCCACAGGGATCTGTACCAGGAAGGTATGATGCAGTTTTATAAAACTCTCGTTAGGCTGCATCTGGAGTATTGTATACAGTTCTGGGCGCCTCATTATTGGAAAGATGTTGAGGCTTTGGAGAGACTGCAGGAGGTTTTCCAGGATGTTGCCTGGATTGGAGTGCATGTGCTATTACAAGAGGCTGAACAAAGTAGGGTTGTTTCCTCTGGAATGCAGAGGCAGAAGGGAAATCTGATAGAGGTTAATATGATTTTGAGAGGCATAGACAGAGCAGATGGAGAAACCTTTTCCCGAGGGTTGAAACGTCTCATACCAGAGGGCATGCATTGAAGGCGAGAAGGGGTCATGTCACAGGAAAGGTGTGGAGTAAGTTTTTTTGCACAGAGAGTGATGGGTGTCTGGAATGTTCTGCCTGGGGTGGTGGTAGAGGCAGAAACATCAGAGGCTTTTAAGAGATGTTTAGATAGGCACATGAATGTGAGGAAAATGGAAGATATGGACATTGTGTAGGCTAAAGGGATCAGTTAGGTTGGCATTTGATTACTAATTTATTTCTTCTGACATGACATTGAGGGGCCGAAGGGCCTGTTTCTATGCTGTACTGTTCTATGATTGAAGACATTCCTGACCCTGACACCAGAGAGGTGATGAACCTTGCTGTCAGCTGCAGAATTACTCACTGTTCCTGTCACTGATGATTCCCCACAGTTGCTGCTCACCGTGGACTTTGCCCTCCCCTGCTCAGCATCAGAAACAACCTGGGTATAGGAAGGGAAAGGATGAAATATGAGGGCAGGCTAGCCAATAATATAAAGCAGGATACCAAAAGTTATTTTCAGTTATACAAAGAGTAAAAGGGTAGTGAGAGTTGATACTGAACCACTGGAAAATGATGCTGGTGAGGTAGTATTGGGGGACAATGATTTAGCCGACGAAATTAATGGGTACTTTGCATCTGTCTTTACTGAGGAAGACACTAGCAGTGTGTCAGTGGTCTGTGAGAGTCAGGGAGCAGGAGTGAGTGCCATTGCTATTACAAAGGGAAAACTGCGAGACAAACTCAAAGCTTTTAAGATGGATAAGTCCCCTGGACCAGATGGACTACAACCGAGAGTCCTGAGAGAGATTGCTGAAGAGACAACGGATGCATTGGTGATGATCTTTCAATAATCACTTGATTCTGGCAAGGTCCTGGAGGACCTGAACATTGCAAATGTCAGTCCACTCTTTAAGAAGGGAGGAAGGCAAAATAAAGGAAATTATAGGCCGGTTAGCCTCACCTCAGTGTTTGGGAAAATGTTGGAGTCTACTATTAAGGATGAGGTTTGGCTGTATGAATCATAAAATAAGTCAAAGTCAGCATGAAGGGAAATCTGGCCTGACAAATCTGTTAGAGTTTCGTCATATGAAGTGCTTTTGATGGATCTAGGTCCGCATTCACTGGAATTTGGAAGAATGAGAGTTGAACTCATTGAAACCTATCAAATAGTGAAAGACCTTGATAGAGTGGAGTGTCTAATTCCAGAGGAGACAGCCTCAGCATAGAGAGGTGTCCTTTTAGAACGGAGTTGAGGAAGATTTTCTTTAGCCTGAGAGTGGTGGATTTCAGAGCCACGGGCAGATATGTATAATTAATGCCGAGGTTAATAGATTCTTGATTTGGTCAGGCTAAAAGGATACAGGGAGAAGGCAGGAGACTGGGGATGAGAGGAAAAATGGATCAGCCATGATGAAATGTTGGAACAAACTCGATGGGCCCAATGGCCTAATTCTACTTCTATATGTTATAATCTTATGGTAATCTACCGTAGCCCTTTTCACTATGAATAGGACTTGGTGCTTTTGTGTCACCCGTAGACGTACTGATCCTGTGAGGAGAGACCTTGATGAAGGATGGTTCGGACCCAAATACTGGAGTATCTGACGCCAGGATCGAGACGCGGTCTGAAACTGGAACGAGAACTGAACACAAACCAAATACTAGATAGCACCTCTAGCTGAGCTCTTTAAATACTAAATTTTTGCTGCCAATGCATGATTGCCAATTACGTGAACTTTTAAAGGGCCACGCCAGCCATTCATACTGTGGAGAGTTAGAGAGTCTAAACTCCAGTGACTGGCGCAGTTGGGTGTAAATCGTAACAGATCCAGTCTTCTGCCATTACATCCAAATCGCTCAAATAAATAACAACTAACAAGGGTCTTGACACTGATCCCTGTAGCACACAGCTAGTGACCAGCTTCTATTCAGAGAAACAAACTTGAACCAACACCCTCTGCTTCCTGTCTCTGTCCATTTTGAATCCATCTAACCAGCTCTACGTTGATTCTATAAGCTCAATGCAATAGTTCTCCTTGGAGAGATCTGATAGAAGTTTGTAAAATAATGACCGGCAGAGATAGGGTAGATGGTCAAAGTTTCTCTCCTAGGGTAGAAATGTCAAATACCAGAGGGCAAAGATTGAAGACGAGAGTTGGAAATTTAATGGAACATTTTCGAGGCAAGTTCTTTGACAAAGAGAATGACAGTAACCTGGAACACACTGCCAGGGATGCAGTGGGAGCAAATACAACAGTAATGTTACAGAAACATTTAGACATTTCACACCCCCGTCTTTCCTTTGTGCACCCCTTTCTAAAGTGAATGAAACATCCGAATCCTCAAATATTGAGCTACCAGTCCTGCCCGTGTTTCACCACAGTTCTGTGATGGGGAAAGGGAGATGATGGAGGGAACCAGAAGGGAGAGAGAGGTCTGTTGGAGGGGCCCTACAGCCAGGATCGGAGGCAGCGACCTCCTCCGGTCGCCTTGGCAGAACCCGTTGGGTGGGCTCTGAGGTTCTAGGAACCCATCAGCATGGAGCCCGGACCTCATCCCTCCGTAAACCCCTCCACTCGGTCTTCTGTCCTCTCTCCTCCCCACTGACAAACCTCCCTCCTCCCCAATTCTCTCCAGTCCGTATCCACGGAGGCCCAGAATACCCTGAATCACAACCCCATCCCATCACCCTCACATCTTCAGCCCTCCCCCACAACCTCACCCTCACAAATCCCAGTCCTCCCAGTGACACCGGTGAGTGGATAGACCTTAGTATTCTGATTGAAACCCCCCTCAATTCCTCTCTCCTGTCTCTCCCCACACCCTCACCCTCACAAATACCAGTTCTCCCAGGGACACAGGTGAGTGGATAGATCATAACTATCTGAGTGTAACCCCCCTCACTTCCTCTCTCTCTCCACGCACCCACAAGGACACCGATGAGTGTTTCATACGTAGCTTACTGGTGATAATCCTTACATTGAAATAATCACCTTCCAGTACATAAGCCCCACTATTTGCTCACTTGTCCCCGTTTCTCCTTCCTTTCAGACTAACCTGACGAAGCCACAGCATTTCTCCCAGGCCTTGATCAGTTCCTCTTGTTTCCGCCATCCCTCCACTATCACCTCTCACCACCAACACCACCACTGTGCAACCACGAGTCGGGTATGATGTTCTCTGAAGAGGTTGTCTATCGGCAGCTCCTCAGTTGGCTGTAGAGGCCGATCCGGGACCTACCTAACTGGGACCTCAGGACAGGTTCCCTTAATGGAGAATGCTTGTGCGTGACTTTGTTCAGCGTGGGGAGGTTGATGCACGGTCCGCGACAGATCGTGGTCAGATCCAGTGGCTCTGAATGCAAGGGGACTGGGAACTCTTCACGGCTGCAGCCATTTCCCGCCTTCACTTGTGATGTTGTGATGTCATCATCTTTCCCCACCACCGCCCGGTTCGCTCTACCCCTCCCGAGTAGCACCAGCGAATCTCCCTGCGAGGATATCGGTTCTCTCCGGCTTAGGTACAGCCCGCCCTCCATGTACAGATTCCTCTTTCTCCAGCCCTTTACCTTTCCAACCCACTTGACTTCACCTATCATCTACCAGCTAGTTCTCCTTCCCTTCCCCCACATCTGGCATCTTTTGGTTTTATTTTAGTCCTAAAGAAGGGTCTCGGCCCGAAACATCGACACTTTGTTCATTTCCATGGACGTTGCCTGACCTGCAGAGTTCCTCTAGAATTTTGTGTGTGTTGCTATGGATTTCCAGAATCTATAGAGTCTCTTGTGTTTATAATACTACCTGCTTTAGTATCATGTGAAAACTTTTACCAATCACACCGTTTATATTCTTCAAATAATAAATAATGAAGAGCAAAGGTCACAACGCCCATCCCTGTGGCACACAACTAGTCATGGGCCTCCAGTCCGAGAAAATCACATTCAACCTTCACCCTTTGTGTCCGAGCATCGAGCCAGTTATGCATCCACCTGATATCCATCTCTCCCTGGATCCCATTCGGTTCAAACTCCCAGACACGTCTTGTATGTGGGACTGCCTCCGTCCTCATGCCCTCTTGGTAAAAAAAATCCCAATAATTTCTTTCCAACACGATTCCCCATGCGCAAAACCATCTAATAAGATTTTCTTCTATCCAAATGCTGGTAGATTCTATTCCTCAGGTATCCCCCCGGTACAGCACTGTAGAAATACAATTAAACATATCGTTAACCAGGGCATTACAAGATGAAGCAACAATTTGCAAGTGTTTACTCGATGTCTTCCTTACTTTTCCATAAGGTCCGAAGGTAAACTTGCTGTAGCCCTGGGGATTTTATCCACTTCAGGCTAAGCAATACCTCTCACGTGGTAACCAGTGAAAATCACCGACGACCCTTGGTGTTGGCACGGTACATAGCAGTTAGTGTAACGCTTCACAGCGCCAGCGACCTGGGTTCAGTTCCGCTGTCTGTAAGTTTGTACGTCCCAACGTGAGATTCCTCAAGGTGCCCCGGTTTCCTCCCACATCCCAGAGACGTGTGGGTCAGTAGGGTAACTGGTCACATGGGTGTAATTGGGCGGTGTGAGCTCATTGGCTGTTACCGTGCTGTATCTCTAAATAAATAGATCAATAGAGATGGAAATGAAGCTAACATCAATACAGGTGGAAGTTGAGGTGAAAGTGAGATTGCGCGTCTCTGAAAAGTAGAATGTTAAGTGCTGTTAGCATCTTACCCAGAACGTCACCCTTAGGAGTCAATATTGTACTCAGTGCAAAAAAAATAGCTACATCTCAGTCTGAGTGTACAGAAGGACCAAATGCGTGGTTTAGAGCATCAATACCTGGATACAACCACAAGCACCACAGCAGCAGCGAGAATACAAAACCGAGCTCTGTATTTTCACTTGTAATGCCACGCTCTGCTTCGGGGCGGCGCCGTTGTCCCGGCAGTACCGATGGAAACGATCTCACGGAATTGTGGGAAGGAAAGAGCCATATTTGCTGATGAACGGGAGCGAAGGAAAAGTCCCCAAACGTCAGCGGTTTCCAGTGAGACCGTCATTAATTACAGTCACTGAACAAACACACTCATTTAACCGTCTCCAGCCCAGAACGTCGGTCGAAACACCAGTTGAAACAAACGTGGCATTAAAAGTGTAAATTTCTCAAAGTTCCAGAGGATGTTAGGTTATCACCGAGAGCTGGGACGTAGCTGTATTTGTGGCATATAATTTAGGGTCAGGCAGAACTTGTAGAAGGGAATAGAAGGATTGAAAAATGAACTTGGGAATGGCGAATGTGGAGCGCCGTGCGAGGAAGTGTGGAACAGCTGGCAGAGAAGGAGTGCCAGGGGCGGGTGGGTGTTGCATAGGTGCAGATGCACCCAGCACTGAAACACCAGGCAAGGTCACATTATTGCAAGCAATTGGTTTATTGATTATCATAGAATGAATCACTGGTGCTTCCCGTTCCCTCCCCTGTTCCTTTGCCTTTTCCCAAACATGATTTCCCTCTCCCTGCCCCATTCCCACTATAGAGACTATATAGTCCACTACAGGGACTCATATTAGAATCAGGTTTGTCATCACTCACATATGTCATGATTTTTTTTCGACGGCAGCAGTATAATGCAATACATAAAATTACTACAGTACTCTGCAAAAATCTCAGGCTTCCGAGCCTAAGACTCGTTCAAATTACTGTATAAGGAATTTCTGAGGTGGGGTTTTCAACAAGTAAAACACACGAAAAAATAATCCAACATTCAGCAACGCTGAAGAATAAAGAACGTTTAAAATAAAGTTAGAGGTTAAAGTACAGATATGGAGTAAAATGCATTTCTAATATAAAAAGCGGTTTAAGATGCTGACGGTGCAGTGACGTGGGTGAGGTAGTAGATAGAGGAGGTGGGGGAGGTCTAACTAAAATAGTTGATCAGACTATCCACGTGGAGACGGGGAGAACGTACAAACTCCTTGCAGGTAGCGGCAAGGAGAGTGGAAGAAAGTTTAGGGGAGCTGACAGAGGTAAGTTTTTTTTTACACAGTGTGGTGGGTTTTTGGAACAGTGTTGTAGAGGCTTGTGTAACTGCGACGTTCAAAAGGCACTTAGGTAGACAGGTGGGCGTTAAAATGTCGGATTATGGCCTGGGTAGGAGGAAAGAGTTATAGTTACGGGAACACACACAAAATGCTGGTGGAACGCAGCAGGCCAGGCAGCAGCTATAGGGAGAAGCACTGTCGACGTTTCGGGCCGAGACCCTTCGTCAGGACTAACTGAAAGGAAAGATAGTAAGAAATTTGAAAGTAGGACGGGGAGGGGAAAATGCGAAATAACAGAAGACCGGAGGGGGTGAGGTGAAACTGAGAGCCAGAAAGATGATTGACAAAAGGGATACAGAGCTAGAGAAGGGACAGGATCATGGGACGGGAGGCCTAGGGAGAAAGAAAGGGGAGAACCATAGGGAGATGGAGAACAGGCAGAGAATGGGCAGAGAGAGAAAGAAAAAAGGGAAAGGGGAGCAAAAACTAAATATATCAGGGATAGGATAAGAACGGGAGGAGGGGTATTAACGGAAGTTAGAGAAGTCAATGTTCTTGCCATCAGGTTGGAGGCTACCCAGCCGCTATATAAGGTGTTGTTCCTACAACTTGACATGGCCCACCAACACTTCGCTGCTTGTAAAAAAGACACAACAAAGACTCTGCTTCCTCAGAAAGCTGAAACAGACCAAACTCTCACAAAAACTGTTGCTTAACTTTTATAGAAACATAACTGAAACCATTCTGATCAACAGCGCCATAGTGTGTTATGCTAGCTGCACAGCCGCTGAGCGACAAGACCTGCATCGCGTGGTGAAGGCAGCCCAGAGAATTGTCAGGATGGAGCTCCCAGGACTGGACACCATCTATTCCAGCAGACTCAGGAGGAAAGCCATCAGTATAACCAGTGACACCACACATCCCGGCTACTCCCTGTTTGACCCGCTTCCGTCCAGCAAAAGGTTCAGAATTAAAAACCAGAACAAATAGACTGAGGAACAGCTTCTACCCCAGAGTTGTGAGTTCCATCACACCACTCCCACAGAACAATGACTGAAACTGTGAGCAAACTCAAGGACTCAAATACTTGCACTAACGGCACTTTGTGCATTACTGTGATATTCTGGCGCTGCTGCAACTTATTTTCTGCTACTGATCTATTTACTACCTTTTTTTTTCATTAATTACTGCCTTGTTTTTATCTACCGCTTTATTTAATTGCCTGAGAGGAAGCTAAACAGAGTTTCATTGTACCTATGAATAATGACAATAAAGATAATTCAATTCAATTATGGAAGCGAAGAAATTCAGGGTAGCAGACGGTGCTGCCTCGAACCATGTGCTCATTGCAAAAGATGAGGTGCTGGCGGCCTGACACTGCAGAGAAAATGCATATTGTATATCTCGACCCCCAACGTTGACCATTCTCTATTAATCATCCACTTCTCTCCAGTTCCCGAGCTGTTCGTTTTCCCCGTTTGCTTTAAGGGGCTGTGCACTCTTCTAAACGCCCGCTGGATAGAGAAGAAGGGAAGAGTTATCCATTGGCTCTCACCGGTAATGGGGACAACTATAATTGACACCCAAACAACACTAGACCCATGTTACACAAACGGCACAGGTTGAAAGGGTGGTTCTGAAGTCACGTGGTGTGCTGACCTTCATTAGTCAGAGATTGAGGTCAAGTGCCGTGAGGTAACGTAACTCTGTCAGACTCTGGGTAGACCGCACTTGGAGTATTGTGTTCAGTTCAGCTCGTCCCGTTATAGGAAACGTCAACGATGAGGGGTCAATGATCAGCGTTTTCCCCGATACATTTAGCTGTATTCGTAAGTTGACGTGGTGTGTTGGGATGGCATGCAACAAAAACAACATTTACAGATAAAGCGTAAACAATTAAATAAATAACGTTCACGGTTACAGGACGGATATGGAACAGAATGTGCATAAATAACACAGACACCAACGTGTATTTACAAAGTAAACAGCATGATACAAATGTGGCTTAAAGTGTTTACATTGTGGTGCAATGACTGGGGTGATAGATAGAGGGCACTTCGGGGAGGGGTGGTGCTGCTGAATAGAATGGTTGATCGGAATAACTGTCTGGGCGAGTGGTGGGAAAAACTTTTAAAAATCCTTTGGAGAAGGTACAGAGGTTCAGCGGAATGTCGCCTGGATTAGTGATGGAAGGTTGAACGAACAGGAGCTTTTTTCTTTGAAGCTACGGAGCGTGATGGAGGTGTACACGATTACATGAGACGCAGACAGAGTGGACAACAGCACTTTTTCCCCAGGGTGACAGCGGACAATGCGAGAGGACATGCGTCGAAGATCAGTGGAGGAAAGTTTAGGTAAGAGCAAGTTGTTTTAGTTTGTACAGTGTGGTGAGTTCTGGGAACGCACTGCTGGGGTTCTGGTCATGGTTGACACAATAGGGACATTAAAAAGATACTTAGAAAGACGGGTGGCTGCAGTGAAAATAGCAGATTGTGGTGGCCGTGTAAAGGGAAATGGTTATATTTATGGCAGAGTAGGTCCGCATAGGTGGACACAACATCATAGGCCGAAGGGCCTGAAGTGTGCTGTAACGGTCTTTGCTCTTTGATCTAATTTGGTCATAAATTTACCACCAGATGTGTTGTAGAAGGTGACTGAAAAAGTGAAAGGCGTCAGTTGATGTCATAAATATTGAACAGGCTCGTTAGTCTAGAGGTATGATTCTCGCTTTGGGTCTGAATTTGCGAGCATGCGAGAGGTCCCGGGTTCAAATCCCGGACGAGCCCCCTGAATGGTATATTTTAGACCTTCAGTCAGTGGAGGGCCGAAGAATGATGGGAGATATTTAGGTGAGGAAGCGTTGTGAAGCCGAGTAGCCAATTCCTGCTCCTACAATCCTGTGTTCTTGTATTACTGAAATTCAGCTCTATCGATAGGAACAGGTGTCCTGAGTGTGATACTCTCTACATTGAAGTGAAATACAGAAAGTGAACATGGAAAATAGTGATTGAGTAGATGAACATCTTACAACATTCTCTAACGTCTGGAGACGTTCTTGCCAAGCAGAGTGTGGTAAACATAACCTCGTAGTTTCACAAACGAACTGAGAAATCCGGAGAATTAGAGCAATCCAGGTATACAAAATTATGAGGGTTATAGACAGGGGTAGTGCAAGCAGGCCCTTTCCACTGAGGCTGGAGCCAGAGGTCATGGGTTAAGGGTGAAATGTGAAATAGTTAAGGGGGATTCTGAGGGGGAGTTTCTTCACTCGGAGGGTGGTGGAACTCAATGCGAGCGGAAGTGGTGGATGGGATTGGGATGAATCAGCCACGATGGAATGGCGGATCAGGCCTGATGGGCGGAATGGCCTCATTCTGCTCCTATGTCTTATGGTCTCGGTGTGGACTCCAAACCTGGGGGTCACATCCTCAAGGTATTTACAAACATCACATATGGGAGTACAAGACCATAAGGAATAGGAGCAGAATTAGGCCATTTGGCCCATCGAGTCTGCTCTGACATTCAATCATGGCTGATTCCTTTCTCCCACCTCAGCCCCAGTCCCCGGCCTTCTCTATAAGACCATAAAATGGAGATCGGGACTCACCTCGCCAGCAAGAGAGCAGCGGGATCTATGAGTTCTGTATGAGATGATGAGGCACAGATCGCGTCGGTGGGCAAATACATTTTTCCATGGTGTAAATGCCTTGTATAAGGGGTATAATTGTAAGCTGATCGATCGGAGGAAAGTTTGTGTGGGAAGGGGATGCGAATGTCAGAAGTGGTTGGTGTGTGCGTACCTGGTAGAGGCAGATATATTAGAGGAATTTATGAAGCTCACAGCTACATACAGAAATGACAGATAAATACATGTCCAGTCCTGCCGAAGGGTTTCGGCCCGAAGCGTCGGCTGGACTCTTTTCCACAGATGCTGCCTAGCCTGCTGAGTTCCTCCAGCATTTTGTGTGTGTTGCTCGGATTTCCAGCGTTTGCAGATTTTCTCTTGTTTGTAGCAAGGAAGGGTTAGGTTGGTCTTGGCGTACGTTTAAAGGTAGGGGACATTTTTCAAACACAGCAGAACGTCGGTTATCACCAGGACCACCGCCGCAGTCTCCCCGGTGCAATATTTTGTTTTCAGCCGCTGGCAACAGATGGCAACAAACCGATCGAGTGTGAAAGTGACTGTGAACCAGACGGAGCAGTCGGCGGCGGAGCGACGCAGCACGGTGATGACACTGCACACGGGGGTTATGTTGAGGAAACACCCCGGGAAATAATGGAAGTTGATTCGGTACAGAATAACCTCGGTGAGGATCAGCATCAAGTCCGCCGCCGCCATGGCGACCAGGTAGCGAGTGGTGCAGGTGGAGAGACCGCACTTTCCCCGGACAGGATGGCAATCGCCACCAAATTCACTGGAGGGAGAGAGCAGGGATCAGAACGGGGGAAGTAATGAACTCGTGTTAGAGCACACAACATACACTCGGTGTCCACTCTATTAGGGACACTGGTACACCTGCTTACTAACACAAATATCTCATCAACCAATGACGGGGGAGCCGCTCAGCCCTTAAAAGCATGTAGATATGGTAGAGAAGCACTGTTGGTGATCAGAACAAATATCATAATGGTGAATAAATGCGATTTCTGAAGAATAGTTGTTAGTGTTGATGGGACTCGGCAGTTGAAATGGTTTCAGCACGGACTGGACGGGCCGAAGAGCCTGTTTCCGAGCTGTGTAGGAGACGGGATGACTGTGACTCTGTGACTCGCAGAAAGATGGAAAGGCTGTTTCAAGCTGACCGCTAGGTGGCAGCAAGTCAAATGACCACGCGTGAAAACAGGGGTTTGCCGAAGAGCATCTCCGACCACACAGCATGTCAAACTTTGGAACGGGTGGCCTGCGGCAGCAGGAGACCTCAGTGGCCGGGTTAACCGGTACAGGAGCTCCCTGATAAAGTGTCACTCAGTGTGTGCCGTAGAGTTTGCTGTTCTCCGGCAGCAGTGCGGTCCAATGTGTAAAGGTTACGGTGAGATAGACATGAAAAATAAACCAGCCGTGTAAACAGAGAGCAGCAAGTGAGGTAGTGTTCATGGGTTCATGGTCGGTCAGAAATCTGATGGCCGAGGAGAAGAAGCGGTTCCGAAACCTGACTGTGTGTCTCCAGGCTCTTGTATGAACTCTCTGATGATAAAATGAGAACCGGACACGTCCTGGATGGGGATGGGGGGCGTTAATAGACCATTAATGATCGATGACGCCTTCTTGACGCATCGCAGACTGAAGATGTTCTCGCTCGTGGCGACACTAGTGTCCATGATGGAGCTGGCTGAGGTTACAACCTTCTGCAGCTTTTTCCGATGCTCTCTAGTGTTCACCCATACCAGACAGTGATGGGACCAGACAGAACGCTCTCCATGGGTTATCGATAGACATTTATAGAAACTATAGAAAACTTTGGTGACTATCAGATTTCCTCATATTCATGAGATACTCTCGCTGGCGTGCTCTGTTTGTAATTGTATCAATATGTTGGTATCAGGGTAGATCTTCAGAGATGTTGACACCCAGGTACTCTGCCCATCACCTCCATCGAGTGTCCCTCTCACACTCCTCCACTGCAAAGCGGAAGGCTCCAGTTCGCTCAAACTTTCTTCCATTTCGAGTGGAGGAGCTAATTTCCTCAGAGGAGAATGGGAGTTCTGGAAGCAGTTCCAGCCTGGCATCGTTGCACATCTCAAAATCAGTACCTCATTTCCCCGACGGACCGACGCCATCCTGAGACGCTGGACAGGAAGGGATGTGTTGAACGGAGCAGGAGGGGCCGTGTTCCACTCAACGTTGGAGAGGTGGGAAACCCTCAAGGAAGAGGTTGTGTGGATTTAGGTTGAAGTCCGACACCCCGAACTGCAATACTGTCAAGCTATGTAATACTTATGAAACCGGAGAGGGATCGGATTCGAACCCAGGCGTAGATCGCAGAATGGACTTGCATTCCCCGGTCTTAACCATTCGGCCGAAGCGTCTGTTCTCCACCGAGCAGAGAAGATCGTGTCTCTGTATCAAGACTGATAAAATTCGCCACGTAATTGAGTTCAAAGTACAAAGTAAACTTATGATCAAAGTCCGAATATGTCACCGTACACTATCCCGGGATTGATTTTCCTGCGGGCGTTTACAGTGGATCAATGGGATATAATAGAATTAGTGAAGACGACACACAGACAATACCCGACACATAGGAAATAAGGTGGACGCATTCAAAATCCGATTAGGAGTCACCAGCATCATTCAGTGCAACAATTGCCGTTTCTCTAGGGCAATACCAAACCCTATTCTATCAGCAAAGCTTTTATCGCGGGAAATCTATCTAACCCCCATGGAAAGAGTGTCTGCTAGCGGGCGACTGTCGCCTTTTGCACGATAGAAATTCACATGTCAGCCACCTTCTTCCCAACCATCCTGATGCGCACTTGAGGTGGCAACCCCAGCGACGGGGCGTTCGCCGTTTTGTCAAGGGTACTTGACAAAATTTCAATCAAGGGTACAAAGCTGTAAACAGCGGTCCGGGATGGTTTTACTCCGGCTCTCTACAGATGCAGTTTGGATACACTTGTCCTGCTGTGAAAAGTTCCCTCAATGAGGGACAACGTAACGGGGACGGTGTCACCGCTTGCTGCGCCGGAGTGACTGTTGTCAGTGAGTGATGCGCTTTCCCACGAGTTATGACGTCAACGCGCACACCGGCTTGTCAGACATGACCTTCCTCCCACACAGCAACGCTGGCCTTTTCTAGTCTCTGCCAGGTATCTGTGCGCTCTTTCCTTATAAAGAAGTGAACTCCACACCTGTGGCTGATCCCAGGCAACGGATAACCAGTTACCTGCGCTTTCTCAGTCTCTCACTTCCTCACTCTCCAGCAGAAAGATATACTTCGCACAGACATAGTGTCAAGAACTATTTTGTTCTGAAATCGCAACGATTATCGTTCCATAATATTTGTAA
Source organism: Hemitrygon akajei (assembly GCF_048418815.1). Classification (NCBI taxonomy): domain Eukaryota; kingdom Metazoa; phylum Chordata; class Chondrichthyes; order Myliobatiformes; family Dasyatidae; genus Hemitrygon; species Hemitrygon akajei. The sequence continues at coordinate 615,118 of NW_027331949.1, forward strand.
TTTTGGAAGAAGAGGACGAAAGCATCTGGGATGCAGACAAAAATGGGAAAATATCCGCATTTTAAGGGTTTTCCGGCATAATTTTAAGGCGAATGGAGGAAAGTACACGGGGATGGCAGAGGCATCTTTATTTACATAGAGTGGTAAGTGTACAGAACGCCCGGTCACGGTTAATTTTGAATATAAAATAGAACAGGCAAAAGTACAGTATAATACAGGCCCTTCGGCCCACGATCTTGTACTGACGTTCTAACCCACTGCAAGATCAGTCAAACCTTTTCCTCCCACAATGACCACCATATTTTTCCGTTCATGTTTGTGTCAGCTCCTAAAGTATCTGCCTTTACCATTATCTCTGACAGACCGTTCCATATACTCACAACTCTCCACGTGAAAAAAATACCCTTGAAATTCCTTGCATTTTCTTCATTCACTTTATAATTATGCCCCCACCGTATTATCCATATCGCTTTGCGAAAAAGTCTCTGAATATCCCCTTGATCTCTGCCTTTTACCATCCTGTGCACCCCTGTCAAGTCTCCTCTCATCGTCCTCTCTCTCCGATGAAAAAAGCCCGAGCTCACTCAACCTTTCCGCATTAGAGTTTCTCTCTATTTCAGGCAGAATCCTGGGAAATCATATCTGGCCCCGCTAAAGCTTTCATGTTCTTTCTGCAACGAGGCGACCGGAAATGAGCAGAATATTCCAAGTATTTCTTTAAAAAAATCTGTTTCCACATTAACAGTCATAAAATCACAACCGGAGTAACACAATTTGAATGGTTGCCTTCACTCACCAGGGACACCGATGACGGCAATGATAACATAGACTATTTTCTCAACACTGTGATAGATGTACAGCATTCTCTGTATTATACGGTGTTCGCACAACACTACAGGTAATCCTTTCTGAATGAAACTTCGAGGCTCTACAATCTCAAAGTTTTTATACCCACTGAGATCTCCATGGGGACATGGAGGCTTCAACAGTTAAGAACAGTCATTTTAGAAATGTGTGTTTTAAAGAAAACATCGGCCGAACCAATTCCCTGCTGAGATTTCCATTTGTTTGGATTAATTGCGAAACTCCAAAGAATGGAAAATATGACACGTTAATGAGTGAAAATGTGGAGTGGCGTTCTTCCAGCAATGAGAATATTAGACCATAAGACCACACGATATAGGAGCAGAATTAGGCCATTTGACCATCCAGTCTGATCAGCCATTTCATCATGGCTGATCCAGTGTTCTTCTCAACCCCAGTCTGGTCTTAGACTCTCCCACCACAGGAAACAGCCTCACCACATCCACTTCAGCAAAGCCTTTCAGCATTGGATAGGTTTCAAAGTGGTTGCCATTTGTTCTTTTGAATTCCATCGAGAACAGTCCCAGAGCCATTAAACGCTTTTCATATGACAAGCCATTCAATCCTGGAATCATTTTTGTGAACCTTCGTTGAACCTTCTGCAGTTTCAGATCTAAGGTAAGGTAAGGGACTCAGAACTGCTCACAATACTCCAAGTGAGGCCTCACCAGTGCTTTATAAACATTACATCCTGGCTTTTATATTCTAGTCTTCTTGTAATGAATGCTACATTGCAATAGCCTTCCACACCACAGACTCAAGCTGCAAATTAAACTTTAGCGAACCTGCACAAGGACTCCCAAGTCCTGTTGCACCTCAGATTTAAGTTGTATTTTCTCTCCATTTAGAAAACAGTCACTCTTTTCATTTCTTCTACCAAAGTGTATGATCATTCACTTCCCAACACTGTATTGCAGCTGCCATTTCTTTACCTATTCTCCAAATCTGTCTTTTTGTAGAAACATAGAAACCCTACAGCACAGTACAGGCTCTTCAGCCCGCAAAGCTGTGGCGAACATGTCCCTACCTTAGAATATACTAGGGTTACTCATAGCCCTCTATATTTCTAAGCTCCATGTACCTATCCAACAGTCTCTTAAAAGACCCTATCGTATCCGCCTTCACCACCGTCGCCGGCAGCTCATTCCATGCATTCACCACTCTCTGCATAAAAAAAAAACAACTTACCCCTGAAATCTACTCCGTACCTACTTCCAAGCGCTTTAAAACTGTGCCCTCTCGTGTTAGCCATTTCAGCCCTGGGAAAAAGCCTCTGACTATCTACAAGATCAATGCCTCTCATCATCTTATACATCTCTATCAGGTCACCTCTCATCCTCCATCGCCGAGTTCACTCAATCTATTCTCATAAGACATGCCCCCCAATCCAGCCCAGTTTTGCATCCTATCAATGCCCCGCTGTAACCTCTAACAGCCCTCCACATTATCCACAACTCTTCCAACCTTTGGGTCATCAGCAAATTTACTAACCCATCCCTCCACCTCCTCATCCAGATCATTTATAAAATTCACGAAGAGTAGGAATCTGAGAACAGATCCCTGAGGCACTCCACTGGTGACCAACCTCCATGCAGAATATGACCTGTCTACAACCACTTTTTGCCTTCTGTGGGCAAGCCAGTTCTGGATCCACAAAGCAATGTCCCCTTGGATCCCATGCCTCCTTACTTTCTCAATAAGCCTTGCATGGGGTATCTTATCAAATGCCTTGTTGAAATCCATATGCACTACATCTACTGCTTTACCTTCATCAATGTATTTAGTAATTTTCTCACAAATTTCAATCAGGCTGGTAAGGCACGACCTGCCTTTCACAAAGCCATGCTGAATATTCCTAATCATATTATACCTCTCCAAATCTTCATAAATCCTGCTTCTCAGGCTCTACTCCATCAACTTACCAACCTCCGAAGTAAGACTCACTGGTCTATAACTTCCTGGGTTATTTCTATTCACATTCTTGAATAATGAAACAACATCCGCAACCCTCCAATCCTCCGGAACCTCTCCCGCCCCCATTGGCGATTCAAAGGTCATCGGCAGAGGCTCAGAAATCTCCATCCTCGCCTTCCACAGTAGCTTGCGGTACATCTCGTCTGGTCCCCGGTGACATATCCAACTTGATGCTTTCCAAAAGCTCCAGTACATCCATTCTCTTAATATCTACATGCTCAACCTTTTCAGACCGCTGTATGTCTTTCCTACAAGTGCCAAGATCCTTTTCCGTAGTGAATACTGAAGCAAAGTATTTATTAAGTACCTCTGCTATCTCCTCCGGTTCCATACACACTTTTCCACTGTCACACTTGATTGGTCCTATTCTCCCACTTCCTATCCTCTTGCTCTTCACATACTTGTAGAACCCCTTGGGGTTTCCTTAATCCTGACCGCCAAGGCCTTCTCTTGTCCCCTTCTGGCTCTCCTAATTTCTTTCTTAAGTTCCTTCCTGCTAGCCTTGTAATCTTCTAGATCTCTATCATTATCTAGCTTTTCAGATCTTTTGTAAGTTCTGCTTCTCTTCTTGACTAGATTTACAATAGCCTTAGTTATCCACGTTTCCTGTACCCTACCATCCTTTCCCTGTCTTAGTGGAGTGTACCTACTGCGTGAACTTCACGCAAAATCCCATGAACATTTGCCACATTTCTTCCGTACCTTTCCCTGAGAATATCTGCTCCCAATATATGCTTCCAAATTCATGCCTGATAGCCTCATATTTCCCCTTACTCGAATTAAACGCTCTTCTAACTTGTCTGATCCCTCTCCAGTGCTATTGTAAAGGAAATAGAATTTTGATGATTATCTCGAAACTGCTTTCCCACTGACAGATCTGACGCCTGACCAGGTTCATTTCCCAATACCAAATCAAGTCCAGCTTCTCCTCCTGTAGGCGTATCTACATACTATCAAACGACACCCCATCTAAACCCCTCGCTGTATTCATCTGCTTCCCTCTTCCTCAAATCTACTTGCCCCTCCATCTATTTCCATATCGTCTGCAAACCTCCGCAAGAAAGCCATCAATTTATCATCCAAACCACTGAAATAACGTGAAAAGAATCAGTCCCGACATAGACCCCTGTGGATCACCAATAATCAGCGGCAGCCAGCCAGATAAGGCTGCCTTTATTCCCGCAGTTTTCCTCCAGCTAATCAGCCACGGCTTTATCCATGCTAGACTCGTCCCTGTAATACCATGGGCTCGTAGCTTTTTAAGGAGCCTTGGCTGTGGCACCTTGTCAAGGGCCTTCTGATAATCCAAGTACACAACATCAACTGCTCCTCCTTTGTCCATGCTGCTTGTTAATTCTTCGAAGAATTCCAACAAGTTTATCAGGCAAGATTCTCCCTTGAGGAAACCATGCTGACCACGGCCTATTTTATTATGTGACTCCAAGTACCCCGAGACATCATCCTGAATAATTGGCTTCCAACTTCTTCCCAACAACAGAAGTCAAGCTAACTGCCCCAGAGTTTCCTTTCTTCTGCCTCCCTTCCTTCTTGAAGATTCGAGTGAAATTTTCACATTTCCAGCTTTACAGAACCATTCCGAAATCTTGTGGTTCTTGAAGGACCATTACCAATCCCCCCACAGTCTCTTCAACCATGTGTTTCAGAACCCTGGCGTATACACTGTCTGGTCCAGCTGACTAATCGACCTTCAGCTTTCAGTTTCCCAAGACCCTTCTCTCTGGTTAAGGTAACTTCACAGACTTCGTGCCCCCTGACACCTGGAACTTCCACCATACTGCCAGGGTCTTACACCGTGAAGGCTGATACACAATACTAATTCAGTTCGCCCGCTACTTACTTGCCCCCATTACTACTCTCAGGCATCGTTTTCCAGCGGTCTGATGTCCGCTGTCAGCTCTATTGTTTGCGGGTCAGTGCTCCACTTGCTGTTGTTGCCTGAAGTCCTATAACTACTCCAGCCAGCTTCGCAGGGGCGAGGCGGCTCATCCCCGCTTCCATTTTCCTGTGTTCCTGTGTTCTAGAAATTAAAGTGGATGAACTTCAGTTATTGAGTTCATCTTGCAGGTACTAAACAACTAAATAAGGTTAGAGGCAAATTCAAAATACATTTAAAATCAAAATTCATAAGCGTCATCATACACTATTAGATGTATTTTCTTGCAAGCATTCACAGGAAAACAAAGAAATATAATATAATTAGTCTAAACTCAACATAAAGAAAAGATTTGACAAAAACAATCTGCAAAAAGACAGATCAAAGAAATAATAATAAAAATGTAAATAAATAAAACTGAGAAAATGATGTTAGAGTCATTGAAAGTGTGTCTATAGGTTGTGCAGGCAGTTCAGAGTTGAGGTGAGTGAAGTTATCCACGGTGGATCAGGAGCCGGATGGTTGGACGGTAATGACTGTCTGTGGAAAGTCGTTTAAACCTAGACGAGCATCTTCCACAATCCTGTGCAAGCTGGAGATGTTCTTAGGGATTGTGAGGCCATAAAGGCAGCCGCTGAATTTCCAGGAGGAACAGAGGGACGCAGGGAATAAGTTAGCATTGCAATTCCAGACGCCAAGGTTTTCCTCAGGCCACACGGCTGCGAATGGTCGTAGAACCAAACGGCAGTTCAGCACAGAATGAGTGGCCGCTCAACACATTTCGTCCAAGGGGCCTGAGTTTGGTCAATATCGTTCTCAACTTTTCCGAGACAGGTATCTGTCCACATGACATCTAATGCTGTTTGTAAGTTTGAAATGGATGGCGTAGAGTTGGCCCTTTGACCCGAGAACTAATTTAGTATATCACGACCATTCAGCGCAGATTAACACACTGAATAACTATGTCGGCTAACTCTGCATTCATATATTTCAGTCGGTACTGATCTTCATTGCAGATCAACAGTTCAAACGAATGAGGTTCATGCGATATATGGAACTGAATGAACTGTTGTAAACAACACTCTCAGATATCCCATCATCCCTCCTGAATCGCGTTATCCTCCCACCTGCCTGTTTCGGTACCTGTGATACGGTACATGACTTGGAGTGAAATGTACACGGGTTGATCAATAAGCTGGCAGGTGACGGAATAAAAACGTTGGAGTCGTGTATAGAGAAGGAAGCTGTCAACAGTCACAGCAGACGGAGGCAGAGGGATGTCAGATGATGTTTAACCGGACCAGTGTGAGGCTTTGCACTCTGTGTAGTCGAGTGCCAGACGGTAGCACTCAGAAAGTGACAGAGGGACCATGTCGTCCTAATCTACAGCACATCTCTCTGAGAGGGGCAACGCAATAGACAGGGTGGTAAATACAGTGACCGGTTGCCTTCCGTGTTGCGGGATTGAGTAGAGACTTTGCGTCTCTGTGTCTGTCAGTGTGTGTGTGTGTGTGTGTGTGTGTGTGTGTGTGTGTGTGTGTGTGTGTGTGTGTGTGTGTGTGTGTGTGTGTGTGTGTGTGTGTGTGTGTGTGTGTGTGTGTGTGTGTGTGTGTGTGAGAGAGAGAGAGAGAGAGAGAGTGTTTCCAGTATAATTGGTTCCAGTATAACAGAGCCTGGGTAGCTCAGTCGGTAGAGCATCAGACTTTTAATCTGAGGGTCCAGGGTTCAAGTCCCTGTTCAGGTGCTCACTTTATATCGCAGGTTGTCTCCTCATCGCCGCATTCAGTTCCGTCCCATGACAGACAGCTTTTCCACTCCAAACGCATGAATTGTCCGGGGGAACTCTTCACTCACAGGGGAAACCAGCTTCCAGCTGAAGTGATGGATGCGGATTCGGTTTTAGCACTTAGGAGACGTTTGGGTAAGTACGTGGATGGAGAGGGTATGCGGGGGCAATTGGCCAGGTGCATGTCCTTGGGACTAGTCAGAATAATAGATCGGTGTGGACTAAATGTGTGACTAAAAGCCTGCTTCTCTGTTGTAGGGACGTGACTCTGATTTCTAGAGTGGGTAATTTAGCATGCAGTGTAATTATGCAGAAAGTACTCACATTGATATGGACCCTATATTTCAGATTCAGTTCATCCATTGCCAGTCCAGAGGACACGGCACATGTATCTGGCTGACCTTTGACATACCACGTTAGCACACAGCCCTCCATATCGGGCCTTTATCAGCATCTAAAACAATTACACCATAACATCACAACTTCCGTGGTCTCTACTCTAATTTGTGAAGGACAATGTGTATGTTTCCACTCTGAGAGTCACTGGGATCTGCAGTGAGCCGACAAGTCCGCATCGTCCCGACCTCCACTCTAAAGAGCATCCCAGATGATTGATTATACATTACTGAAATAAAACCGAATTTGACAAAAGACACACAGTCCCTCGTGATCAAGCCGACTTCCACCATAACACCATAACATACTGTGGGTCAGTGAGCCTCACCTCAGGAGAGCTGCTGGAGGTAATTATATCGGCGGCATTTTTGTGCATTTGGAATTTAAGTGTGTACATATATATATAGCCAGATTGTGAACAGTCATTATTGTTTTGTGCCCTGCAGGGCTCATTTTGCTAGGATGACTGCGTGCACTGAGAAATTAAAAAAATAAAGCATCGAAGGTGACTAATGAGATTAGGATAGTGGATTTTTCTGAGGTGTTTCAGACAATAAAACACAGAAGATGAACTGTCCATTCGGCCCATCGAATCCACTCCGCAATTTCATCATGGATGTTTTATTTTTCCTTCTGAATCCCATTATCCCTCCCACTGCCCTTAACCTTTGACGCCTTCACTAATCAGGAGCCAATCAACCTCTGCTTTAAATATGACGTGTAACTTCGCTTCCATAGCCGACTGAGGCAACAGTTCTACCGATTCGACACTCTCCAGTTTTCTGTCTCGCCCCATCCACCTGCCCACGAACCGTTGTTCCCCAAACTGCTTTCACCCATGTACCTACACAAAAGTCCCTTCAATGTGACTACTGGATCAACACTCGCACCACCCCGAGTGACGAATTTGGGCTTGTGTTTCTATTAAGCATTTCACCGTTCACCCGCAAACCGTGACACCTCGTTCTAATCTAAACCAGCAAGAGGAGGAGGGGAAGAGCCTGCATGGACCCTACTTATCTCAAACTCCAAATATCTTATGTAGCTGCAACATCACTTCCCAAATCCACACTCTGTGCACTGACCGATTAAGGTCAGTGTCCCAAATGCTTGTAAAGTCTTAGTAGGATACTTTTCTGGCTGGATGTCTGTGACCAGTAATACTTGGCAGGTATTGGAGACAGAGCCCCTGTTAAAAGTGATATGTTATAAATGACTTGGATAAAAATGGAGATGGGTAGGATAACTTTCACCGATAGGGACATTCAATGTAAGAATCGAGAAGTAATGTTGCAGCTCTCTGAAATTTTGTCCGGGCCGCACTGGGAGTGTTGTGTACAGCTCTGAGCGCTCCATTACAGGGAGAGCGTGGTGCCGTTGGTGAGGTTTCGGAAGTGGCTTACCGGGCTGAATCATGGCTGAGACAGTATTCTCTGCAAGGACAGTTTGACAGACACATTTAGGACAGACAGTCGGAATATTTTCACCAGGGTACGCATGTCAAGGGCTGGAGCGGATGCATTTAGGATGAGAAGGGGAGAGTTTAAAGGGGATCACGGGATGAGAATCCGAGTGTTTTTTTAAATTATTGATATATAGTTAAGAACTCACCAGAAATATTTACAGTCAGCTTTGTAGAAAACGTAGAGGAATATCTGAACAGAGGTCGGGCCGTAGAACAACTAACCACTCGAAACTACCTCTCGGCCCGTAACGTCGACTTTTTATTCCTCTTCATGGATGCTGCCCGACCTGCTGATTTCCCCAGCATTTTGTCTCTTTCTCTGTAGAATCTGCAGACTGTCTTGTGTTTAGCAAACGGAAAATTGGACCACGAATTAGGCATTAATCGGCATTGATGTTACATTAATCGTGATGATGCAATACTCTACAATAAATTGTGGGTAAAAGTTTGTTCCAGGCGTCATCACATCACCCTTTTGCAAGAGGTAATACTATGCGGACGAGATGAGGAGGGAATGGATGATTTATTCCAGAGGGATTCGGCGATAGGCGAAATGTCTAAACTCTGTCATGTTGCATCTTACCTGGAGACTTATAAACTTTCGTTTTAGGAAAGTTTAATCAGGTTGTTGAGCTTGAAGTACAAGATAATGACAGTGAAATTAGGAACGGGAAAAAAAGTGTTAACGCCAAAGGCAAGAAAATTAGTCTACACGTTTCACAAAGACAACATTCAGAAATGATCATCTTTTGCCAAGCTTTGAATTAAAAGTAAACCCCACAGCGTCTTTGTTAAGGTTAACCCAAAGCATTGTGCCCAGACTCTGAATCTCGCAATCGAGATCGCGAGAATAAAATTGGATAGGAACCCATTACCAACGCCAAGCCAATCGAAAAATTTTATTAGAGGGCCACTTGCAATTCCCTTCCCTCATATCCCTATGCTTGCCTTAGTGTGCAATCTCTGCAGTTCTTGTCCTTTAACATACTGACTCACTGAGCCTCCACAGATATCTTGTGTCGTGAATTCCAAAAATTCGTCATTCCCGGTGAAACCAAGTATCTTCTCTGTTCATAGCGAATCGTTGACCATTCACGTTGAGCGTGTGATCGTTGCTTCGGTGCAAAGCACGAGGCGCCACACCCACCTTACTCCTGGCCTCAGAAGACTGGTCGAAATGTTCAGAGATTTATCAGAATACAGAGAAGCGCAGAAGCTTTAATTGGACAGTTGAGTAACTGTACCTCCCAAGCTGCTTCGTGTCTGGTGAATGATTGATTCAACTGAGGAATCCAGAAATCAGTTAAACAGCCTTAAATTAGAAGTCAGCATTAGGAAATCTTGTTCCACTTTGTCCGTCCATTCCCCATTTCTCAAAGTTTTCACCAATCAGAGGACTAACCTCATGTCCCGAATAAAATACAATGGAACGTCCAGTTACCGCGTTGTACCTCAATATAACTCAGATAAACAAACACAACATGTCCCGAATAAAACAGAGTGGAATGTACAGTTACCGCTTTGTAACTCGATACAAATGAGATAAACAAACAGAACATGTCCCGAATAATATACAATAGTATGTGCTGGTACGGAAGCCAATGTGAATGAATGATGTTGAGGGAGATGTGGACAATAGGATCAAGGAGGCGGCCGTTTTTCTAATGTTGCCGAGGTGACGTCAGGTGGACAGAGCGTGTTCTGAGAGGCAACCAGACACTAATTGCCGAGATACCGCGTGTTTGGCCACGTTTTCAAGTCCCGGACAAACTTGAGCTAAATATGGTGATACACCCCGCCGACCACCACACTCCTGTTCCACTGACCTACATCCGCTTTGTCATTGTGTTCAGTGCTCTAACTTAGAAATGAGTCGAAGGAGGCGAGTAACCGGATATTTCACCACGTTCACAAATTCCTCTCTGAATTTAGAAACATAGAAACATAGAAAATAGGTGCAGGAGTAGGCCATTCGGCCTTTCGAGCCTGCACCGCCATTCAGTATGATCATGGCTGATCATCCAACTCAGAACACTGTACCTGCCTTCTCTCCATACCCCCGATCCCTTTAGCCACAAGGGCTATATCTAACTCTGTCTTAAATATAGCCAATGAACTGGCCTCAACTGTTTCCTGTGGCAGAGAATTCCACAGATTCACTACTCTCCGTGTGAAGAAGTTTTTCCTCATCTCGGTCCTAAAAGGCTTCCCCTTTATCCTTAAACTGTGACCCCTCGTTCTGGACTTCCCCAACATCGGAAACAATTTTCCTGCATCTAGCCTGTCCAATCCCTTTAGAATTTTATACGTTTCAATAAGATCCCCCCTCAGTCTTCTAAATTCCAGCGAGTATAAGCCCAGTCGATCCAGCCTTTCTTCATATGAAAGTCCTGCCAGCCTATGAATCAATCTGGTGAACCTTCTTTGTACTCCCTCTATGGCAAGAATGTCTTTCCTCAAATTAGGGGACCAAAACTGCGCGCAATACTACAGGTGCAGTCTCACCAAGGCCTTGTACAACTACAGTAGAACCTCTCTGCTCCTGTACTCGAATCCTCTTGTTATGAATGCCAACATACCATTCGCCTTTTTCACCACCTGCTGCACCTGCATGCCCACTTTCAATGACTGGTGTACAATGACACCCAGGTCTCGTTGCACCTCCCATTTTCATAATCGGTGACCATTCAGATAATAATCTGTTTTCCTGTTCTTGCCACCAAAGTGGATAACCTCACGTATATCCACATTAAATTGCATCTGCCATGAATTTGCCCACTCACCTAACCTATCCAGGGCACCCTGCATCCTCTTAGCATCCTCCTTACAGCTAACACTGCCGCCCAGCTTCGTGTCATCCGCAAACTTGGAGATGCTGTATTTAATTTCCTCATCTAAATCATTAATATATATTGTAAACAACTGGGGTCCCAGCACTGAGCCTTGCGGTACCCAACTAGTCACTGCCTGCAATTCTGAAAAGTTCCCATTTATTCCCACTCTTTGCATCCTGTCTGCCAACCAATTCTCTACCCACATCAATACCATACCCCCAATACCGTGTGCTTTAAGTTTGCACACTAATCTCCTGTGTGGGACCTTGTCAAAAGCCTTTTAAAAATCCAAATATACCACATCCACTGCTTCTCCCCTATCCACTCTACTAGTTACATCCTCAAAAAATTCTATAAGATTCGTCAGATATGATTTTCCTTTCACAAATCCATGCTGACTTTGTCCGATGATTTCACCTCTTTCCAAATGTGCTGTTATCACATCTTTGATAACCGACTCTAGCATTTTCCCCACCACTGATGTCAGGCTAACTGGTCTGTAATTCCTCGGTTTCTCTCTCCCTCCTTTTTTAAAAAGTGGGGTTACATTAGCCACCCTCCAATCCTCAGGAACTAATCCAGAAAAATTATCACTAATGCATCCAGTACTTCTTGGGCTACTTCCTTAAGCACTCTGGGATGCAGACCATCTGGCCCTGGGGGTTTATCTGCCTTTAATCCCTTCAATTGACCTAACACCACTTCCCTACTAACATGTATATCCCTCAGTTCCTCCATCTCACTAGACCCTCGGTCTCTTACTATTTCCAGAAGATTATTTATGTCCTCCTTAGTGAAGACAGTACTAAAGTAGTTATTCAATTGTTCTGCCATGTCCTTGTTCCACATGGTCAATTCACCTGTTTCTGGCTGTAAGGGACCTACATTTGTCACCCCATAAATGAACGTGTTGGTGCACAAACGTAAGTTCTGCAGCATGTATCCAAGTTGTCCAAAGATATATTCGGAATGGTTGTACTTGCTGGGATTTGTCCCTGCAATGTTATAATATAAATAATCGAGAACAGTTGTTAATCAGAGGAGGATGAAGCTGCCGGATACGGCGAAGAGTAAAATCACAGACCTCCTTCGGCTCTCCATCTCCGGGTCACCCCGACTGCCTTCATTTCCTCGACCCCTCAGCGCCTTCCGCACACGACTGGCCAGTAAAATATGCCTGACGGTCAGGATGTTGAACAGTAAAATGAAAGCGAACGGGAGCAAAGGAGTGACGGTTTTATCCAGCCTACTGAAGACCACCCAGCCTGGCTCCGCGTAATAGCTCGGCTTTCGGTCACAGTACCAAGGCACTTGGTTAATGATGATTCTGGGCTCCGATATAAAACCGAAGGGGACTTTTTTCAAACAGAGCAGAACCCCCGTTGCCGCCAGAACCCCAGCGGAGGTTCTCCCGGTGCAATATTTCGCTTTCAACTTCCGGAAGCATATGGCGACAAAACGGTGGAAGGTGAAGGCGACGGTGAACCAGACGGGGTAGTCCCTGGCCGTGCACATGAAGAAAAAGATCACCGGGCTGATGGGATAGATGTCCAGGAAGGACCCGGGGAAGTAAAAGCTGACGCGCCTCTGTACGACGGCGGTGACAACAACCAATAGATCCGCCGTTGTCATGGCCACCAGGTAGCGGGTGGTGCAGGTGAAGAGGCCGCACTTCCCCTGGGACAGGATCGTATTCACCACTAAATTTACAGCGACGAATCAAACAAAATGAAGATGGCTCACAGGAAGGTCTCCTTGCCTAATCTCAGAAAAGGAACGCCATGTTTTATCAACGGAAACATGTCTGGCCGCAGGGTAGCCTAGCACGATTACAGTGACATCGACCCAGGTTCAATTCCACCGCTGTCTGTAGGTAGACTGAATGCACTTATCCCCCAAAATCCCCCGCACTCCACAAATGCAGGGGGAGCAAAGCCGCTTGTCTGCTTGCGTTCGCATGTGTAACAACTGAACGGCTGTAGTCACTCACCAGGAACCCCGGTGATGGCGATGGTGATGTAGAAGGCACAGCCTGCAGAGCCGCTGCCTCACAGTGCCGGGACACCAGGGTTCAGGCCTCGATTCGGACTCTTCTCTGTGGAGCTTCCAGATTCTCGGTATCCCGGTTTTCCAGCAGATCCTAAAGACGTGCGAGCTGGTCGGAAAATCAGCTGTAGTATCTTGCCCCTGGTGTTAGGCGGAGTGGTAGAGACTGGGAAGAGATAGAAGGACGTTCAAAGTGAATTCATTGTCAAAGTGCGTATAGAACCCTCAGACGCACTACCTTGCTGACATGCGCAGTACAAGAAAGAATTACAATGGTATCAATGAAACTAGACGCAAAGTCTGACAAACTGTGCAAAGTCAAAATACCATGAATAATAATATGAAACAAGCGTGTCATGGTCCGGTCCGTGAAGTCTGAGTTCCGGTTCACAGTCCGGTCCATGTACGACAGACTCCGGGTCTTCCGGCTGTCCCTTGTTTCAGTTGGGCATAATCATAGGCACCTGATACTCATCTTGAGGCTGCGAATATAAGTGGCCCTGGGTTCGAGTGTGGTTGCTGGTTCGTCTTGTCAGTATCCCGTCCTCGCCTTTGTGGTTAAGTCAGGCCGTCTTTGCCGTTACACTGCGGTTGGATCTGTCCCTTCCTGTCCTTGTCTCTGCGTAAGCCAGGCGGTCTTACCGTTACCCTGAGGCTGGACTGTTCCTTTCCCTTCCCCATCATTCTGTAGCCCTTGGCTGGAGCCTCGCCTGCTACCTCTTGCCTATTCTCGCTGTCAAATTCTACCGCCGGAGCAAGAACAGAGCCTTCCTGTGTTCAGATAAGGAACCGCCTTTTGTTGTTTGGAACTGTCTCTCTGTGTCCACGCCTTCGCTAGGTAGGTACGGCCGTTTGCCGCTACCTAGCGTTGGGATCTGTCTCGTCGTGTGCAGCTTCCTCTGTATGAGTCCTAGCCCTACGACCTGTTCCCAAGGAGGGGACGCAGCTCTGTGTTCTGTGTTCCTGCTCCCCTCGACCAAGGCTCTGCGTTCCTGCTCTCCCGTCGACCAAGTTTGAGCTTCATGTCCCGCGTCCAGCCCAGGAACCCACGTCCTGCCCCCACGACCAGTCCTGTTGTCTTGCCATGTCTTGTCCTCGCCTAGATCTGGAGTCCAAGCCTGAGTCAAGACCAAGGTTCCGGGTCCCTGTCCAGTCTCTGGCTCAAAGTCCTTGTCCGGATTCCAAGTTCCTAGTTCCTCGTCCAGGTCCCACTTTCCTACTCTATTCCTAGCCCATGTGCTGTCTCCTAGTCTTAACCAGGACCTGTGTCTTGTCCAGCGTCGTGTCTTCCCCTCTTCCCTTGCTTCCTTGATGCACCTAGTCCTCTCCCTAGTACTTCAGTGTCTGTGTCTTGCATTTGGGTTAGTTCCCAACGCCCACCCTATGACAAAACAAGTAAATAAGCAATTCTGAGAGTAACATAAACAGGTACCACAGATCCTGAAAATCTGGAGCAATGGGCACAATGTTGAGGAAACTCAGCAGGTCAGGCAGCATCTGTGGAGAGGAATAAGCAACCGATTGTTAGGGGCTGAGACTCTTCACCAGTTCCAATTCTCCCCGAGAAACGATGAGGAAAGAATGAAAAGTGAAGTGGATGATCGAATTGGTGGCGTTGTTGCAAAGTTTGCAGACGATATGAAGATAGCTGGAGGGGCTGTTAGTTCTGAAGAAATAGAGAGGCTATGGGATTACTAAGACAGATGAGGAGAACGGACAAAAATGGCGGATGGGATACAATGTGGGGAAGTGAATGTTCATACGCTCTGGTAGAAGAAATGAAATGCTTGACAATTTTCTAAATGGAGGGAAAATACAAAGAATACTGAGGTGCAAATGGACCTGGGAGTCCTTGTGCAGGATTCCGTAAGGGTTAATTTGCAGTTTCAGTCAGTGATGAAGAAGGCAAATGCAATGCGAGGATTCATTTCAAGAGGACTAGAATTTACAAGCAAGGATGTAATGTGGAGACTTTATAAAACACAGGTGAGGCCTCAATTGGAGTATTGTGAGCAGGCTTGGGTCCCTTAACTTAGAAAAGATGTGCTGAAACTGGAAGGAAGTTCATTGGAAGTCCCTCTATTCTGAGGCTGTGCCTGGACTCTCCCAACATAGGAACTATTCTCTGCACACCCACGCTATCTAAGCCTTTCAGTCTTCGATGTGTTTCAGTAGATCTCCGCCATTCTTCCAAATTCAAGCAAGTAAAGAACCAGAGCAACAATCGCTCCCAATACGATATGCTTTCCCTTCCCGAAATCATTCTCCTGAAACTTCTCTGAACCCTCTGCAAAGTCAACACTTCCTTTTTTAAGTGAAAGGACAAGACCGGTCACAATACTCCAAAGGAGACCTCAACAGTGCCCTCAGCATTACATCCTTGCTTTAATATCCTGGTCATCTCGAAATGAACGGTGACAGTGTATCTGCCTTCGTTACAAGCGACTCGACCTGGATCAGCAACTTCTGCGCAGACATCGGGAGGAACTTAACGCTAATGGCATGCTGGCCTGTTTAACAAGAGGAATTGAGTATAGGAGTTAAGACGTCCTTCTGCAGCTGTACAGGCCCTGGTGAGACCCCACCTGGAGTATTGTGTGCAGTTTTGGTCTCCAAATTTGAGGAAGGACATTCTTGCTATTGAGGGAGTGCAGCGTAGGTTCACAAGGTTTAATTCCCGGAATGGCGGGACTGTCATATGTTGAAAGATTGGAGCGACTGGGCTTGTATACGCTGGAATTCAGAAGGATGAGAGGGGATCTGATTGAAACATATAAGGTTATTAATGAATTGGACACGCTGGAGGCAGGAAGCGTGTTCCCGCTGATTCGTGAGTCCAGAATTAGAGGCCACAGTTTAAGAATAAGGGGTAGGCCATTTAGAACAGAGATGCGGAAAAAATTTTCGTCCAGAGAATGGTGGATATGTGGAATGCTCTGCCCCAGAAGGCAGTGGAGGCCAAGTCTCTGAATACTTTCAAGAGAGAGTTAGATAGAGCTTTGATAGATAGAGGGTTCAAGGGATATGGGGAGAGGGCAGAAACGGGGTACTGATTATGTATGATCAGCCATGGTCACAGTGAATGGCGGTGCTGGCTAGAATGGCCGAATGGCCTACTCCTGCACCTACTGTCTATTGTCTATTGTTCATCCAGGCATTCCCTTTCTGCTTTATTCTAACATCTTGGCTGAAAATCAATCAATAGTCGAATCAGACACCGTAAGGAATATCTAGATTCGGCATTTCAGATTCATAGCACGCAATTGCTAACAGCTTTAGGGTTTGGGGTAGTGGGATTGAGTTTAAAAGTGATTTCTGGGCAACTTTTTTAGAACAAAGAGGGCAATTTACCTTGCCCGCGGTGTTGAGTCAGCGGCGTTTGAGCGACGCGGTGCCAGGGGAAAGAGCTGAAGCAAATTGGCTAAAGACGTGTTAGGTATGACGCACGCACAGGCACAGATTGGAGAGTTTTGGACAGGCACGATTGGCTTCAATTTACATCAGGGGTTGCACAGATGCTGTAGCGCGAACAACCCTGAGCTGGACTGTGTATGCTGCATTTGCTACAATGCCGCTGTCCATCGAATTTCCGATAATCCAATATGATCGAGACATTGGTGGTGCCGGACAGGTGGTCTCCCAGACTAGTGGATGTTACTAATGTGGCAGAACACTTTAAAACATAATGTTACCCAGTGCTGTGAAGAACTTGTCAATAAATTGAAACTGAGGGCGGGAAGCGGGTGATCCGTGTGTTTCAGAGAAACGAAGATGCATCACATGCGAGACCGTATCTGGGTTCCAAATAACAAGGATAGAGGTTGCCCCAGTTTCAGAAAAGACGCAATACCTCCCACCCTAATTACACGCGGGGTACGTTAACAACCATTGTGATTAGCTCTGAAACTTTAAGCATCATCGAGACCAGTGCGCGGATTGGGGAAGTTTAGATGGGTCTTGGCCAATCGGAGGCCGATAGGAGTAGCTTGCTGGACAATGCCGTCGACATGGACGAATTTGTCCACGCTGTAAAATTCTATGACTGCATTAAATGTTTGTTGCAGCGAGGGACGCCAGGTGTCTACAGTGGACCAACAAGCAACTAAGCATTTATAATAATTTAGCTGCTACGTTAATCTAGTAGGAGGCAGAAGTGAGGGCAATTTGGATTACTGGCAAGAAGGTGCCTGGGAAGCTGGAAGGTCGGAGAGTAGATGAGGCACCTGAACAACATCCCAGGGTTCTGAAAGAGGTAACGCAACAGATTGTGCAGGCATTATTAATGATGTTTCATGAATCACTGGATTCTGGTTTATTCCTGGAGGACTAGAAAATTGTAAAGGTCGCTCTATTCTTTAAGAAGAAAAGGAGGCAGAAGAAAGAAAATAATAGGCAGATCAGCCTAATCTCAATAGTTAGGAAGATATTGGAGTCGGCTTTTAAAGATGAGATGTCAGAGTACGTGGAGGCCGATGAAAAAATGGGCCAACGTCAGCATGGTTTCCTTAAGGGAACATCTGACATCTTGCAGCCTGAACATCTGCAAGAATTCTTTAAGGATATAACAAGCCGGAGAGCCAAAGGAGAATTTGTAGATGTGTAATTGGATTTTCAGAAGGCACTTGACAAGTTGCCGCACATGAGGCTGCTTAGCAAAATAAGAGGCCATGGAATTACCGGGAAGTTACTAGCATGGGTGGAGCATTGGCTGGTCGGTAGAATACAGAAAGTGGGAATAAAGGGATCCTATTCAGCTGGCTGCCGGACACTAGTGGAGTTCTACAGGGTCAGTGTTGGAACCGCTGCTTTTTACCATGTATGTCAATGACTTGAACTACGGTATAAATGGATTTGTGGCTAAATATGCCGATGATACAAAGACAGGTGCGTGGGCGGGTAGTGTTGAGGAAAACGAGAGAGTTAGATAACGTAGGGAAAGGACAAAGAAGTAGCAAATGAAATACAATGTTGGAAAGTGTATTATCATGCACTTTGGTGGAAGAAATAAACGTGTAGTCTATTATTTTGATAGGCATATAATTCAAAATGCAGAGATGCAAAGGGTCTTGCGAGTCCTTGTACAGGATACACAAAAGGTTAACCACCAGGTTGAGTCGGTGGTGACAAGGCGAATGCAATGTTGGCATTCATTTCTAGAGGTATAGAATATAAGAACAAGGATGTGATGTTGAGGCTCTATCGGGCACTCGTGAGACCACACGGAGTTTTGTGTGCAGTTCTGGGCTCTTTATAGACAATAGAAAATAGACAATAGACAATGGGTGCAGAAGTAGACAATTCAGCCCTTCGAGCCTGCAGCGCCATTCTGAGATCATGGCTGATCATCTACTATCAATACCCGGTTCCAGCCTTGTCCCCATATCCCTTGATTCCCCTATCCATAAGATCCCTATCTAGCTCCTTCTTGAAAAAATCCAGAGAATTGGCCTCCACTGCCTTCCGAGGCAGTGCATTCCAGACCCCCACAACTCTCTGGGAGAAGTTTTTCCTTAACTCTGTCCTGAATGACCTACCCCTTATTCTCAAACCATGCCCTCTGGTACTGGACTCTCCCAGCATCTGGAACATATTTCCTGCCTCTATCTTGTCCAATCCCTTAATAATCTTATTTGTTGCAATTAGATCCCCTCTCAATCTCCTTAATTCCAGCGTGTATAAGCCCAGTCTCTCTAACCTCTCTGCGTAAGACAGTCTGGACATCCCAGGAATTAACTTTGTGAATCTACGCTGCACTTCCTCTATAGCCAGGATGTTCTTCCTTAACCCTGGAGACCAAAACTGTACACAATACTACAGGTGTGGTCTCACCAGGGCTCTGTACAAATGCAAAAGGATTTCCTTGCTCTTGTACTCAATTCCCTTTGTAATAAAGGCCAACATTCCATTAGCCTTCTTCACTGCCCGCTGCACTTGCTCATTCACCTTCAGTGACTGATGAACAAGGACTCCCAGATCTCTTTGTATTTCTCCCTTACCTAACTCTACACCGTTCAGATAATAATCTGCCTTCCTGTTCTTACTCCCAAAGTGGATAACCTCACACTTATTCACATTAAACGCCATCTGCCAAGTATCTGCCCACTCACTCAGCCTATCAAAGTCACCCTGAATTCTGCTAACATCCTCATCACATGTCACACTGCCACCCAGCTTAGTATCATCAGCAAACTTATTGATGTTATTCTCAATGTCTTCATCTAAATCGTTGATGTAAATCGTAAACAGCTGTGGTCCCAATACCGAGCAGTGTGGCACCCCACTAGTCACCACCTGCCATTCCGAGAAAGACCCATTCACCGCTACCCTTTGCTTTCTATCTGCCAACCAGTTTTCTATCCATGTCAATATTCCCCCCCCCCCCCAATGCCATGAGCTCTGATTTTACCCACCAATCTCCTATGTGGGACCTTATCAAATGCCTTCTGAAAATCGAGGTACACTACATCCACTGGATCCCCCCTGTCTAACTTCCTGGTTACATCCTCGAAAAACTACAATAGATTAATCAAGCATGATTTGCCCTTGGTAAGTCCATGCTGGCTCGGCCCAATCCTATCACTGTTATCTAGATATGCCACTATTTCATCTTTAATAATGGACTCTAGCATCTTCCCTACTACTGATGTTAGGCTGACAGCACGATAGTTCTCTGTTTTCTCCCTCCCTCCTTTCTTAGAAAGTGGGATAACATTAGCCATTCTCCAAACCTCAGGAACTGATCCTGAATCTAAGGAACATTGGAAAATGATTACCAATGCATCCGCAATCTCCGGGACCACCTCCTTTAGTACCCTAGGATGCAGACCATCCGAACTTGGGGATTTGTCAGCCTTCAGTCCCATCAGTCTACTCATCACCGTTTCCTTCTTAATGTCAATCTGTTTAATTTCCTCTGTTACCCTATGTCCTTGTCCCATCCATACATCTGGGAGATTGCTTGTGTCTTCCCTAGTGAAGACAGATCTAAAGTACTTATTAAATTCTTCTGCCATTTCTCTGTTTCCCATAACAATTTCACCCAATTCATTCTTCAAGGGCCCAACATTGTTCTTAACTATCTTCTTTCTCTTCACATACCTAAAAAAGCTTTTGCTATCCTCCTTTATATTCCTGGATAGCTTGCGTTCGTACCTCATTTTTTCTCCCCGTATTGCCTTTTTAGTTAAGTTCTGTTGTTCCTTAAAAACTTCCCAATCATCTGTCCTCCCACTCACCTTAGCTCTGTCATACTTCCTTTTTTTAATGCTATGCAATCTCTGACTTCCTTTGTCAACCACTGTGACCCCTTTCCCCCCTTTGAATCCTTCCTTCTCCGGGGGATGAACTGATTTTGCACCTTGTGCTTTATTCCCAAGAATACCTGCCATTGCTGTTCCACTGTCTTTTCGCATGTTAGAAAGGACATACTGACATTGGAGAGGGTTCAGAGAAGATTCACAAAGATGATTCCAGGAATCAAAGGGTTATCGTATGACGAACGTCTGGCATCTCTTGGGTTGTATTCCCTGGAGTTCAGGAGAATGAGGGGGGAACTCATAGAAATATTCTGAATGTTAAAAAGGCGTGAACAAATTAGATATGACAAAGTTAATTTCCCATGGTAGGAATTCTAGGACAAGATGGCACGACTTCAGGATTGAAGGACGTCCATTTAGAGCTGAGTTGCGGAGAAATTACTTAGTCAGCGGGTGGTAAAGCTGTGGAATTTTTTGCCAGGAGCGGCTGTGCATTTAAGGTAAGGCAAGGATAGGTTCTTGATTAGTCAGGGCATCAAAGGGTATCGGGAGAAGACAGGGGAGTGGGGATGACTGGAAGAATTAGATCAGCCCATGATTGAATGGCAGAGCAGACTCGATGGGTTGAATGGCCTTCTTCTGCTCCTCTATCTTATGGCGTTATGGGATTCGTCGTTTAAGATTCCCTAAAGGATAACGTACAGGTTGAATCGGCGTTGAGCAAGGCAAATGCAATGTAGCATTTCTTTTGAGAGGACCAGAATATAAAAGTGAGGAATTAATGCTGAGGCTTTATACGCAGAGGCGAGGCCTCACATGGGATATTGTCAGATGTTTTAGGTTCCTTATGTAAGCACGGTGGTGCTGATATTGGACAGGGTTCAGAGGACGGTCACCAGAATGACTCTAGGAATGAAAGCGTTGTCCTATGAAGAGTTTTTGCTGGACCTGAGCCTGTAGCCCTGAAATTTAAACGGATGAGAGGGGATCTCACTGAAATATTAAAAGGCCTAGATGGAGCGGATATGGAGAGAGTTTCTTGTAGTGGTGGTGGGGAGGGGGTAGGGTCTCGGAGCGGAGGGAACGGCCTCAGTATAGAGGGATGTCCATTTAGAACGGACGTGAAGAGGAATTTCTTCAGCTAGAGGGTGATCAATCTGTGGAATTCGTTGCCACTTGCGGCTGTGGAAGACAAGTCATTGGGTGCATTCAACACGCAGGTGGATAGATTTTCATTAGTCAGGGCGTGTCAGATTCCGGGAGAATTTAGGAGAATGGGGTTGAGAGGGGAACTAGATTTACCTTGAAAAACGGTGGAACAGACTCGACGGGCCGAATGACATTGGGCTGCCCCCATCACTCATGGTCACATGGTCTTATGAAATAAATATGAGGGTTGGGGTGAATGGACGGCTGTAGTGCTTCTGGCGCTTGCAGGGTTAAGAGCCAGGATGGAGATTAGTGGGGAGGGCCAGATGGACAAGGGAGTCACGGGGAGAGTGATCCCGGCGGAATGCGGCGTGTGTGTGGGGGGGGGGTGTGGAGGGAAGATGAGGGTGGAAGTTGCGGTGTATGGTGTGCTGGATACGGGGGCTCATGGAGTGGAAGGGGTGGAGAGGAGAAGCTTTGTCCTTGTTAAAGCGGCGGAAATGCGGCGGTGGGGGGGGGGGGGAGCGTGAAAGTGCCCTTTTCATAAATTTCAGCGGACATTTTCCAGCCGAAAGCTACATTTTGCGATATGGTGAATTGCTCGGGATGATCTCAGTGATAATGGTCAATAGATCTGCCGTTGCCATGGCCATCGAGTAAGGAGTGATGCAGGAAGGTGGGGAGGGAACACACTTCCCTTGGGTTAGGATCACGGATTCACTGGAAAACAAAGTAAAAATTATTAAACATATCTGAGAATCGCTCTGATGAGGCAGGGAATTGGATTGGACATCAGCTTTACGGGAAATGCCCGAGTGTGGTAGTGGATGGTGGCTTTTCTTCTGGGAAGCCTGAGACCAGTGTTGTACCGCCAGGGATCCGTGATGGGCCCATTGTTTTTGTCATCTTTATCAACTATCCGGATAATAATATCTTAAGATTTTTTTTATTACTCTGAGAATTTTTTTATCTGACAGTCACAATTATGTTAATGACGGAGCAAGATAATTTGCGTTCGAGTTTATGACAAGAATAGTTTTGGCGCATTTATTTTTATTCAGTTAATTCAATAACCGTCTCCCCACCCCCACTCCCCCAATGCGGACAGCACTGCGAGATATTATTTCTTAATAATTCGGAGGATGGAGTTAACCGGATACTTCACGGCGTTGACAAACTCCTGCCTGAACTTCGATTGAGTCACCCCATAAATGAACGTGTTGGTGCACAGACTGAAGTTCTGTAGGATATAGCCGACTTGGCCAAAGATATACTCGGAATTGTTGTACTGGCTGGGAGTTGTTCCGGCGATGTTGTAATATAAGAAGTCAAGGACAGTTGTTAACCACAGAAGGATAAAGCTGCCAGATATAGTAAACAGTAAGATCATCGACCTCCTCCTGCTCTCCATCTCCGGGTCACTTTGATTCTGCCCTTTGCTCTGACCCCTCAGGGCTTTCCGCACACGACTGGCCAGTAAAATGTGTCTGACCGTCAGAACATTGAACAGCAAAATAAAAGCGAAAGGCAGCAGGGGGGTCACAACCTTATCAAACATCCTGAACCCCACCCACAGCGGGTCGGTGTAATAAACCCGCTTCCGTTTACAGAACCACGGTACTTTACCGATGATAAATTTGGGTTCGGAAGAGAAATAGAAGGGGACGTTTTTCAGACACAGCAGGACGCCGGTTATCGCCAGAACCGCAGCCGCAGTTTCAAGGTGCAGTATTTTGTTTTCAGCTTCTGGCAACAAATGAGGACAAAGCGGTCGAAGCTGAAAGCGACGGGTGAACCAGACGGAACAGTCCCTGGCCGCACACATCAGGAAAAAGATCACGCTGCAGACGGGATAGATATCCAGAACGGATCCGGAGAAGTAAAAGCTGATCCGCCTCAGGATGACAGCGGTGACGACAGCCAGCAGGTCCGCCGCTGCCATGACAACCAGGTAGCGGGTGGTGCAGGTGGAGAGGCCGCACTTTCCCCGGAGAGGATCGCGATCGCCACCAAATTCACTGTGAAGAATAAAAGAGAATGAAACATTTTAATAAACTTCGTCGATTCTCTATTCGACTGTTCGGAGCCCCGGGTGATTTCGAGGGTGAGACCTTGCTCACCAGATCCTGATTACCGCTATCTGTTTAAATCGACTGATTATTTGCTCTGCCTCTTTACAACAAACTTCGTTCTGTTTCTCAAGCCTCGTTTACACATAACCGGGTCCTATAATTCTTGTCCCTATAAAACAACAGTTTTCACTGGAGCAATTATATTACTGTGTAAGCGTGATTTAGGAATGGAGACCGCTTCAGAGATGGATGACCGGCACCGACAGACGGTCCTGATACAGGCAACAACATGTCTGCTACCCGACCGTGAGTCCGATCGAGAACGTGAAAATCGCCATTTTTACATTTATAATTTCATAGTTAGTCTCAATTGAAAGACCGGAATGAACAGTAAATATTATTCACAATATCTTAACAAAAACACTGTTTGCTGATCCTACGATGGGACGCAAAGATGCAAATTCAGAAATCAAAGGGGCAAAGCGCCTTTGTGTAGGGGCCGGTAAAAGTGAACTTATCGAAAGGAGCAGAATATAACCAGAAGAATGTACTGCTGAGGTTTATAAGGCGTTAGTCAGACCCCGTTCAGAGCCGGTTTCTGCCCCATATTGACGAAAGAATGCGATGGCATTGGAGAGTGTCCGGAGGCGTTTCACGGGAATGATCCGGGAGTGAAAGGTTAACGTATCAGGATCGGGTGATAGATGCGGGCCTTTACTCGCTGGAGTTTAGAATAATAGGATAATGGGGATCTTACCGAAAACTGTCAAATATTAAATATTCAGATAGAGTGGAGGTGTAGAGGGTGTTATCTGTAGTGGGGGAGCCTGGAACAAGAGAGCACAGCCTCAGAATAGAGAGAAGTCACGTTAGAATGAAGACGATGGGAGATTTTTTTCCCAGAAGGTGGTGAATCTGTGGAATTTTCTGCCACATACGGCTGTGGAGACCAAGTTATTGGGGAAATTGGGGATATTTAAAGTGTTAGGTAAAGGCGTGAAATGTTACGGGGAGAAGTCTGGAGAATGGATTTGAGAGGGATAATAAGTTAGTCATGATTGAATAGCTGAACAGACTCAATGGACCGAGAGGCGCCATTTTGAATCGATGTGTTACGGTTTTCAGGTATCATCTGCTTGCCGCTCGTCATTGAATTAGATATTGAGCGTGGAGTTTGTCACTTTACACAATAGAATTCAGGTTTAGTCTCAGTTGAAAGAATGGAATAAACAGAAAATCCTGTTCAGAATATCTTACAGAATATCACTGCTAATACTATGATGGGACATGGGATTAACCGCTGGATCATCCGGCAATAATTCCAGGTACAAAACGGAGCAAATTACTGGCCGACAACGCATCATTCCCAGTCACTTACCGGGCAAGCCAATATGGCAATGATCAAATAGCAGATCCTCCGGGCGCTGTTAAATGTTTCCAGCATTTTCGGCCCGCACGCTGTTGGCGGTCTTTCTGATTGAAGCTCCGGATCCGCATTCTTTCCTGGATCATCACAATTATAAACCCTGAGATCTCCTCCGGGAATCTTCAATTGCAACATCGTTCAATAAATTTAGCATTGAGAAATAAAGATGACGACAGCATCGTGGCATCTTCATTGTGTTGAAATTTAATTATTTCACTGATACAACTGAGACACCAGCAAACATGCGGCTGTTAACAATGAAACATAACTTAGTAGGCAGAATTGTAATTCAACAATGGGAGAATTTGTGGCCCGTCCAGAAATTGTCGAGGTGCATCAGGGAGAAATGGAGAGGGAGAGATGTTAAACCAAAGTATAATCAGAGATGTTTGGTATTTGTTACAAATGAGAGATTCCAGGCGGATTTTATGACATTTAATCCGGATTGTGGTTGGCTTCAAAGCTAAGAACGCGGATTGTGAGAGAAGTGAATCTTGATTCTGTAAAAACTTAATTTAGTTTGGATAAAGATGGAGCTACAGTGAGCACACTATTAAACTACAACTTGAAGTGGTATTCCCGGAGGACATGAGCGTCAGATTCGGCTAGCCTCTATTGCCGAGCTCACGTTATTTTGGGGTTCTCTGCGATGAGTTATGCCAACCTAGTCATTGGATTTAAAGTATGATATAGCTTGATCAGGTCCTGTTGATTTCGAGTGATAGATTCATCGAGACTTACAGCATAGAAACAGACCCTGTGTCCACCGAGTCAGCTCCTGCGATTATCCGCCCATTTACATCATCCCATCGTCGACCCGTTATATTTCCCACTGCTTCTCATTAACGAGTTCCGCAGAACATTTAGCCATTTGCCTGCATGCCACCTGCAATTTCGAAGTTCAAAGTACATTTGTTATACAGCATGTCTGCAGTATTCAACACCAGGACCAAAGTTCTAAGTACGTTTATTATGAAAGTATATCTGTAGCATACAACCCTGAGATTTCTCTTCCTGCTGTCAGTCACGAAACAAAGAAACACCATGGAACCCGGTCCAAAAAGCATCAGAAAAACAACGTGCAAAAAATAGCTAAAATGGCAAAATAGAATCGAATGAAAGAACACACGGAATATAAAATATCAAACCACCGAGTCCTTGACTAGAACTCCTGAATTCAGTTCAAGTCATTGCCATTGTGTCGTTAGATGTCCTCAGGCCGTAGATCCAGTCCGGCCCGATCATCATCGCACAGAAATACAACAAATAAAGGTGCAACCAGAAACGAGAAACACTTTGATGTAGTGGGGAAGGGTGATTGATCTTAGAATAGGATAAAGGGTAGACAGAGCATTGTGGGCTGATGGGTCCCTGCCCTGCTGTAATGCTCTATGTTCTCACTAAATGCCCTTGACATAGATGTATCAAAATTGAGGCACCTTTCAGGGTTACACGGCAAATAAAAATCCTTGTGTATCAGGACTTTGCAGGACATTTGAAGATGTTGAACCTCAGCGACCACACAGAAGCATACTATTTCTGAACAATGTTTATTTCATAATTACCGTCAATACCGAGGCGTCCTTTACGTTATTACGTCGTGGTGCCCAGCTGACGTGAAAAGCCAGTTTTATCCAATCTGTGGGTGTGAAACCCAGACCTTTTCGCAGAGATGCCCCACACTCATTTGATGTGAGTTACTGTAGACTGAGCCCAGCTATAGTCGATTTAGCTGTTTTTAAGGGTATTTTTATAGGTTCCTGCAGATGGTTTTATGTACAGAGAGGGACAATGGGGGATCAAAACCACAGGGAATTTCTTGATCAGTTGGTGAATGGACCGAAGCATCACAAGTGACGTTAAGTTAAGATAAAGGTTAGCTGTTTCATTTTGGGAAAAGACACGTGCACAGTGTGTGGTGCGTAACAAGGAAGAGTTACAGAGCGGAGGTAACCAAAAGCACAAGAATATAGTTGGCCTACAGTAGCTTAAAAATCAGACAGAACGGTGATGAAGGCGTTCCATCAGTCAGAGTATTAAATATTAAAGTTAGGATGTTATACTGCAGTTACAAAAGATTTGGTGAGATCCCCTTGGAACAATGTGTATGGTTGTCACTACGCCATTTTTCTACACAGAGCGCTGTCACAGGAAACGAACGTGAATCATCAGGAACCACACACCACTCAGACCATGTACTCTTCCGTTACCGCCATTGTGACTCCCACCACCCAGGCCATCTGCTTTTCCCGTTACTCCATCAGGATCCCCACCACCCAGACCATGTACTTTTCCCGTTATCCTCATCAGGACCCTCACCACCCAGACCATGTATGTTTCCCGTTACCCCATCAGCACTCCCACCACCCAGACCATGTACTTTTCCCGTTACCTCATCAAGACCCCACCACCCAGACCATGTACATCTCCCGTTACCCCGTCAGGACCCCCCACCATGAACAGACCACGTATTGTTCATTTCAAAAATCTTTTTATTATTTATTATAGAAGATTGACAGAAAATAACTGATTAACAAAGCTAAGCAATATATCAATAATAAGAGAAAATAAGTGTTTAAGAATATTTTCTTTGAAAGAAGAAGAAAAAAAAGAACACTACTAACTAAAAAAAAACAAAACAAAAAAAAAACATGTGAGCACAACCCCGGAGCTATACATCATACAAGCTTCCATAAAAAACATCAATCCCCCAGCTCAAATCTACTTAGAGAAAAATCGGAAGGAAACCATATTATTAAACTCAAATCAGATGATAGTAGCGGGCGAATGAACCTTTTCTCAAATCGAATCGAGGATGAAAAGTTCGACTTCTAATTTTCTCCAAACTAAGACATAATATCACCTGGGAAAGCCATTATATCAAAGTAGAAGCAGAAGTATCTTTCCATTTCAACAAAATAGCCCTTCTGGCCAATAATGTAACGAACGTAATTACATGTTGGTCTGATGGAAAAATACCATGAATATATTGACGGATTATACCAAATAAAACCGTCAATTTATTAGGCTGTAAATTAATTTTTAAAGCTTTAGAAATTGTAGAGAAAATAGACTTCAAAAAAATGTTTCAATACGGAACAAGAGCAAAACATATGTGTCAGTGTGGCTGTCTCAGTTTTACATCTGTCACACTGTCTATCAACATTAGGGAACATTGTGGACAGTCCCTCCTTTGTCAAATAGTAACGATGTACAATTTTAAATTGAATTAAAGAGTAATTGGCAAAAATCGAAGAAGAATTGACCAACTTCAAAATCCGCAACCAATCTTCTGCTATCAAGGTCATGTTTAAGCTTTCTCTCTCAATCTTGCTTAATCTTAAGTGAAGGGTAATTGAGTTGCTGTAACAATAAATTATAAATTTTCCCAATAAAACCCTTCACAAAATGATTCATTGTAAAAATAACATCTAACAGGCCAGAATCTTGTACATAGAAAATTACTTAAGTATTTTTGTAAAAAGTGTCTGACCTGAAGATACTGCAATAAATGTGAATATGAGATAGAGTATTGAGTGACTAATTTCTCAAAAGACATCAGTCGGCCATCTTGGAACAAATCCGTGAAGGAATAAACCCCGTTCTTCCTCCAAAAAAGAAGAGTAGGATCACATAATAAAGGTTTAAATAAATCATTTTGATAAATTAAACCTAAAGTTTAAATTATTTAAGATTAAAAATTATGAAACTGGAACTAAATTTGTAATGACTGCTTAATCACAGGATATAAATTTAAATTATTAATTTTGGACAGTTGTACAGGCAAAGAAGCTCCTAATAATGAGGTTAAATGAAACTGTTTCACAGCATTCTGTTCTAAATCAGCCCAAGGTGGTCGTTCGTCTCTATCTGCCTAATATAATCAAAAATACATATAACGTATATTAACAGCCCAATAATACATTCTTAAATTAGTCAAAACAAGACGTCCATCTTTTTTTCTAATTTTTGTAAAAGATATTTAGCAATTCTTGGTCTTTTATTATTCCAAACAAAAGATGAAATAATGGAGTCAACCTGTTCATAAAATCCACTAAAGGAACCAAATTATCTTTATAAAGATCTTTATAATTTTTAGTGATAATAACACATAAATATTTAATGAGTCCGTAACTCTAAACGCAATATCATCATATATAGAAGAAGAATCATTTAGGGGAAATAATTCACTTTTATGAAGGTTTAGTTTATATCTCGAAAACTTTCCAAAATCATTTGAGTTTCAATAAGGTAGGAATGGATTCTTCAGGATTCGAAATATAAACTAAAAGGTCGTCATCATAAAGAGAGATCTTATCAACAGCCTCAGTTATAAAAATCCATGAATATCTTTAGCTTCGCGAAGTGCAGTAGCCAAGGGTTACAGCACCAAATTAAATAACAAAGGACTTAACAGACATCCTTAACAGACCACGTGGAAAGCCGAAAATTGAGATCTGCAATGGTTAGTAATACAGTAGCAACGTGGCTTATTTATATCATTCTAATCCACTTAATAAATTAATACCAAAGCCGTATTTCTCTAAAACATTAAATAAGTATTTCCATTTAACTCTATCAAATGCCTTTTCAGCATCAAGGGAAACAACACATTGGCGAGCCTTAGAGAAGGATGAATATATAGCATTTAACAATCTCGGAACATTAGAAAAGGAATAACGGCCCTTTACAAAACTTGTTTGATCTTGAGAAAATAATTTTAGCTAAATTTTTTTCCAGCCTATTAGCCATTATTTTTGAGAGCATTTTAGCATCCACATTTAATAATGAAATAGGTGTATATGAAGTACAGTCCAGTAGAAACTTTATCCTAATAATTGAAGAAATAGAGGCTTCATACAATGTAGGAGCTAACTCTCTTATCAAAAAAAAAAGAATCTTTAAGCGTTTCCAACATATATGAAGAGAGCAATTTTTCAATTTTTAAAATAAAATCCTACAGAATAACCATCCAGTCTAGGAGCTTTACGAGATTGCATTGAAAAATAGCTTTCTGAATTTCGCTTTCAGCAATAGGAGCATCAGAGTTTGTTGATCTTCAGCAGAAACTTGAGGGAAAATCAATCTTCTGTAAAAAGGCATTCCATTTAGAAAAATCAACTGGAAACTGAAATTTATAAAGTTCAATATAAAAGTCTTGAAACATTTTGTCAATATCTTCATAATTGCATGCTGAACTACCATCTCCCTTACGAATTTCTAAAATTTGTCTTTTAGCTCTAGCTGCTTTTAATTGAGATGCTAATAGCTTATTATTTTTATCACCAAACACATAAGATTGACTTTTCAATTTAAGTAAATTTCTTTCAATAGGATAAGTTAATAATACATTATACTGTGATTGTTCAACTCTTTGTTTAAATAAAACAATGTTAGGAAAGACTGCATAAATATTATCCAACTCTTTAACTTGTTTAGAAATTTTAGCTAACTCTGTTTTTGTCTGTTTCCTAAGCTTAGATGAATAGACAATTATCTGACCGCGCAAATATGCTTTAAACGTGTCGCATATAATCAATTTCGATACATCTCCCGTGTTGTTAAAAAGAAAAAAATCTTTTTATCTGAGTCTCAATAAATTTGACAAAGTCCGGACTTTGTAATAAAATTTCTGGAAAACGCTACAGCAAATTTGCAATAACGACATCATTCAATTCAAAAGCTAAACTTAAAGGCGCATGATCCGAAGGAACTATAGCATCATATTCACATTTCTGCACTTTGGACAAAAATCGGGGATCAACTATAAAGTAATCGATTCTCGAATATTTTTGTGAACGTGTGAAAAAAGAATAATCTATATCATTAGGATGTAAATGTCTCCAAATTTCAATCAGGCCAAAATCAATTAGAAAGGAGTTAATAAGTGATGCAGAACAACTCGGCAGCCGCTGATTGGTTGAACTCTTGTCAATCAAACGGTTTAAACAACAGTTAAAATCACCCATTAACAACATATATTCATTTGTCCGGCAATAAAGCAAATACATTTTTTCAAAAAGTTGAAGGATCATTAGGTCCATATAGGGTAACCAGAACAATTTTTCTATTACAAATTGTTCCTTTAACAATTAAAAATCTACCATTAATATCTGACACAATATCTTGATGGATAAATAAAAATATTAGATTTAATAAAAAATAGATACTCCTTTTGTTTTATTTTGACAAGTAGCGTGAAATTCAAGGCCCTTCCGCATTTAAAAAAATCTATTTTGATCGTCCGTTTTGATATGCATTTTCTTGAACAAAAATTGTAACGGGTTGGAATCGATTAATGATTTTAAAAGTCTTCTTCCGCTTAATAGGATGATTCCAACCACGTACTTTCCAACTTATAACGTCTATCTGTTTATTTGCCATAAAAATATTTTATTTAACACATAAATGGACGCATACCAGCGCAGGCTAATAAACACTGGCGGTGACAAATACAACCATATGCAAAATGTGCATGGTCTGGAACTCCATAATGGGAAAAAATACCAAAAAGAAAACTAAAATTAATCTTACAATTAATCCTGTAAATCAAAACTAACCCCAATACTCACACCACCCCAAAAACCCGAAATTCGGAAAATAAGCCGAAATGGCTCCCCATAGAGAAAAGAGAGAGAGAGAGAGAGAGAGAGAGAGAGAGAGAGAGAGAGAGAGAGAGAGCGAGAGAGAGAGAGAGAGAGAGAGAGAGAGAGAGAGAGAGAGAGAGAGAGGAGAGAGAGAGAGAGAGAGAGAGGAGAGAGAGAGAGAGAGAGAGAGAGACTGTGCAAGCTGCCCATTTTATAATAGTGGTTTTAAAAAGCTTTCCTTAATTCCTCCCCCAGTTACAAAAAAGACAAGATACAGCCCTAAAATATAAAAGCCCTGCAAAGGGAAAATATTTTGATAAATATAAAAAGCCTAACACAACACCATATCAAGTCATGTTAACTGGGTCTTCTGCCCATTTACAGGCCTTACGTCTAACAGATATATATACACACAATTTAAATATCAATTTACTTTAATGCCTTCCATTATTTTACATAGTACTATTATACTGAAACAATGGCCACTAGTAAGGCTAGGTAATCATTAATCAGCTTCAGGACTATTTTAGAGAGAACTCGCGGAGTGGGGGACATTTCTGGTGTCTACTCGTTTTCCGATGAGAATCCCAGTATCCTTGCACTTTACAAAAAGCTCTGGGTTTGTGGATAAACAGGCCGCTATAAAGCTGTCAGTATTGTATAAATGTGTGGTAGAGGTGTTCGAGTGGAGTATAGTTGATTTGAGTGCAGAGCATGATTCCTATGAAGCCCGCCATTAATGTGATTAACAGTATTATTTAAAGTAATGTAATGACTGAGGACAGTACCGTTTCAAATATTTACATCACCATGTATTAAAATGGTTGATGTGATTTAAGGCATTATATTAATAGAAGTGTTTTTATTATTTTAACTAAGCAAACCACTTTGAAGATTACATTCTTAGGAGTGTCTTTTCGGAACTAAGTTGACGTGTTGTATTATTGTGCGGCTTTAAAATAAATTTTATTTGAAGTTTATATCGGAAGTTAGATACTGGAATAAATTAATGACAATTTTTTTAACAATTGAAACATTATTAACCGTGTAACTCCGGTAAAATTGACGACATCTATTAATATTTCAAGCTATGGCCAATATAGTTTCATGTTTGAGATGAAATTACGTTTTTAATTGGAAATCTCTCAGTTAAAGAGGGTCAATCATCACATTCGGTATTAATAGAATAAGAAGTGACTGTACCAAATAGTACTAAATATCGGCTGCAACTCAGCAAAAGCCCACAGTGAAATAATATGGTCTCTGTTGATTAGCAGCAGCCTGCCTTAATGAAGAGCCTCATCTTTGATTGAAAGCAATTCGCCTTTTCATTTAGCATTGTCGGTACTCTGGGGCATTCATCACTAAGTACATGCAAGCGGTTTCGAACTTTACTGACACACAATTTAATTAAAACAATTCTGAATGTGAATGATGTTGTAACCTGACTGTCCCTGTGGGGATGTGGAGGGGGTTTATACTAGAGACAGCAGGAACAAATATATCAGCGTAGTTGCTTGTAAGTCGACGATCGAATCCTTCACACAGAAAATGCTGGAGACGTTCCACAGTATCAGGAAAATATATTATATCATAATTGCAATTATTGGTGTCCCTGGTAAGCAACTATAATTTTATTTTGTTAATTTTGTAACTTTACGCTCGAGATTGTCTCCCGGTTTGATCTATAGTTGAAATGTTTGCCTGCTGATCCAATGGTTTTGCTTGAACCAAGAGTGTAACAGTGGTATCGTTTCTATGATCCAACATCCTCAATGTAAGGCACTAGTAATGATGATTATACTAGTTCTAATGGTAATAGTAATAAATATTAATAGGAAATAATAATAATAATAACAACAACAACAACAACAACAACAACAACAACAATATTATCATAAGGACTATTTGTCTTTCCGAGTGTTTAAAGTTCATTGAAAGGTCAGATTGTACAACTACAGAGAGGCATTCAGCGAAGAAGTTGACAAGTAGCCTGGTTATTGCCTGATAATAAATAGTATAAGTCCGAGGTAAAATCGGTGTTGTTGAATTTCTGGCCATCCTATTGAAGGGAAAAAACAAATACTTTAAAATCGTTGCGTTATAAAATGGTCTAAGTAATCCCTATTTTATTTGAATTTTTCTGGTGTTACTTCTTCCTGTTCCACCACCTGATGTTGGTTAAATAACCCTTTTTAACTGGTGAAGCCCTCTTCTCTTTGAAATCCACAGAATCGATCGCTCTGGAGTTTCTGAAAGTGATCGGCTGCTCATGTTCACAACAGGGCAATTGGTTTTTATTAACCATATAGCCATATAACAATCACAACACGGAAACAGGCCATTCCGGCCCTCCTAGTCCGTGCCGAACTCTTAATCTCACCTAGTCCCACCTATCCACACTCAGCCCATAACCCTCCA
Source organism: Hemitrygon akajei (assembly GCF_048418815.1). Lineage (NCBI taxonomy): Eukaryota > Metazoa > Chordata > Chondrichthyes > Myliobatiformes > Dasyatidae > Hemitrygon > Hemitrygon akajei. Next base: position 649,288 of record NW_027331949.1, read on the forward strand.
CTCCTTTCCTGTCCATATACCAGGGGTGTCAAACTCATTTTAGGTCACGGGCCGGATTGAGCAAAATGCAGCTTCATGCGGGCCGGATCAGTCGGACGCGTGCGAACGCAGCTTTCGTTGCCTCCGTTTTTTCAGCCTGCTCTCATGTGTCTCAGTCTCTGCTATAACTACAAAGTGTTTCACTTTACAAATTCCGTTTCTTATGAAGAAGACTGCCGAGCAAGACTGCCGAATAAACACTAAAAACCCTGAAAACCTGGTACCTGAATAAACTCAGCATTAGCCATATCATACGCCATAGGCGCTTCGATTACTGGGGCCAGCTTTAATAGTAATTAGATATTATCTCGCGGGCCAAAGATAATTCCACCGCGTGCCGGATTTGGCCCGCGGGCCTTGAGTTTGACATATATGCCATATACCTATCCAATTTTACTTTAAATGACACAACTGAACTGGCTTCTACTACTTCTACAGGAAGCTCATTCCACACAGCTATCACTCTCTGAGTAAAGAAATACCCCCTCGTGTTTCCTTAAACTTTTGCCTCCTAACTCTCAAATCATGCCCTCTCGTTTGAATCATCCCTACTCGCAATGGAAACAGCCTATTCACGTCAACTCTATCTAACCCTCTCAAAATTTTAAATACCTCGATCAAATCCCCCGTCAACTTTCTACGCTCCAATGAATAGAGACCTAACTTGTTCAACCTTTCTCTGTAACTTAAGTGCTGAAACCCAGGTAACATCCTAGTAAATCGTCTCTGCATTGATATCTTTCCTATAATTCGGTGACCAGAACTGTACACAATATTCCAAATTTGGCCTTACCAATGCCTTGTACAATTTTAACATTAGATCCCAACTTCTGTACTCAGTGCTCTGATTTATAAAGGCCAGTGTTCCAAAAGCCTTCTTCACCACCCTATCTACATGAGACTCCACCTTCAGGGAACTATGCACTGTTATTCCTAGATCTCTCTGTTCCACTGCATTCCTCAATGCCCTACCATTTACCCTGTATGTTCTATTTGGATTATTCCTGCCAAAATGTAGAACCTCACACTTCTCAGCATTAAACTCCATCTGCCAACGTTCAGCCCATTCTTCTAACCGGCATAAATCTCCCTGCAAGCTTTGAAAACCCACCTCATTATCCACAACACCTCCTACCTTAGTATCATCAGCATACTTACTTATCCAATTTACCACCCCATCATCCAGATCATTTATGTATATTACAAACAACATTGGGCCCAAAACAGATCCCTGAGGCACCCCGCTAGTCACTGGCCTCCATCCCGATAAACAATTATCCACCACTACTCTCTGGCATCTCCCATCTAGCCACTGTTGAATCCATTTTATTACTCCAGCATTAATACCTAACGACTGAACCTTCTTAACTAACCTTCCATGTGGAACTTTGTCAAAGGCCTTGCTGAAGTCCATATAGACTACATCCACTGCCTTACCCTCGTCAACATTCCTCGTAACTACTTCAAAAAATTCAATAAGGTTTGTCAAACATGACCTTCCACGCACAAATCCATGCTGGCTACTCCTAATCAGATCCTGTCTATCCAGATAATTATAAATACTATCTCTAAGAATACTTTCCATTACTTTACCCACCACTGATGTCAAACTGACAGGTCTATAATTGCCAGGCTTACTTCTAGAACCCTTTTTAAACAATGGAACCACATGAGCAATACGCCAATCCTCCGGCACAATTCCCGTTTCTAATGACATCTGAAAGATCTCCGTCAGAGCTCCTACTATCTCTACACAAACTACCCTCAAGGTCCTGGGGAATATCCTGTCAGGACCCGGAGATTTATCCACTTTCAAATTTCTTAAAAGCGTCAGTACTTCCACCTCTTTAATTGTCATAGGTTCCATAACTTCCTTACTTGTTTCCCACACCTTACACCATTCAATATCCTTCTCCTTAGTGAATACCGAAGAGAAGAAATCGTTCAAAATCTCTCCCATCTCCCTCGGCTCCACACATAACTGACCACCCTGATTCTCTAAGGGACCAATTTTATCCCTCACTATCCTCTTGCTTTTAATATAACTGTAGAAGCCTTTCGGATTTACTTCCACCTTATTTGCCAAACCAAACTCGTAACTTCCTTTAGCTTTTCTAATCTCTTTCTTAAGATTCCTTTTACATTCTTTATATTCCACGAGCAATTCCTTTACTCCATGCTGCCTATATCTATTGTAGACATCCCTCTTTTTTCGAACCAAGTTTCTAATATCCCTTGAAAACCATGGCGCTTTCAAACCTTTAACCTTTCCTCTCAACCGAACAGGAACATAAAGATTCTGTACCCTCATAATTTCACCCTTAAATGACCTCCATTTCTCTATTACATCCTTCCCATAAAACAACTTGACCCAATCCACTCTCTCTAAATCCCTGCGCATCTCCTCAATGTTAGCCTTTCTCCAATCAAAAATCTCAACTCTAGGTCCAGTCCTGTCCTTCTCCATAATTATATTGAAGCTAATGCTATTGTGATCACTGGACCCGAAGTGCTCCCCAACACATACATCTGTAAGCTGACCTATCGCATTCCCTAACAGGAGATCCAACACTGCCCCATCTCTAGTTGGTACTTCTATGTATTGTTGCAAAAAGCTATCCTTCACACATTTCACAAACTCTAAACCATCCAGCCCTTTTACAGAATGAGCTTCCCAATCTATGTGTGGAAAATTAAAATCTCCCACAATCACCACCTTGTGTTTACTACAAATATCTGCTATCTCCTTACACATTTGCTCTTCCAACTCACGCTCCCCATTAGGTGGCCTATAATACACTCCTATCAGTGTTACTACACCTTTCCCATTCCTCAATTCCACCCAAATAGCCTCCCCAGAGGAGCTCTCTAATCTATCCTTCCAAAGCACCGCCATAAGATTTTCTCGGACAAGCAATGCAACACCTCCTCCTCTGGCCCCTCCTACTCTATCACACCTGAAGCAACTAAATCCAGGAATATTTAGTTGCCAATCACACCCTTCCTGCAACCATGTTTCATTAATAGCTACAACATCATAATTCCAGGTATCTTTCCACGCCTTAAGCTCATCCACCTTTCTTACAATGCTCCGAGCATTAAAATAGATACATTTAAGATACTCTCCACCTCCTCCTCTCTTTTCATCCCTAGCAATGCATTCAAATTTATTATCCTATTTTTTCTTCTCCCCGACATCTTTGGGCTGAGCGCATCCCTTCTCCATCACCTGCCTTTCCTCCCTCACACACTGTCTACTTACTTGCTCTACTGGTGAACTAACCTCCTCTCCCATAGTTTCCTCAAATTGATTTCCGCCCCCCCATCTTACTAGTTTAAAGTCTGCCCTGTAGCCCTAGCAAACCTCCCCGCTAGGATATTGGTCCCCCCAGGATTCAAGTGTAACCTGTCCTTCTTGAACAGGTCACGCCTGCCCCAGAAGAGGTCCCAATGATCCAGAAACTTGAATCCCTGCCCCCTGCTCCAATCCCTCAGCCACGCATTCATCCTCCACCTAATTCCATTCCTACTCTCACTGTCGCGTGGCACAGGCAGTAATCCCGAGATTACTACCTTTGCGGTCCTTCTTCTTAACTGCCCTCCTAACTCCCTATACTCTCGTTTCAGGACCTCTTCCCCTTTCCTACCTATGTCAATGGTACCTACATGTACCACGACCTCTGGCTCCTCACCCTCCCACTTCAGGATATCTTGGACGCGATCAGAAACGACCCGGACCCTGGCACCAGGGAGGCAAACTACCATCCGGGACTCCCGATCACCTCCACAGAACCGCCTGTCTGAACCCCTTACTATCGAGTCCCCTATTACTATGGTCCTCTTTCTTCTATCCCTATCCTTCTGAGCTACAGGGCCGCCCTCTGTGCCGGATTCTGCCAAATTCTGCTTATTCTGCCGAAAGTTAATTTAATTGCCCCAGCAAATTTTACTCACAGCCATGCCATTGTGACTATGACTGAAGAAATTCTCATGAACACATGTATATAATTTTTACCTTACCCATTCAGGCCAAGGGGATATTTGAGGATAGACATCTACACTTACGTAACTGAGGTGGGCTAAAAAGTCCGTGTTTTCTGCATTTCGATATTCCGATTGTAGGAATACAATGGAAATCTCATACTGCCCCAGCCGTTCCATCCAGACCAGAATAACTTATTTCCCTCTTGTCGCTTCCTACTGCCCAAGCAGTACCACCCGGACCAGAATAATTTATTCCACCTTGTCACTTCCTACTGTTCCAGCAGTCCCAACAAGGCCAAAGTAGCTTATGACACAATTGTCACTTCCTACTGTACCAGCAGTCCCATCCACCCCAGAATAACTTATTTCCCTATTGTCTCTTCCTGCATTCCCAGCGGTCCCATCCTTCCCAGAATAACTTATTTGCCTCTTGTCACTACCTACTGTCCCAGCAGTCCCATTCAGACCAGAATAACTTATTTCGCTCTTGTCACTTCCTACCGTCCTAGCAGTCCCATCCAGACCAGAATAATTTGTTTCCCTCTTTTCACTTCAGTCTTTGCTTTGCCTGTCCTGTTTGTATTCTGGGTCTCGGTTCGTGACGTTCCTGCCATTGGTAAATTTCCTCTGTGTATATTTTTTTCGGTCAATGGATCCCTTCAAACCAGCTCTATTGTGTGGGTCACTCCTCGGTTTTCCAGGCTCTCAGCACAACTCATCATCTTCTCGGGGATCATTCCATTCGAGTTCTTTCGTACATTTCTGAGATATTCTCGTTTTTCTTTTTGGAGAGAGGAGCTTGAAACCTGACATCAGATGCATCGGATATTGCAGATCTATAAATGAAAAAAGTTTCGCCATCAGTTCCTTACTCTTAGCCACTCCGAGTTATCGAGATTTGTGGCACGGAAGGAAGCACTTCAGACTATCGAGTCCCCAGCGACTATCAGACTCCCATTTATACTAACAAAGTTTCAATTTCTGATTCTCTCCACATTTATTGAGTTGCGTGCAAATTCGACCATTCACATGCACAATAAAATCAGTTTGCAGCGGCCAATTGACCAACCAGCACAAATGACTTTCTGATGTGTGATCAAACCGGGGACCCAGGATGTCCCCGTGCGGCCTGAGTTAGAATGCACAAACTCCACACAGACACCGAGGTTAGTATTGAATTTTGTTCGCTGTCAGGCACACGTACAGGCTATCAGCGCTAAAGTTTCCCAATCACTTATAGTGAATTTGTGATTTAGATAGTGTTGAGATGGCTCTTTAACAGTTTTCTCCATCATTCCTGACAATTATCTGTGTTTATAGTGTTACGTACCCGAGGGTATCTTGTAACTGTCACGTGACTGTGATGTAATTGAAGCTATGCTGGACATGAGGTAATGGTCTTGTGATGAGGGAGTGACGTCATTTCCCCCGCCAGTGAGAGGTCACGTGATAGTTTTTTTCCCCCAACAGGTTATAAAAGGAGAACCCCACCCTATGACGTGGGCAGTTCGTGGCTGAATTCACCACCGACTCCATGTTGCTGCGTATTCCGATATTATGACGCAGTTTCGTTTAAAAGTGGAATTTTACTTTCTGTTTTCATTCTCAAAGGTTATTACCGGCAGTTTCGCTATAATACTGCCAGTTTAGTCCGTGGAGCGTGACGATTTTAAAGGGGTTCGGAAAACCCAAAGGATTGGGAAAGTTAATGTCGATGGTGAAACAGATTCGACCTTTGTTTAATCTTCGCATGAGGAATTAATAACGCGTATCCATGTTAACTCCTGCTTTGCCAGAAGAGTAGAGAGTTGGATACAAAGTTTCGTCAAGGAAAGGTCAATACCTTTAAGTCGTTTAATTTCCGTCGATCATAAATCCTCCAGGGAATAACATACTTTGGCTGGGATCAGCAGTAACTCCACGAAAGAGAATTTGAATCATTTTCAAGAAGTCTCTCCTTTAATGGACTGTGTAAGCATTTGGACTTTTGCATTACTACTTCCAAAAACTGTTTTTACATTCTCGCTTTAAGAACTGTTTTCGCATTCTCGATTCAGGAACTGTTCGAGCTGCCGTATCGCAGCTGACTTCCGGTAAAGTTAATCGTTTGTCCACTTTGGGTTTTTTAGCTGTGTTTAATATATGTTTTATCTGTTATAAAAAACCTGTCTCAAATTATATTCATTGCTGCTGATTTGTAACAAATGGGGGCTTCTGCGATCTGAATCCATTTTTGAGTTTAAACGCTTGATTCATTTTTGGTCGGTGTTTTGGAAAAGGGAACTACTCGATTCTTTTGTTTGATTGACATGTGAGTGGTATTCGGCATCAATGAATATTGATGACTTTCTGGCTTCGCCAAACGCAGAGTTATTAGCGAAGGCGAAAAAAAAATGTTGTATTTGAGATACATAGTAGGTTGAAACTTAAAGGTATTTCGAAGTCTACATCAAAGGCTCTAATTTAGAGAAAAGTCGTGTCACACTAGGTAGATTTGGGCGATTTTGATGAATCGGTTTTAGATTCGTTTCCAATAAGTACTCTAGAGAAGCAGTTACAAATTGAACAAATGAAGTTGGAACAAAGTAAAGCAGACTCGGAGTATTGTAGGTTAGAAGCTGAAAATAAAAAGAGGGAATTTGAATTTGCAATGGCGGTATTAAGTTCTGAGAATTAGTCTCCTGGTTCTAGAGAAGCTTTGCTGTTAGTCAGGAAATTAAATTAGTCCCTCCATTTAGTGAAACAGAAGTAAAAAAATATTTTCAACATTTTGAAACTATTGCTCTGATTTCAGAGTGGCCGAAAGAGGAATGTTCAGTGTTGTTGCAGAGTGTAATTAAAGGCAAAGCACAACAGGTGTATACAGCTTTAACTGCTGAGGAAGCACTTGATTATCATATTGTGAAAATGCACATATTGAAGGCGTATCAGTTGGGTCCAGAAGCTTATGGAAACAGATACAGAAATTTGAAAAAATCTGTGGAGAAAACGTATGTGGAATTTGCCTACGATAAAGCTGTGTGTTTCTGAGAGACAGGTTTCCTCTGAAAATGCAAATGGAGACTATAATAAATTGAAAGAGCTGAAGTTAATGGAGGAATTTAAAAGAAGCATTCCGGTTGAAGTAAGGACAGACTTAAATGAGAGGGACACTGCTACATTGCAGGACTCCGCTAAATTAGCTGATGAGTATGCTTTAATTCATAAGAGTAAATTTTCTCAGGGTAGAACTTATAAAAGGAAAAATAACACAGTGAATCAAAGTAAACCAGAAATTAAATCAGAAGTTAATGAGAAAGGTAAAGAGGAATGAAAACCTGTGAAGGAAAAAGACAATTTGGTCCCATTTGTAATTATTGTAAGAAACCTGATCACGTAATAGCTAACTATTTCCGATTGAAAAAGAAAGAGAAGGAAGCAGTCCCAGATGCTTGCGTGCAACATACTGAAACACCTGTAAATCCACAGGGTTTGATAAGCACAAATGAAGTTTTGTTAGAGTCTGACCGTTAAAAGGGGATATTGTAGCGGTGTGCTACACGCAGCGCTGAACTTATGACACTTAGTCGATGAGCTGCATTTGCAAAAGAGATTTATTCGAACTTCGCTGCCTCGCTTTAAAGCCTTCCTGATCCCGCCCTCCCCGGGCGGGAATGCCGTAGGGGGCGCTTATTCAGAGTCCCGTCCCGCGCGCGGGACCCTTGCTGGTGAAGCAGACTTGGCGCCCTTTTGGGGACTGGCCTCAATGCCGGCGCGCGCCGATTTGGGAGCCGGTTCGAGTGCGTTGGGAGGTGGGTCGCCACAATATGATCATTTTATAACTGAAGGGTTTGTATCCTTGAAAGAAGGATCTACTCCGGTACCAATCAAAATCCTTAGGGATACTGGAGCTTCTCAATCACTGATGTTAGACAGTGTGTTAAAGTTTAATGAAGAGTCTGATACTGGTGAGGTAAATTACATACAAGGTGTTGGAAGTGCCCTTATGCCTGTACATCTGCATAAAGTGAATTTAAAGTCAGGGTTAGTTACAGGACTTGTTAAAGTAGGAGTACAGCCTAGCTTACCTGTGAAGGATATTTCTTTACTGTTAGGTAGTGATTTGGCAGGTGGACAAGTTTTTCCTGAAGAGCATTTGACAATAAAGTTAGAGGAACCACAGATGGATTCTAACACAGATTCTTCCTGTGAGATAACGCGAGCTATGGATAAAAAGATTGATGTGGAGAATGAGGTTGTTACTCATGACTGTTCAACTCAGGATTCGAGTTTTGAGGATGTGTCAGAAACTTTCTTACCTTCATTGTTTGAACAAGATTCTTGAAGTAAGTCTGACCATGAAGATTTGTCTCTGTCTAGGAAGGAGATGATAGCAGAGCAGAGTACAGACCCTGAGATTATAAAATTAAAAGAACAAGCTCTACCATCTAGTGAAATTGAGAAGGTGCCAGTAGGATATTATTTTGAAAAAGGAGTGTTGATGAGGAAGTGGAGATCGCCTACAATTCCTGCAAGTGATGAATGGAATATTGTTTAATAAGTAGTTGTTACTAATGTTTATCGAAATGAGATTTTGACTTTAGCTCATAGTGTGCCCTTTGGTGGACATCAAGGGGTAAGGAAATCTGTGGACAAGATTTTAAAACATTTTTACTGGTCTGGTTTAAGAAAAGATGTGGTGATGTTTTGTAGAATGTGCCATACTTGTCAAATTGTGGGTAAACCAAATCAGGTTACACCAGTAGCTCCACTACAACCTATTCCAGCATTTGGTGAACGTTTTCTAAAATTATTATAGATTGTGTAGGTCCATTACCAAAAACAAAAACTGGTTATCAGCACTTGTTGACTATCATGTGCACTGCATCTAGGTTTCCAGAGGCAGTACCACTTAGGAATATAACAGCTAAAACTGTGACAAAGGCTCTTATGAAATTCTTTACTTATTTTGTGTTGCCTAAGCAAATACAATCTGATCAAGGCAGTAATTTTATGTCTGGATTGTTTCAACAGATAGTTTATAAATTGGGAGCTAAGCAAATCACTTCGTCTGCATACCATCCGGAAACGCAAGGTGCCTTGGAGAGGTTTCATTCTACCTTCAAGAATATGATTAGGACGCATTGTGTGGAAAATGAAAGTGTTTGGGATGAGGGTATACACTTGCTTCTATTTGCGGTAAGGGAATCGGTACAAGAATCCTTAGGTTTCAGTCCATTTGAACTTATATTTGGGCATAAAGTTAGAGGACCTTTAGCCTTATTGAAAGAACAATGGATTAATAAGGACAGATTACATAAAGCTTGTAGCTTAGCTCGGGAAAATTTAAAATTTGCTCAGGAGAAAATGAAAACTTGGTATGATAAAGAAGCTAGGATGAGGACGTTTAAACTTGGAGATAAGGTGCTGGTTCTTTAGCCAGTGCAAACGAATCCTTTACAAACTAGATTTCATGGTCCTTATGAAATTGTGTCTGTAGTCAATGATGTGGATTACGTGATAAAAACTCCAGATCGTAGAAGGCCAACACAGCTTTGCCATATATATATATATGATAAAGCCATATTATGAGAAACAGTCTGCTACTATGACTGTTGTGGTCAATGATAATGAGTCTGATCTCACTAGAGACATAATGGCTGATTCATCTGAAACTCATTCTAAACCCAACATTGTTTCTGTCAGGTTACCAAACTGAACCATCCTGGGAAATATTGATGAGAAAATGAGCACATTTACAGCCAGAGCAGGAACAGCAATTATTGCGATTGATCTCTTGCGCTGCTATCGACACTGCCAGTTTATTGGCCTTTCCAAATAAACGTGACTTCTCGCCCAATTCCCTCATTACCCTGTTATTTTGACACACAAAATGCTGGTGGAACGCAGCAGGCCAGGCAGCATCTATAGGGAGAAGCTCTGTCGAAGCACTGTTGCTTGAATTTCCAGCATCAGCACATTTCCTCGTGTTTCCTGTTATTTTGATCCTGAGTTCCCTGCATATTCCTTGTTACCAGTGCAAAGCGTGGACCGTATCAAGGTTCTCACATAACAAGCTGTGTTTCACTTTCAGTCGATGTAGATGCACAAAACCCTGCCAACCTTGTAGATTCAAGGAATATTCCTAATTGTCAACATGATTTCTTCTTTATAGACATTTCTCTGACATAATTCTCTTTCCTCCCACAACAGGAAGCAATGCTTGGTAATGCCCTGTAGTTTTCACATTGAAATAAATTGCCTACGTTTCCAGCTTTGAAATCCCCATTCGCTTGTCTACCAGCGTTTGATACTGGAAGTTAGGTGGACCTTTTCTGCAGATTCACCCGTTTCTAACGTGATTGTTGCCCACAGAACATAGAACATTAGAGAACAGACACGTCCTTCCATTCTGGATATTGTGCCGACGGATTAACCTATTCTATGGTCAATATAATCCTGCCTTCCATCATCCATGTACTGTTACAAACTGTAACGTTTTAGAAACAAATCAGCAGCTTTCGATGTATTTTATGGATTTTGACCAGCTGACATTGGAAATCACCATAGAAGTTTCCTATTACACACCATTTAAAACGCTCACCCGTTTTGTGATTTTAATGCAGAATTAAACTCAAATCTGCTGATGCCAAGATTAAGGAAAGCATTTATGTTGTCTTACAAATCAAACAGGTTATCAATGACAGGCAATTCGAACAACTGAAAGTTAGACTGGAGAAAATCGCGTGGAAAGCTTTCAAGGTTGTTGCTGAAAAGTTTCTTGTTAACTACAGAAAACAAAACTGTGAAGCTGGTAGATTTCATGCTATAGAGATACAAATCCAGAAAGTGCTAAATGTCAGTGACATTTATTTTCTGCGTTCCCATGTAGACAACTTCCCTGAAAATTTTGCGCTGTCAGTGACGAGCATCTTGAAAGGTTTCACAGTGGACTGCGGTCATGGATAAAAGTTATCAGGGAAACGCCGGCAGATTACCGTGGAATACTTAAGCGAGATGCCGCAGACACTGAGTACAAAAGAAATTCGACAATAAAACATGTTCAGCTTATTTGAAATATACGCATTTAAACGTCCTTGGTTCAATAACAGTCAATGTCTTATTTTTGAATTATATTTGTGTTCAGTTCAGAGTGGCCGATCATAACCCCAAAAAATCTCATATGGATGAAATGCCTTAACACGTGAACTGGCCGCGCTGAACGGAAACATTTCAGAGATTCATTAACAGTGAAGTTCGGAAGAGCCGCCCAGTTGAACGGAGCAACGGCAGCTGTAGTTAGATGGAGATACAGTAAGTGCAAGGTACTACCATATAACCATATAACAATCACAGCACGGAAACAGGCCATTCCGGCCCTCCTAGTCCGTGCCGAACTCTTAATCTCACCTAGTCCCACCTACCTGCACTCAGCCCATAACCCTCCACTCCTTTCCTGTCCATATACCTATCCAATTTTACCTTAAATGACACAACTGAACTGGCCTCTACTACTTCTACAGGAAGCTCATTCCACACAGCTATCACTCTCTGAGTAAAGAAATACCCCCTCGTGTTTCCCTTAAACTTTTGCCCCCTAACTCTCAAATCATGTCCTCTCGTTTGAATCTCCCCTACTCTCAATGGAAACAGCCTATTCACGTCAACTCTATCTATCCCTCTCAACATTTTAAATACCTCGATCAAATCCCCCCTCAACCTTCTACGCTCCAATGAATAGAGACCTAACTTGTTCAACCTTTCTCTGTAACTTAAGTGCTGAAACCCAGGTAACATCCTAGTAAATCGTCTCTGCACTCTCTCTAATTTATTGATATCTTTCCTATAATTCGGTGACCAGAACTGTACACAATATTCCAAATTTGGCCTTACCAATGCCTTGTATAATTTTAACATTACATCCCAACTTCTGTACTCAATGCTCTAAACGTTTGAAGAGGTGAAACTATGACATGACATAAAGAGAAAATGGCATATTTTTTCAGAGAACTGATGGTCAGAGAGTTGATGTTCAGAGGGTACTGACGACGAATTTGGAACGTTAGCTGAAACTGGATACCAAGATCATCAGGGCCGCGAACGAGGCACTTTGTATACTTGATGTCGTATGCAGAGGGTATAACAGGAAGATTTGGGAACCCATGTATAATCTGAACAAAATATAGCCTTGAAATGCATTTATACTTAGTGCACCCTTCAAGCCATACAGTCTGGTTCACATATCGCTATTATGGCACAATTACCGTTCAATTTCTGCTACTGTCTGCAAACAGTCTGTACGTTCTCTCTGTGCCGCGTGGGCTTCCTCCACATGCTATGATTTCCTCCCACATCTCAAAGGCTAGTTGGTTAATTGGACACAATTGTTTATTTGGGTGGCGCGTGCTATTTAGGACTGAACTGCACGTTAATATGCTGTACTTCTTCAGGTATAAATAAACAAGTCATTTAATTAATTAATGCATAAATAAAAACACTTTAAACACAGAAATAGATCTAGACTGTGGTGCATATTTCTCGTCATGACATTTCAGACTTTGAGACTCCTTTGAGACTGCCAAGCAGGCCTCCCGTTACCGTCTAGACGGGGGGGGGGGGGGTGTCTTTTCAGCTGCAGGTTTCAATTATTCCTTGTCTTATCTAGTACAACTTGTGGCTGGTTTTAAAGGGGTGTCGCGTGCCCTGCGGAGCTTGGACAATGAATTTCGCTGAGGTGGCGCCTGCTACACCTCCTTCAACGGGAAGATATTGGCCTGCTACTCTACGCTCCTGGCCGCTGAAGACCAGATAGCCTCTGAGCCAGCGGGTGAAGTCATTCCACAAGCTTCGCAGAGCTGCAGTCAGAAGTATATTTACATTAAGTCAATCAAATGTCTGTAGAATTTTTGATGAAGTACGTTTAATTTCAAGTGTCCTATTGCTTAAGACCGACGCCGAGGCGTTTCGTGAGAGTACCTAAACAAAACAAACCAATATCACTGGCGAAAATGATTAAGTAAATTGCTGAGCTCATTCACCCGGAACTTAACTGAGGTCAGTGATCAGTTAGAATAATTTCTTTTTCTGGACGTAATTTTGGTTTCCTGAAAGGAAAATCCTGCCTGACTAACCTCCTGCAATTTTTTGAGGAAATAACAAGCAGGGTAGACAAAGCAGATGCAGTAGATGTTGTGTACTTGGATTTTCAGAAGACCATTGACAAGACATGTGGCTGCTTAGCAAGACATGGAACTACAATGATGTTACTGGCACGGTTGGAGCACAGGCAATCGGCATAAACACAGAGACTGGGAATAAAGGGATCCTATTCTGGCTGGCTGCCGGTGAGCAGTGGAGCTCCACAGGGCTCGGTGCACGTTAAGATACGTTTAGATTTGAAGCAGTTCGGTTTTGGGAAGTAAGAGTGAATATATCTCTGAGGAGTCCAGGGATAACCACTGCGCCGTGGGTGAGACAATAACAAAACATGTGTGACGCGCTGTTCACTGCTAATGCATTGGTTTCTCTGTCGCAGTAGTGTATGACTAGCCCTAATGGGGCCTTAGTACAGTAATGAGCGCCATCCAATGAGAGGCGTGTTGTTTCTTTCTTGTGTGTCTGAGAGAAGGTACTCGCGGTCTTTTGTTGGGAAGAGATCAAGAGACAAGACACGAGTGGAGAGAGTTGATAGACCGCAGGAAGGATGGGACGTGCAGTAAGGGTCCAAGGGTCGACGGCGCTCGGTGGAGGTCGATAGGGAACAATTGGATGGAAAATCGTGGGCTATAACATACACTTTTGACTGTTTCATTAACATTTGCCCTTTGTTTTGCTTTCTTTACTAACCCTATTGTCAAATTAAGAATTATAAAGCTGATTAGTTTATTTACATATGGTGTACTGTCTGATATTTTGCGGAACGGATTTATAACCGGGCAACACACCACACAGCATCCACACAAACGAGATCTCTCAAGTATGGCTGGGGCGGAGTCTGTCTGCAGGAATCAAACTACCGCCGGGCAGATTCCGGATTAATCCATAATACAGGAGAGGTTTTCGGCACACTTGAAATGTTGAAATGACAAATCACACTCCCGTACTACTCGTGACCTGCTACTCTTAACTCTACATATCCCTCCTTCCACTGCTGACTATTTTCGCCAGTATGCAATAGGTTGGACGTTGGCGTTACGCCTTAATTAATTGCAATGACTTGCGTGTTCAGTGTATATATTCATCCCTCTGAACCTTTACTGGCACTCAGATTATACTCAGATCGTTTCTCTTTCTCCAGTAAATTTCCTTGCGGTGGCAATTCTACCTCGAAGAAAGTGCAGACTGTCCACCTGCACCAATCGCTAACCTGGTGGCCATGGCATCGGTGGATCTGTAGGTTATTATTACTGACAGCATTTTGCTCCAGATCAATTATCATCATTTTCCATTGAGTCCCGCCGGAACAGGTCCCACCTTCCCTGGAAATCTGCTCAATTATCTTTAAATTTGAAGCCCTCCCTCTTGCACCATGTTTTCGGTCACGTGTTGATCTGCTGTATCTTACTATTTCTAAACACGCCTGCACGTGGAACTGGTAGCAATCCTGAGATTGCTATGCTGGAGGTCCCGTCCTTTAACTTGGCGCCTAACTCCCTAAGCTCACCTTTCAGGACATTCTCACTCTTCCTACCCACGTCATTGGTCCCTACATGGACCACGACATCCGGTTGCTCACTCTCCCTCTTGAAAATTCTGAGAACTCTATCCGAGATATCGCGGACCCAGGCATCAGGGAGGCAACATACCATCCGGGATTCTCGACTCTTCCACAGAACCTCATATCTGTCCCCCTAACTATCGAATCCCCTATCACTACTGCTCTCCTCTTTTCCCTCCTTCCCTTCTGATCTGAGGGTCCAGTCTCGGTGCCAGAGACGCAACCACTACAACTTGTCCCTGGTAGGTCGTCCCCACCAACAGTATCCAAAATGATGTACTCATTATTGGTGGGAACGGTCCTCTGCTCATTCTGTCTATTCCCCTTCCCTCTCCTGACAGTCACCCAGCTACCTGTCTCCTGACTCTTAGGGGTGACTATCTCCCTGTAACTCCTGTTTATTTCTGCCTCTGTCTCCCAAATGATCCGAAATCATCCAACTCCGGCTCCAGTTCCCTAACTCCGTTTGTCAGGAGCTGCAGCTGGATGCACCTTTTGCAGGTGTCGTCATCAGGGACAATTGTGCTCGCCCTGACTTCCCACATACTGCAAACGGAGCACTCGACTTCCCCTAACTGCTGCCTCCATTACCTGCTCTTAAAATAATTAAATTAATTAAACGAACCTACCCGGCCTTACCTCACTGGGAGCAAGCTCGTCCTCAGCCTTTGCTCGCCGAAGCCTCTCGATCCAAAGCCTTCCTACTCTGTCACCCACTACCCTGTCTCTCGCTACTATGTAGCCTGCTCCGTTAATCAGCTCGCTTTTTAACACTCCCTCTGCCTGACGGTCCGACTTTCACGCGTTTGCGCAGTCGTGCCCCGTTCAACTGCCGAAGAAATGAGTAGAAAACTATTTTTAAAAACTTCCCAATCCTCTATCTTCCGACTAGTTTTTGCTTTGTTGATTGTCCTCTGTTCTGTTTTTACATTGGCTTTGACTTCCTTTGTCAACCATGGCTGGGCTACTTTGACATCTCAGTGTTTCTTCACATTTGGAATATACATGCCCCGAGCCTTCCTCGTTTATTTCCAAGAAACCCATTCTATTGCTGCTCTGTTGACCTCCCTGCTAGCATCTCCTTCCAATCTAATTTGGCCAATTCATCTCTCGTACCAATCAAATTTCCCTTCCTCCGCTGAAATACTGTTACTTCAGACTTCACTTTCTTTCTATCAAATTTCAAGTTGAACTCAATCATATAGTGATCGCAGGTTCCAAAGGGTTCTCTCACTTTAAGCTCCTTAATCGCTTCCGGTTCATTACATGACAGCCAATCCAGTATAGCTGATTCCCTAGTAGGCCCAACGACAAACTGCTCAGAAAAGCCATCTTTTATGGATTCAACAAACTCACTGTCTTGTGATATATTACCAACCTCATGTTTCCAATGTTAAAATCTCCCATGACCGTCATAACATTGCCCTTTTGACAAGCCTTTTCTATTTCCTGCTGTAATCTGGGATCCACATCCCAGGCACTGTTGAGAGACACTTGCAGATTTCGGCAGGTACATCATTGAAGGAATTACGTGAATCTGAAAAGATATATCCTTGTACATTGTCGTAGGTGCAGCACTTTGAAAATCTGACGTTTTGAGCACGATTGTTATATTTATGCACGTTATCTGCAGAACGTAAATGTGTTTGAGTTAAGTTTGTTTTTGTTATCAACCTCTAAAAGATTTTTCTTTAACTTTGAGGAGAACATCAGGTTTTGGCTGCGGTTCTCCGGCGCACTGGGACAATGTTGGCACTTTTTTCTCACGGAGCCCATAAAACAGTATTATCTTTTATCGGACTTTGAGTTGGGTAATTTCACTCTGATTGTGTTATATAAAGTGCAGCATAATTTTACCGATCTTCATCCATAAGACACCAGGGTCATAAGATATAGGAGTAGAAGGAGGCTACTCGGCCCATCGAGTCTGCTCCACTATTTAATCAAGGCTGATCCAATTCTTCCAGTCATCCCCAGTCTCCTGCCTTCAACCCATACCCATTGATGTCCTGACTAATCGAGAACATATCTATCTTCTCCTTAAATGCACCAGTGACTTGGACTTCACAGCTGCTCGTGGCAGCAAATTCCATAGATTTACCATCCTCTGACTAAAGTAATTTCTCCGCATCTCTGTTTTAAATCGACGTCCTTCAATCCTGAAGTAGTGCTCTCTTGTCACGCACTCTCCTCCATGGGAAATGAGTTTGCCATATCCAATCTGTTCTGGCCTATTAACATTCGGAACGTTTCTATGAGATTCGCCCTGATTCTTCTGACCTCCAGGGAATGCAGCCCAAAAGCTGCCAGACGTTCCTCTTACGGTAACCATTTCATTCCTGGACTCATTCTCGTGAATCTTTTCTGAAGTCTCTCCAATGTCAGTACATTCTTTCTAAAATATGGAGCCCAAAACTGCACACAATAGTACAAGTGGTCTCACGAGTGCCTTATAGACCCTCAACATCACATCCCTGCTCTTATATTCCATACCTCCGGAAATGAGTCGCCTTCTTCACCACCGACTCAACCTAGAGGTTAACCTTCAGGATATCCCGCACAAGGACTCCGAAGTCCCTTTGCATTTCGCACTTTGAATTCTCTCCCCATCTAAATAATAAGTCTGCTTGTTGATTTCTTCCACCAAAGTGCATGACCATACACTTTCCAACATTGTATTTCATTTGCAACTTCTTTGCCCATTCCTTTAAACTGTGCAAGTCTCGCTGCAGGCTTTCTGTTTTCTAAACACTGCACGTTCCTCCACCTATCAGCAAATTTAGCCACAAATCCATTAATACCATAGTCCTAATCATTGACATACATCGTAAAAAGCAGCGGTCACAACACCGACCCCTGTGGAACTCCACTTGTATCAGGCAGCCAGCCAGAATAGGATCCCTTTATTCCCACTCTCTTTTTCTGCCGATCAGCCAATGCATCACGTATGCTAGTAACTCCCCTGTAATTCAATGTGATCTTATCTTGCTAAGCACCCTCATGTTCGGCACCTTGTCAAAGACCTTCGGAAAATCCAAGCACACCACATCTACTGCATCTTATTTGTTTACCCTGCTTGTAATTTCCTCAAAAATTTTGCAGTAGGTTAGTCAGGCAGGATTTTTCTTTCAGGAAATCATGCTCGGTTTGGACTATCTTGTCCTGTGCCTCCAGCTATTCCATAATCTCATTCCTAACAACCGGCTCTATCAGCATCCGAACCACTGATGTGAGTGTAACAGTTCTATAGCTTGCTTTCTGTTGCCCACCACCCTTCTTAAATAGCGGAATAACATTTTCAGTTTTCCAGTCATCCGCAAGAATGCCAGAATCTATCGATCCTTAAAAGAGCATTGTTAAAACCTCTACAATCTGTCCAGCTACTTCCTTCAGAACCAGAGGGTGTGTTCCATCAGTCCCGGGAAATTTATCCATACTCATACCATTCGGATTCCTGAGCACATTCTCAGTCGTAATTTTCACGGCACATACTTAAATTCCCTGACACTCTTGTATGTCCGGTATACTGCAGATATCGTCTGCTGTGAAGACTGATGCAAAATATGCCGTCATCTGTGCGTCATTTTCTGTTGGTCTTATATCTACTCTCAACTTCTTTTACCTTTTCAACACTTAAAAAATAGTTTACTACCTTCTTTGACATTAGTCGACAGCTTCATTTCATAATTCATCTTTTCCTACCTAATGTCCTTTTTAATTTCGTTCTGCAAGTTTTTCAGAGCTTCCCAATCCTCCATCTTCTCACTACCTTTGGCTTCCTTGTATGCCCTCTCTTTTGCTTTTACTTTGGCTCTGATTTCACTTGTCAGCCACGGTAGAGTCCTTCTTCCATCCTATTTTCTTTTGTCTTATTTGGAATATATCTGTCTTGCACTTCCCTCATTTTTCGCAGAAGCGCCAGCCATTGCTACACTGCTGCCCGTCCTGCAACTGTCCCTTTCCTGTCGACCTTGGCCAGTTCCCCTCTCATGCCATTGTAATTTCCTTTATTCTACTGAAGTACCGACACGTTGGAATTTATTTTCTCCTTCTCAAATTTCAAAGTGAACTCGATCATATTGTGATCACTGAGGGTTCCTTAACCTTAAGCTCTCTTACTGCCTCCGGATCATTGCACAACACCCGGTCCAGCAGAGCTGATCCACTAGTTGGCTTGAGAACAAGCTGTTTTAAAAAGCCATCTGCAAATTCTCACACTTGCGGTCCAGAACTGGCCTGGTTTTCCAAATCCACTTTCATGTTAAAATCCCCAACTATTATCATGACATTGTCCTTCTGACAGGCTTTTGCTTTCTCCTGCTGTAATTTGTAATCCGCATCCTGGATGCTGTTTGGAGGCCTGTATACAACTGCCATTAGGGTCCTTTTACCCTTGCTAATTCGTAACTCAACTCATAGAGAGTCAAAACCTTCCGATGCTATGCCATCCCTTTCTAATGATTTGATATTATTTCTTATACATAAGGCCACGTCACCTCCTCTGCCTGCTAACCTATCTTTCTGATACACCGTATATCGTTCCACATTCAACTCCCAATGACAGTCATTCTTTAGTCAAGTTTCAGAGATGGCCACAACGTCATACTTGCCCATCTGTAGCTGAATTTCAAGACCGTCATTTTAATTCCTTATGCTGCGTGCATTCAAATACTGTACAACACTCCCAGTCCAGTATTTGTTGCTTTCTGTTTTAACTGAACCACGCCTGTATTGCCCTGAAACTCACCCCACTGGCTGTGACTAAGCTTCATCTTCCGCCTGTACTTTCTATTATCTCTGTTGCACGCTATCTTTGAATCATTTCTCTTTTCCCCTTCCTCAGCCCTATCACTCCGGTTCCCATCCCACTGCCATATTAGTTTAAACCCTCCCTAACTTAACATGAAGGGGGGTGGGAACTGAAGTGATAGGGCTGAGGGAGGTGAAAACAGAAATAAATCAAAGATATTTTCTGATGACGCTTTAAATCTCCTTGGGACACCTTCCGTTGAATCTTTGAAAAGGTCAATCCAGATTGAGAGATTCTCCAGGATTATATTGGAGTTGAGGTTAAAGTGGCTCCATCCTCTTGATCAGTGTGACAATTCAGCAATACTCTGAAGTTTCCAAACTCACCGTCACCTAAATAGCCCTGTTCTGTTAGTCCGACATCCGGCCCTTTCCGAGGACGTCACCAGTCCGCATCGCTGTCCTTACTGCACAGAGCGCAGTGAGACACCGACCTCTCCTCTAGTTCACAGACATCTCTGTTCTTAAACCCCTAACGACCCATAACTCCCCTCGTTAGGCTGACGACCATCTACATGAACCTCCCAAAACTTATTAAAAAACACAAAAAGTTCCAGAAAAAAAACCCAAAGCAAATAACTTCACTCCCATGCCATGTGGCCAGCTTTGCAAAAATGGAAAGAAATAAAAAGAAGCGCTAGGCTGAGTAATGAGATGGAAGGGAAGTTCTGATGCATAAATCAATACTCCCATTGCTGAAGGGATTCTGTTTCTAATTCCCATTGAGCAATGTGGTGACGTCATTATTTTCCAAATATGCCTGCGAGGTGAACATAATTATCTCTAAATAAGATTCAACTAGGTTGTGTTCTATTTTCTTCTCGACGTGGCATTTGTGAATGTGTTGCAATATTAATGTCCCCGTGGAGATCAAAAGAGTACAAAAGCTCTGCGATTGTGTCAGACATGCAATAACAGTTCAAGAAACTGAAGAGTTTGCATAAGGCGTAAAGTAGCGAATTTCTGAACGGATGTAAAATGCTGCACACTTATTTCGAAGTGGAGAGAGTTTTATACGAATTCATTGCCATCATTGGAATTCCTGGTAAGCTATGTCTGCAATTTAACAAGTGATAATTCAGTTGTGCTATGAGAGAATCTCTGTCGCTTTGATCATGAATCAGTATGGCTCGGTGAAGGTCTTGATCAACGGGACGCCTTCAGAAAGTAAATAATCTTCAGCAAATTGACATTTACATTCCGTTCAGTGAAAATAATTACACTGTATCTCCCGGGAACTTGGGAAACATCGTCATGGTGGTGGAAAGTTCCGACAATTTACTCGGTTGAAATATACCAACACGGAGGCTTACAGCATATATTTGGTTTTAATTAATACATTGTCCTGAATACTTTGTTTACGTTTCACACTAATAACCTTCACGTGGATTATTTTCCGAAATTTCCTCTCTGTCAACAACGGAGAGGAGGCCATGATTACCGGCTCTGTTGTTCCAGGCACTTCTAGTTGGATTCTACAGCCAGGCAGATTCTCTGATGAATCTCTCTCGAGATCACTTCAGTTCCTATACTTCCAGACATGGCTGACCCGGGTTAATCCATAATACCGATAACAGGACATAGTTGAAATGTTCAGAAGGTGAATTATTCTCTAGTGTTGCTCGTTCCGTCCTACTGTTTATTGGACGTTGTCGTTACTTGCAATTTATTTATAACATTTGCATGTTTGGTGTATTCATTCATCCCCCTGGCTTGCACTAGCATTGAGGTTGCAGCTGCAGTGTGTGTCTAATATTTGTCCGTTTCACTTTCTCCAGTGAATTTATTGGCGATGGTAATCCTCTCTCAAGGGAAGTGCGGCCTCTCCACCTGCACCACGCGCTACCTTGTGGCCATGGCAGCGGCTGATCTGTTGGTACTTATTACACAACTCGTTTTGTTTCGTATCATTACTCACTATTTTCCATTGTGTTTTCTGAATATTACAACTGTGTGCCGTGTGATCAACGTGCTCACTCGTGCATCCATAGAATGTTCGGTTTGGTTCACCGTCACTTTCACTTTCGATCGATATGTTGCCATATGTTGTCAAAATTTCCGGGCAAGTTACTGTACCGGGAAAACTGCCGCGACGGTTCTAACCACGACCGGTATTCTTCTCTGTCTGAAAGATGTAGCCCTCTATTTTGCATATGAACCTGGAAAACTTATTGACGGTGTAGAGTGGTTCTGCTACACTAAAAATAGTTTCTATACAGATCCATTGTGGGTGGGATTTGATTGGTTCGATTCCATTTTAACTCCACTACTTCCGTTTGTGGTAATTTTGCTGCTAAACGCTCTGACAGTCAAACACATTTTAGGAGCAAGTCGTGTTCGAAAGCGACTGAGGGGTGAAAGAAATGCGGAGAATCGCAGTGATCCTGAGATGGAGAGCAGGAGAAGGTCTGTGATTTTACTTTTCATCATCTCCGGTAGCTTTATCCTCCTCTGGCTGACGTACGTTTCAGACTTCTTCTATTACAACTTTAGTGGATACATTCGTAATTTTTCGGAATACATATTTCAGCAAGTCGGGTATTTACTGCAGAATTTCAGTTGTTGCACGAATGCATTTATTTACGGTGTGACGCAATCCAAGTTTCGGGAGCAGCTCAAGAATGCTGTGAAGTATCCTGCCACATCAATAATTAAAACTTTTAAATCTGCAATTCTGCGAGCGCGGTGTTGCTTGTTATTCTCCCGTTCTTGAACATCGGCATCTTCCTCGCCTTCTAAGCTTCCCAACACTATATCTGCTTGCTGTCTTTATCGACGGAATGTATATTGCATTATTTTACCTTTCCTGGTGGAATCTTTATTGCTGTCCAATTCAGTGATGTAGGGACACTGCAAAAAATCGATTACTATATATAATGACATCGACACTCCAGGCATTGTTTCCCTAAATTACATTAATCCACGCAAGCTTTGAACAGTGCCGACAGTTGCTGGAGACTGTTTCTACATCTTCCTTCCAGTGGAAATCCGATTCCTATCACGCTCAGGCTCAGCAACACTGTGAAATTGAGACTGGTGTTTTAACGACTCTATGTCAGTATCTTCTGCATCCACACAAGCAACGCATAGGTCCGATATCAACTTCCCCCAACACGGTCGATGCAGAAACAGAGTTCCGATGTTTGCTTCAGTCATCCTATGTTTATTGTAAATTTATTTGCTTTTGTATCCTCATTATCCTCTCACTGTATCCCTCTTCCTGCATCCACAATGTCATAGTCATAGAACCTGTAATTCACGGAAACAGTGGAAGTTTAGAGTTTAAGTTTGCAATGCTGAGGGCATGGAATCATGCAATCACCATCTCAAGGTTGAATATAAAATACCTGGCGCAATTGATGCGGTAGTAATTTTCATGGATCTGCCCTCACATTGCCCGTAATTCTGCGATCTTGTACGTTGAACGTTCATGGATACGCTCAGCCTTCCTCAATAGTTAATCCAAAAGAAATTGGTACTGGTGACTATTTATGCACATAACTTAGTTTTGATTACATTTAAAACGCTACAGAGTTTTTGGTATATAGATTATTGTTAACTTGCGTTTATGCTTTCATATCACGACCTGCAGTGGTGATATGTGCGGGCCCCTATGAGACTGGTTATCAATTAACCAAAGATCCCGGATAACAGTCACGGCATTCAGCTGCAATAGACTGCTATTCACATATCCCGACACCGGTGATAGAGCACCACTAACATAAGACCATAACATCATAAGACATAGTAGCACAATAAGGCCACTCAGCCTAAAAGCTCTGCTCTTCCATTCCGTCATGGATCATCTCGGTTCCCACTCAAACCATACACCTGCCTTCTCGTCATATCCATTGATGCCATCACTGATGAAGAAACGATCATTTTCACCTTAAATATACCCACGGACTTTGCCTCCAATCCAGTCTGTAGCAGAGCATTCCATCGATTCACTGCAAACTGGCGAAAAACAAAATACCCTTTACCTCTGTTCTAAAAGTTTACCCCTCACTTTTGGCTGTGCCCTCTAGTTCTGGATACCCCCCCCCCCACCGTAAGAAACATTCTCGACACATCCACCTGATCCAGTCATTTTCACATTCGGTAGGTTATAATGAGTTGCTCCCGCGCCCCCCGCCTCATGAATTCTTCAAAATTCCACTGAGTACAGGCACAAAAGTGCCAAACGCTCCTCATATGTGAACTATTTCATTTCCGGAATCATATTCGTGAACCTTCTGTGCACTCTCCAATGACAGCACATCCTTTCTGAGATATGTGTCCCAAAGCTTTTGACAACACCCCATGTGCGGACTGTCTGGTGTCTTATAACGGGTCAGCATTACATCCTTCCTTTAATATTCCATTCCCCTTGAAATAAATGCCGGCATTGAATTTGCCTCCGTTACTCAACCTGTAATTAACTCTCTGGGTGTCTTGTCCGAAGACTCCCAAGTCCCTCTGCACCTCTGATCTCTGAACCTTCTCCCCATTTAGATACTAGTCCGCATGATTATTCCTTTCAGCAGAATGAATTATCATCAATTTCCATCTGCCACTTTTTTGCCCATTCTTGCAATTCGTCTCACTCTCGCTGCATTCACGCCGCTTTCTCTGCACTACTTACCCCTCCAACTATCTCGTATCGTGTGAAAACTTTGCTTCAAAGGCATCCATTCCATTATCAAAATTAGTAACAAACAACGGTGAAAAGTAGCAATCTTGATACTGACCTCTGAGGAACATTGCTTGTCACTGGCAGCCAACCAGAAAACGCCGCTTTTATTCGCACTCGCTGCTTCCTGCCTGTCAGCCATGCCCCTATCCATGACAGTATCTATCCTGTTACCCATAGGATTTTATCGTGTTAACCCTTACATACAGTTCATATTCTATACCTTCACAGTATGGTCCGGGTCAATTTTGACCTGGGCCAAGAATCCCCTCAGAACAAGTGCCTATACCACATTTTGAACCTCAGATCTATTTAGAATGCATCAATAGCCTATCTGACATAAACAAATGGTGATTAATCCTTAACTAATGTTGCGGGGATGTAAAATCCATTTCAATAAATACTAGTCAAATTTGACCCGGAACAGTCTCAATGTAGAAACATTTGTAGCAGATGTTCAAAAGTATAACATTTTAAATATTTTTGCGCATTTTGGGTCAGTTTAGGAAAGGTAATCAAATTTCGGCTAAAACGCCGTTTTGGTTGTTTGTACTGCTGTTAGATGTCAAAAAGGGTCAAACTTGACCCGAACCGTATGAAAGGGTTAAGCAGCCCTATGTGTGGCGCATTATCAATTGCCGTCTGATAATCTAAGTAAATTACATCCACTGCCTCTCCTTTGTCTATCCTGCTTGTTATTTCTTCGAAGAACTCTAACATATTTGTCAGGAAAGATTTCCTTTCACATAAATTATGTTGACTTTGACTTATTTTATCAATAGTCTCCAAGTATTCCGAAGCCTCACCTTAATTATAGACTCCGACATGTTCCCAACACTGAGGTCAGGGTAACTGGCCTATAATTTCCTTCGTTTTACCCTCCACCCTTCTTAAGGAGTGGGGTGACTTTTGCTATCTTCCACTCCTCCGGTCTCTTGCCAGAATCGTGTGAGTCTTGAAACATCATGACCAATGCATTCTTTATCTCGTCAGTGATCTTTTTCAGGACTGTGAGATGTAGTCCATCTGGTGCGGGTGACATACCCACTTTAACACCTTTCAGTTTTCCTGTCAGCTTTTTTTCCTCCTTTGTAATAGCAACGACAATCACCCCTGCTCTCTAACACTCAATCTGATGCACAGTGAAACCTGATGCAAATTACACATTGAGTTGACCTGCCATTTCTTTGTTCCCCATTGCTACCGCAGCAGCATCATGTTCCAGTAGTCCAATATTAACTCTCACCACCCTTTAACACTTCTACACTTTATATAACTGATAAAGAATAGCTTGTAGTAGCATGCTTTATTTTATTAGTTTGCCTTCATATTTCATTTTCTTCCCTTCTTATAGTTTCTGTTGTTGTCTTTTGTTGGATTTTATAAGCTTCTCAAACGTCCAACTTCCCACTAATTTATGCTACCTGATATGCCATTTCCTTGGCTATTATGCAGTCCTTAATTCCCCTTGACAGCTACGGTTGCCGACCCATGCCATCTGAGAACTCTTTCGTCTGTGGTACATATCTATCCTACGCTCTGTGACACATTGTCAGACAGTTCAGCCATATCTGCTCTGCCGTCATCACCTTCAGGATCCTCAACCAATCCACCTGGGCAAGCTCCTCTCACGTGCATCTATAATCCGCTTTAATCCATTGCGGTGCTAATACTTCTGACGTCCGCACCTCCATCCTGCCTCTCAAATTGAAGTATGAATTCAAGCATGTTATGATCATTGTATCCAAAGTGTTCTTTACATTACGCTCCCTAAGAAGATTTGGGTGATTACACAACACCCAACCTAAGATAGCCTTTTCCTGAGCAGGCGCAACCACACGCTGCTCTAAAAATCCATCTCGTCGGCATTCAACAGATTCCCTCTCTTGCGATCCGACACCACCCTGACTTCCCCAATTTCCATTAAAATTGCATCATTACCCTCAGTGCCTGTCTTTTCCAGCTCCTTTTGTAATCTCAACCCCACATACTGGCTTCTGTTTGGAGATCTATATATGATTCCCAGAATGGTCTTATCTCCGGCAAATGAAGGCAAATTCGTACCATGCTTGATCAGCAAACAAACCACATCTGATTCTTGTTATCGTGCATGTAGAATCTGCGTAGGAAATAAGAGAATATCCACATTAACAATTTATCCATAATAGCAAAACTTTTTGCAATAAAGTCTGCATTCTATATCATTGCATTGTCTGTTTGGTTTTATTAGTTTTTGCCCTGACCTTTTCAAGTATGTTATCGCTTCATTTAACCAATAGCGATTTGTTTTTCCTATCGCCTTTTAGACCGCTTGTTGATATCGATTACTTCGATATTCATTCGGCATCATCTGCCTTGATAGAGGCACGACTGCGCAAGCACGTGGATGTCAGCCAGGTAGAAGCGCCGGAAGAGTTTAAAAGCGAGAAAGCTTTACACAGCGGGTGTCAGAGGAGCGGGTGACGGGACAGAGGTAGACAGAGTAGCCCGGCTTTGACTCAATGGGGGTTCAGGCGATAACGGGTCGAGGTGAGGTAGATTGCCTGTGTAAAATAGAGAGGGGAAGTGTCTGTGTGAGCCCGTTGGTCCGAGCTGGGTGTCAGATGTGGGAGGGCTCCTGAGGGAGCGCGTCAGGGAACTGGAGATGCAGCTCGATGACCTTCGCCTGTTCAGGCAGAGTGAGGAGTTGATAGATAGGATAGATTGGCAGGTAGTCACAGTGGGTCTCGCGAGACAATTATGTGGGTAATAAGTACTAATTATGTGAGTATTAACAATAAGTACTTACGTTTGACTACTAGTGGAGGTGACGAACGACCTGGGGAAAGCAACAGTGACTGCGTCTCTGGCACAGCGTCAGGCCCTGTGGCTCAGAAAGGTAGAGAAGGGAAGAGGTTGGCAGCAATGATAGGGGAATAGTTAGGGTTTCAGACAGAAGATTCTGTGGACGCAGGAAAGAAACACGGTTGGCAGTTTGCCTCCCAGGCGCCAGGGTCCGGGATGTTTCTGATCGCGTCCATGATATCCTGAAATGGGAAAGAGAACAGCCAGAGGTCGTGGTAAATATTGGTACCAACGACACAGGTAGGACAGGGGAGGAGGTCCTGAAAAGAGACTACCCGGATTTAGGAAGCAAGTTGAGAAGCAGGATCTCATATAGTAATCTCTGGATAAATGCGTGGGTGAAGGATTGGAACAGAGGCCAGGGGATCAGATATCTGCATCATTAGTGCCTCTTTTGGGACAGGTGTGACTTGTACAAAAAGAACGAGTTGCACTTGAATCCCAGGGGAATCAATATCCTGGCGGGGAGTTTTGCTAAGGCTATTGGGGAGGGATTAAACTAGAATTGCTGCGGGTGGGAACCGACTGAAGAGACTGAGGAAGAGGCGGTTGATTCACAAAAAGAGAAAGCATGTAGACAGTGCGAGAAGGAGGATAGGCAGGTGATAGAGAAGGGACGCGCTCAGACCGATGGTTTGACATGTGTCTATTGTAATCCAAGGAGTATTATGAACAAAGTGGATGAGCTTGGAGCGTGGATCAGTACTTGGGTCTACGATGTTGTGGTCATTGCAGAGAATTGGATGGCTCAGCGGCAGGAATGGTTACCTCGAGTGCCAGGCTTTAGATGTTTCAGAAGAGTCAGTGAGGGTGGCAAACGAGATGGGGCGTGGCACGGCTGCAGAAAAGGAGGACGTCATGGAGGGATTGTCTACGGAGTCTCAGTGGCTGGAAGTTATGAGCAGGAAGGGGTCACTAACTCTACTATGTGTTTTTATACACCACCAAATAATAACACTGACATCGAGTAGCAGATGGGAGACAAATTCTGAAGAGGAGTAATAATAACGGAGTTGTCGTGATGGGAGATTGCAATTTCCCTAATACAGATTGGCAACTCCCTAGAGAAAGGGGTTTAGATGGAGTGGAGTTTTTTTTAGGTGTGTTCAGGAAGGTTTCTTGATACAATATGTAGATAAGCCTACAAGAGGAGAGGCTGTACTTGATTTCGTATTGGGAAATGAACCTGGTCAGGTGTCAGATCTCTCAGAGGGAGAACATTTTTGCGATATTCTATCTCCTTTACCATAGCATTGGAGAGAGGTAGGAGCAGACAAGTTACGAAAGGGTTTAAATGGAGTAAGGGGAAATATGAGGCAATCAGGCAGGAACTTGGAAGCATAAATTGGGAAGAGATGTTCCCAGGGAAATGTACGGCAGAAATGTGGCAAATGTACAGGGAATATCTGTGTGGAGTTCTGCAAAGGTACGTTTCAATGAGACGGGGAAAGGATCGTAGGATACAGGAATCGTGGTGTAGAAAGGCTGCTATAAATCTAGTCAAGAAGAAAAGAAAATCTTACCAAAGGTTCAAAATACTAGGTAATGTTAGAGATCTAGAATATTATAAGGCTAGCAGAAAGGAGCTTAACAAGGAATTTGTAGAGTGCCTACAGGATGCATTCTTGGAACAGCTTGTACGAGAGCCGACCAGGGACAAGGCTATTCTGGATTTAGTGTTGTGTAATGAACAGGATTTGATAAGCGATCTTGAAGTAAAGGAGCCATTAAGAGCTAGTGACCATAATATGATGTTTCTATCTGCAATTTGAGAAAGATAAGGGCAGATCGGAGGTGTCAGTGTTGCAGTTGAACAGGGGAAACTAGGGAGCCATGAGGGAGGAGCTGGCCAAAGTGGACGGATATCCTAGCAGAAAAGACAGTGGAACAGCAATGGCAGGTATTCTTGGGAATAATGTAAAAGGTGCAAAATCAGTTCATCCCCCGGAGAAGGAAGGATTCAAAGGGGGGAAAGGGGCCACAGTGGTTGACAAAGGAAGTCAGAGATTGCATAACATTAAAAAAAAGGAAATATGACCCAGCTAAGGTGACTGGGAGGACAGATGATTGGGAAATTTTTAAGGAACAACAGAACTTAACTAAAAAGGCTATACGGGGAGAAAATGCGAGGTACGAACGCAAGCTAGCCAGGAATATAAAGGAGGATAGCAAAAGCTTTTTTAGGTATGTGAAGAGAAAGAAGATAGTTAAGAACAATGTTGGGCCCTTGAAGAATGAATTGGGTGAAATTGTTATGGGAATCAGAGAAATGGCAGAAGAATTTAGTAAGTACTTTAGATCTGTCTTTACTAGGGGAGACACTAGCAATCTCACAGATGTATGGATGGGCCAATGACATAGGGTAACAGAGGAAATCAAACAGATTGACATTAGGAAAGAAACGGTGATGAGTAGACTGATGGGACTGAAGGCTGGCAAATCCCCAGGTCCAGATGGTCTGCATCCTAGGGTACTAAAGGAGGTGGCCCCGGAAATTGCGGATGCATTGGTAATCATTTTCCAATGTTCCTTAGATTCAGGGTCAGTTCTTGAGGATTGGAGAATGGCTAATTTTATCCCACTTTTTAAGAAAGGAGGGAGGGAGAAAACAGAGAACTATCGACCTGTCAGCCTGACATTAGCAGTGGGGAATATGCTAGAGTCCATTATTAAAGATGGAATAGTGGCAGGAAGGCAGATTATTATCTGAACGGTGTAGAGTTAGGTAAGGGAGAAATACAAAGAGATCTAGCAGTCCTTGTTCATCAGTCACTGAAGGTGAATGAGCAAGTGTAGCAGGCAGTGAAGAAGACTAATAGAATGTTGGCCTTTATTACAAAGGCAATTGAGTATAAGAGCAAGGAAATCCTTTTGCATTTGTACAGAGCCCTGGTGAGACCACACCTGGAGTATTGTGTACAGTGTTGGTCTCCACGGTTAACTAAGGACATCCTCTGTTACCCTATGTCCTTGGCTATAGAGGAAGTGCAGCGTAGATTCATGAGGTTAATTCCTGGGATGTCCGGACTGTGTTACGCAGAGAGGTTAGGGAGACTGGGCTTTTACACGCTGGAATTAAGGAGATTGAGAGGGGATCTGATTGCAACATATAATATTATTAAGGGATTAGACAAGATAGAGGCAGGAAATATGTTCCAGATGCTGGGTAGTCCAGTACCAGAGGGCATGGTTTGAGAATAAGGGGTAGGTCATTTAAGACAGAGTTAAGGAAAATCTTCTTCTCCCAGAGAGTTGTGGGGGTCTGGAATGCACTGCCTCGGAAGGCAGTGGAGGCCAATTCTCTGGATGCTTTCAATAAGGAGCTAGATGAGTATCTTATGGATAGTGGAATCAAGGGATATGGGGACAAGGCAGGAACCGGGTATTGATAGTAGATGATCAGCCATGATCTCAGAATGGCGGTGCAGCCTCGAAGGGCCGAATGGTCTACTTCTGCACCTATTGTCTATTGTCTATTGAAATTAGAAGAGCCAGAAGGGGCCATGAGAAGGCCTTGGCGGACAGGATTAAAGAAAACACCAAGGCTTTCTACTAGTATGTGAAGTGTAACAGGATAAGGCGTGAGAGAATAGGACCAATCATTTGTGACAGTGGAAAAAGTGTGCATGGAACCGGACGAGATAGCAGAGTACTTAATGAATACTTTGCTTCAGTATTCGCTCCGGAGAAGGATCTTGCCGATTGTATGCATGACTTGCAACTGACTGAAAAACCTGAACATATAAATATAAGAAACAGGATGTGCTGGTGCTTCTGGAAAGCATCAAGCTGGATAAGTCACCGGGACCCGACGCGATGTACCCCAGGCTATTGTGAAAGGCGAGGGAGGAGATTGCTGAACCTCATCACAAGACCATTACCTCATGTCCAGCATAGCTTCAATTACATCACAGTCACGTGACAGTTACAAGATACCCTCGGGTACGTAACACTATAAACACAGATAATTGTCAGGAATGATGGAGAAAACTGTTAAAGAGCCATCTCAACACTATCTAAATCACAAATTCACTATAAGTGATTGGGAAACTTTAGCGCTGATAGCCTGTACGTGTGCCTGACAGCGAACAAAATTCAATACTAACCTCGGTGTCTGTGTGGAGTTTGTGCATTCTAACTCAGGCCGCACGGGGACATCCTGGGTCCCCGGTTTGATCACACATCAGAAAGTCATTTGTGCTGGTTGGTCAATTGGCCGCTGCAAACTGATTTTATTGTGCATGTGAATGGTCGAATTTGCACGCAACTCAATAAATGTGGAGAGAATCAGAAATTGAAACTTTGTTAGTATAAATGGGAGTCTGATAGTCGCTGGGGACTCGATAGTCTGAAGTGCTTCCTTCCGTGCCACAAATCTCGATAACTCGGAGTGGCTAAGAGTAAGGAACTGATGGCGAAACTTTTTTCATTTATAGATCTGCAATATCCGATGCATCTGATGTCAGGTTTCAAGCTCCTCTCTCCAAAAAGAAAAACGAGAATATCTCAGAAATGTACGAAAGAACTCGAATGGAATGATCCCCGAGAAGATGATGAGTTGTGCTGAGAGCCTGGAAAACCGAGGAGTGACCCACACAATAGAGCTGGTTTGAAGGGATCCATTGACCGAAAAAAATATACACAGAGGAAATTTACCAATGGCAGGAACGTCACGAACCGAGACCCAGAATACAAACAGGACAGGCAAAGCAAAGACTGAAGTGAAAAGAGGGAAACAAATTATTCTGGTCTGGATGGGACTGCTAGGACGGTAGGAAGTGACAAGAGCGAAATAAGTTATTCTGGTCTGAATGGGACTGCTGGGACAGTAGGTAGTGACAAGAGGCAAATAAGTTATTCTGGGAAGGATGGGACCGCTGGGAATGCAGGAAGAGACAATAGGGAAATAAGTTATTCTGGGGTGGATGGGACTGCTGGTACAGTAGGAAGTGACAATTGTGTCATAAGCTACTTTGGCCTTGTTGGGACTGCTGGAACAGTAGGAAGTGACAAGGTGGAATAAATTATTCTGGTCCGGGTGGTACTGCTTGGGCAGTAGGAAGCGACAAGAGGGAAATAAGTTATTCTGGTCTGGATGGAACGGCTGGGGCAGTATGAGATTTCCATTGTATTCCTACAATCGGAATATCGAAATGCAGAAAACACGGACTTTTTAGCCCACCTCAGTTACGTAAGTGTAGATGTCTATCCTCAAATATCCCCTTGGCCTGAATGGGTAAGGTAAAAATTATATACATGTGTTCATGAGAATTTCTTCAGTCATAGTCACAATGGCATGGCTGTGAGTAAAATTTGCTGGGGCAATTAAATTAACTTTCGGCAGAATAAGCAGAATTTGGCAGAATCCGGCACAGAGGGCGGCCCTGTAGCTCAGAAGGATAGGGATAGAAGAAAGAGGACCATAGTAATAGGGGACTCGATAGTAAGGGGTTCAGACAGGCGGTTCTGTGGAGGTGATCGGGAGTCCCGGATGGTAGTTTGCCTCCCTGGTGCCAGGGTCCGGGTCGTTTCTGATCGCGTCCAAGATATCCTGAAGTGGGAGGGTGAGGAGCCAGAGGTCGTGGTACATGTAGGTACCATTGACATAGGTAGGAAAGGGGAAGAGGTCCTGAAACGAGAGTATAGGGAGTTAGGAGGGCAGTTAAGAAGAAGGACCGCAAAGGTAGTAATCTCGGGATTACTGCCTGTGCCACGCGACAGTGAGAGTAGGAATGGAATTAGGTGGAGGATGAATGCGTGGCTGAGGGATTGGAGCAGGGGGCAGGGATTCAAGTTTCTGGATCATTGGGACCTCTTCTGGGGCAGGCGTGACCTGTTCAAGAAGGACAGGTTACACTTGAATCCTGGGGGGACCAATATCCTAGCGGGGAGGTTTGCTAGGGCTACAGGGCAGACTTTAAACTAGTAAGATGGGGGGGCGGAAATCAATTTGAGGAAACTATGGGAGAGGAGGTTAGTTCACCAGTAGAGCAAGTAAGTAGACAGTGTGTGAGGGAGGAAAGGCAGGTGATGGAGAAGGGATGCGCTCAGCCCAAAGATGTCGGGGAGAAGAAAAAATAGGATAATAAATTTGAATGCATTGCTAGGGATGAAAAGAGAGGAGGAGGTGGAGAGTATCTTAAATGTATCTATTTTAATGCTCGGAGCATTGTAAGAAAGGTGGATGAGCTTAAGGCGTGGAAAGATACCTGGAATTATGATGTTGTAGCTATTAATGAAACATGGTTGCAGGAAGGGTGTGATTGGCAACTAAATATTCCTGGATTTAGTTGCTTCAGGTGTGATAGAGTAGGAGGGGCCAGAGGAGGAGGTGTTGCATTGCTTGTCCGAGAAAATCTTATGGCGGTGCTTTGGAAGGATAGATTAGAGAGCTCCTCTGGGGAGGCTATTTGGGTGGAATTGAGGAATGGGAAAGGTGTAGTAACACTGATAGGAGTGTATTATAGGCCACCTAATGGGGAGCGTGAGTTGGAAGAGCAAATGTGTAAGGAGATAGCAGATATTTGTAGTAAACACAAGGTGGTGATTGTGGGAGATTTTAATTTTCCACACATAGATTGGGAAGCTCATTCTGTAAAAGGGCTGGATGGTTTAGAGTTTGTGAAATGTGTGAAGGATAGCTTTTTGCAACAATACATAGAAGTACCAACTAGAGATGGGGCAGTGTTGGATCTCCTGTTAGGGAATGCGATAGGTCAGCTTACAGATGTATGTGTTGGGGAGCACTTCGGGTCCAGTGATCACAATAGCATTAGCTTCAATATAATTATGGAGAAGGACAGGACTGGACCTAGAGTTGAGATTTTTGATTGGAGAAAGGCTAACATTGAGGAGATGCGCAGGGATTTAGAGAGAGTGGATTGGGTCAAGTTGTTTTATGGGAAGGATGTAATAGAGAAATGGAGGTCATTTAAGGGTGAAATTATGAGGGTACAGAATCTTTATGTTCCTGTTCGGTTGAGAGGAAAGGTTAAAGGTTTGAAAGCGCCATGGTTTTCAAGGGATATTAGAAACTTGGTTCGAAAAAAGAGGGATGTCTACAATAGATATAGGCAGCATGGAGTAAAGGAATTGCTCGTGGAATATAAAGAATGTAAAAGGAATCTTAAGAAAGAGATTAGAAAAGCTAAAGGAAGTTACGAGTTTGGTTTGGCAAATAAGGTGGAAGTAAATCCGAAAGGCTTCTACAGTTATATTAAAAGCAAGAGGATAGTGAGGGATAAAATTGGTCCCTTAGAGAATCAGGGTGGTCAGTTATGTGTGGAGCCGAGGGAGATGGGAGAGATTTTGAACGATTTCTTCTCTTCGGTATTCACTAAGGAGAAGGATATTGAATGGTGTAAGGTGTGGGAAACGAGTAAGGAAGTTATGGAACCTATGACAATTAAAGAGGTGGAAGTACTGACGCTTTTAAGAAATTTGAAAGTGGATAAATCTCCGGGTCCTGACAGGATATTCCCCAGGACCTTGAGGGTAGTTTGTGTAGAGATAGTAGGAGCTCTGACGGAGATCTTTCAGATGTCATTAGAAACGGGAATTGTGCCGGAGGATTGGCGTATTGCTCATGTGGTTCCATTGTTTAAAAAGGGTTCTAGAAGTAAGCCTGGCAATTATAGACCTGTCAGTTTGACATCAGTGGTGGGTAAAGTAATGGAAAGTATTCTTAGAGATAGTATTTATAATTATCTGGATAGACAGGATCTGATTAGGAGTAGCCAGCATGGATTTGTGCGTGGAAGGTCATGTTTGACAAACCTTATTGAATTTTTTGAAGTAGTTACGAGGAATGTTGACGAGGGTAAGGCAGTGGATGTAGTCTATATGGACTTCAGCAAGGCCTTTGACAAAGTTCCACATGGAAGGTTAGTTAAGAAGGTTCAGTCGTTAGGTATTAATGCTGGAGTAATAAAATGGATTCAACAGTGGCTAGATGGGAGATGCCAGAGAGTAGTGGTGGATAATTGTTTATCGGGATGGAGGCCAGTGACTAGCGGGGTGCCTCAGGGATCTGTTTTGGGCCCAATGTTGTTTGTAATATACATAAATGATCTGGATGATGGGGTGGTAAATTGGATAAGTAAGTATGCTGATGATACTAAGGTAGGAGGTGTTGTGGATAATGAGGTGGGTTTTCAAAGCTTGCAGGGAGATTTATGCCGGTTAGAAGAATGGGCTGAACGTTGGCAGATGGAGTTTAATGCTGAGAAGTGTGAGGTTCTACATTTTGGCAGGAATAATCCAAATAGAACATACAGGGTAAATGGTAGGGCATTGAGGAATGCAGTGGAACAGAGAGATCTAGGAATAACAGTGCATAGTTCCCTGAAGGTGGAGTCTCATGTAGATAGGGTGGTGAAGAAGGCTTTTGGAACGCTGGCCTTTATAAATCAGAGCATTGAATACAGAAGTTGGGATGTAATGTTAAAATTGTACAAGGCATTGGTAAGGCCAAATTTGGAATATTGTGTACAGTTCTGGTCACCGAATTATAGGAAAGATATCAATAAATTAGAGAGAGTGCAGAGACGATTTACTAGGATGTTACCAGGGTTTCAGTACTTAAGTTACAGAGAAAGGTTGAACAAGTTAGGTCTCTATTCATTGGAGCGTAGAAGGTTGAGGGGGGATTTGATCGAGGTATTTAAAATGTTGAGAGGGATAGATAGAGTTGACGTGAATAGGCTGTTTCCATTGAGAGTAGGGGAGATTCAAACGAGAGGACATGATTTGAGAGTTAGGGGGCAAAAGTTTAAGGGAAACACGAGGGGGTATTTCTTTACTCAGAGAGTGATAGCTGTGTGGAATGAGCTTCCTGTAGAAGTAGTAGAGGCCAGATCAGTTGTGTCATTTAAGGTAAAATTGGATAGGTATATGGATAGGAAAGGAGTGGAGGGTTATGGGCTGAGTGCGGGTAGGTGGGACTAGGTGAGATTAAGAGTTCGGCACGGACTAGGAGGGCCGGAATGGCCTGTTTCCGTGCTGTGATTGTTATATGGTTATATGGTTATATAAATCATGTTGAGTTTGACTTATTTTATCAATGGTCTCCAAGTATTCCGAAGCCTCACCTTAATTATAGAGTCCGACATTTTCGCAACCACTGAGGTTAGGGTAAGTGGCCTGTAATTTCTTTCGTTTTACCCTCCTCCCTTCTTAAGAAGTGGGGTGACATTTGCAATCTTCCACTCTACCGGACTCTTGCCAGAATCAAGTGAATCTTGAAAGATCATGACCAATGCATCGGTTATTACGTCAGTGATCTTCCTCAGGTATCTAGAATGTAGTCCATCTGGTTCTGGTAACTTATCCACCTTAACACCTTTCAGTTTTCCTGGAAGTTTTTTTCTCTCCTTTGTAATAGCAACGACAATCATCCCTGCTCCCTAACACTCACGGACCTCAGTCACACTACTAGTGTGTTGCACAGTGAAACCTGATGCAAATCATCCATTGAGTTGATCTCCCATTTCTTTGGTCCCCATTAATACCGCAGCAGCATAATTCTCCAGTAATCCAATATTAACTCTCACCACTCTTGAACACTTTTACACTTTATATAACTAAAAAATAGATTTTAGTATCATGCTTTATATTACTAGCTAGTTTGCCTTCATATTTCATTTTTTTCCTTCTTATAGTTTTTGTAGTTGTCTTTTGTCGGATTTTATAAGCTTTTCAAGCATCCAATTTCACACTAATTTATGCTACCTTATATGCCATGTCCTTGGATTGTATGCAGTCCTTCATTCCCCTTGACAGCTACGGTTGCCGACACATGCTATCTGAGAACTTCTTCCTCTGTGGGACATATCTATCCTACCCTCTGTGACACATTGCCAGACAGTTCAGCCATATCTGCTCTGCCGTCATCACCTTCAGGATCCTCAACCAATCCACCTGGGCAAGCTCCTCTCACGTGCATAAGTAATTCCCTTTATCCCATTGCAGTACTAATACATCTGACATATGCACGTCGCTCCTCCCTCTCAAATTGCAGTATGAATTCAAGCATGTTATGATCATTGCATCCAAAGTGTTCTTTAAATTACGCCCCCTAAGAAGATTTGGGTGATTACACAACACCCAACCTAAGATAGCCTTTCCCCGAGTAGGCGCAACCACACGCTGCTCTAAAAAGTCATCTCTTCGGCATTCAACAGATTCCCTCTCTTGCGATCCGACACCACCCTGACTTCCCCAATTTCCATTTCAATTGCATCTTTACCCTTAGTGCCTGTCTTTTTCAGCTCCCTTTGCAATCTGAATCCCACATATTGGCGTCTGTTTGGAAGCCTATATATATTTCTAGAATGGTTTTATCTCCTGGAAATGAAAACAAATTCATATCATGCACGATCAGCGAACAAACCACGTCTGATTCTTGTTATCTTGCATCACTAGTGTATCTGCCTCCACCACTGACTCAGGCAGTGCATTCCGCGCACCAACCACTCTCTGGGTGAAAAACCTTCCTCTAATATCCCCCTTGAACTTCCCACCCCTTACCTTAAAGCCATATCTTCTTGTATTGAGCAGTGGTGCCTTGCGAAGAGGCAATGACTGTCCACTTTATCTATTTCTCTTAAAATCTTGTATACCTCTATAATGTCTCCTCTCATCCTCCTTCTCTCCAGAGAGTAAACCCCAGCCCCCTTAATCTCTGATCATAATTCTAAACCAGGCAGCATCCTGGTATGTCCCCTTTGTATCCTTTCCAATGCTTCCACATCCTTCTTATAGTGAGGCGACCAGAACTGGACACAGTACTCCAGATGTGGCCCAACCAGAGATTTCTGGAGCTGCATCATTACCCCGCGACTCTTAAACTGCATTCCTCGACTTATGAAAGCTAACACTCCATAAGCTTTCTTAACTAACCTATCTATATGTGAGGCAACTTTCAGGGATCTGTGCCCCCAAATCCCTCTGCTCCTCCACACTACCAAGTATCCTGCCATTTACTTTGTACTCTGCCTTGGAGTTGGTCCTAGAGTCACCCAGCCCCTCCGGACGGCCACATCTGCGCCAGGTTCCTTGAGCTGTAGCTCCTTAGGGAGCGCGTCAGGGTACTGGAGATGCAGCTCGATGGCCTTCGCATGGTCAGGGAGAGAGAGGAGCTGATTGATAGGAGCTATCGGCAGGTAGTCACACTGGGGTATCGGGAGAAAGATATACCGGTAACAGTCAGAAGAGGGAAAGGCAAGAGTCAGAGACTAGAGAGTACTCCACTGGCTGTCCCCCTTAAGAAGATGCACTTCTTTTTGAGTACTGTTGGAGAGGACGAACACTCTGGGGGAAGCAACAAGTGTTCGCGCTTCTGGCACAGCGTCTTGCCCTGTGGCTCAGAAGGGTAGGGAAAGGAAGAGGATGTGATCAGTGGAAGGGGACTCAATAGTTAGGGGGGCAGACAGGCGATTCTGTGGACGCATGAAAGAAACTCGGATGGTAGTTTGTCTTCCAGGTGCCAGGGTCCGGGATGTTTCTGATCACGCCCACGATATCCTGAAATAGAAAAGAGAACAGCCAGAATCGTGGTACATATTTCTACCAACGACACAGGTAGGAAAATGGAGGAGGTCATGAAAACAGACCGCAAGGAGATAGGAAGTAGGTTGAGAAGAAGGACCTCGAAGATAGTAATCTCGGGATTAACTGTCTGTGCCAAGCGACAGTGAGAATAGGAATATAATGAGGTGGAGGACAAATGCGTGGCTGAGTGATAGGGCACTGGGAAGAGGTTCAGATTTCTGGATCATTGCGACCACTTTTGGGGCAAGGGTGACTCATAGAAAAAGGACGGGTTGCACTTGAATCCCAGGGGGACCAATATCCTGGCGGGAGTATTGCTAAGGCTAAATCGAACTGAAGAGACTGAGAAAGAGGTGAGCTCTCTTTTGGCTCACAAATAGAGAGCGCTTGTAGACTGTGCAAGAGGGAGCACAGGCAGGTGATAGAGAAGGAACACACTCAGACCGAAGGATTGAGACGTGTCTATTTTAATGCAAGGAGTATTATGAAGGAAGCGGATGGGCTTGGAGGGTGGACCAGTACTTAGGGCGATGATGTGGTGGCCAATAGAGAGAATGGGATGGCTCAAGGGCAGGAATGGTTACTTCGAGTGCCTGGCTTTAGATGTTTCTGGAAGATCAGGGACGGTGGCAAAAGTGGTGGGGTGGCACTGTTCATCAGAGATATTGTCATGTCTGCAGAAATGGAGGAAGTCATGGAGGTAATGTCTACGGAGTCTCTGCACTGTAATTTAAGAACAAGAATGGGTCAGTAACTCTACCTGGTTTTCCAGACCACCCAATAATAACAGGGACATCGAGGTGCAGATAGGGAGACAGATACTGAAAAGTTGAAATAATAACGGTTGTCGTCGTGATGGGAGATTTCAATTTCCCAAATACTGATTGGCATATCCCTAGAGCAAGGGGTTTATATGGGGTGGAGTTTGTTAGGTGTCTTCAGGAAGGTTTCTTGACACAATATCTAGATAAGCCTAAAAGAGGGGAAGCTGTACTTGATCTCGTACTGGGAAATGAAACTGGTCAGGTGTCAGATCTCTCAGTGGGAGAGCAGATTGGCGATAGTGATCACAAATCTATCTCCTTTACCAATGAATTGGAGAGGGATGGGAACAGAGAAGATAGGAAAGGGTTTAAATGGAGTAAGGGGAAATACGAGGCTATCAGGCAGGAACTTGGAGGCACAAACTGGGAAAACAAGTTCTCAGGAAAACGTGCGGCAGAAATGTGGCGAATTATCAGCGGAAATTTGCGTGGAGCTCTGCACAGGTATGTTTCAATGAGACAGGGGAAGGATGGTAGGCTACTGGAACCGCGGTGTACAAAGGCTGTTGTAAATCTAGTCAAGAGGATAGGAGAAGGTTACCAAAGTTTCAAAATACTAGGCAATATTAGAGATCTAGAAGATTATTAGGCTAGAAGGAAGGAGCTTCAGAAGGAAATGAGAACAGCCAGAAGGGGCCACGAGAAGGCCTTAGCGGACAGGATTAAGGAAAACCTCAAGGCATTGTACTAGCATGTGAAGAGCAACAGGATAAGACGTGAGAGAATAGGACGAATCAAGTGTGACAGTGGAAAAGTGTCTGTAGAACCGGAGGAGATAGCAGAGAACTTAATGAATACTTTGCTTCAGTATTCGCTACGGAGAAGGACCTTGGCCATTGTATAGATGACTTGTAGCTGACTGACAATCTTGTGCATGCAAATATAAAAAAAAAACAGGATGTGCTGGTGCTTCTGGAAAGCATTAAGTTGGATAAGTCACCGGGACCCGATGGGATGTACCCCAGGCTACTGTGGAAGGCAAGGGAAGAGATTACTGAGCCTCTGACAATGATCTTTACATCATCAGTGGGGACGGGAGAGGTTCTGGAGGATTGGAGGGTTGCAAATGTTGTTCCTTTATTCAAGAAAAGAAGTAGAGATAGCCCAGGAAATTATAGACCAGTGAGTCTTACCTCAGTGGTTGGTAGCTGATGGAATTTATGAAAATTTGGAGAGACATAATATGATTAGGAATAGTCTGCATGGCTTTGTCAAGGGCAGGTTGTGCCTTACGAGCCTGACTGAATTTCTTGAGGGTCTGACTAAACACATTGCTGAAGATAGATGTATTGTATATGGATTTCAGCAAGGCATTTGATAAGGTATCCCATGCAAGGCTTATTGTGAAAGGAAGGACGCATGGATTCCAATGAGACATTACTTTGTGGATCCAGAATTGGTTGCTCACAGAAGGCAAAGTGCAGATGCAGACTGAGGACAAGCGCTGTGCCTCTTCGTGGCTTTTATAAATGACCTGGATGTGGAAGCAGAGGGATGGGTTAGTAAATTTGCTGATGACACATTGGTTAGGGCTGTTGTGGTTAGTCTGGAGGGCCGTCACAGTTTACAGCGGGACATTGATAGGATGAAAAACTGGCCTGAGAAGTGGCAGATGGAGTTCAACCATCTGCCATATGAGGTGGTTCAATTTGGTAGACCAAATATGATGGGGGAATATAGTATCAAGGGTAAGACACTTGGCAGTGTGGAGGATCGGATGATCTTGGGGTCCGGGTCCACAGTACACTCAAAGTTGCTGCGCAGGATGACTGTGTGATTCAGAAGGCATATGGTGCATTGGCCTTCATTAATACTGAGAGTGAGTTTAGGAGCCGAGAGGAAATGTTGCAGATATATAGGATCCTGGTGAGACCCCACGGAATACCGTGCTCAGTTCTGGTCGCCTCGCTACAGGAAGGAGATCGATACCATAGAATGGGTGCAAAGGGGAATTACAATGATGATGCCTGGATTGGGAGCATGCCTTATGAAAATAGGTTGAGTGAACTTGGCATTTTCTCCTTGGAGTGACGGAAAGCGAGAGGTGGCTTTTACCCTGGGGTGAAATGGCTAACATGAGCGAGGACAGTTTTAAGGTGCTTGGAAGTAGGTACAGAAGATACGTCAAGGGTAAGATTTTTTCTACAGAATGGTGAGGGTTCGAATGGGCTGCCAGCGACGGTGGTGGAGGCGAACACTATAGGGTCTTTAAAGAGACTCCTGGACTGGTACATGAAACTTAGAAAAATAGAGGGCTATGGTAAGCCAAGGTAAATTCTAAGGTAAAGACATGTTCGACACAGCTTTGTGGGCACAGTTGATAGATATATGGACATTCGACGCTTTGAGAGACATGGACTTGGCACTAAAACATGAACAGAGGCATTAACAGTTTCGGTGCAAAGACCCGGAACTCTGTCGTAGTACTTTTTGGAAAAGAACTCCCCATTGCAGAGAATTATTAGACAGATGTTTCGTTGCATAAAAGTCTAAAACTATTTTTTAACTGAACTTGCCGGCTCTTGAGATCAGTGCCCTAAATAATAAATGTCACTGATCTGCACTTTTTGGGATCCTATCAACCCGGACAGCAGAGATCCATCAATTCTTTAATGCGGTGAAGTATCTTCGACAATGCATATGTTTCATTATATAATTACATGCAATAGATATTCTAATTGCGGCATAGCGTTTGCAAAGGATCTCCATCCTCAGTAAGAACGATGCAACACTGCCCTCTATCTTCCATGGGCAGATAGATTTTGGATCCAGTCGGCCTGGTGCTCGTCGATCCCA
Source organism: Hemitrygon akajei (assembly GCF_048418815.1). NCBI lineage: Eukaryota > Metazoa > Chordata > Chondrichthyes > Myliobatiformes > Dasyatidae > Hemitrygon > Hemitrygon akajei. The sequence continues at coordinate 691,502 of NW_027331949.1, forward strand.
TGCTTTCTACTTTGTTGTGTAAGGCTGCCAAACGGGAGTCGAAGAGTGATTTAGATAACAACCACTCACTTTTCTGCTTTCATCCAACACCTTTATCAACTTGAGAAAAAAGTCAAAAAGGCTCCATCTTGGGTACTAACTTAGAAACTACCCAGGGATTCTTTAAGGTGACTCAGAAAGGCAGCGTCCATTATTAATGACCTCCAGCACTCAGGGCACGCCGTTTTCTCACTGTTACCATCAGAAGGAGGCACGGAAGCCTGAAGGCACACACTCAGCGATTCTGGAACAACTATTTTCCCTCTGTCCTCCGATTCCTTAATAGACATTAACACCTTGACACTACCTCACTTTATTAATACATATAATTTCTGTTTTGCGCGATTTTAATCTAATTAATACACGTATAATGTAATCTATTAATTAATTAATTATTTTTAAATTATTATTTTATTTTGTTTTTCGATATTACGTATTGCATTGAACTGCTGCTGCTAAATTTACAAATTTCACAGCACATGCCAGTGATAATAAACCTGATTCTAATTCTAATTCTGAAAGCTATGTATTTAACTTTCTTCATGCAGAGTCCAACTTTCTCCTTGGTTTTCCTCTTTTTCCTTGATTGTCAGCAGGTTACATTGTGAATCTTTATTTAAATCCTTCTCGCCAAGTTCAGTAGATTCAATGATAATTTATTGCTTTCCTAGTTTCCTTGTTTATTTCGGACCGTTTACTGTTGTCAGAGCCAATCTATCCCAACCTTTAAACATTAACAAATTTTCCTTCCTTTTAAATATGTTAATAATCACTCCAGTTCAATGCCGGTGTTCACTGATTTCAAAAGTGCCCGTGGATGTTTCCTAAGTAAGAGAAACTCTGCAGATGCCGGAATTCCAAGCAACACACAGAAAATGCTGGAAGGACTCAGTAGGCCTGGAGAAGCGACTTGGCCCGAAACGTTGAGTTTACTTTTTCCATAGATGCTGTCTGGCTTGTTCAGTTCCTCCAGCAGTTTTTGTCTGTTGCCTGGACGTTTCCTACTGGTTTTGCTAGAATACAGACGAATGTGCGTTAAAGCACAGATCGGTTCCTTTCATCCACAATGTCCGTGCAGACCATGATAACAAAGCAATTAATACCTACTGTTTGCAAATGATCCATAACGCCACAGCCCCGTCACCCACATTCTCTGTCGATTATTGTTGCTCTCGTAGGTCGATCCAATACCATCCCGGCAAAAACTTGCGGGCACCCAACCAAAACGTGTCGAAAATTTAAGCATAGCCCGTCTCACTGTAAATCTAGTTTGTTTTCCGAATCACTATCGTGGTAACAGATTCTGGCAGTGAACCATCTGTGTCTTCCCGTGACATGTTTTACTTCCATCATCTTTCTCTCATTCTCATTGTCATTCTCTAAATCTAATTTCCCTCATTCTCATTCTCTCTCTCTCTCTCTCTCTCTCTCTCTCTCTCTCTCTCTCTCTCTCTCACACACACACACACACACACACACACACACACACACACACACACACACACACACACACACACACACACACACACACACACACACACACACAGAGACCCTGCCACACCAACCAGTTCCAACGACCAGAAAATAAACCAACAAAACCATCTGCCATTTCTCCAACGACATTTGCAATCGATCTGCAACCCGTTGCAGCAGGTGGACTTTAAGATTCTGCTCTGGCAGTGCCGAACATATCGAGAATATTAGGGGAATACACACGATGTGCTGGAGAAACTCAGCAGGTCAGGCAGCATCTGTGGATAGGAATTAACTGCCAACGTTTCGGGCCGAGTTCTGAAAGGAATGACTTCTGGTAAACCCAGCTGCCTATCACCTCCTTCTACTACCCATAGTGCTTTCCCTTTACATTCCTTCTTCACCTTTCCTGCCTATCCCCTCTCTGCTTCCCCTCCCCCACCCCTTGATCTTTCCCCTTACTGGTTTTTCACCTGGCACCTACCAGCCTTCTCATTCCCACCCTCCCCCCACCTTCTTTATGAGGCCCCTGCCCCTCCTTCTTCAATCTTGACGAAGGGTCTCGGCCCGAAACGTTGACTGCTCGCTTCCACGGATGCTGCCCAACCTGCTGAATTTCTCCAGCTTGTTGATATCGAGAATATTGCGGTTGATATTATCATATTATGATGTTCACCGAGATTATGCAGCATTTTCTTTTATATATGATAATGATAGTGATAAGTATTCGCAAATGCTGTCCCACCTATGATAACATCAGCGATATTGAAAACACTATCGTGAAGAGGGAATGATATAAGGACTGTGCAACACATCGGTTATACTAAAGGTTTGTAAATTCTATTGCAATACAATACTCACACTGTTGTTTACTTATCACGTGTTTCGAACATGTTTGCAAAACCAACAAGGTTGCAACAAATTTGTACGTTATTTGCAGAGCCGACCATTGAATGTGAAAAGGTACTTCGCTCCATTCTTCAGCTCCTCCCTGAATTTCCTCTGTGTCAGTCCATAGATACACGTGTTGGTGCAGATACTGAGTTGTCGCAACAGAAACGCAAATTGTTGCACGATATATCTCGGGGTACTCAAGTATTTGTCTGTGTAAAAATAATTCACCATTTGAAAGGTCATCGAGTATACAAGGTAAGGCATCCACAGAATTATGAAATTGGCCGATAGAGCAAACAGCAACATCATTGACTTTCTCCGGTTCTCCAACTCTGAATCCTTCTCTTTGCTGCTGCTGTTCCGCAGACCCCGGCGGACTCTATTTGCTGCTAATATGTTTCTAATAGTGAAAGCATTAAACATCATTATTGAAAACATGGGTAATAAGGGAGACACGATACTGTCTATTACCTCGACAGATTTCCAGAAAGTCGAGGTAAAATATTCAGGTATTGCTGCGCAACGCCACGGCACTTCATTGATAACTTCGTAAGGTTCCATCACGAAAATATGTGGAATACACCTCAAACATGATCCCACTGCCACCGCTACTAAAACAATCAGCGCAGTTCTCTCTGTACAATATCGTCTCCGTATATTTTCACAGCAAATGGCGATGTACCGATCGAACGTGAAAACGACCGTGAACCACACTGAACAATCCATCGCTGCCAGCATTGTGTAATGTGTGAACGTGCAGACCGGAGTGATGAACAAGAAAAAAGAATACAAATAGATGTTATTGATCTGCTCCATTATAACAGCAACGATCACCACAATCAAATCCGCTGTTGCCATGGCAATCAGATAGCGAGTCATGCATTCGGTGAGGTCACATTTTCTGCGGGCCAAGATCACAATCGCGATGAGATTTACTGTAACAATTAGGAAATACAGAGTTAGATATATAAAAAAAGATCACCGATTTACCTTATTACTACTGGTTCAGCGGCATCTTATACCATCCAACATTCTACATATCTACCTTTACCACTTGCAGCTGGCACTACCTACACTGAAGCTGACTTGTAAACATTTAAACAAACGTTTCCGGAAGACAGTGAATGATCAAAGCAGAATACTGCTTTGAAAAGAAATGTAAGGAAATATAGTTTAAATACACGTACAGCTGTTTCAGCTCTAAATACATGAGTAAACAATTATTGCGTGTATCGCCCTAATCTCCAGATGTGGAGACAAACTGAGTGAATAGTGGAAACGACCCTCCGTCATGTTTGGCTGATGATCAAACTGGGTCGCTCGCCAAGGTGACATCAGGTATAAACTCTGACGGGATAGTTATTTTGCTGCAAAGATGATAAAATTGCCTCTGACTGTACACATTCTGTGCGGATGAGACATTCTGATAATACTTCTCAAACGAGGCACATAAAATCTTACAAGTGTGAAGTGGAAAAAAAAAACGCAAGTTGTTAAGGAAATGACAGCATATTTATGACGACGGAGGTTCTGCAGAAAAAAGAAACAAATGAAATATTAACACATTACAACGTTTATAACAAATAAAAATCGATTGGAATAATGGCAGTCAATTCCTGTAGCTTACCGGGAATACCAAATATTGCAAGCAAAGGAAAGTAAACGGCTGCTACGTAGAAAATTGCTGGATATCCCATGTTCTGTACATAGACGCAATGGAAACAAATCACCCAATAGAGTATTCAGCATTTACGTCCTAAAGTGTGGTTTAAGAATTTTTTTATATAGCAGAGGATTGCGTACTGAACGAATTAGTGAGACCTCCTACATTACGTCACCAATCTATTGCAAAACACTATTTTCACACAAGGTGTCTCTGCGGTACAGATTTCACTCCACGGGAACTAAAATAACAAATGTGCATTCTGATATTCATTATAATGATATTTTTTTCTGTCTGAAATAAATATAGGATCATATCTGTACACAGCAGCGGAGTAAATCATCCTTCAGTGCAACAGATTGATTGCATCTTTGATGTTTCTAATTTGTCTGTCGGACAATAGATATTGAGACAATTCATTGAAGTTATTGACAATTTCTCTGTCCGAAAATATGATTATTGTCATGAGAGCAAGTTATTATTGTCCATTGTTTTTTTTCTCTGCTTTGTCATATTCTATTTCCTGGAGTGAATGAAAAATGGACGATGGACTTCAACCCAGATAAGTGTGAGGTGGGTTTTGGTCGGTCAAATGGGGTGGCAGAATATAATATTAATGGTAAGAATCTTCGCAGTGTGGAGGATCAGAGGGATCTTGGGGCCCGAGTCCAAAGGACGCTCAAAGCTGTCGCTCAGTTTGACTCTGTGGTTAAGAAGGCATACGATGCATTGGCCTTCATTAATCGTGGGATTGGGTTTAAGAGCCGAAAGGTAATGTTGCAGCTCTATAGGACCCTGGTCAGACCCCACCTGGATCACTGCGCTCAGATCTGGTCGCCTCACTACAGGTAGGGTGCCGAGGGGACTAGCAAAGATGTTGCTTGGATTGGAGAGCATGCCTTATGAGAATATATTGAACGAACTCGGCCTTTTCTCCTTGGAGTGACGGGGGATGAGAGGTGATCTGATAGAGGTGTATAAGATGATGATAGGCATTGATCGTCTGGATAGTCAGAGTCACTTTCCCACCGCTGGAATGGCTAGCACGAGAGGGCACAGTTTCAAAGTACTTGGAAATAGGTACAGAGGAGACGTCAGGGGTCAGGTTTTACGCAGAGAGTAAACACAAAGTACACTGCCGATGCTGTGGTCAAATCATTTCGTACAAACAAGCTGGATCAACTCAGCAGGTCGGGCAGCATCCGTTGACTGCTTGTTTCAACGGATGCTGCCCGACATGCTGAGTTGATCCAGCTTGTTTGTAGGTCTTGATTTACGCAGAGAGCTGTGTCTGCGTGGAATAGGATACCGGAGAAGGTGGTGAGGGTGGATACGATAGGGTCTTTTAAGAGACTCCTGGATAGATACATGGAGCTTAGAAAAAAATAGAGGGCTCTGTTTAACCCTCGGTAAATTTCTAAGGTAAGGACATTTTCGGCACAGCATTGTGGGCTGAAGAGCCGGTATTGTGCTGTAGCATTTCTATGTTTCTATGTTCTGTTTTTTTGATTCAAGCTCATGTATATGCCCGGTATATCGACGCCTGACCAAGAAGCAAACAAGCGCCGGCAGATTTCCCGCTCAATGTCCCTGTTCCTCACTTCTACTCCTGAATTTCCAGAAGCATGGATAGCATGTCTGATTCCGGATCAATCCATAATACCGATAAGAGGAGAGGTTATCAGCATATTTGAAACTTTGATTTGGAAAATCTTCCTCTCATGGTGCTCATTCCCTCCTGTCGTAAACCTCAGTTCACTCTCCTTCCCCTGTAATCTAAATTCGGCAGTGTACAATGCATTGGGCGTTGGCGTTATGGCTACTTAATCACAAACAATTGCGTTTGGGAAATAAATTCATCCCTCTGCTCCGGCGCTGGCGCTCTTATTATAGCTGTGCTTGCTTAGATTACAGTTGTACTGTTTGTCTGGTATCTGCCCGTTACTCTTTCTCCAGTGAATATTTTGGCAACGGTAATCCTATCTCACGGAAAGTGAGGCCTCTCCACCGGCACCACTGGCTACCTGGTGATCATGGCATCGGCGTATCAGTTGGTTATAATTACTGAGGTCATTTTGTTGTGGATAAGTTATCATCATTTCCATTGAGTTCCCTGGATATTACCATTGTGTGCCGTGTGGGTAATGTACTCACTCGTGCATTCGTAGAATGTTCAGTTTGGTTCACCGTCACCTTCACTTTCGATCGATATGTTTCCTTATAGTCTGTGCTGTCTATACAGTGAGTACATGTGCATTTCCGGTCAACATACTGCGGTAAAGATGTTACAGTGCCGGAGGAAACGCATGAGGAAAGTCGCCGTGACTTTTGCACATTACAGAGTGGTTCCGATGTGAGGACAGCCTGGAGACACAAGGTATGTTCCTCAATTAATATCAGAAATTGACAGCTCCCATTCAACGGCTGAGGAGATGTTGTTGACACGTTTAAAATGTCTCCAGATGAACACATGAATCACGTAGCCATAAATGCTTTTGAGTTGATAACATAATTACTGTGGATGATTGTGGTCATGGGTGACCAAACGTTTAATTATTTCGCAGCCCGACTCTGTTTTCACAGCTGTCTATTTACTATTATCCCTGATTTTGTATGCATGTCCCTTTCTCTCTCAATTTTTTCCCCTGACTGTCTGTCTTGCGCCCCATCCAATTTCTCTTATCCTGTCTCTCGCACTCTCTCTCTTTGTCCCTCTCTCTCTCTCCCAGTCTCTCTCTCTCGCTCTCTGTTTCTCACTCACTCTCAATGTTTTGCCGCACTAGGTACAAAAGAACAAATGTCGGCCAGGCGAACGTGTCGTAATCAATCAGCCTGCAACCTGGACGCTACAATGGAAAATGAGATCGTATTGAATTCAGAGAGAGCTGCCTAATTAGATGCCCATTCAGCTTATGGTAGCTGCAAACGGCAATGACAAAGTGGATGTACTCAGCGTGGAAAAGATATAGGACCGGAATGCAACATATTAGAAAGGATGAGGCGACAAAATTCTTACAAACATGTATTTTTATCAAGTAGAGCGATAGTCGAGCTTAGTAATCTGTGTTCTTACAACGAGGAAGGGAATCTTAGCCTGCCTTACAACGAGGAAGGGAAACAGGAATCTCATATCTTGCAATCCGATACACTGCTTGAAGAATACTGTGGGTCAGTCAGAATCTGCAGGGAGAAATGGACAGCCGACGTTTAAATTCAGAATTCTTCAGGAGGATTGAAAAATCGTGGGGAAAGTAGACGCAAGTAGGAGATGAGTGGAAAATGTGGAGCGGAATTAAGCAGTCATGTTCTGATCTAAGTCAGGAGGGATAATAGAGTGTCCCAAATTTGGGGGCAAGGAATTCAAATGTTTTCACCGACTGTCTCGTTTTCCATGCCATGTCCAATCATGCAGCTTCACTTCCTTCCTCCACCCTCTCCATTTACCCAGCAACCACAGACTCCTTTTATGAGTTCTATTGTGTAACTGCTTCCATGTCCGGAAAGCACTTTCCTTTTGTCATTCCTCGCTTGTCAGTCTTTTCCTGTAACAGAGCATCATTCGTGACCCGATTGCCACGGCCTACCCTTCCCTGTAATTGTCGTTCTTTTTCAATCTTCTTCCATCCAGCACCTTTCCTTACACTTTTCCCTTCTGGTTCTTTTGTTATATTCAGAATCAACCTTCTTCGTTTTCAGAGCCTGGACGATAAAAACTGAAAGCCCACTCCTCTCCACTAATACGGTCTGCTGAGTTCGTCCAGCAAGCTGGTTTGCGGCATAATGGAAATTGACATTGAATGAGACTCCATGGTGAGATTAGACACAACTTCACGTTTCAATACAGCATTCAAGTCGGCCATAACGACGAGAAGTCTGGCGGATTGGAGTAGAGATTTTCCCCCCACCTATTATTGAAGGGAACCGATTAGTTCTGGTGATTTCAGAGCTGTAAACCCATCATATTGCTCGGTGAAGTTGTGAAAATATGGAAAACTAAGAGGGCTAGCACTAATTATTAAGTTAAATAGCAGCGCCCATTGGAAAATAGCCAAAGTTCTGCATGTTAAGTGCCCTACGGGTCTGCAAAAAAAAAGTTCCAATGGGGAAAAATATATTAATTTGGATATCTGATCTTCATTGAATTTACCTACACGATGCAGGAGAAAACATGGGAAACCGGAAAATTCAGTTACCATGTTGAACAGATGAATAAAAATTGGCTTTGCAATGTGAGATGGAAGATAATGTTAGATGCTTGAATTGTTATTGATTGTCAATAACTGGTAGTTCACCATATGCATTGGTGTTGGGAGTCTAGCTCTTTGAAAAAGATGTGGAACGTTTGGATGTGAGATTTGGAGATACTACGAATTAACAAAGAAATTAGAGATGGTGAAATCATGGCTGTTAGACTCAGGTAACAATGTTAAATGATTGTTTTCAAAAGACAAATTGAAAAATGATACCATCCTGATTAACACGGGCGGATCCATTGGGTGGGACCTACTGCTTTGAAGCTGATGTCCGTTTGAGAACCGAGCAAAAGCGAAACCTCGCAGTTGCAGTCCAAAAATAGCTGATGTGGCAGACAGCGGGGTAAAGAAGAAGTTCACTGATGAACACTTGAATGTCGTGGGCAGAGATGATTTCCGGACAAACGATTTATAATGGAATTGCCGTGGATGAATACGGTCACTGCCGACAGAATGCCCCGTCATTAAGCCGACAGACTCTATCTTCATAGTTGTACATACAATCATAGAACATTAGACCACAGGAACAGGCCTGTTGGCCCCTCTTGGCTGTGCCGAACCATTTTTCTGCCCAGTCCCACTGACCTGCACCCGTTCCATATCCCTAACCGTCCATGACCTCTCATCCATGCATCTGTCCAAGTTTTTCTTAAATGTTAAAAGTAAACTCGCATTTACCATTTCATCTGGCAGCTCATTCCACACTCGCACCACTCTCTGTGTGAAGAAACCCACCCTAATGTTCCCTTTAAATTTCCCCCCCGTCACCCTTAACCCATGTCCTCTGTTTTTTCTCTCCCCTAGCCTCAGTGGAAAAAAGCCTACTTGCATTCTCGCTATCCATACCCATCATAATTTTACATACCTCGATCAAGGCTCCCCCCATTCTTCTACGCTGCGGGGAATAAAGTCCTAACCTTTTCAACCTTTGTCTGTAACTCAGTTTCTCAAGTCCCGGTAACATCCTTGTAAACCTTCTCTGCAATTTTTCAACCTTATTAATACCCTTCCTATAATTCGGTGACCAAAACTGCACACAATACTCCAAATTCGGCCTGACCAATGCCTTATACAACCCCGCCATAACATTCCAACTCTTATACTCAAAACGTTGATTTATAAAGGTCAATGCACCAAAAGATCTCCTTTACTACCCTATCTACCTGTGACGCCATTTTAGGGAATTTTGTATCTGCATTCCTAGATCCGTCTGTGCTACTGCACTCCCCAGTGCCCTATCATTTACCTTGTACGTTCTCGCTTGGTTTTTCCTGCCAAAGTGCAAAACCTCACACTTGTCCGTATTATACTCCATCTGCCATTTTTCAGCCCATTTTCCCAGATTGTCGAGATCCCACAGCAAGCTTTGAAAACCTTCCTCACTATCCACTACACCTCCAATCTTTGTATTATCAGCAAATTTACTGATCCAATTTGCCACATTATCATCCGGATCATTGATATAGATGACAAATAACAATGGAACCAGCACTAATCCCTGTGGCACACCACTGGTCACAGTCCTTCACTCAGAGAAGCAATCGTCCACGACCACTCTCTGCCTTCTCCCATTCAGCCAATGTCTAATCTAATTTACTACCTAACCGTGTATACCTAGCGACTGAATCTTCCTTACTAACATCCCATGCGGGACCTTGTCAAAGGTCTTGCTGAAGTCCATGTAGACAACATCCGCTGCCTTCCCTTCATCCACTTTCCTGGTAACCTCCTCGAAAAACTCTAACAGATTTGTTAAACATGACCTACCACGCACACAGCCGTGTTGACTCTCCCTAATAAATCCCTGTTTATCCAAATACTTGTAGATCCCATCTCATAGTACTCCTTCCAATAATTTACATTTACCTGTTTCCTTAATTTCTCTTTCCTCCCGTCTCTCTCTCTCTCTCTCTCTCTCTCTCTCTCTCTCTCTCTCTCTCTCTCTCTCTCTCTCTCTCTCTCTCTCTCCGTCGTTCTCTCTCTCTCTCTCTCTCTCTCTCTCCGTCGTTCTCTCTCTCTCTCTCTCTCTCTCTCTCTTGGTTATACTGCACTGATTTCAAAACAGCAATTGTCAGCCAAGCGGGTGTGCAGTAGTGCAGTAGCGGGTAGTCAACGTAGGAAATTTCACGTTAAAGGTAAGAGATGACAAGATATACTCAACGGCGGCTTTGGAAGCTGAGACACGGGGAGACATTTGGCGAAGATGACATTTGAATGGTGTTCTTTCTCAAACAGTGAACCGATTTTAAATGTTATTAGGTTTCAATCCTTGAATATTGTCCCCGCCATGCTGCATTTTCATCAATAGTTAATCCAAATGACCTCCGGTCGATGATTCCACTTCCAGTTCAATTTCATTTTCAATTTACTGGCATTCTATTTAATACAAGCGAAACGCCAGATGAAACAACCTATCTCAGGACCAAAGTCTATAACTCAAGTGCACAACACATTTATTAACATTAGCACAATTAAATTTACAAATAATAAGATGCTTTTCTGACAGAATTTGAAGAGTCCTCAGTGTGCCGGAGTAGCCTCACGGCCTGGGAGAAGGAGTTTTTCCTCATTCTAGCAGTCATTGTCATAGTGCTACGGTATCTCATGCGTCATGACGTGGATACAAAGAATTGTTGGGCGTGTATCAGCACCATTGACAATGCCAAGTGGAAAATTGCATTGCATTGTGAAAATTGAAATGCATGAAAAGAAGCCATCAGTTGATTGACATGAAATGGATGGAAAAGCTTAAATCAATATTGTACTGTGCTGTAGTTTTTCTATGTTTCTGGATCAATATTCCCGTTGCTGAAAAAATGCTGCTTCTTCTTTCCATTGATTAATGTGATCACGTCATTGTTATCGAAACACGCCTGTGAAGTGAACATGATCTTTCGCAAATGAGATTTAAGTCGTCTGTGTTTATGTTTGTTCACTTTAGCTTGCCTATTTTAATTGTGTTGCAAACTTGATGTCCCAATGGATATTCAGAGGAGTATAAAAACACAGTGAATGTGTCAAATAGTCATTTGAAATTAAGGAGTTTGTGAACGGCGTACAGTGGCAGATATCTGTACGTATGTAAAATGAGGGTCACTTATTACGACGTGGAGAAAGTTTTGTACGTATTCATTGCGATCATTGGAGTTCCTGGTAAGTCAGGGCAGCGACTTTATACAATGGATTCTGTTGTGCTATGGGAGAATCTGTGATGTTTATTTATGCTTACGGTTCCTTTAAGGTCTCAGTCAATTGGCCGCCTTCAGAAAGTAAATGTACTTCAGCAAAATGGCACTTGCATTTAGTAAAAGGCATTACACAGATGACTGTAATTACCGGGAACTCAGCAGACGTCGGCATGTTGGCTTGAAATTCCGGCATTGTTTTCCGGTAGAAATCGATTGTGCACGGTTTTATTACGTTTTCCTGAATAATTGGAACAAAATCCAGTTGTTGATATCCCTTACAGTCCATAGACGGGTGTCAAATGGTTGCAAATAGCAAGAACACTTCAATGATATCTGTGCGGCTGACTGTTATCAAAATATTTAAACATGCTTTCTTGTGAGACTATACCACAAGAAACAGTGGATACGTCTGTGTCAAGATGGCTCTTAGTGTTCAACGCCAACGAATGACCATACATAATTGGGTGAAGCAGATCACACCAGCATGGTGGGTACTCATGGTACGTTATCACAGAAAATGGTACTCAGTGTCCACCATCAAAAGGATCAGAACATCGTATACTTGTCGATACACATTGTGAATTATAACATTGTACGTTTGCGATTGAAGAAGCGGAAAATTACCCGTAAAGTCAAAAATTCTTTACAATAGAGAGAACACCTTGATCCTCGGCTCTGCTCTTTCAGGTATTATTTCGTTCACTCCTGTGGACTGGTGATGTTGTGAGGGGCTGAGTTGCCGATATAAAACCTTTCTTCTTGTTCATTTCCAGAGATTCTGTATTACACTCGTTTGCCCATTGTTTCATGGACCCCGATGGACCCCGTCCACCACGGCAGTTCACAGGGCCGCTCACAGTGATCGCCCATCAGTGTGGTTCTGCTGACCTACCGAACTGAACGAGCAAGGGGCTCAGATCTCAAGCGTTGCGGGACAAGAATCAAGCTTATCTTTTCCGTTTAGAAAATTCAGGCATCGCCGCTGGCAGCGGCAACAGTAGTGAATATCTGATTGCGTTTTAAAAAGTGCCTTGGAGAGGTTATTAGCATATTTGAAATTTTGAAACTACAGGTCGCCTTCCCGTATTTCTCGTTCCCTCCGGCCTTTCAATCCATACCTTCCTCCTTCTACTGTAACCTAAATTCTGCCGTGTGCAGTGCGAGGACGTTGGTGTTATCCGTATTTAATCACACACATTTGCTGTAATTGCTCAGATTACAGTTTTACTGTATGTCCAATATCTCACCGTCTCTCTTTCTGCAGTGAATGTTTTGGCGATGGTAATCCTATCTCGGGGAAAGTGCGGCCTCTCCAGCTGCACCAGTCGCTACCTGGTGGCCATGTCAGCGGCAGATCTGTTGGTTATTTTTACTCAGGCTGTTTTGGACCGGATCAATTATCATTATTTCCCATTGAATTTCCTGGATATCACCACTGTGTGCCGTGTGGTCATCGTGCTGAAACGTGCATCCGTAGAATGTTCAGTTTGGTTCACCGTCACCTTCACTTTCGATCGATATGTTGCCATATGTTGTGATAATTTCCGGACAAAGTACTGCACCGGGAAAACTGCGGCGAAGGTTCTTGCCACTGCCGGTATTCTTCTCTGTCTAAAAGATGTACCCCTGTATTTTGCATATGAACCTGGAGAACGCATTGACAGTGTACAGTGGTTCTGCTACGCGAAATATAGTTATTATGCAGATCCATTTTGGGTAGGATTTAATTGGTTTGAGACAATTTTAACTCCACTGATTCCTTTTGCAGTAATTTGGCTGCTGAACGCTCTGACAGTCAGACACATTTTAGAAACCAGTCGTGTTCGGAAAGGTCTGAGGAGTGAAAGAAATCGCAGAGATCCTGAGATGGAGACCAGGAGGAGGTCTGTGATTTTACTTTTCACCATCTCCGGTAGCTTTCTCCTCCTGTGGCTGACGTACGTTTCAGACTTCATCTATTACAACATCAGAGGAGCCAGTCAGAACGATTCTGAATATATATTTCAGCAAGTCGGATATTTACTGCAGAATTTCAGCTGCTGCACAAATACATTTATATATGCAGTGACGCAATCCAAGTTCCGGGAGCAACTGAAGAATGTTGTGAAACACCCAGCCACAGCAATGACTAAAACTATGAGAGCGGGGACTTTGTGGGCGCCGTGTTGTGTTTGGCGCTCCTGACGATTTGTATCTCCTGTCGGCATCTGAACATCCCCACGCTGTATTCGTGATCGAATTGTCGTTGCAGCCCAATTACTTGAGCTGCAGACAGTGTAGTAATTCTGTTACTCTGTTCGATTATATCGTTTCTTCGGTCATTGTATCCGCAAATTACGCAGAGACACGCAGACTTTGAACATTGTCTAGTGTAAGAGAACTATTACCAATCGTTCGGCTGGGAAATCATTTTCCTATCAAGCTCGGGCTGAGCAACACTGTGTATTTGACCCTGCAGTCTTCATGCAGCAATGTCAATGTCAATTGTTCATAACGTCTGGAGGCAGAGACTCTCTACCAACAATACTTAAGGCTGATAGCAACTTTCCCCAATACAAGTGGGCGCCGAGACAGCGCCCTGATGTTCGCCTCGATGATCTAATTTAAGGATTCTACGTCTTAGTTGTTTTTGTATCCAAGTTTAGCAATACACCTCTCACAGTATCCATGCTCCTGCATCCATTATGTTCATGGCCGTTGCAACTGTACTTCCGGGCGTCAGCGGAAGTTTAAATATAACTCCTCAAGCCAAGGAGTTGTCGGAGCCTGAGGAGCAACAAGAATATAGGAATTTTGTGCATCTAGCACATTTAAAGCAGTCGAAATTTTGGCTTTGTGTGCAATGTTCCGCTTCTTCAATCGCAAACTTACAATATCATATTTCGCAATGGATCCGTCCCCAAACTGCCCGGAACTGAGCAACCTTGCACCAAGAACTTCATGGATATTGTACCCACATGTTGCGCCTTCTTCAGTACTTCATCGAAAAGAACTGGTGTCGGTGATTATGCATGCCGAGCATGCTATGATGACGCTACTAATAATCTACAGAGGTGTTGGTATAGGGAAGAATGAAGTTGCGTTTATTATCTTATATATTGACCTGCAGTGATGATCTACCGAGCATGGATGGCGTATTTGAGCTCCTATGAGAGAGTTAATCACTTAACCAAATCTCCTGTGGAGCCGTAAAGGTATTTCAGCTTCAATCATCTTCATTTTCTTTTAGCAAACTTTACTTTTTTTTTTGGAAATTGCAATCTGCTGTCTCTGTATCTTTTTTTTTTACGGTAAGTGCTCTGTCATCGCGTCCTGTTTTCTAAATGAATGTCGTTTATCTTTTGTTTTACTATGACAATAGACAACACCGTTCATTTATTGAGCTAGCCACAGGTTTTATGTACTTCATGGGGAGCATTAACTTCTCAAACTAACATAGCTTTATGAAAGCTCTGCTTGAATGAATACCAGAGTTTATCTGAGAACGTAAACTTTGCTGATTTCTAATTACGTTCAGACAATTTGCCCTTGAGCACTTGATATTTCTTTCTTTTAAAATACGTACTATGAACAAGATAATAATATTCCATATAAATATGGCATCAACCGAAATGTGCGTGGTTCTTTACTGGCAATCTCTTGCTATCGTATAGTACTTATAAAAATCTATAAGGATACATAGACTTAACTTTCATATTTTATCATTCCTGCAGAAGATCACACTTTTTTATTTCCCTCCGATCCTCGTGGCGCATCGGTCTGCAAACATCCCATTCCTTCGACATTTTGCCTGTTTCGTACGAGGCGGAGTTGCCAGATCTACGCTCAATGCAGAACCGTTAGAAAGCGTACAAGGACCAAATTCCGGTGACGCCCCTGTGATATGCCTCAGCGGGAAGAAAATATAGGGATGGAATGCAAAATATTAGATGCGATGTGACGGCAAAAAAAATCGCAAACTTTTTTTTCAGTAGTAGCTGTTGTATTCTGCATTACGCCGAGTCTGCGTTACAGGAAAATATTTATATATCTATATAGACACAGGAATGTCATATCCTGCGATCTGGAGCAAGAAACACAACTCGAGGAATATGTGTGTCTGTCAAAGACTGTAGAGAGACGGACAGAAGTTCAAAATTCTTCAGGTTGATTGAAAAATCGAGGGAAAGCATTTTACAATTAGGAGGTGAGCAGGAAATATGGAACTAAATCTAGCAATCGGGTTAATGCAGTTTTGTCGAATTGGACAACATTTAATAGGTATTAAATTTCCCCCCCCCCCTTCTGTCTCGCCCTCCCGTGCCGATGCCTCCGTTTCCTACTCCACCTTCTCCATTTACCCTGCAACTACATACTGCTTTCACGAGTTGGATCCCATGTTGAATCCATGTGCAACAGCCAACGTCCGTATTTGATTCCACGCTCCTTAGTCTTTTCTTACGTAACCGCATCATCCCCACCCTTATTGCCGCCGCCTGCACTTCCATCT